>NC_090941.1:521929388-522554388 GCF_040938575.1 Ambystoma mexicanum | reverse complement strand
CTTGGAAACATATACTTAAGGTGTGGGATTAAGCATGAATATAGTCCTATAGGTGCCTGTATTGATGTTAGAGAAATACATACAGAACACGAATTTGGTGCAAGTACAATATATTGGATGTAGCATGATGAGATGAATTTGTGGCTGATCAAAACGAAAATGGGGTATTATGGGAAACGTAGTGTGCAACTGTTGGTGGTGTTTCCCGCATGAGAAAAGGGGGATTATGGGAGATGTAGCCAGACTTCAATGTTTAGAATTGAAGAATCATGGGCGAATACGTGACTGATCAAAACGAAATAGGGTATTATGGGAAATGTAGTGTGCAACTGTTGTTGGAGTTTTCTGCATGAAAAAAAAAGGGGGGGATTATGGGAAATGTAGTCAGACTTCAATATTTAAATTGAAGGATGGTGGGAGAAAGGAAGGCAGTTTTAACAAGAGAAATAAGTGAGAAATCAAAGGCGTATCAAGTTACATGATTAACACAACAAAGTAAATTACATATCGTAGTATGTCAGAAGTAATTATAAAGTAATGCATATAACAAATATAACAAGTTGCATAATTTTATAGAAAATGTATCATTTCATTGTCGGAGTTTAAACCCCATGAAAATGAAAATGAAAATATTGATTTCCAACGTAGTGAGTAGCATTTCTTTAAGCATGTAAACGTAGTTAAAGTGTGGTGAGGATTCCTCCTGGAAAACGTAATCTATTAGTGATATCACAATAGAGGAACTAGGAAACATCCATTTGTTAACAAGCAGACTTGTGGAGTTGCAATGGGCATTAAATTTGCCCCAGCCCTTGCCAACTTGGTAATGGGCATGTTTGAAGACCTCTTTATCTACAAATTACCGGCCTACAACAATCACATTGTCAAATGGACGCGCTATATAGATGATGTTTTTTCGATTTGGAACGGACCAGAAACTGCTCTTATGGACTTTCTAGTACAAGCCAACAACAATACTTTTGGTTTTCAATTTACAGGTCAATCCAGTGATTTCGAGATTGACTTTTTAGACCTCACAATTTCTGTCTCCGGAAATAAACTAATAACCAAAACTTACAGAAAAGAAACAGAGGTAAACTCAACTCTCTACGCCACAAGTTGTCACTACAAACCAGTTATCAAAAATATTCTGAAAGGAGAATTCATCAGGGCAAAAAGGAACTGTACTAATACCACATCTTTTCAAGCAGAATGTGAACTTCTATCTACAAGATTCATTGCCAGAGGGTACCCTAAAAAAGACATCAACAAGGCCAGAACCAAGGCCATGCAAATGACTAGAACAATGACACTAACTCCAAAATCAAAACCACAACAACACCAAGAAGTGGTACAATTCATCACCACTTATTGTGAAAATAACAAAGAAATCAGAAGAGCACTAAAGAAAAACTGGCATCTCCTCAAACTTGATCCCCATATTTCAGAAAATCTCAAAGATACTCCTACTCTCATCTTTAAAAAGGCCAAAACTCTAAAAATGTGTGTCAGCCCTTCTTTCTTACCAGAACAAGAACAAATTACCCAAGAAACATGGCTTAAACAACCAACTGGATTTAGAAAATGTGGCTTCTGCAACATGTGTAAACATGCTCACTCACCAACAACTGTATTTACAGATGCAAAAGGGATAAAAACTTTGATCAAACAGCAAATTAATTGCCGATCTAAATCTGTTGTATACGCAATTCAATGCACATGTCAATTGATATACATTGGTTCCACCATTCGTGAACTAAGAACTCGGATAAGAGAGCATCTTTCAGTAATCGGAAGTCAAGACAGCAATTTGCCATTATCACAACACTGGCAATCAAAGCATCAAATGGACAATAAATTGGACATTCAGTTTATTGGTCTACAAAAAATCAAGACTACCACAAGAGGAGGCAACCAGGAACTCTTTCTCAGAAGAGCCGAAGCAAGACTGATTTGGCATCATCGAGCAGTGGAGTGGGGTCTAAACTCCGACAATGAAATGATACATTTTCTATAAAATTATGCAACTTGTTATATTTGTTATATGCATTACTTTATAATTACTTCTGACATACTACGATATGTAATTTACTTTGTTGTGTTAATCATGTAACTTGATACGCCTTTGATTTCTCACTTATTTCTCTTGTTAAAACTGCCTTCCTTTCTCCCACCATCCTTCAATTTAAATATTGAAGTCTGACTACATTTCTCATAATGTCCCCTTTTTTATTTTTTTTTTATTTTTTTTTTTTCATGCAGAAAACTCCAACAACAGTTGCACACTACATTTCCCATAACACCCTATTTCGTTTTGATCAGTCACGTATTCGCCCATGATTCTTCAATTCTAAACATTGAAGTCTGACTACATCTCCCATAATCCCCCTTTTCTCATGCAGGAAACACCACCAACAGTTGCACACTACGTTTCCCATAATACCCCATTTTCGTTTTGATCAGCCACGAATTCATCTCATCATGCTACATCCAATATATTGTACTTGCACCAAATTCGTGTTCTGTATGTATTTCTCTAACATCAATACAGGCACCTATAGGACGATATTCATGCTTAATCCCACACCTTAAGTATATGTTTCCAAGTTCAAAATGCGGCAACCCCATCACAAAATGGGACATAAACCACTATGCGCAGCCCAAGTACGCTTCCCATTCCCAAAATATGGCCGCCAGTAATAGTAACAGACATAGGACTTTTCTGCCTTTTATTCATTACACCCAATGTGGTAAACACAGGACACTCGTACATACGGAGGACTTCTTTGTACCAGGTAGGACCCTTTCTTTTGTGCGGGCAAGCACGGGGGCTTCCTCTGAGACTTGATGCTTTCCTTAAACCTCACACGTGCGCTTTACCAAAACGCACGTGTTCCAGAACTATGTATTTTCGTTCGTTTTTTACATTTTCACGTTTAAAAAGGAAACTTTAATACTATCCAGCCAACTAGCCAGTATTTCCTAACTATTAATGAATTAATCATGGGGTCTGGCCAGCATTTTGAAGCCGTTACAATTTATGTCACCACGGGTTGCTTTTATGAACCATCAGCTAGCTATTATGTATATTGTTGAAACATAACATATGACTGACCCAGTTTTACTTTTACATATTGCATGCCTGCGCACTACGTAGGGGGGGTTTTTCTACTTAAACTTAAACACTTGTTCAAATAAGTTGCCACTACATCCCTGGAATCCATTTCCAACAACTTGTTTATATGTTTTATACTTAGGAGGGATTCATCCCTGTGAACTTCAGCACCTTTATGCATTATGCAGTGACTTATGAGCTATCTATATAGGTAAGAAAAAGCACCTGCACTGTCACTAAATAGCTGCCATGTGCATGTTTATCTACTCTTTCCCAACCTGTTCACTCCTCTCACATTTAGAGGTAGACCTATGTCCCCTTCGGGCACTATCTGATCTTAAACTCCCTCTTTTTTCGCTTTGAACTTTTCGCATAATGTACCATAAGACTCATCGCTTACCCTTATTTTCCTTCTGTTAATTTCTTCTTTTATTCGTTTTACAAATGGTGCAATAGGTGATTATACTCCTGTAAAGGCAGTGGGTCTCTTCAATAAATTCAGCAATGTTTTACACTATTGCAATTTAGATATTTCTGTATGTAGTATTTTTCAGCCAGATGACTATACGTACATATGTATATATTTTTTCTTTTTAGTGTGTTTTCAAATTCCCTTATGGCATTTTCTTTTCATTTAATAAGCCTAGATTCGATAAAGGCAGCTCTGCCGAAACACGTGTCATCCACAAAGGCTCTAACATCACAAAAATAAAAGGAATTTATTAATCATCACTACTTGCCATTCCATTATTTTTCGGCGCACTATAAAGGGATAGCTCAACACAACCATTATATATTGTCACAAACGGAGTGGAGGGACTCTAAGTCTCCGTAGTAGCTAAACCTGGTGCGACGCAAGATCTTTAACATCACCTCAACTTTCATGGACAAACCCTTTTAATTTAACGGGGCGCGTAGGTACTGCAGCAGGTGTCATCACAAACAGTCCCTCACCAAGAATGCAATAATTTATAAGTTAGCTCATGAACATTTTGATGACCTTAATAACAATTTAGGCCATGGACTTGGCCATGGCAAAGGCTGGGGTCACTGGCCAGCACCAAAGGCCTTAGCTAGTGATCGGTTAGGGTTAAAAAATGCCAATGTGTATGGTTAAAAGCCACGCCTAGTAGCCCGTCACTGTTTTAAAATATACAGTGGGAAACGTTGAAAGCTGTAGTCAGTGGTCATGACTAAAGGTCATAGTTAGTGCTCATTAATATGTAAAAATAAAAAGTTGGCACAGCCAAAGGCTGTGGCCACTGGCTAGTATTGTGTTGAAGACCATGGCTAGTGGCTAGTTAGTGTGTATAATATACAGTGGGCACGGCCGAAGGCCAAAGCTAGTGGCTGGTTAGTGTTATATAATACACAATGGCTACGGCCGAAGGTTATCGCTTATTGCATTTTATTGTTTTAAAAAATACAGAGGAAATGGCCAAAAGGTGTACAAACTGCTCACAGTCAAAGGTCATGGCTAGTGGCCCATTTATATAATATAATATATTGTGGGAACAGCCAAAGATTGTGGCCACTGGCCAGTATTGTGCTAAAGTCCATGGCTAGCGCCTGATCTGTGTATATAATATACAGTCGACACAGTTGGAACCGGTATCCACTGGTAAAGCAAATGCAAATGGCTAGGATCCCCACAGGAATCCACGCTACCATCCTACAAAGCTCTGGCCACTCAATATAAGAAGGCCATAAGTAATGCCAAATCTGCATCCTATAATGAAAGAATCACCAACGCCAACGTATGAATCCAAAGAACGTTTTTCCATCTTCAAAGAGCGATCCACCGCAGCCACTAAAAGCCAAGAGATCACCAAAGACGAATCCTAGTGTAATAGTGTACAAACAGCCTTACTAAACAAAATTGAGGTACTACAAAAGAAAGAAAATCCACGAATATCACAAAAACCTCTCTAGTCACATCAACTTAGCTGCCCCCTCAGAAAATAAATGCACCGCAGACAATACAAAACCCTTCTCCTTCAGGGACATCACAGAATCTGAAGTCCTAGATATCATCAAAAATATCAGGCCGTCAAACTGTAAAGGTGATGCATGCCCAGCTAAACTAGTCAAAGACTGCGCTGAAACCCTTGCACCCTTTCTAAAAACCTTCATTAATGCCTCCTTCAAAACGAACACAGTGCCCGACAAATTAAAAGAAGCGTGGGTTCGACCACTTCTAAAAAACCTTCACTGGACCCTGAAATTGCCAACAATTACAGGATCATCACCACCGTCCCATTCCTTCTCAAAATCCTGGACAAAGTGGCCTATACACAAATCCAGCAATTCCTGGAAGAAAACAAGATCCTAGGGAAAAGACAACAGGGTTTCCGCCCAGGCCATGGGACAGATCTGCCCTACTTGATCTCAAAATACAACTGGGTGACATTATGGACAAAGTCAAACCGGCACCTCTTCTTCTGCTAGACCTGTCGGCTGCTTTTGATCTCGTCAACCACGATATTCTAGGTAAGCAACTAATAAATGCAGCCCACTTCTCCCCTCAAGCCACAGCTTGGATTGAGTCCTTTCTCAAAGGCAGACTCATGAGAGTCTTCTCAGACACTGCTTGTGCTTCTCCTACTACGATAAATTGTGGAGTCCCACAGGCTCATGTACTGCTCCTACCCTGTATAACATATTCACCTCCCCCTCTTCAATGACCTTGATCGCCGTGACATAGCCTACACAAACTGCTGACGACACACAAGTCCTACTCCCTCTATCCGGGATTTACGAACGAGACGCTGCAGCCCTAACCAAAATCTACACAACCATCCAAACTTGGATGGCTGCCAATGGCCTCTGTCTCAATGGAGACAAAACAGAGATCCTTGTGATAGGCACCAAAGAAACTCTCAATAAGCTCTCCCCCCAATAAAGTACCTTCAACATCGTCAATACCACTATTACCGCATCCTCAGCAGTAAAAACTCTTGGAGTGTATCTTGATGCCTCCCTGTCCATGACACCTCAGGTTAGTGCCATAGCCTCATCCGCTGGACTCACCACTAAGATCATCAACGCTGTTAAGCCTTTCCTCTCAATCAAAAACTGCCTGTCTATTGCTAGAGCCACAGTAGGCTCCAAGCTTGACTACTGCAATGCCCTCTTCCTAGGCACTTCCGCAAAAAACATTAACAAGCTCCAAGTTACCCAAAATAATGCCCTCAGAGCAGCTGTGAATATTCCTAAAAGGGAACATATCTCACAGGCAAAGAAAGATGCACACTGGCTGCCAATCAGAGAACGTATTCTCTTTAAAGCCATGGCCATTACACACAAATGTCTGTCTCTCAATGCCCCTCCCTACCTTTCTGACAGAATCACCACTCACACCTCCACCAGACCCATCAGAGCACATCTCTCTAACCTAATCTATGTACCCACTTTCAAAAGAACAAAAGCAGGAGGCTCCAGCTTTCAACACCTAGCCCCCATAAATTGGATCGCCCTCCCTAAGGCACTCAGAAATGAAAAATCTTACCACGTCTTCCGCAAAATGCTGAAAACCAAACTGTTCAATTAAGTGTAGCTGTGTCCTCTTGCCACCTGCTTTCTCTCCCCTGCTTGATATGCTGCACTTTTGTAACCACAGAACATGCATATCTCTCGCTGCCACCACTTTTGTATGTAATGTTGCTGTAACCACTTTTACCTGTATAAGTAATCTTTTCTGTAACAGCACCAAGATGCCCCATGGCCGATGTGCGCTATATAAATGTAAATAAATAAAAATAAATAAATAAAGGCCAAAGTCTATGGTTGGTAGCCTGCTAGTGTTTTAAAATATTCAGTGCACATGGGTGAAGGTTGTGACCACTGTCAATAACTGAAGGCCATGACTAGTACCCATTAATGTGTTCAAATATATTTGGCCATGCACACAGACCATGGCTGAAGGCCATGCTTAATACCAGTTACTGTTGTGATGTAATTAGTTATGTCATCAGTGATGCGATCTGTGATGTTATCATTGTAGTCATATGCTGCCCAACAGGTGGCGCGAAGTTAAGGTGGCTTTAGCTGACTTTCAGGAGTTTTGTTGTGTTAAATTCTCACCTTAACGTCCCTGCAACTAGTTTTTTTCTTGAATTTCAAAGGTTTTGTTACAATGATGTATTGCTCACCTTAACGTCCTTGCAACTAAAGTTTTTTCCTTGAAAAAAAAAAATATATATATATATATATATATATATATATATATATATATATATATATATATATATATATATATATATATATCTTGCTTCAGCTGTTGTTTCCGCAGTTGGTGGAGGAGCACTCCTTGGTCCCAAAAGAATTTACAGAATCAGGAAACCAAAATGCAATATTATTCCACTTTATTAAGTATCAAAAAAGAAAAATCCATAAAATCATTGCACATCCTCATGGCAAGAAAAAGTATTCACAAGCCACTCACATTGCGGCCCTCCCAAGGTAGCTGGCGCATAGTAGATGGAGTCTACGCGTTTCACGGTCCACTGACCGCTTGTTCACAACTCTATATATATATATATATATATATATATATATATATATATACTGCAAGAGAGAGATAGAATTGATGTGGGTGGGGGGGGCTACAAAACACAGTAATCTCTTGATGTGGCCCTAGAAAGTGCCCTTTGAAAAAGTGCGAGCAGTACATAATTGCGAGATTGCAGTCATCAGCCGCTGTTCTGGGATGTGCGAAAGCCTGGGGCGCAGCGTCAGGACAGAATGGCATGCTGGCATCTGGCACATCAGTGACTGCTCACTTCGTTACCTGGCAACCTCATAGCGGCACCAACGCAATCTGTACAGATGCATAAGGCAGCAGAAAGCGTGCACCAACAACTGCTGAAACACGAGAAAAGGAAAGCAAACGGCACAACATTAGTCTCTTTACACTGTCAACTATCAATATGTGCGCTTTAAATTATAATAATTGATGAACTGTCAAAAGAGAATTAAACGGAAAAACACTCGGAGATCAGGATTAACACCACATAAAAGAAGAGATATTGACTGTGTACTAGCTATCATAGTCAGTGGGCAGACAGGAGTACCATCCATTTGGTCCCTGACAACTTCTACCACCCTCTTTTGTTGACTTTTGTTCAATTTATTAAGTGTCCACTTTTTATGCCCTTTCCCCTTTTCTAGGTATACTTGATTATCCTGTAAATTACAATTTAGTTTTGCAATTCTCATGGGTTTTATGAATATCTCAATGAGTTAACACTTCATGAAGGTCTGGTTAGGGGTCTTTTGACATGCCAGCATTATACTGCACTTCGTACGGATCCGCTTCTATATGATCTAATATTTAGTGTCAGTATTTTTACTGTATTTTTACCCACTCATGGCATTCGATGTATCAAGCTCAGTAAGATGAAGGACTGAGTCGGCCCAACCAGGGTTTCAAACTCATGTCACTCAGCTGCATCTGTTTCTGATTACGAGAACGTCGCGCCTGGCCTATCCCTCCCGCTGGAACCTGAGTTGTTACCTTTTCTCTTGTGCTCATGAAGTTTCCAAGAGAAAACATATTGGTCAGTTCCAATATGGCTCTGCGCTCAGACAAGACATCAAAGAGACGTTTAGTGGGAACTTGATCGTTAGTAGGCCTACGAGTGGGCGCTCCAAACACGCCTCTCAGGTGAGTCCATCCGACTCGGTTCCTCAGCCAAAGAAAGGGGACTGAAAACCCTATGGTGGAGGGAACCTGCTTTATTTCAGGCTGAGCCCTGAAGACTTTTGGTTTAACAGTACAAGGTTGTGTGGAATAAAAAACACCCTTCATCTCAAGACTAAGTACAAAGAACTGTCTGCCACTCACATTTCAAAGAACAGAAACCAAAATGTGCCAGGCTAGAGCGTGTCACCAGGGAAGCACTGCACCAGTATCCGATTGAAGTGAATCATTCTGCGGTCTCCCTCAACAGTCTGCCCACCCGGTGGGTCCTCTCCATGGCCCTCCAACCGGGTGAAAATGCTGTGTTCACTGATCAAGGTATCTACCAAAATGGGCACATCTACTTGAGCTCAGGTCTTGGGCTCTAACCCCTGCTTGAGGAACGAGTGCCCTCTCCCACCTGCCTGCTCTGACTACTTCTAACCTCACTACTGTGCCCCCTCTTCTGCTCTCCAGTTGCCTCGGCGTGATTCTCTCTGGCCATCACCTGCTGTTCTCTTCTTTCCTCCCACTGTTCTCCTCTTTCACCAACTGATGTTCTCCGCCTTTCACCAACTGCTGTTCTCCTCCTTTTAACCTCCACTGGTCTCTCTTCTCTCCCTGCTGGCTCCAATCTCTGCCACTCCTTCCCCTCGTACTACATTCCCCTCCACCTTGTAGCGCTCTCTCCCAACACCAGCTGGCATGCAAACTCTGCTCAGGTCCTGCTTCAAAAACCCACATCGCCCCATTCTTTAGCACCCCTTTTAGCCTCTACCCACTCGTCCACTGGGATTGGGCTTTGACTAAGGGTTTTTCAGTGTGAATTATGATGTACGAGGATATGCCATTAGTTCAATTTGAAAAGCCATAGTGCGTCAGCTGTTTTGTGAGTTCACATGTCTGGTACACGCAGGGAATGGGCCACGGTTATAAAAACGTCGCCCGACATCTTAGAGCAATCTAGCGTGACTCTCCGCACAGGTGCCGGCAGGCACCGGCGCAGAAGCAGGTCCGCGTCTGAATCCGTCATGTGGGTACGCTTCGTGCATATTTCTTCTCACTAAACAGGGTGCGGTGGTCGCAAGTGGGACTATTGTATTTGTAGGTTTCTCTGGCTCGGGGACATTACAGCACAAGATCCTGATGTTCAGGGCCGAGAAGTCTTTGAGTTGTATGGTAAAAGAGTTCTTTCTATTAAAGGGCCATGGGCAGTGGTTGTACGCAAGTAGCAACCCCCTGCCCGCTTGAGGCGACTGAATGGGCGTAACCAGAGATCCACCTTACACCACCCCCAGGCTCATTACCCACCAGCTCAGGGAGGTGCAGCGCCCCTTCAGACGTCCCACTGGGAGTCTCCAAAACAAGCAAGCAGTCTGTGTCACGGAATGTAGATGCAAAATAGAGCCCGCCCAGCGGTGCTGCTTTGATATGACTGACAGTGTTTACGCTCCTAGCTGAAAATAAAACCTCCCGTGGACTGCCCCGCATTATCCACACATGTTAAATGAACAGTCCAACATGTAAACATCCAATAAATGTATCGATCAGAGCTGAAAGGGGCTTCAGTGAGTTCTGTGTGATATTTCCGAATATTGAAGGCTGCACACCAAAAAGACTGATTTTTTTTTTTGCCCGGCTTTGTGTAGCCTTGAATATTTGAAAATATCAAGATTTTGGTGGGGGTGGTGGGGGGTTATCTCCCCCAAAGCCCACTTAAATCTAAACCCTGACCGCCCTCTTCCGTGCTGGTAGGCTTTCCATTAAATGGAGGGGGTTTCAACTCCCCATTCCTTCCTCGCCCCCTCCATTTCATGGCATATACAGTTCCCCTTACGCACCCAAAACGTGCACAGAGACACAAGCAGACATACACACACTAGCACTTACTTGCTCCCAGGTGGGCCTCCCACACCTCCCACGCAGATACAAACACATGGAGACCCATCTTCCCCCCAACCCCTCCCCTCCATGATCAAACCAGTACCCCACCACAGAAGCACAGATCACTTTGGAAAGACCGCTCTGAGCGAACTTTTTTGAGTTCACAAATTTGAAAAATATATTTTCAGCTAATACCGTTTCAGTGATGTCCAGAGGAGATAGATAAGACATCAGGAGTTAAGTGGAGAAGGTTGGAAACCCAGGAGAATGGGCCACTGTCTTAATTATTAAAATAGAAGACAGACTTTAAGTGTATCTTGATAGTTTGTCATCTGTATATGGTTGTAAATGGTAGTAGGTAAAGTCTTTCTCAGGAGATGAATATTGGATTTCCAGGTGGAGTTGAGTGGGCACTGCTGTGTTCTCCCAATCTTTCTTTCAAGTGTACACAAAGCTATTTTAATTGTTTGATCCTGTTTCCAGATGACACTCCGTTTGCAAAATGGAGTGATATGTGAAATTGACTGAATATGTGTCTGGGTATAGTGACCGCGATGACTGGAAGGACCTTTGTGGATGTCCACTCTTAGTTCTTTGTTTGTTATTTAGGTTTGTCATATTCTCTTTTTTGAAACAATGATACTGAGATTCAGAGTGGTTCAAAAATCTGTAGAATATGTTATTCCAAAAAAGATAAAGAAAAGACCTGTGAAATTAGTGTCCAATGCATTTCGGCCTCTTTGACCATCTTCAAGGACAATTTCTAACCAAAACTGATATTTACAATCAATGGTGTGAACATTTTACAAAAATGATGTTGTTGTTTTACATTTCAAACAGTGTCATGCACTCAAACACAGTTATGTACTCATATTTACCAGGCTTCTATTTCCTAGCTTGGCAAAGGCTTTGTTCCTATTCCCTCTAATCTGGATCTAGAGCCTGTGGGTGTATCTGTAATACATTGGGATTCATGCTTAGTGTGATACATTTCTAAGGTTCCTCATTACAGATTGTTAGGCAGAATCACCTGCAGTACCCTTTGGGAACACTACAGGCAATTAAGACTACATGTGTAAGCACAATTTCACCTTTGGTACAAGCCTGTCCTACACATTAAAGTGGTAGCAGTGGCTGAGGAGCCAGACTTATCTCAAGAGTTTAAGTGAGCAGTAAAACAAGTTACACAAAGGAACAACCAATACACTGATTCAAATATATACTTACTCAAGGTTTCTTGGTAAAAGAATATACATTTATTTACTCAGTCAGTTAGAAAACATTACACTAGCATAAACAGCTCAATATCACACACTAATAATCCACAAAAATACAACTGGTAAGTAAATGAACAAGTTTAGCTCCAATGAAGTGGGAGCAAAATAGCACTTCAGATACTTATTAAAGGAGTAAAAAGACAAGGTTATAAGAATAGACAGCCCAAATACATTCATAGGCAGGGCAAAAGGTTTCAGTTATCTACAACCAGCAATTCTTCTCATAGGCCTGGGCCAAAGTCAATGGTTCAGAGTCTTTGTATAGGATAGCACAGTTCTGGTAGTAACGGTTAAGTCTTTGCCACAGAGTTTAGAAGAATTTGGCTAGGCGAAAAGTTTGACGAATGTTTGACGAATTTTTAGGGAAGGACAAGCCTTCGAAGTTGAGGAAAGATTCACGCACTTCCTCGATGGCCGAAAAGATTTCCGGACCGCGTTTGCACAATACCCTGTTAATGAAGAAAGCTGTGGCTGAGGCAGTTGTACCTGGCAGTTTGAGCAGATCTCGCTGTTCCTGAGATTCAGTCGTGAGGACAAGAAGGAGGACGTTGGGAGGTTCCTGCACTGCCCAGGGATGAGGCCAAAAGCTGTAGCAAGATGTCGGTTAAGGTTTGAGTGCTTTAAAATCCACAAGCTGGTTTCCTTCCCTCTGGCTAGCCGGTTTTCAACAGCACTCTGATGAAAATTCCACCAGATGGGGACAGTGTCCAGGTGGCTTGCGAGTTGGTTGTTCCCACCAAACTCAATGGAAGAAGTTACTTGAAGGGCTTCTCTGTCGATGGAGTTTCAGGCAATTCGGACCTGCAGCAGGGCTTCACCGGTCATCCAGGAGTTGCAGCAGTCCACTTCCTTCAGCTCATCTTCGGTTCTTTCGTTCCAGTGGTCGACTCTGCTTTCCAAGTCCCAGAGACCTGCTTTTAAACAGTTTTCCCCCATTCATTCCAGCCTGGCTGTCACTCAATTTAAATTTACATGCTCAGGGAGACAGTAGTCGGTCCCAGAGAAGGTATTTAAACCTTGGGAAGTCTGAAAGACATCCCTGTGCCACTGCACTGAGGATGCTGTGTGACACACAGAAAAAGATGATGCCACTGGAGTTTGTTTAAAAACCCTATAAGCAAAGAACACAAAAGTAATACACACACAAAATACATGGAAGAGTGGGAAAAAAAGGCTCACAGTCTTCCCAGGTAAAAAAATAAAATCCTAGAAATCCAGCAAAGTTGCTGGGGGTCTCAAAAGGTAAGGGAAATTAGTACATTTTGAGATTTCTCCCTAACACTCGCCCCCCCAGACTAAGGGACATGAGGATTTAATCCACTCCTGGATGAATCTCCTTACTCCAGTCGGTCAAACATCCTGGAGAGACCATCAGAATTTTGGTAGTGACACCCTGACCTGTGTTCAATGGTGAAATCAAACCCTTGCAGGCTGATTGACCATCTTAGTAGTGTTGGGTTTTCCCCTTTCATTTGCATCAACCATCTCAAGGGTTGGTAGTCAGTCTGAATCACAAAATAGATCCATACAAGTATGGTCTAAACTTCTTCAGTGACCAAACAATAGCAAAGCACTCACGCTCAATGGTTGCCCACCTTGTTTCTGGTTCCTTCAGCTTCCTGCTGATGAAGCAAATGGGGTGCTCCCTACCTTTCTCATCCAGTTGATTAAGGACTGCACCTATAACTGTATTTGAAGCGTCTGTCTGCACAATGAAGGTTTGGTTATAGTCAGGAGTTCTTAGGACTGGAGCTCGATAAAGGGCTTTCTTTAGGCCTTCAAATGCTTGAGTGCACTCCTCATTCCACCTGACCCTTTTAGGGAATTTGGGAGAGGAGACCACATTCAAGGGAGAAGCTATGGTCCCATAGTTGTCTTTGAAGTTCCTATAGTAACCAATGAAGCCTAGGAAGGCTCTCAAGGCTCTCACTTGGGTTTGAGTAGTAGGGGGTGACCCAGTTTTAAAGAGCTTGTACCTTGCTATGCAATGGCCTGATTTCACCTCCTCCTACCTCATGTCCAAGGTTGACCACTTTACTCTGACCAATTGACATTTACTAGGCTTTATGGTCAGATGGGCCTGCTCAAGAGCCTGCAAAACACATCCTAAGGGATCAACATGTTCTTTCCAAGTAGGGCTGAACACTGCAATGTAATCCAAGTATGCCATGCAGAAGTCCTCCATCCCATTCAGAACCTTGTTGACCATCCTTTGGAATGTAGCAGGTGCATTCTTTAGTCCAAAAGGCATGACCTTAAACTGGTAGAGGCCTGCTGGGATTGAGAATGCAGTTTTCTCCTTGGCATGGTCTGTCAGTGCTATTTGTCAATAGCCTGAATTGAGATCAAATGTACTGAGGTACTTGGCATAACCAAGTTTATCCACCAGTTCATCTGTTCTTGGTAAAGGGTGGGCATCAGTCTTGTTGACTGTATTAAGAGCTCTATAGTCCACACAGAATATCAACTCCTTGGATCCTGCCTTTGGTACTGGAACAACTGGACTAGAGCATTGACTGGTAGAGGGCTCTATTACCCCGAGATCAAGCATCTTGTTGATCTCCTCCTTTATATGGGATCTTACATGATCTGACATCCTGTATCCTCTGCTTTTAACAGGTAAACAGTCACCAGTTTCAATATTATTCTGGCCCCAAGGGGTCAAGCCTGGCGATAGTGAAAACAGGGAGGCAAACTGATTTAACAGAAACTTGCATTCTTCCTGTTATTCAGGTGTCAAAGTAGAAGAAAGATTAACTACTTCTATTTTCTCGTCTAAAGGCTGGCCTCTGAGTAGGTCAGGCAGAGGTTCACTCTCCTCCTCCTCTTGAGCTGAAGCCAGAAGCAAAGCTCCTACTTCTGGTCTTGAGACATAAGCTTTTAGACGGTTGGTGTGAAAGACTCTGGGAGCCTCCTTAGGCTTGCCTAAATCCACCAGATAGTTTACCTCTCCAAGTCTACCCACAACCTTGCAGGGTCCTATCCATTTGTCCTGTAAGACCCTCTGTCTTGTAGGTAGCATAACTAGAACTAGCTGGTCTTGAGAAAACTCAACCATGTTGGCCTTCTGGTCATGCCAATGCTTTACCAGAGCCTTACCTTCTTTCAAGTTATCTGATGCTTCTGCCATAAAGGGTGACATTCTCCTCCAGAGACATATCACATAGGCAGTGACTCTCACTGGCTTGGGGGAAGGAGCACTCTCCAAACCCTCCTTAATTAGGGCAAAGTGGCCTCTAATGGGATGGCCATAAAGAAGTTCAAATGGACTAAATCCAACTCCCTCCTGAGGGACTTCTCTATATGTAAAAAGAAGCCATAAAATTGGATCCCCTGTCAGAGATAACTTCCTTAGGAAAACCTACCCTGTTAAAAATACCAAGTAGGGCCTGAGCAACAGCCTGCGCTGTAACAGTCCTCATAGGTATAGCTTCAGGATACCTAGAATCATGGTCTGCTACAACCAGGATAAACCTGTTTCCTGAAGATGTTGGAGGGTCTAAGGGACCAGCAATGTCGATTCCTATCCTCTCAAAAGGGACTCCCACCACTGGGAGAGGCGTAAAGGTGCCACATTCTTGGTTCCACTCTTGCCAGAGGTTTGGCAAGTGTAACAACTCCTACAATACTTGTCTACATCAGACCCCAACTTAGGCCAATAGAATTATAGAGAGAGCCTTCCTTGGTCTTCTTAAAACTTAAGTGACCAGCCAAAGGCATCTCATGGGCTAATTGTAGGAGCTGGAGTCTGCTTACAAGAGGCACTACAAGTCTTCTGTAGTCCCCTGGGATAGACTCAGTCGGTTCACAGTAGAAAAGGCCATCTTCCCTGTACAACCTATGCTTCACTGGCTCCTTCCCTTCCAGCTGGGAAGCTGCCTGTTGGCAAAGACCTTCAAGAGTAGGACACTCTCTCTGACCTCTGCTGAAGTCTGCCCTACAGGGTCCACCTTCTGCCAGTAAAGACTGCAGCACAGGATGGCATGCAGGATCCAGAACTCCACAGGAGCAAGGTCCTCTTCTAGCTCTGATTCCTCAGCAGCTCATTCAACCACACAAGGTTGTTCCACACACTCATCCTCAGCTGGTGGAGAAGTCACAGGCGTGATTTTGGACAGTCCTCTCGGGGATGTCCTTGTTGGTAGCACAGGAGTGCTGGCTGGTTTCTTCTTAGAGGGTTTAGGTTTCCCCTTTTCCTCTTTCTTCTTGGAAATTGCAGTCAGTAAATCCTGTGGACTGGGAGTTATAGCTTCTTCTATAATTTCCTCTTGAGAGCCCCTTAAGGTACTCTCTCTGTCCTTCCTAGTCTGCTCCTGTTTCCTTTTGCAGGGAGGCCTAGGGGTGCTTGTTACAACTCCAAGAGTTTTTAAGTCATTCCCCAACAGGACTCTCCCAGGTACTTCACTCGGCACACTTACAGGTATCTGGACAGTCATGTCATTACAGTCATGTCATTGCACTGGGTGAGAGCTGGCAACTGTGGAAGCATTTGGACAGGGCCTCCTGCAAGCTTAGTTAGGAATTTGGGTGCCTTAGCAACATCCTCAACCTTGAAATATGATTAATCAACTACAGTTTTATTGGCCCAGTGTCTCTGATGGCAGGGGTCTCCTGACCATTCACAAGAACACTGCCTTTGTAATACTCTTTAGTATTATCTGGAATAGAGTTATACACATCTAAATTCTGTTGTTCCCACAGACCCAGGGATACTAAAGAAACAATGGCTGAGACTTTCATGGGTTCCTCAGCCAGTAAGTGAAGGTTTCCACTTACCATTGGCACTTCATCCTCTGGGGAGAAGGCTAAGTAGACAGTGTGGATCCCTGAAGGGTTACCCTTACATTTGGGATCCCCTTTCACATGGTCAGTTGACCCACAAGCATAACATTTTCTAAATGTCTTTATGAATGGGGGTTTGTTCTGACCTCCTTCTGGTTTGGAACCAGGAGGTACACTGGCCTGATTCAGTTTCCCTGGTGGCTTACCCTTGCTATGTTTGGGGCCCTCTTTTGGATTGGACGTAATAGAATTCTCTTTGGTATATTTCTTGTGCTGCTTACCCTCAACCTTCTTCTGAGTTACCCCAGAATCCTTGTGAGTAGCCCTGTTGGCAACCCACACGTCAGCAGCCCTTGCTAACTTCTTGGGATCAATTTCCTTAGAGTCAGCCAAGTGCTGTCCCAGCTCAGAAAAGCAGGCATCATAAATAGATTCCAACATAAACAGATTTCTCATACCTTCATAAGTGTTCACTCTGTAACCCTTAACCCAGCCATCTAAGTTTTTCAAACATTCATTCACCCAGGTAGCCTAAGGGGTACCATCATGCTTTTTGGGGGTTCTAAACCTTTTAGGATAGTGGGAAGGGGTCTTCCCAAACCTAGCTATTAAAGCTAGTTTCACACTTTCAAACTCCTTTCTGTCTATTTCCGCCATCTCCATTACCACATCAGTTGCAACAGGGGGTAGCCTATAAAAAAGCCAAGGAATCAACTGATTCCCTGTAATGTCTTGAATCCCATGGTTATATTCAAAAGCAGCCAACCAATCCAAAATATCAAGCTTAACCTCATACATACTTACTTCATCTTTGGGCATGTGAGGCCTCTTAGGACTGGAAGACCTAGAGGACTCTGGGAGAGAACCAGTTTCAAGAGACAACTTTTTCATTTCAAGTGCATGATTCAGTTCCATTTCTCTGAGTCTAAACTCTTGATGTTTGCTTTCAGTTTGAGCTTGGATCCTTTTAAATTCTAACTCAAGTCTCAATTTTTCTAACAAGACAAATTCAAGACATAGGTTTGGACCTGATGGGGTCCCTGTGGTCAAAGGTTGAGGCCTATGAGCAGGTAGAGGTAAGACAGGGCCTACATTCTGAGACTCTTCTGTCTCATCTAACTCATCCACAATATTAGAGCTGGGCTCTGACATATTATCATCCTCATCAACATTTTCCACATTTGCTGCAGGTGTGGGGGTTTCAGACCCCCTCCTCAGACTTTGGTATTCTAACAACTTTTCTATCAATTCAACCTTTTTGCCTTTTACAGTGAAATTCCTAGCTTTACACAAATCTCTCAATTGATCAATGGTTAAAGTCCCTAGGGTCTCCTGTCTGTAGCTTTCCATATCAGTCATGATAAACCAATTGCTTTTCTAGTGTTGCTTAGCCTTGGGAGGATTATTTGAACAATGGTAAAAGTGGCACTCTAAATATAACAAGTATACTTTATCCTCACCGCTGTACACCAGCGTTAGGCAGAATCATCTGCAGTACCCTTTGGAAACACTACAGGCAATCAAGTCTACAAGTGTAAGCACAATTTCACCTTTGGTACAAGCCTGTACTACACAGTAAATTGGTAGCGATGGCTGAGCAGCCAGACTTATCTCAAGAGTTTAAGTGAGCAGTAGAACAAGTTACACAAAGGACCAACCAATACAGTGATTCAAATATACACTTACTTAAGGTTTCTTGGTAAAAGAATATACATTTATTTACTCAGTCAGTTAGAAAACATTACACTCGCATAAGCAGCTCAATATCACACACTAATAAACCACAAAAATACAACCGGTAAGTAAATGAACAAGTTTAGCTCCAATGAAGTGGGAGCAAAATGCCACTTCAGATACCTATTAAAGGAGTAAAAAGACAAGGTTATAAGAATAGACAGCCCAAATACATTCATAGGCAGGGCAAAGGGTTTCAGTTACCTACAACCAGCAATTCTTCTCATAGGCCTGGGCCAAAGTCAATGGTTCAGAGTCTTTATGTAGGATAGCACAGTTCTGGTAGTACCGGTTAAGTCTTTTCCAGAGAGTTTAGAAGAATTTGGCTAGGCGAAAAGTTTGAAAAATGTTTAGGGAAGGACAAGCTTTCGAAGTTGAGGAAAGTTTCACGCACTTCCTCGATGGCTGAAAAGATGTCCAGACTGCGTTTGCACAGTACCTTGTTAATGAAGAAAGCTGTAGCTGAGGCAGTTGTTCCTGGGAGTTCGAGCAGATCTCGCTGTTCCTGAGCTTCAGTCGTGGGGACAAGAAGGAGGACTTCGGGAGGTTCCTGCACTGCCCAGGGATGAGGCCAAAAGCTGTAGCAAGATGTCGGTTTAAGGTGTGAGTGCCTTAAAGTCCACGAGCTGGTTTCCTTCCCTCTGGCTATCCTGTTTTCAACAGTACTCTGATGAAAATTCGATCAGTTGGGGATGGTGTCCAGGTGGCTTGCGAGTTGGTTGTTCCTGCCAAACTGAAGGGAAGAAGTTAACCTTGAAAGCCTTCTCTGTCGATGGAGTTTCAGGCAATTCAGATCTGCAGCAGGGCTTTACCGGTCGTCGAGGAGTTGCAGCAGTCCTCTGCCTTCAGCTCGTCTTCGGTTCTTTCGTTCCAGTGGTCGACTCTGCTTTCCAAGTCCCAGAGACCTGCTTTTAAACAGTTTCCCCCATGCATTCCAGCCTGGCTGTCACTCACACAGCAGGGTGGCTGTCGTTGCCGGACAGCCAGCTGACCAATCACGCCAGAGTGCATTCAAGTCTCCTAGGAGACTAAGCACAGGGAGTTTCAGGCACCTCCCTCACATCCTGTCCACCCCAGACACTCAGGTACCAGAGGAGGGCTTCAGCACTGAAACCCGCCAAAGGCCAATGAACAAAGGGATCAAACCTGGCTTGGCACGCAGAGACAAACACAAGAAGGACTTTTCCTAAACGAAATGGTGAAGAAAGATGACTGGAGTCTGTTTTTGCAGACAGGTCTGGGGCACCATATTGAGAAACATAGCTGACCCGATTTTTAGCTACCGTTGTTAGCGGTCGGGAAAAATCACGGTAGTTGATCTAAACCACTGCCACCAACCATTTAAAGTAGGAAAAGGTAACATTTGACTGTTACATGAGTGTTTTGACTCAGGGGAAGCTAAGCAACCCCTCCAGCACTCTATAGTAAGATAGTGTGTGCTGGGTCAGTAAATCTAAAGAGACTAGTAAAGTCAATTTAACTTTACATGCTCGGGGGGACAGCAGTCTGTCAGAGAGAAGGTATTTAAACCTTGGGAAGTCTGAAAGACATCCCTGTGCCACTGCACTGAAGGTGCTCTGTGACACACAGAAAAAGATGATGCCACTGGAGTTTGTTTAAAAACCCCATAACTAAAGAACACAAAAGTAATACACACACAAAATACATGGAAGAGTGGGGGAAAAAAGGCCACACTCTGCCCAGGTAAAAAAATCTAATCCTAGAAATCCAGCAAAGTTGCTGGGGGTCTCAAAAGGTAAGGGAAATTAGCACATTTTGAGAATTCTTCTTAACACAGATTCATACACTGTATACGAAATTAGGTAGATGACATACCTTGTTAGCTTCTTGACTGAGTTACCCACGGGTTCATGTTCTGCTGTCCCATGTGTAAAGTTATCACTGATTAGGCAGGTTCTTACACATTATCTGATTCCTCTTAGCAGTATTTCATGCATAACAGTAGTACTTGTGAACAGTGTAGGCTTACCTTCTTTTCTCCTGGTCAGAGCTTCTAACAGGACAAAAGGTTTGCTGGGAAGCGTTTACCTGTGTGTTCTGCTGCTAATTATTCATAAAATGGCACCAGCGTGCCTAGCGTGATGATGTCATCACGCATGCCAGTAGCCATTTTGGATTTGATTCCATTTGTAAATAAACCTGAGTGGCACAGGGAGAAAGATGTAGTGTACATTAAAACTTGTGTGCTTACTGGAAGCACATGTGTTGGATTTCCTTTTTATGACAACGATCAGAAACATGATTCTGGAAAGATTATTATCGCATTGAGTTCATAGAGAAAAGTAGAAAAAATAAACAAATAAAATAAAAAGTAAAAAAGAAAATAGAAAACAATTAAGAAAAAATTGTTGTGTTTATAAAGTTCATGATGTATCTTCTCATAGTCTTCAGTGAAACCGCTGAGTGCAATAGTTTCTATTGGTCAGTCTCAAGAATAAAGGAATGAAATAGCACATGGTTCCCATTTCATCCACGTATCATTTCTTCTATTCTTTACGATCATCAATGGGTTGCTTTCTAAGAGATATTGGACTTGATATCTTGTAGCATAAATGACTTTTGGACCAAAGTTTATATCACATTGAGTTCATGGCAAAAAAAAAGTGAGACTGCTGAATCCATTTGTTTCTATTTGTCAGTTTCAAAGGTAAGGGAATTCAGTATCACACAGCTCCTATTTCATACTCTTGTGGTTTCCTCTCTTGATCATGATCATATGTGGGTTGCTCTCCAATTGGTTTGTAACTTTGTATCATGTAGCATATGCGTCTTGTAGACAAAAGATTGGTTCAGAGAAAGCATGCGTAGTTACACTCTTTGTTCATGCCCCCTGGTTGTAGGTAGTTCAATTTCTCAATCCAATGGGTCTCCTTTTAGTTCAAGGGTTTGTTAGTTGGTATAAGTAGTAAATAATAATTGTGTCCAGCTAGCAATGTCTGGTGGATGGCATCTACATAACAGAATGATGTCTAGATCATGTGATCTATACTGGGTTTTTTTTGTAAGACTATAGACTGCTGTTATATTTTGCAGGTATATTTTGGAATTATCATGATTGCTATATGTTGTGAGTCCCCTGAAGGGTGATAAGAGATAGACTGTACAACTTGTTGTCATGATGAGGGATCAGATGGAATTTACACAATTCATCATCCTTTTTGTATGAATAGGAGAAGAATGAACTGTACCATGTGCTCTCGTCATTAATGATTACGCCTTGTTCATACACGGAAGAGAGATATAAGGGCGACCCTCTTTTTTGTAAGGGGGCTTGACTCAAAAGGGTGGGAGATACTGTAAGTGAGAAAAAGAGTCAAAGCTACCCTAACCAAAGCCGTGACATAGGGTCACCAGGTTTTGCAGAGGAGCTAGGTAACTGCTAGCTCAATAGACAAAAAACCCACGGATGGGGGAATGACAACAAAAGGTTTTTTTTATTTTACACTAACAGAGAACAAAACAAATATACAAGCTGCGCCGTGGCGCTGAATATATGCATTATTGAGCATATTTTTGTCTGTGTTTTTGTGAGTTAGTAGGCAGAGTGACAAACAGTATATATTTCAAGTATTGTTTTAAATGACAATACATTCAACATTGTTTAACATTGTCGACACACAATTTTGTGTTTCTGGTTCGGTATAGATTGGAGAGAAGCAGTGGCTGTAAAACTTGTAGCAGCGCTGCTGTGAAAGTACCGAACGGTCTTCAGGACAATGGTTTCAAGTCGGGTCAATGTTAATAGAAGGGCGTCCACCTATGAATGATAGGGGACTGGGTTAGTTCAGAGAGTGATGTCTAGGAAACCATGTTAAAAACTGCAAAAGAGGGGACCTACCATGTGCAGGTAAGTAGCCGCCTTGGTCGTGTTAAAGTTTGTCCAGCAGATGAATTGTCTGGGAGGCTGTCTGCAAACGTCAGAGGCCTGAAGCTAAAGTAAAAATTATTGAATGTTATTAATCATGGGGTGGCAGAAGGCCACAAAAAATGCGAAAGGAATGGTGGGAGGCCCTGAACCAGAATCGTGTTGTGTGGACAGGGACGGCCTATGAGGGTGCCTCTGGTCTAGGAGGTGTTGGTCCAGCTGGATTAATGGTAAGTCCCACGTGTGATCTGTGCATAACAGAAGACATTCAAGCAATTGAGAGCACAGATGGATAGTGAAAATAGCAAGATCTTAGCGTGTATGGTGTCAATTTTAAACTATGACATGCGGGCCGACATAACGAGATAGTGTGACAGAAGCTCGTGGGGGGAGATTGGCTGTGATCTAGTAACTAAAAGCCAAAACCCGATTAGTAGTCCCGTGTGGGAACGTAAAAATATGAAGTTATACTTGCAGGGCGGGAGTGACGGCCGCTGCTCTACTGAACAGTGAGAAAGGAGCTGTGTCATAGCAAGATCTTTGCGTGCATGGTGTTAATGCGGGCAACCTAACGAGGTGGTGTGACAAATGCTCGTATGAGTGGCTATGCTCTAGTAAAAAGCCAAGATTCAAAAAGTAGTCTCGAGTGGAAACGTAAAAAATTACCTTTTGCATGGAGATCTTCCCAACAGTGAGAAAAGAGCTGTTTGACTGTCGGGGTGTAGTGCGCATGTCTTGTAGTGATTACGTGATCACATTGTGCCTGTGTCCGTGGATAGCAGGGGACCGTGCATGTCCAAAGGGAGTAGTGTGCTGTCCCGGGAGCCGAGGTTGTAATGGAAAGGCGCTGTACAGTCTGCGCATGTCGAAGCAGACTTAATGTCTGAAGTGTTTACCCAAGGCGAGTAGTGTTTGTCGTCACGACTATTTTGAAACAATGTGGTCATCCAATCCACATTGTTTCAAAATAGTTGTCTATTTGAACAACATGATAATGCAGCAATTCACACGGATCAGCAGTTCCCACGACAATATGATTCTCAATATTGTGTGTCTTACAAATGCTTGTAAAATATGTATGGCAATTTAGCCATAGAAGAGCATTTTGAATAATAATGTGTGTTTTTATGTTAACAAATAGGTTTTGACATGAAAACCATTTTACCCGCCTTTCATGACGACAAACACTACTCGCCTTGGGTAAACACTTCAGACATTAAGTCTGCTTTGACATGCGCAGACTGTACAGCGCCTTTCCATTACAACCTCGGCTCCCGGGACAGCACACTACTCCCTTTGGAAATGCGCGGTCCCCTGCTATCCACGGACACACGCACAACGTGATCACGTAATCACTACAAGACATGCGCACTACACCCCGACAGTGAAACAGCTCTTTTCTCACTGTTGGGAAGATCTCCATGCAAAAGATAATTTTTTACGTTTCCACTCGAGACTACTTTTTGAATCTTGGCTTTTTACTAGAGCATAGCCACTCATACGAGCATTTGTCACACCACCTCGTTAGGTTGCCCGCATTAACACCATGCACGCAAAGATCTTGCTATGACACAGCTCCTTTCTCACTGTTCAGTAGAGCAGCGGCCGTCACTCCCGCCCTGCAAGTATAACTTCATATTTTTACGTTCCCACACGGGACTACTAATCGAGTTTTGGCTTTTAGTTACTAGATCACAGCCAATCTGCCCCCACGAGCTTCTGTCACACTATCTCGTTATGGCGGCCCGCATGTCATAGTTTAAAATTGACACCATGCACGCTAAGATCTTGCTATTTTCACTATCCATCTGTGCTCTCAATTGCTTGAATGTCTTCTGTTATGCACAGATCACACATGGGACTTACCATTAATCCAGCTGGACCAACACCTCCTAGACCAGAGGCACCCTCATAGGCCGTCCCTGTCCACACAACACGATTCTGGTTCAGGGCCTCCCACCATTCCTTTCGCATTTTTTGTGGCCTTCTGCCACCCCATGATTAATAACATTCAATAATTTTTACTTTAGCTTCAGGCCTCTGACGTTTGCAGACAGCCTCCCAGACAATTCATCTGCTGGACAAACTTTAACACGACCAAGGCGGCTACTTACCTGCACATGGTAGGTCCCCTCTTTTGCAGTTTTTAACATGGTTTCCTAGACATCACTCTCTGAACTAACCCAGTCCCCTATCATTCATAGGTGGACGCCCTTCTATTAACATTGACCCGACTTGAAACCATTGTCCTGAAGACCGTTCGGTACTTTCACAGCAGCGCTGCTACAAGTTTTACAGCCACTGCTTCTCTCCAATCTATACCGAACCAGAAACACAAAATTGTGTGTCGACAATGTTAAACAATGTTAAATGTATTGTCATTTAAAACAATACTTGAAATATATACTGTTTGTCACTCTGCCTACTAACTCACAAAAACACAGACAAAAATATGCTCAATAATGCATATATTCAGCGTCACTGCGCAGCTTGTATATTTGTTTTGTTCTCTGTTAGTGTAAAATAAAAAAAACCTTTTGTTGTCATTCCCGCATCCGTGGGTTTTTTGTCTATTGAGCTAGCAGTTACCTAGCTCCTCTGCAAAACTTGGTGACCCTATGTCACGCCTTTGGTTAGGGTAGCTTTGACTCTTTTTCTCACTTACAGCCTTGTTCATACACTACACTGTTGTTTTATTTGATTGAATAATATTTTAATTCTTATATATCATCGTCAAGCCCTCATTTGTGGCCATGGAGGTAATTCATTTCAGAATGTGTTAGCTGGACTCGATAATCCCCAAGTCCCCACTTTAATCCGATGGGCCCATAAGTATTGATAGGCCCATGTTAACCTTTTGAGTTTAATTGGAGGTCTGCACTCCAACCCCTGTAAGTAGCTATGAACAAGAGAATAATTGATTATATAACACAATTATGAGAGGATCCACCAGAGGAAGTGCAGTCAAGGTTTCCTCATCACTCTGCAGAATGGGAGATTGCAGAGGTGAGGGGTTACATCACCAGCCAGGATTGTCGTGGTTCATTTCTTGGTATACTTCAGCACAGGAGGCCTATAGCCATGAAAGAAAGGAACAAACACACACAAGTGTGTGAGAGGAGCCCCAAAAGGAGATTCAAATAAAGTAAATTAGCAAACTGTCATCTCAATGGACAGCCTGCAGAGTGGAGCCTTTGTAGCAGGGAAGTTCATGGTTGTCAGCCAGGTTGCTGAGGGCAGGTAACAAAGAGCTGACCACAGAGGAATGTACCAGTGAGCCCAGCTAAGGGTGTTAGAGCCCACTAACCATAGTAAGGGGGTTCAAGAAAGGTGAATGTAGAGATATCGCGAGACTACGTAGTTTCACGAGATCTTGTGAAAAACAAGGAGGGGAAGCTCTGGAGAGCGTAAAGCGCCAGAAGCCAGAGCACAGGGCACGGAGCAAGTTCAGCTCCCTGTGCTCCTCTTCAGGACTAATGTTGAGACATTTATGGACATTATTTCTTATGTTGCTGCGAGCTTTGTTTACGGCCTGTTGCCCATAGTTCATGGACAGTAGTGCTAAAAGTATCAATAAAGCCAATCAGGAGCCACAATAAAGGAGTCCATCAAACCACGCCACAGTCTCCACTGCATCCTTATACTACATAATTGGCGACGAGGATCAGGACTTGAACCCACGCGGCGTCATGCAAGGAGCAACCCCACCGCTGCCATTCCTTCAAACGACAGGTAGACCTGCTATCCCATGGCCACAATGGCAACCACTATTCACTACGTACCTTGAAGCTTTAGGCGGCGCAGGCTACATGGCTGCGAGGTGCAGAGCCATGCTATTGAATGCACTCAGCATGGAGGGTCAATGGGTGTTTGCAAGTCTCACGCCCAAAATAGTGGCCAGTGACAATGATGATGTGTTTAAAGAGGCGGTTAGGAGAATCGTCAAATGATTTGCCAAAGGAGAATACCGTCCTGCATAGAATAAGATTCAACAGCCGCAAACAGGAAGCGTCTGAACCAGTGGACGACTACGTGACCAAACTACGCGAATTAGCCACACTGTGCAATTTTGGAAACAACGCTGAGGGACTGATATGCAATCTGCTACTAGTACATACCAACAGCAGGAAAGTGCAGGAGATATTTATTTTGGAAACAGAATTGCTGCTGGAAAAGGCTGTCGAGATTGTGAGGGCAGTAGAAGAGACCGCAGGTAGAAGGAAATAATATGCAGGTGGCACCAGCCTTGCAGAAATACAAGCTGTAGCCTTTCGGCTCAAGAAGGAGAAACTGGTTGCTGACACAAGAGACAGGAAGTGGAATAGGAAAGAACCATTGAAATGCCAAAGATGCACCAGCACCAAACACTTAGCATACGACAAGGAGTGTCCCACGAGAGACAAAGAATGATCAGTGTGCAAGAAGATCAGACATTTCTCAAGTGTGTGCATATGGCGGAATAAAAAAGTCAGCAACGTCAACGCCGAATACAACGCAGAGAGGGAATCCTCCTCCGACGAAGAAGGGAGGCCCACAGTAATAATGGTAAACAGCCCACGAGCCAGGAGAGAAAAGCCCCACTGTGCCATCAAAATACATGGTTTGGAAACAAGCGTCATGGCGGACTCAGACTCAGACTTAACCATCTTGCCTTTTCAAACATACAAAGAGATGATGGGCACAGAAACAGTTCAAGTCCTCAGCACCTGTCACAAGCCCACAGTGTTTGGAGGTGCATCCATCGACCTACTAGGGTACATCAAAGGGAAAGTGGAGTTTAAAGGGAGAGAAACCACTACAAGAATATACATCAGTCAAGAAGGCCCAGCAGTCTTAGGTTGGGAAGATCAGGCAAAACTCAAAATCAAGCTTGAACCCAGCACAGAGGACCAAGTGTTGACAGTCAGTACAAGAGGAGCACCGGTAGTCAAGGAAGACTATCCAAAGCTGTTCTCGGAAGGTCTTAGACATATTAAAGGTTTTGTCCATAAAATACTACTCAAGGCAAATGTGGTCCCTGTCAAGTACAAAGTAAGGCCAGTACCAGCGACCGCCAGAGACACGCTCAGAAACCAACTCGGCAGAATGGTGAAGGAAGGCACCATTGAAAAAATCGAGGCATCAGAGTGGTTGAGCCCTGTCGTCCTCATTAAAAAACAGAATTCATAAGATTTGAGGGTATGCATTGATCTCCGCAGTCTGAACCTGGAAGTAATCTCAGACAGCTACCCCCTGCCAAGCATTAACAAACTAATTCTCATGATGAAAGAGGCCAGCATGTTCTCCAAGCTGGACATGAGGGATGCTTACCACCAAATCCAGTTGCACAAAGACTCCAAGGTATTGACCGCATTCATTACCGCGTTTGGCACCTACCAGTTCACAAAGATGCCCTTTGGCTTATCATCTGCGGCCTCAAAGTTTCAACGCATGATGGACCTACTACTGCGTGATGTAAAGAATGTGTCCTATTTCCAGGACGATATCCTGGTGTACGCCGCAGATGAACAAACACATGATGCCACCCTGAGGAAGGTCCTCGCCAAACTGCAAGTAGCCGGGGTACAGCTAAGGTATGAGAAATGCATATTGAAAGCATGTGAAGTTGAATATTTGGGGTACAAGATTTTATCTCATGGCATAAGCCCCAAACAAAACCTGCTGCGAGCGATAATCAAAGCTCCCAAGCCAACAAATAAGGATGAAGTGAAGTAATTCCTAGGACTAACAGAATATTATGCTAAATTCATCCCCAGGTTTTCGGAAACTTCGGCACCGCTGCAAGACTTACTCAAAAAGAGAAATGAATTCATATGGCAAGAAGCCCAGAAGAAAGCGGTTGAAAGTATCAAAAGACACATAGTGGAAGCACCGTGCCTGCAACCGTTCAATCCAGATTGGTGTACAATCATCACCACTGATGCCAGCGCGTGTGGATTAGGAGCTGCCCTTACCCAAAGTAAAGGAGATGCTGAACACGTAGTGGCATTCGCCTCTAAAGCCCTATCCACGGCTGAACAAAATTACTCCACAGTGGAGAAAGAAATGTTGGCGTGTGCATGGGCGGTTGAACAGTTCCGAGCATACGAATGGGGCACAAAATTTAAATTAGTTACCGATCACAAGACCCTCATTCACATGCTCAGTCCAGGAGGTACAAAAGTGTCGACACCCAGATTGGCACGCATAGCAGCCAAGCTGCAAGAATACACCTTTGAGGTACATCACATAGCAGGATGGAAACATTTTCAAGCAGACTGCATGTCAAGATTACCCAAAGACAAAGACAAAGCTACCACCTTCCTACAGGAGGAATGCATAGTAGTGTCCATCCTAGACCTCAAGGCCCCAGACTACCTAGAGCTGAGTGAAAGACATTGGAAGGAAGAAGATGGGAAGGACACCATCATGGTGAGGATCAGAGAATGGATCAGAAATGGATGGCCAGAGGAAAGGTCAGTGCCAGAAGGAATGAGGCCGTACTGGAAAGTGGCAGAGGAAGTTTCAGAGGCGGATGGACCGATCATGAAAAATGACCAAATGATACCACCTATGGGAATGAGGAAATTCATTCTGTGCAGAGCCCACGCAGGACATCTAGGGAACACCATGATGTGACGAAGAATGAGAGAGGCATACTGGTGGCCCTCCAAGATCAGGAGATTTGCACGATGATTGAGAGATGCCACAAGTGTCTAAACAGTGATAAGTGCTTGAAAATCAGACAGGCTCCCATGATTCCCACCCAGATCCCCGAAGCAGTATGGTCGAAAGTGGGACTGGACTTTATCGGACCACTGGAAGCAATGAAGCCCGAGCATCGGTACGGGATAGTACTGGTGGACTACCTATCGAAGTGGGTGGAAGCTGAGTTTGTCCCCAATATCACGACTGCCACCGTGATAGAAGTTCTCACATCTATCTTTCAGATGGAAGGTCTCCCCAGCGAGTTAGTAACAGACAATGGAGTACAATTGGTATAAAGGGACATGGAGTCGTTCCTACAGAAACACAACATTCGCCAAAGGAAGGCAGCGCTGTACCATCCCCAAGTGAATGGACTTGCGGAGAGAGCCAACAGGTTCATCAAAGGAGCTATCCAACTGGTGACTGCTAGAGGGATGGATCCCCTCAAAATGGTCATGGAGGCCATTGCAGCTCACAGGCTAACACCCAACGGGATCACCCAGGTCTCCCCATTTCGCATGCTAAGAGGGAGGAGTGCAGCATCTACGCTAGTGCCACCATGGTTGGCCAGAGTAAGAGAAGACGATGAAGTGGACATGTCAGAAGTAGTATGGAGATTAGAGAACAGCAAGGCACGCATGAAAAGGAAGAGTGACAGAAGAAGGACAACACAAGGTGGTGAAGTAAAAGAAGGTGATTGGATTGAAATACGTCTACCAACCAAGGACCAAATGACTGGTTCGAAGTTCAGTCAACCCATAAGAGTGATTCATAGAGGAATCAACCATGTCCGCACTGAGGATGGCCGCACATGGAACATGGAGAGAGTAGCCATGTTTGAGAAGAATCGTGAAGGAGAAAAGCCACAAGAGTAACCCAAACCCCAGGAAGGACCCGACAGAGAGACTTGGCGAGAAAAAGGACTGGAAGCAGGAGGAAAAGAGTTTGTGAAGGAAGAAACTGAGGTGGAGGCACCAGATGCTGTCCAGGAAACTGGCCAAGCACTGGACACCAGCAGCGGAAAAGAAGATGGGCCGAGAAGGAAACACAGAAGGCTGGTGAGATACAATGACTATGTTATGCAATAAACTGTTCTGCATTATCAAGGGGAGGTGTGTAGAGATATCGCGAGACTACGTAGTCTCGTGAGATCTCACGAAAAACATGGAAGGAAAGCTCCGGAGAGCGCGAAGCACCAGAAGCCGGAGCAGAGGGCATGGAGCAAGTTCAGCTCCCAGTGCTCCTCTTCAGGACTAATGTTGAGACATTTATGGACATTATTTCTTATGTTGCTGCAAGCATTGTTTAGGGCCTGTTGCCCATAGTTCATGGATAGTAGTGCTAAAAGCATCAATAAACCCAATCAGGAGCCACAATAAAGGAGTCCATCAAACCACGCCACAGTCTCCAGTGCATCCTTATACTACAGTGAAGCAGTACATGCCACTGCAGGTCCCAAGGCAGGGAGAATGGTAGCAGGGACCAGCTACACAGATGCAGTGTGGATTAAAGGGTCCAGTAGAGACAACAGCCATACCAGGGAACCCTAGGAGTATGAGGGGCACCAAAATGCCCTCAAAGCAATGGATCCACCTGCCCCATGGACAAAGAAAAAGAGCAACAGGCAAGATTCCTTATGTTCAGGTGCGAGGCAGAGCTTCACCATGCGCGTGTGCAGAGACCGGAAAACGCTGGAGCAGAGCTTTCTTCACCATCCTCTGGACAAATGTCTCTTGGATGGTTCAGGATTGAATTCCACCAGTTGACAATATTCTTGTGCAGAGTGTCGGGTGTTATGCCACACCAGTGGGTAGAGATTCACTCTAAACACTAATAAATACATGCACCATTCAAACATTTGGGAGGAGGTACTAGAGTGCTGGCGACCACACACCATCTTTCACAGGCATCTTGTACGCAGAGGTAGGGGATGCGGAATCCAGAGACATCCCAGACATCCATCTCCCTCAGGCACCCACATATTCCCTTGTTCATTCCACAACACTAGAGACACCTCTCTGGGTGCCAGAAGGAAGCACAAGAATTCCTGAGAGCCAAAATGGCTACTACTCATGCACCCACCATTTCAAAGTGTAATGCCACCAACCACAGCCATCTCAACTTCGAGGTCAAGGTACTGGCCTAGAAAAACTAAGCTGTACCTAGGCAGTAGCCCCAACCTTTGGAGCCATAAGAGTTCCCAAAGCACTACAAGCATATAATCACCACATCCCCAGTGAGACCTGGATACAACTCGTGGAGAGAAGGCATCCCCAAGAACAAGGACAAAGTGGAGGGGACTCAAATAAGTTAGCAAAAGAGGGAACGTCAACAAACGGATGCATTCACTGCGCTCTGTCTTATTCATTTTCAAGATGGAAACTTTCAAACCAAAAACTTAACTCGGCAAAAACCTATTAGTAACATTTTGCTAAAAGCAGGCTGTTAACAAGAAGCACAAGTATGCTTTGATTGCAAAGTTATGATTGAATGTGCACGTAAGAGCAAAATAATAGTGCAAATGACGATCTGGGACGTTTGTGGAACTGTTCTTAGATACCATTGGATGCTGAATCAGAGGATGCTTTTCAATCCAAAACAAAAAACGATCCCAAGATTCTGCTTTGAATCTTGACTCAGCAATGCATTCTTCCCTGACCACTCACTGCTGGGTGCGTGAGAGAGCTGGGGAAACTGATACTAAAATCTCAAGGACTGAGGGAAGACTCATTATCATGGGACAATGGCCTGCCACCTTCGCTTCAGTCATTTTACCAAGCTATCAGTGGAGTAACATTGCTGAAAATGTTGGGGGGGACATGACATCTGAAAAAGGTGCCCAAGCCAAATGAATGGGGACAAAATGGTGTGCCATGAAAGTTGGGGGGACAAGCACCCCTGCCCCCCCCTAAAATTACACCCATGCAAGCTATAAGGCTATTGGCACGTAACAGTAACGTAACAGTAACCGCAATATAACTTTTGGAGTTGACTGATAAAAAACATACTCATTTAATTGTGAGCAAAGAAGTATTTTTATAGTATTTAAATAGCAAGGTTGTCATCATAGGGTGGTTTTAACGTAGTATCAGGACCTCAGGTGAAAATACTATATAACCAATGATTGTCCTCCTTTCATCTGGTTCGGGAACCAGATGAAAGGAGGAGGGGGATTGAACTCCATGATAACAAGTACAGGGATTATACCCATATAGTGTTGCTCTTAAAATATCTTTCGCGAAGAATCTACATTGCCTGCCATTTAATGATGGTCATTGTATTCAGAAATAATTGTCCGGCTATGAAAAAGCCCTATGGCCGAAACACGTGTTGCTAACGGACAATGTGAAGAGATTAGCAATTAAAGGATGACTTTGTCTTTAACACTGGCGCGAAATATTGTGTGGCACTCATTTGATTTTAAACTCTCAAACATACAGTGATACAATAACATAAAGCATTTAACAACTCATGCTTTTTTAGTTGTTCGTATTAGGTTCTAAATCCAACAGTACTTGAGACAAGTAATGAAACTGGAGTCAATATACATACATTCAATGTGTACACAGACAAGGGATAGTGTGTTCCTACATCACATAAAGAGCAATCTGTGGACAGCTGTACGTAACATACACATTTCACATTTTGTGTAAAGATCGAGGAAATCCAATAGTGCCTCTACTCTTGGGTATTATCATGGCCCATGTGTTTCAGTGTGTCTGAACTCCTGGTGGATCTCTAATAGGTGAAGCCCAGGAGTTTCTATGTAGGTCGAAGTCACTATCTATTAGCTGGAAAGTCTGAGCAGAACCTGGTGTTTAGGGCCCTGTCCCTTCTTTAGACATTTGTACAGGTTTTGGATTGGTCTGCCTTCACCTGGACCTGATCAGTGGACCCCTTGTATTAAAATTAAATCCTCCACTAGGGGGCTACTTGGGGTGCTTGTGGTGTGTTCAATGGCACCAAAAGGAGTAACTTCAATGTTGGAGTCTGAGAAAGTGCTAAAATCTGGACAATTGAGGTATTAGTTTCCTGTCACCAGCTCCTCTGTGGCTGTAGGGTTCCCTGGTCATTGGTCTGCTGCAACGTGGCAGCAGTTCAGTTGCAGTAGCCCTGGGGGCACATCTATTTGGAGCGCAATCAAAGTGCAGCTGTGGGTTGGTGGTCTAATATATTGCTGCCGGGGTGCTGGATTGCTTGCAGTCTCTGTTGGATTGGCAACCGTCAAGGACTGAGGGAAGACTCATCATCATGGGATAATGACCTGCCACCTCAGCTTCGGTTATTTTACCATGCTATAAGGCTATTGGCATGTAACAGTAACCGCAATCTAACTTTTGGAGTTTTGATAGTGAAGTAAAAAATACTAATGTAATTGTGAGCAAAGAAAACAGACAAAACATGTCAGTAAATTACATGTGTATTTTTATAGTATTTAAATAGAAGGGTTGTGGGGGGCGCTGTTGCGCCGAAACAAGATGGCCGCCTGAGTGTGAAGCTCCGGACTACGAGGGCACGTATTCGCAGATTTAACCTCCAAAATACAGCTGTGCCGATTCATACTGCTGTAGCCGCAGCATAAACTTGCTCCCTGCGACCATCCCAACTCTGGGGCTGGGAGACCTTCTACAAGCCGCGCTATCGCTGTGGGAGACAAGGCGCCGAGGACACCTATCCCGTCCCGTACGGGGTTCCGGGGATCGCCGACTCACGCTGCCACCCAGCGCCCCAGCGTGGGCGGCCTGCGCGGGGGAGGGGCAGCGGGACTCCAGTGGCGAGCGGAGTACCGTGCTGCCCGCCGGACCGGCCGACAGCCTGAGGATCGCCCTACGCCACTGCGTGCTGGCGGCGGGAGTCCGGGATTCGCGGGTCCCTCCGCTCTGGGCTGAACGCCCCTACGCCGCTGGAACCGCCGTGACCACCTTGCCGGCGCACATACCCCCCCAACGGAGTGCTCCGGCGGAGATCCCGACGAGGTGAGGGGCTCGCTTGGCCGAGGCCGGATGGACACCCCCCCCTGGGTTGGCCCCCGCTGCTGTCTCCTGGATCCCCCTCCCCCCTAATCTGTGGAATCCTGATGGGGCTGCGGCGGGGTTGTTCCCCCCGGTCACCATCGCCCGCGGCGCCCTGAGAGGGGACCCCGCTGGGGTCTATTGTTTCCCTCTTCAGCCCCAATACACCCTACAGTGCACGGGACTCCTCCAGGTGCACCGGAGAGAGCGCCCTTGAGTTGGGGAAGCCGCGGGGTGCCCAGGCGGAACATTGCCTCCGTCGATCCGGGGATCGCCCCCCCCCGTACCGGCTAATCACGTCGGCTGAGGAGCCCACCCTCCCTCCTTTTATATGACAGAACCTGCTGGGAGTTAGCGAATGCAACACAATCACTGTCGTTAATCCAAATTAACCCCGACGCCTCACCCAGCTGGCCCGCCCTGTGAGCCTGGGACAGCACCATACTCTATACCTACCATACTTACCACACGGGCACTGGAGGTGAGGAGAACCCGGCCCTGAACTTTTGGGCCTGCTTTACACGCTCCCGGTCCAGGGGCCGTGGCACCGACAGCTGCATTTCCACGTGCGTTAACACTCACCCACTGACTCAGGAGCCACACGCCTGCCACCCGGATACCCCTGAACTCCACTGTCTTAATTTATCTGCTTTCCTCCAAGATCCTGGTCCCCCGACCCAGCCTCCAGCATGACAAAAGGAGCCGGCACCGGGAAAAAACAAAGTTCGTTGAACATGTTCGCAAAAACGCCGTCCAAACCTCCCCCAGATGACCCTGAGGAGCTTTCGCCCGTCTCTGCCCCATCAACTTCCGACGACTCACAGAAGATGCTTGAATACATACGTGATGGCTTTACTACACTTCACACTAAACTGGACGACATGAATGGGACCATCTCCTCCATAAAAGCCCACATTGAGAAAACAGATGGGCGAGTCGCGGAAGTCGAGACTCGACTGGGGGCTGCGGAGGATGACCTGGGTTCTTTACGCGCTGTGGTCTCTACGCTCGCCAACCGAGTATCGGTGGTAGAGAAGAAGAATGATGACCTCGAATCCCGATCGAGGCGAAATAATCTGCGCATTGTCGGAATACCGGAGGACAACATTACAGAACCCATGGAAGACTACATCGAAAGGATCCTCATGACACTCCTGGATTCCCCTAAACTCTCCCCACAGTTTGCTATCGAGAGAGCACACCGATCCTTAACCGCGAAACCCAGACCAGGCGCACCCCCTCGGCCCATTATAGCCAGGATCTTAAACTTTCGGGACCGTGATGCACTCCTTCGAACGGCCAGGATCAAGGGTGAACTTATACTTGGAGCAGCCAGAATCCACATATATCCAGACTACTCTGTGGCGGTGCAACGGGAATGCCAAACGTTTGCGGCTGTGAAAAAAAGACTCCGAGACTTGGGAGTCAAGTACTCCATGCTGTTCCCTGCAAAATTGCGCATTGAACACTCCAACAAAACCTTTTTTTTCACGATCCCAGAGGAAGCTTCTAAATTCCTTGATGAACACTCTCCTGGCTGATCACTAGTCACCACTATTCTAGTCCGGAATGTTACCTATGAAGTGGGTCCAGGTTGAGTTGGGCCGTATTCTGCCTTATTCACATTGGTTGTAGCTATTCAAAGAGTTATCGAATGTTTGTTTTGTTCTTTTTTATTATATTGATCCTTTTGGCTTTGACCCCTTGGTTGGGTTATTGATACCCTATGGGTGTTTTCAGACTCCAAAATACACACGGGCTTCCTGCCGGTTTGCAGGGGCCGAGAAGGTTGTGACCACGGGGGGTTATGTCTGGCGCCTATGGTAATGCATCAACATGTTGTGGCGGCCCCCTCGCGTCAGGACCGTGAACGTGCACGTGTACACTGTAAACTGAATACACTAGAGACTCCGGCTGTATTTACACTATCCTCACCCTCTTCAGTCCGTTGCGCCACTGCTCGGTTAGCCAACAGGCCCCCAGGCGCTGATGCCGAGAAGTTTGTTGTTGTTATGGATGGGTTTGGGATTCATTCCTCAAGTTAGGGGAGGGATGTGGGTGGGAACGGGCGGGAGGGGCAGTTATGTTAAAAAAGTCTTGGCAACCACAAGAGAGACCACACATGATACGCTATTGCAACACAGAGTTATGGATAGCATGGAACGCGGGCTTAGCTCGCAAAGGACTGGTCCATCTCAGACTCATATAAAAAAAAAAAACTACCCCTCCACACTAATGGCGAATAGAAGCTTAACCTTTATGAGCTGGAATGTTAGGGGTCTGGGTAACCACAAAAAGATGCGGCAGATACAACTTTACGCAGAACGCCATGGTACACAAATCCTATGTTTACAAGAAACTCATGCATGCTCTGAACAGTGTGAGAGGTTCGCTAGACAGTGGGGACCCCAGAGGTATTACACAGCTTATTCTACTCAAAGCAGAGGTACCCTCACTTTAATTCACAGAAACATTAAGTTCAGCTGTTCCCAATCACTGGTGGACCCCTGTGGTAGATACGTAATTATTGTCGGCAAATTGCAGAATCAAGAGGTAGCTATCCTGAATATATATGGTCCTAATATTGACGACCCGGAATTCTATCTTCACCTAGCCTCGATCCTTGAGAGTTACCCTCAGATCCCAATAATATGGGGTGGCGATTTCAACACGATTCTAGACGTCACCCTAGATAGATCAGGCTCCAGACCTCGCCAGCTCTCAAGGGCAGCTTACACGATCCTTACAACTCTCCCCCGACTGGCGGTGGTCGATGCTTGGCGTTTAATGTACCCCGACTCCCGCACTAATACCTTCTACTCCTCAGTCCACGACTCACACTCTAGGATAGATAGATGGTTGTTGTCTGACATACTAATTAGGTGCCTGTCCAATCTGGCGATTCTTCCCAGAACTTTGTCCGATCACTCCCCGGTGGTCATCTCCCTGAATTGGGGACATGATCTTGGAAAATCAAGGCAATGGAAAATGAGACCCCATGCCCTCCTAGACCATACCTTTGCCTCAGAGCTCGAGTTATCCATTGAGGAGTTCTTTGAGTTCAACACAGATTCAGTACCCTCTAGAGCCACCCTCTGGGAATCATTCAAAGCCTATATCAGGGGCATCGCCATGTCTAAAGGGGGTGGCATCCTAAAAAACATCCGGGATGATATCGCTGACAGCGAGTCGACCCTTGTTAGCCTTGAGTCCCAATACTCTAACGATCACTCCCCTGATATACTGGCGTCACTGAGTCATGAATTGGCCAGATTCTGTAATCTTGCTGAGCGAGAAGTTAAATTCCTTGAGGACCCTCGGGCAGTTAGACGTTACGGGGAGGGGGAGCGGCCAGGCCGTGTGTTGGCCAGGCTACTTCGCCATGAGTTTGGAGCCCCCAACATTCCGGCGATAGAGAGACCGGACGGCACGTTAGCTACTTTACCGCATGACATCAACACGGAGTTTCTCACATTCTATTCGTCCCTATACTCGAAGGTTGATGGGCCCCATGTTTCAGAAATTGATGCCTATTTGGAAGGACTCCCTCTCACAGCCCTTTCCATTGACGCTACTGCATCTCTAGACAGTCCCTTCACCTCTGAGGAGCTGACTGAGGCCATCGAAGCACTCGCTGCAGGAAAGGCCCCCGGTCCGGATGGTCTGCCTATGGACTTTTATAAGCGTTACAAATCTATTTTGATCCCACAATTACTCGCATTATGGGAGGAGGCATGTGAAAGGGGCACGCTTCCCCCCTCGCTCCGCGAGGCCATGATAACAGTCCTTCTCAAGCCTGGTAAACCTCCCACCCAGTGTGGCTCATACCGCCCCCTATCGTTAATAAATTGTGATGTTAAAATATTTGCTAAACTATTGGCTAACCGCCTGGCCTCATTCATGCCTGATATCATACACCCCGATCAGGCGGGATTCGTCCCGGGTAGATCCACAGCCCTAAACCTTAGACGATTTTTTAATGTGGTTAGTAGGATTAATTCAAAAACACAGGCGGTGGCGGCCACTCTGGACATGCAGAAGGCATTCGACTCAGTGTCTTGGGAGTATCTGTGGCGAGTCATGGAAAAATGTAAGTTTGGCCCCAACTTTCGGTCCTGGGTCAGACTACTTTACACCAACCCAGTGGCAAGAGTCCGCACCGAAGACAGATGCTCCACCCCTTTTCAGATAGCCAGAGGAACGCGGCAGGGGTGCCCTTTTTCCCCGTTAATCTTTGCAATAGCAATTGAACCCTTCGCAGACATGATGCGCCAATCACACTCTCATAGAGGCCTTCGCTCAGCGGGACAGGCAGATATTGTCTCCTTGTACGCTGACGATGCCTTGCTCTACATCCGTTCTCCAGAAATAAACCTCGCTCCAATCCTAAACGACGTTACCCGCTTTGGGCACATATCTGGTCTTAAGGTTAACTGCTCTAAATCGACCTTATTCCCACTTACTGACAATACACTACCACCCTCTGACCTGATGGGTTTTACTTGGTCCCAATCCACCTTCACCTACCTGGGAATATCGGTCTCCCGTCAAGTTGAGAAACTACGCAACGATAACTATCAAAATTATCTAGCCACTCTGACCACCAAAGCTGCAAGTTGGACCAGACTCCCCATTTCCCTAGCTGGTAGAATACGTGTATTGAAGATGGTCGTACTGCCCCAACTCTTATACCGCTTTGCAAACATTCCACTCTGGCCGGGTGATGGATTCTTTAAGACACTACGCAGTATCACTAACAAATTCCTCTGGCACTCCGGTGCAGTCCGACTCAAACTGAATACTCTCACTGCCCCCAAGGAGCTGGGAGGGTTTGGTGCCCCCGACTTTCTTAGATATTGGATGGTTGCGCAATCCCAATTTGCCTCTTACTGGTTTAGTACAACGAACCCCCCTCCTCATGTCCGGCTTGAAAAATTAAAGGTTAGCGAGCAAACGATTGGGTCCCTCATCCTCAAACCAGCCCTGCTGGACCCCGATTCCCCTGACCCAGTGATGAGCACGTTGCTTGCTCTTAGCAAAATATGGACAGTGGTTGCAACCCCTAATCCTTTTCACGGTGACCTCCCACTCTGGAATTTTCTCCCTGAAGTACCGTATATTCCCCAATCCATTGTTGCCCGATGGACGGGGGCAGGCTTTTTAACTATCCGGGATATCTATGTCCGTGGCAATTTCCTGGAATGGTCGGACCTCCCCCTGACCTTAGGCGTAAACCATCAGCATGGTTACAATTCTCCTCACTTCGGAAAAATCTAAAGACCAAATTCCCCGAATTTCCTACAGTTCCGCCAGATGACCCTATAATAGCTGAACTCTGCAACTCCGATTCCTTCGGGGGGAAAATATCTAGACTTTATAATCTACTGCAGACCAGAGCCGCCCCCTCTTTTGTTAAACTCAGAGCTAAATGGGAGGAAGATCTAGGAGTCGAGATTGCGGACGAACATTGGGCCCCAATGTGTGCGCAAACCCACGAAGTTTCGTACAACTCCAGGTTCAAACTACTACAATTTAAAGTACTACACAGGTACCATCACACACCAACTAAACTGCATCGTATGTTTCATGAGACCTCGCCTAATTGTCCCAGATGTGGCGCTGACCAAGCTAATTACATTCATATGCTCTGGGATTGCCCACACCTGACACAGTACTGGCAGGACATATGCTCCACTATATCAGACATACTAGATTGCACCATAGACCCTTCCCCAATGCGATGCCTCTTTCACGACCTTCCAGGACTGAAGCGCGATTCTAGGAAATTGGCAGGTTTCTGTATGATGCTGGCAGTCCGCGGTATACTACTGTGCTGGCTTCGCCCCTATGCACCTACGTACGCACAATGGCTCCGGGCAGTTACCTGGGCACACGACACTGAGGAGGCATGGGGGGCTACACAACACCCCCACTCAAGGCCAAGGGATATCTGGTGCAGATTCCGTGACTACCTGTCTGCCCGTCCCTCAGACTCGGAGGCTTCATCTCCGACCCACGCCCCTCATTGAACCTGTGTGGGATGTATGTTCTCTTCCACTCGGATTGTAAGGCTTTCTTTATTATAAGCCTTCTAAATTCTGTGTTATTAATACTGCATTGTACAGTGAAACATCTGTATCTGTGATTCGCAAATTAATGTCATGATGTGCATTTGCTGATCTGTGCGTCTTTGTGTGTTGTCAAGCCGAATAAACAAAGTTTAAAAAAAAAATAAATAGAAGGGTTGTCATCATAGGGTAAACATTTGCATTACAAGGTTGAATGAAGTGGAAAGTTTTAACATGAGCATTCTTTGGGTGTACAGTAAGTGGTTTCGCTATGTGAAAGTGAAAGTATGTTTCCAGTTTTGAGCTTTCACTTCAGAGAATTACATTGAATGTTGCCTGTTATGTGGAAGATTCAGTAAAAAAAAGATACTTCCTGAGAGGGAACATGTTTTTTAAAGAAATTCTGTTGGGAAATTGCATGGCTGCTTCTTCAATGGAGAGAAAAGCGTTCTGCTGGTTTCCTGTTGCTACTGAAATTAGAATGTTCAGAATGCAGTCAACAATTAAGCGATAACACCCGATCCGCTGGACCGGATCGGGTGGTAACAGCCCAGGACCCAATGGATACTGATGGGCCCCAGCACCATTACCTCCCGAACCGGCCTGCCGGATCAGGTGTTATTATCAGCCTGGGTTTTAAATCCAGAAACAAATGGCCACCTACGTGTAGTCCCTTCTTCCTTTCCATGGCGGCCATCGCAGATTGGGAGAGGACTATCATACTCGGCCTGGTGACATATCAGATAGTGCAAGTGCTTTGACAATGATAGGGAGGCGTGGAGGGTGGGAAGGAGAATAAGGACAGACAAGCGGCTATCGTACTAGGCCTGATGGCATTTCTGGTAGTGCCGGAATGTTACAAAAGGTGATGGGGGTGGGGGGACAGGAAGAAGGAGAAGAACAAAACAAGCAACTAACGTACTAAGCCTGACGACATTTCAGATAGACAATTGATTGGGGTGTGCCTATACCTTTTTATGCGCCAGTATATGTCAAACTCCTGTTATGATGTATCCATTTCTCGCAATAAAGATTCCAGTTCAAATTTGTGCGTTAAGTATTTATTTGTGCTTTAGCCCTTAGTGGATGACACGTGTTTCGGCATCTGAACTTTTGCCTTTCTCAAATCCGGGCTATTTTGGTTGCCAAAAAAAAATCAAAAGAATAACAATAAATACAAAATTGGTTTTACTTCAAATATTTCGAACAAAAAATCATTTGTTGTCTACATACAACATCATGTGCATTTATGTGACCCATTGTTATTTATATGAAAAAGAAAAGGATGTGAAAATATATGATGATTGCCGGTGACGTTCCTGTATATCTACATAAAAGTGCATGGTGTGCTGAGGGTAGTGGGAGAGTGGATTGGAAATGACTATTAACACTTCCGTGTCTATACAACCTATGTGTGCATAAGCTATTTGGATTTCTGGCTGTTACTAGATCCAAACATTTGCAAAGGTCAATTTGTGAAGAGTATCTTACCCTTTGGGTAATAGTGTCCAAGGTAAGTAGCTTTGTCGTGTTGATATTGTAATTCTTGGGCTCAATCTCTCCTATATGGAAGATAAGCACAATATAGGATATGTGTTTTCCTTTTGTGACCCGAGAATTTTATCAAGGATATTTGTAGAACATTACCGAAGAAGCGTACTCGGATATTGGTGATTTACATGTTTGTTACATATTTGTTGTATATTTGGATCCAAACTCTGACCTTATCTCTCAATTCTTGTAGTTTAATACATAGTCTATAGTGCTACGCGGTCCTGGGTGGTCTGTGTGCTTCCATCAAACTGCATCAAATAAGTATTTTGTGGTCACAGGAACATTAGAATTATCGTTCTAGGTTAAGATTCAATCTGCTTAGTATAGTGCTACCCGGTCCTGGGTGATCTGTGTGCTTACATCAAACAGTGTTAAATAAGTATTTTGTGGTCACGGGAACATTACAATAATCGTTCTAACTTAAGATTCAATCTGCTTACAAGTTCTAGCATCAAAATAATTGTAGGAATGCGTCACTGCATGTTCTTAGCGGAGCGGGACAAAATAGTGCATGCCCCTGTTTTGAGGTGGGCTTCCCGCGAGTTTAAGGGCTTACCTTCAAAGTATATCTCTTCTGCTTCAAGCGTTGGGTGGAACAATGTCCTCGCTGAGTGTTCCATTATTACTATTGAGCCTGTTGTAGTGTTTGTCCTACCTTCCTTTAAGTTGTTGAGAAATATGGCGGCCATGTTTTGGGCTCCTTTGCCGTGTCTGCCCATATTGTGGGTATATTCCATCCCAATTTATTTGCTAGTTCCAAAAAATGATAGAAACCGAATCAAACAGCCCATTATTTTGCTTAATTTCTTGTTTATGGTTTGTTACGATTATGAGCCTGTGTTGTTAATTGAAAACAACATGACAGATATATTCGTGCAAACCAAGTGCGTTTTGGAAAAAAGTGATGTACTTACCCAAATATTGGGGAAAACAGTTATTAGTACATGCACATTTTCATTCATAGCTAGGGGAGTCCTGTGGTTGTTAAAAATGGCTATTATGGGTTTAGTTTGGAGACAATGTAATGTATTCGTCACATAATCACAATGTTCTAAGTTGTAGTGCATTGTGGTTCTAATGGTTCTTGTCCTTCTCTATTCTACGTCATATAAAACTAGAATTTCGGATTCGCGTGTTGCATACATTAATTAATTAGAAATGGAAATCACATCTTGGTGACATAATCTTGTGACATGTGAATACTTTGGCTGGGTAACTTGTTGATAAGCATTCTATAATGAGTAAACCTTTTTGATTTGGGTGGTGGTGCATTGTGGTTCTTGTGGTCGGTATACTCACCTTTTCTTTGTCAAAAAAAGACTTTTGTCTCTGATTCGCCTGTTGCATACAATTTAGTTACAATGTCTTGTTTGCTGAGATTAAACTGAATTGCTCTCCTTTGTTACATCGTATCATGACATTATTACACTCAGATATTTGTTGTTAATCATTTTACAGGAAGTGAACCATTTTGTTGTCTGAGTTTAAGCCAAATTCTACAGTTTTAAAATGGCAAATGAGCCTGGCTTCTGCTTACCGTAGTCGTAGTTTCTGTTTGCCTCTGCGTCTGCCCATCTGAACCTTTTGTAAGCCAACAAATCTAATGTCTTTTTTGTTTTGCTGTTGGTGGTGGTTTTGCCAATGGTATGACAGTGGTAAGTTTTTTATCCTGACTGCCGATTGCTGGTATGTGTTCTCTTATTCGTACTCTCAGTTCTCGAATTGTGTTCCCAATGTATAATAAGTTGCAAGTGCATATGATGGCATAGATAACATATTTAGAATGAAAGTTGATCTGTTCTTTAATTGAGGTTTTTATTTCATTTTTGTCTTTGAACACGTTGGTGTTTGGTAATGCATATTCACACATTGAACAAAAACCACATTTCCTAAATCCTGACGCCGATCAGGATGTCCTGTTTCTACTGAAACATGACAGAGTCTACATCTTCGTTCATCATAACGTAGATCTATACAACTTCCTCTATATTCATATGTGAGGTGTATACTTAAACGAAGAAAGATAATAAATTCCCTATGTCTCACATAGCACAGTTTAAGCAAATACGAACAGGGACCATCCCTTGGGAAGCCCTGATGGGCGTACTCCAGATACCACCTTTATTATTCGATAGTATATATGATATAATATGGCATTTATAACGCGCCTATAAACAAGTGTTTCAATAGTGTCTATTCTATCCCCTACCCAGGTCTTCTTCTTGAGCTGTTCCACATAGTTCGGATTTGCAAATATCTCTTGCATTGAGAAATTAGTATTATTACAATGGGCACAGGAAGAGCTTTGCGGAGACAGTAAAAAAGTGTTAAGGGATTCTATACTTAGTCTGGATGCCACTAGGCCCATTAACGTACTCACTTCAGATGTTCTAAGTAATAAAGCACAGTATCATTTAGTATACTTTAACAACGTATGAGCTCTCAAAGAACACAGATACATTTCACAACGTAGTGCTTCAACTGGAGTGCCACTCGCTGCCTTTAGCATTGATCTGAGTATTTTCCCTTCCGGCCTGTCCAGCATTTCACATGTCGTTCTGAGAGTAATTCCATAACTGATTGCAGGTATAATATTGGTTTGATATATTTTTATGAGGCCTTCCATATTGTCTAAGCCTGAGTTAGTGATAAATCGCTTAATTAAATACAATTTTCTTTAATATTCTAGGAACTATGTAATCTCCATAATGTGAAATAGTTGGAGAAACATGGATAGGGAATACCAGATACACATAATAATTAATCAGCTGTAACTTAACATCTTGAAGTTTCCATTTAAAATGACCTTGCTTCTTAATTTTACTCCCAATCACCATCATTTTTGAGGCATTATTGATCAAATTATCATCCCCTGCATACCTGGCCAATGTGTCAATAGAACGCTGAAGATCAATAGGCGTGTGCTCCATAAGGACGGTGTCCTCAGCGTACATTAGCCAAGGAATTGAATCTCTTCCAATGTGTGGTGGGACGTTTTTCAATTCACCCAAAGCAGAATCAAAATCAGATGTATATATGTTGTATAATAATGGTGCATGGAATCCCTGTTTTAGATGTCTGAAGTGAAAACGCTTTTTTTCTAGAGTCGATCCGCCAGGCGACTCCTTTCAATCCCTGATTAGCTTCTCTAAATCAAATTTGTAATGCATGTAATTATCTTCCGTGTCGCAGGTCATTGGACTGTGACGGTATAAAAAGCTCAAACCGTCGTGAAAATAGTTTAAATTAGATGAATGACTCCCAGACTCTGCGCCATATAGGGAAATTGCTTTCATTTGAGTATTCAGTGTGAATCTGATGCCCTCTCCGTGATTACACGTGTTTCGGCTCGGCTGAGCCTTTCTCAAATCAGGTCTAGTACAACAATGCTTTATGCAAAATTTCTATGTGGTGTGTATCCGCAACCTAATTAAGGGGTTAGATCCCAGAATTCCAGTCTCTTACGACTTCTGTCCCACACGTCGGCAGAATCGGGGTTCTAAGCCGAAACACGTGTAATCATGGAGAGGGCATCAGATTCACATTGAATACTCAAATTAAAGCAATTTCCCTATATGGTGCAGAATCTGGGAGTCATTCGTCTAATTTAAACATCCCTGTTTTAGTCCAACATTCACTTTAGTTTGGTGTGCTTACTCCTCATCTTGGGATAGTCGTAAAGTATCAAGCCCCCATTTTTCAAGTTTACTCCAAAGCTTCACATGAGAGACACTGGGGGTCATTACGAGAGCGGCGGTAAGGGGTTAACAGCACCAGTAAAGGATGCCGGTGCCGTTAACCCCTCAACGCAGCATTCCGAGGTCCATTAGTGGGTCCCACTAAGGCCGGCTGGTAAAACCAGCCGTCCTTAGCGGGAGCCGCTAAAGGACCAGGGAGCTAATAACGGACCCGTAATTTACGGGCCCGTTATTAGCTCCCTCCCCTTCCCATTGAGCCCTATTGGGGCTGGAATGTGAATGGGGAATGGTTTTCTGAATGGGGATTTACCGGGTCCTCCAAGGTTGGTATGACCCAGTAAGTCCCCATTCAGAGAACCCGGACCCGGACACGAGTTTGGAGGCAGCCATGGCGCTAATAGTGCCATGGCTGCCTCCAAACTCGTAATGACCCCCACTGTATCAAAAGCCTTGGAGAAATCCACAAAGCATACGTAAAGTTTGCATTTGCAATGCTTGGCATCTGCCAGTATGTATTGTAATGCACAATTATTATACATTGTATTATGCACCTTCCGGAAGCCAGTTTGATGCCTGTGGATGTGGCCTGTGTCTTCTGCCCATCATGTTTTTTTTTTTTAGAGTAACGTGGCAAAAATCTTGGCACTACTAATAAACATCGCAACACGTCCATAATTAGTTGGGTCAAATTCTCCACCTTTTTTACAGACAGGAATCAGAATTGATTCCTTCCTACTATCAGGAATCTCAACTGAAGCTAAGATCTTACCGAACCAATGAGCCAGTATCCCAGTCCAACAAGTGGGGTTTAATGTATACACTATCTTAGGCACAGTTTGCAGGCCGGGGGCCCTCAAGGGTTTTACATTTTTGATTACTACTTCAACATTTTGCCTCTCAAAGTCTTCAAGTATTCTCCACTTTGTGGAACAGAGTGAAATAGCAAGGTGTTCTTTAGTGGGATCATAATATAAGCTTCTTAGATGAGATACCCAAGAGGTCTCAGTAATAGGGCTCAGCTCCTGCTTCGTACACCCCGCCAAATAGGACCTGAAAAACGACCAATATTTTTTATTGTCATTAGCGTGAAGTAATTCTTTTTAAAAAATCCAATTTGCACTAGTAAGAGACATGCGATGCTGTCTACCCAATTCTTATACCTAGTTGTTAATGTTGTTAAATGAGCAGTGCAAGATAAATTAGACATATCCTTGCGCTTACTTATCATTGCCCGTGCTCTGCGTAGCTCTTTCCTTAATATATAATTATGTAAAAAGGGTCACAGTTCATCTTCTTGCCCCACACATTTGCATTACATATCTTCGACCGATCAAAGAAAAATAGGGATCTGATGTGTGGGTCCCAGTTGCTGTCAGTCACTCTGATTAAGATTTGTATGTATTCCCTATGCAGAAAGCTATTATATATATTTATCCTCCATCCAATATACTCGATTTCCCTGATAGTTAACTAAGATCTGTACAGCGTTTTCTATGTAAAGGCTTCAGCCAGTTTTTTTTCTATTATGTAGACCCAACTCAATGCTAAGTGATCCCTAAGATTGGTCTGTACAGGGGCTATAATGCTTGTTTGTGGCCATAACTCCTGACTAATGAACACATAGTCAACTCAGGAAGCAGATTTTCAATCAGTCCACGTATTGTCAATGGTACTGTGGGTTTTCCCCTTTAAGTTCAAACATACAAGATTATACATTTCTAAATGCTGACTCCATCCGCTGGTTCTAAGAGGTCTTTCGGTGTTACGTTCCTCTGCACCATCTGGGCAAGGAAAAGCATCTTCTGCCTTACGTATGTGCTCCTTAAACTCCCACGCAATAATCACCCTCCCCCGAGGGTTATGGGCATACCAATGATCCAGTATTTCAGCAACCTTCATGTGTGTGGTATGGCAATACTTCACTTTCGAGGGCTTATATAAATTTACAAGTAAAACCGAAGTCTGTAAGAGATACTTTTCGTAAAAGAGCATGGAAAGAACATTTAGGGTCACTTTACCTATAGAAAATGGTTTTAAACAGAAAGAGACTCTAGCCCCATGTTGAATTCAGGGTCCGTCCACAAATGACTCAGACACTCCAGTGAATTGTTAACTTGTTTACTTCAGTTCAGGTACATCAAATTCAGTTATTAGACTCATGCAAGTAAAAGGGGACATAGGACACCCACCAGCATCCTCTTGCAGGGCTTACATCCTTGCAACTGACAAACCTGGAACACACTCATAGATAAACATTCTTAGCCCTGCATTCCATCTCAGGATTCTGGGCACCTGCACCAGATGCATGCAAAGTTAATCACAACACACCTTCCCCCTGTAGGGACAACAACAAGAGCAGTCAATTATGGGTGACCAGATCAATATTTCATCAAAAGATGTGTCCAGCAGGGTCCCACCTGCAAAACAAAAAGATTCATCAAAGTATTTAACAAACCAAAAACAACTCCAAAGAGTTTAGACCCTGTCACCACTTCAAAAATCTATTAACATCAATGTCCATATGTGGATTCAAATTAAAAGTCCACATGTGGAGAGAACATATTAATCTACTTACATGGGACAGCTAATGTTGAACACTGTTATCAACTTAATAACTCTAATGAAGATATAATCCAACTCATAACCTTAATATCTCATCTCACTCCCTTCACACCACATCCACTGAAGCTACAACTCATACACTCCAATATTAAAAATCCATGCACAGCATCACTCCATACTCCTGCTACATCACCAGTAACTTGTTTACATTTGCATTATCATATATCACGTGTTCTAGCTCCATTTTAAAACTGTGCTGTTCATGCAAAAGCTAAACACTATAACATTGACCTTGTACCTGAGTCAACAACCACACCATTCCCCACACACATACCATATAGGACAATTGAGCATTGAACACGGTAACCAAGTAAAAGAAACGCCCCATCAATGTCCAAAATGCAAGCCTGCAGGGCCCATACTGATAATGTGCCTGTGAGAAAATGTAGGGTTAAAGAACCAGTTCACGAAAACACTTGCTTTGACACTATCCAAACATCACACGTATGTCAAAGCAAAAACTAAATAGAGCACACCAACTTTTAAGCTTTTAAAGACCACCTGTGGAAAAAAAACATTATTATATATTTTTTTTTAGCGATAAACTCACATTACTCCTTGCACCCTCAGCCTTGAAAGAGCACTAAACTATGTTAGACATCACAGTCCAAAAGCACCCCAACAGCTCCAGGCTCACCAAATCTTCCTGTCAGCCACTTGGGAATCCAATGGCCCTTTGACCAGCGCTCCTTCAAATCTTCACAGTACCAATTAAATGAATGCGTCTCATAGACCCCCACTGCGCTTTGCAGATCTCAACAGACCCTGCAGCCTCTGTAGCACAGTGGATCATAAAGCACCTCTTCCTTTAGTAGCACAGCATTGCCTCATACAGCACCTCACTACACTTGCAGCACCTCTTCACTGCCTCATGCAGCATCTCACTGCCTCTGCAGTGCCTCTTCACTGCCTCTTGCAGTGCCTCACTGCCCTTGCAGCACTTCTTCATGCAGCACCTCACTGCCTCTGCAGCATCTCACTGCCCATAGCAGTGGTCCACTGCCTCTGCAGCACCTCTTGACAGCCATGGCTGCTCTCCGATTCCAGAGCCTTTGCAGCGCCTCTGTCTGGGTCTTTCTTGCCCACTCTGCCTCTGTTGCACCTCTGTCGGGGCCACGCATGCCTTCACTGCGCCTGCAGCGCCTCACAGCCATCGAGTGCTCTTACCTGAGAGACGATCACTTCTCTTAGGGGGGTGGTGGGTGTCTCACTTTGGTGCTGTCCCCCTAGCATAGCCAGCTTCATCCGCGTCGCCAGTGTTGAATTCAGGGTCCGACCACAAATGACTCTAACACTCCAGTGAATTGTTAACTTGTTTACTTCAGTTCAGGTACATCAAATTCAGTTCTTAGAGTCAGGTAAGTAAAAGGGGACATAGGACACCCACCGGCATCCTCTCTCAGGGCTTACATCCTTGCAACTGAGCAACCTGGAACACACTCATGGATAAACTGTCACAACCCTCGCCCAAAACCCCCTCTGGCAAACCCATTGGCCAGGTGAAGTAAGGACTCGGGCCTCTAGAGCCTGGCATCCTCTTCAAAAGCCCTCATTGGGCCACTCCTGGCGCCTATGGCTCCTAAGAACCAAGCTATGCGGTCTAGTGTTTTGGGTGTGGCAGGCCTGGAACTACTTTCCCTGGTACTACTTTACCTGGGCTATATAAACCACACCCTGACTGCAGAACATGCTTCGTGTTACTTTGCAGCTTGCAGCATGATGCTCACCATGTCCAGCTATTCCCTCGAACCTCGGAGAAGCAGAACCTGCAGGGAGACAAAAGGAACAACATTAGCAGCAGCATCTTACCTGCAGTCTTCATCTTTAAACACTCACAGCTACTGAGAACAGCTTCCTCGAATCTGCACCCCTCCCGGACAGAACAACCTGAAAGAGGAAGATAGAGGCAACATTAAAGAAAGCTGTAGAGACATTTACAAATTACGAACTGCTCAAAAGGCTTACCTGGCTGGTCGCCTCTCGGCTGGCACCACTCCGGACATTCCACTCACGCTGAAGAACACCACAACCTACAAGGAAGGAAAACACAGGTTAGCAAAGGCAAGACTTTGCAGCGCTGCGCATAGCGCTTACTTACCGCATCATAGCGCTCTTAATGTGCCATCATTTACCAGCGGGGCTCAACCAAGCCAGTTCGCCGCACTGAAGCTCTGCATACCTAAGGGAGAAAAAAGAGACATTTTAAACAAAGAAAGGCATGCAGGGTAGCAACAAAACTAAAGAACAGCAATAAGACCTACCTGAACAATATCAAACGGGCCGGCGTCAGTGAAGTAACTGGACCGCACTCGCCCATGAAAGACAACGCGCCCCTGCAAAGAAGGCAGGACGGAGAGTAAGCCTAAGTCTACCACAAGGTGGGGAGAGGGCACCAGAGGGACTGAAAGCATACGGGGGTGGAGGGAGGATACTTACCCCAGTCGGTCAGTCTTGAACACAGTCCTCCTGTATTTTCAGGCAGAACCTTCCCGGCAGACCACATCAGGGCAAAGCTGAGAAGCATACCAGCGAGTAACCCTGCTGGGTGGAGTCCCTGTGGATACCAGGTGAGCGTAACATAAACATTCTAAGGCCTTCATTCCATCTCAATATTCTAGGCACTTGCACCAGATGCATGCAAAGTTAATCACAACACCCCAATGACCAAACCTCCCATAGGGTGATCACGTACCCTCTGCCTAGCTGGAAGGCATATTATATTAGATCCATTGCTAAAGAAAGCCTCTGTCCGCCAAGTCTCTTGTATGAAAAACCCATTGTATAAAGTTTCAATTTGGAGCCCAATAGGTTAGACCAGAAAACACTTAAAATCATGCGTATTCCAAGAGGCCCATTTAATAAGGACTAAACTCTCAGTCTTTCATGCTGGGCTAGATTCAGAGTATGGAAATGTATCTAGCAACCAGGGGGTGATGTTACATTCATCTCTTAAGGCCCTTTATTTGCCATGGGAGCGGTTGTAAGTGTGTAATTTGTAATAGGGGCCTCAGATGTACGCAATGTATCAGGGATTTTACCCCTATTCAGATTCCAATCCATCTTGGATGCATTATCAGTCTGCTTCCAAATATCACAACTTCATTAATGCTGACTGGTGATGGCTCAAGGGTGCTGTTATAGCAGGAGAAATGAATTCTGTTATAGCCCAATGAGTAGGTCTATGTATATTCGGAAGAATTATCCATGTCAAATAATTTCTGTTGATGTTCCTCAGCGTTGGTATTTGATGAAAGAGTTCCATTAATTGAGTTCTGTTAAAAAATGGACTGGTAGATAGTGGGATAAGTTCTTCCAATCAGATCCCTCTCCCAATCCAAAATGTGCTATTGAATGGTTGTCCCACACCATAGCCTCCATGCGATTCATCTGAGGAGTTTTGAGGTGATGCAGTTGCTGGCTCTAGAGGTTGTTGCCGACTGAAAGCCCCCTCTGTTGGCATTCCATATTCTCCAATCTCTGTGTTGTAAATGCCCCAGAGCTTGATTCTTGGGAAGGAGAGTTTGTTGGACATATCCCAGGTGCTTCCACAATTTCCAAATGGGGATCCTGATAGAACACTTGTAACCACCTTTCAAGTGGACCCCGGAGCTCGACTTGCCTCATGGTATCATCAGCCAGCAGGTTGGTAACCAAGGTCATAGCCCCGTCCAGCTTCTTATCAGACAGGGCGCTGCTTCGCGCTGGCAGCCTAGGCTCACTTTGCTCATATGGAAGGTCAGCTGGAATGTTATCACCAAGGCCTCTATGGTGCTGTTTTTTAATGTGATTTTCCTCGGTATATAGGGTAACGGGCAAACCTTCAGCTGCTTGTTTTTCCTTCCCTTCACTAACGTTACCTCACTTACTGGATTTAGCATTATGCCAATCATTGAATCGTCGTTCTCAGAAGCCAGTGAGGACCATTCATGTGGAGTGATGCCTCTTTGTTCAGACGCAGGGCCGTCATGAGGAAGGTGCAGGGGGGGCAAACTGCCCCAGGCCTCGCGCTCAGCGGGGGCCTCGCGGCCGCCTGGATGAGTTTTCATCTTGGGAGCTGCAAGGTGTCATTAAGATAGAAAAAAAAGGATTAAAAAAAAAAGTTACACGAGCACACAGCGGGGGGGGGGTCGGGGAGGGTCATCGCCCACGGGGGATATAGTGGGCACTGGGCAAGTGGCACCGGCGGCACTGTACAATGTAACAGTTTGCCGGGCCCGGTCCCAGCATCATTCCACGTGGTTTGCTAACCTCGCATTTTGCAAACGACGTAGGCTTTGGAGTGGGAGATAAAGTAGTTAAGTGAAATTACTTCAGTGCCTGCACTACAGCGCTTGCACAGCACTTGTGTTGGATTTCGTTGTGGCCTGGTCCAGGGGTCCTTGGATGATCACAGCAGCGCCTGCAGGGGCCTATAGGCTGCAGCAGCAGGTAAGATATCCGAATTTGGTGAATCCCGGGGTCAAGTGCTAAAAATTAAGGAGGGGGGGACTCATCAACAATCATAATGGGATGTGTCGCCATAAATTAACATATGAAGGTCAAACATGCACATTTCATTAAATTGCCTTTGCATAACCACTCAAATTGCACAGGACGAATGGATTTGCCTTTCACAAAATCAACACACAGACAAAAAAAAAGAGGATATTTTCATCTAATAGTGTTTTTGAAAATGTTAAAAGGTGTGCACATTTTAAACTCCAAAACCAATACAAATGCTTTCCCTGGAGTTTGCAGCACTGTAATGGGATATTTCACCTTTAGTTGTTAGCTATTTTTCATCAGGTTATATAGTGCAGTAGTGGAGTGTCCGGCCTACAAACCTGGTGAAATAAATTCAGAGGACATTCAATGCTTCTCATTTTAGATGGGGGGGACTGAGTCCACCCTCTTAAAAAAGTGGGTGGACTCCGTCCACCTGCGTGTACCCTCGACTTGAGCCCTGGGTGAATCAATGGCAACCCGTGTGTGTGGTCAGCACCGTCAGTGTGTAAACTATAAGTCGCAGAATGCAACACAAAGATAGATATGCATATTCGTTGTCCCAAATTTCCAGCTGATAGTTACATAGCACTCAATCTTACCAAGGTGGGTGAAAACACCAGATTTCTTTTTTTTGGATGGGGTGAGAGCCCAATGAAATGAATGGGTGTATAGGGGGCTTGGCTAGTGAGGCAGATGACTGTAAGGAGGGTGACACCCTACAAAAGCATGCGAGTTGAGAGCTATGATAACGCCAATGCGGCCTTCTGTTTTTCGAATACATTGGGTTGGTATCTATTAGATTTTGTTCGCGTTTAACACCGCTTTCAGTTTATCGACTGTAAGATCATTAGATTCACTTTTCTCATAATATGTACAATTATTTGGATCCGCCACAGGCACAGATGGTCCGATGCCAGCTGAAAACCACCACTCGGAGCCTAGAAGGCTCACTTTTAGGCATTATTATGGTGGAAATGAAACAAACACTGTGGGCCTCATTACGAGTCTGGCGGTAACCGAGGCGGTAAAACCGCCTGGTTACCGCCGGACTCGTATTACCATTCCGCCTCCGTGATTCCCGGAATTACCGGGGCATTACAACCCTGGTTTTCCGGGAATCACGGAGGCGGAATGGTGTTAATCCCCATTCCCATTGAGACCTATGGGACTCAATGGGAATGGGGATCATGGAAACAGTGGTAGCATCTCGTGATGCTGCCGGTGTTTCCTCGTCCGCCTGCAGGCAGGCGGTGTTAAACCCGCCAGGTCAGACCTGGTGGGAACATTACCTCCCGCCTGCAGGAGTTGTGATTGCCCGGCATGGAAACAACGGTGGCGGCCGGTTTACCGCCACATTTGTTTCCATACGGGGCGATTTGTAATGAGGCCCCATATCTAGGTGTGCTCCATCAAGCTGCAATTGAAGGACCCCTTCTGGCCTTCACTTCCCTGGGGTACACAGAAGTGTTACCACCTTGTTGCCTTTTGACACCAGTCCCTCCTCATCACCCACTTGCTGACAAAGTAGGATTTAACGATTTTCAGTGGGCATTTAGTGTTTCACCTCCTTGCTAGCTGGCTGTCTTCAGTTGAAAGTGGCTTTTGGGGACCCCAGCAAATGCCCCCATGTTGCCAGTCAGAAGTTTTGTAACATGGCAATATATTCCTTTCAATATTCCTTTCGTTCTGGGGCTTAAAATGAGCACTTTCAAATGCTCGTTTTACAGCTGCGTTTGCTGGAGCCCTTTCAGCTGTCACTTCCCTGAGGTATACAGAATTGTTATCTCCACATTGCCTTTTAACACCGGTTCCCCCACATCAGCCAACTTCTGACAAACAGGGATTTTAAGATTTTCAGTGGGCATTTAATGTTTCAGCTCGCTGCTGGCTGGCCGTCTTGTGATAATTAGTGGCTATTAACTCCTGGCTGTTTTTCTTTGTCTCCATTATAATGTTTGCACCCAACGGCGGCCTAAGACAGTTTTCCGCTCTAAGCAATGGGGGGCCCCCAACCGTCATGTTGAAATGGGCCCCAACTCATCTTCAACCAGGCCTAGGTAAAGAAAACATAAGTGGTATCAGGTGGCTAGACTGTCCTACATTGAATATTGGCCAGTCTAGCCAGCAATAACACTCATGGTGCACAGCTGGTCTGTATATACGTTCCGTGGCATGTTTTTTTATACTGGCTGTGAGTCCTGATATGGTAATGCTAGCCCAGATGCCTTTGGGTTCGGCGCACTTTACAAATGCCAAATAAATAAATAAAATATATTGATTCAGCCTGCATGGACATGATATGATATGATATGATATGGCATTTGTAACGCGCCTATACACAAGTGTTTCAAGGCGCGATGAGGCAGGGAGGGGGAAACAGGGGGGAAAGACAGACAACGATCCTACTAGGCCAGGTGTCATTTAGATTGCGTAAGTGCAGGGGTAGGGGGAAGGGAAAAAGTGCAAGGGGAAGGGGAGAGGGGGAAGTGCTGAACAGGGTAAGTAGAATAAAAAATAAATAATAAATAGGGCCAGCTGGTGGCAAGTGCAAGATAAGTGCAGACAAGTGCTGGGGGGGGGGGGCTGTAAGGGATGCAGAGACAGTCCCGCAGTGCAGGGGTTGCCGGGGAGGCAGTGCAAGTGGAGAGTGGCTGGGCCAAGGACCAAGGTCGGTGAGAGTGGCCCAGGTGCAGGTTCAGTGCAGTTTCAGTGAAGAATTAGCAGGGGAGAGGGAGAGAGAAAGCAGAAGCAAAGAGGAAGGTTTTGAGGTGCTTCCGGAACCGAAGATGGTTCTCCTCAAGTTTCAGGGAGGCAGGAAGGCTGTTCCAGAGGGAGGCCCCTGCCGCAGAGAGAGATCTACCCCCAGCTCGTTGCTTCGAGAAGCGGCTAACCCTGAGGGAGTTGGAGACAGATGAGCGAAGGGCTCGGGAAGGAAGATATTTAGGAAGAGAGAGTTGAAGGTATTTAGGCCCCAGGCCCCAGAAGGCCTTGTGGACAATGCAGAGGGTTTTGAACTTAATCCTCGCAGCCACAGGGAGCCAGTGTAGAGATTTCAGTCCTGGAGAGATACGGTCCCTGGGCTTGAGGCCAAGGACAAGTCTCGCAGTCCTGTTCTGGATGAGTTGCAGAGGGCGGAGAGTAGAGGCAGGCAAATTAAGATAGAGGCTGTTACAGTAGTCCAGCTTCGAGAGAACCAGGGCTCTGGAGACCGTGAGCTTCTGGGGGAAGGAGAGGAAGGGAAGAATACCTCTGAGGAGGTGCAGCTGGTAGTGAGACTTCTTAGAGACGTCAGTTATATGAGGAGAGAAGGAGAGTGTGGAGTCGAAGATGACCCTGAGGTTTTTTGCCTTGCAAGTAGGAGCAGGAAGCGGGCCAAGAGAGGCTGGCCAGAGCGCTGCAGGGAAGGAGGAAGTGGGTGTGCCGATGAGTAGAATCTCAGTCTTACTGGCATTAAGGCAGAGGTCATTGGCGGCACACCATTCCTGGATAGCAGACAGACAGTCGGAGATGAGGGAAGGAGAGGAGGAGGCCGAGGGTAGCCTGAAAATTAGCTGGTTATCATCCGCATAGCACTGAAAGTTGGGGCAGAGAGTGGCGATGCGGTGGGCAAGGAGTGCCAGATACTGGTTGAACAGCCAGGGAGAGAGATTAGATCCCTGGGGGACACCACAGGTAGAGAAGAAGATGTCAGAGAGGAAGGACCCCAGTTGGACCTGGGAGGGTCAGTTGGAAAGGAAAGAGGTCAGCCACGCCAGAGCCTGACCAGTGATACCCAGGTTATCACGGAGACGGTTGAGCAGGATGGCATGGTTGACAGTGTCAAAGGCAGAAGAGAGATCGAGCAGAATGAGAACACACGGAGTGTTGGAGTCGAGGTTCGAGAGCAGGTCCTCACGGATGTTCAGGAGAGCAGTTTCCGTGCTTCTGGCAGCTCTGAAGCCAGATTGATGGTCATGAAGACTACCAACAGATTCAGCATGGAGGTTGAGCTGGGAGATGGACAGTTTCTCCAGGAGCTTGCCCAGGAAGGGAGTGATGGAGATTGGCCAATAGTTAGCTGGGCAGGCGGGGTCGGAAGAGGGTTTCTTAAGAAGAGGATGCACAAGGGAGTGCTTAAGGGGGGATGGGAAGACTCCAGAGGTGAAGGAGTGGTTGCAAAAGTCAGCCAGGGCAGGAGCCAGGGAGTCGATGTGGTCCTTGATAGTTTTGGAGGAGCAGGGGTAAACCTGTTTAGACGCGACTTTCATAGATCGGACTTGTCTGGAAACCTTGTCAGCAGAAAAAAGGGAAAAGGCAGAGAAGGAGGGAGGAGGGGTGGCTGCAGAAGGGCCAGAGGGAGAGCCAGGAAGAGATGGAGGGAGGTGATAGGAGGAGAGTGTGGTGGACAGGATGTCCTGAGTTTTAGAGACGAAGTGAGAGGCCAGTGCAGTGCAGAGGGCCTGGGAGGGGACAGGAGAGGTAGAGACTGCAGCAGGGTTGGCATGTATGGGAACATTAACAAAACAGGGAAATCTATGGAGTGATACCTCAATACTAGGGTACTTTGTCCTTTCTGTTATCACAATATATTTTAACACACAAAACAGAAATCGGAATGAAAGCTTCTCTCGAGCTCATCAATTAATAAGCCATAATTGCATAGCCCTAACACTCTCCTTAACCAGAAGAAACACTCTTTCCCTTTGTGGTGCTGCTGGCCCTAGAGAGCTCTGTAGCACTGACTATCTGAAAAGAGATAGATGAAGAGAAACTCGCCCTATCCCTACAATCAATGGGGTAGCTTTCAGGCAAGGTATCGACAAGGGAATGTATATTTTAAAGCCCCAATTTGTGCAAAAATAATTAAAAATTGCAGTTTTGGAATTTGTACCCCATGTCCGCACACTTTGGTCAGTCAGGCAGTTCACTTGGGACTAGACGTCACAGGTTGGACAATTTATTTGCCCTCCGCGAGGTGTGTCTGATTGTCCCAAGTGTAATGTAATAAAACACATAAGAATATAAATAACGCTCTCAGCATGTTGTTCTACTCCCACACATTACTTCTCTTCTTGGGAGTTCACACAATAATTCGTTTTCTGAGAGATCATAGTTTTCACATAAAAACAATTAGAATATAAACATTATTGTTTAAAGTGTCCAATTGCTCTAGTCCGCTATGTGTCGCCCTCAGTCAGGTGACATCAGAAAGTCTGGTCGACTGGTTTCAATGATTTTCTCTTTCGTACATCATCTTCCTCAGGACCAATTGCTTCTTTTGTTAAGACTCAATCTGTGCACCCATCAGAACAATTAATCCGGCATATTCTGTGGGGCAGACAAAGAGAAGGTCAGAATGACTTCTCCCGTATGTTAAGTTGAGTATATGGCATATAGTACTTTTACTGTATGTAGCACAATTGCTTTAGTGATATTCACTTAATGAGGGTCATCTTTATGACATTGTGAACAGGCTACTCGCCCTCTCTCCCCACCCACATAGGGAATATGACATTTGTTTAGTATTAAATGGTACAAATGGTCGTACCTGATTTTCCTGTCGTGTATACAATGATGATGCACACCTAACGTCAGAGTTTTAGGCAGTTCTATTAGCCTGATCAATGCATCAGCAATGATGCTTTGCCTGTAACAACAAATGGTCATGTGTTTTACTCCCCATGGGTACACTATGCACTTATTATTGACCATCTTGCGAATCGCTGCACAAAGCAATAAGCATTTTATCATGTTTGCCTGTTTGATTCCAAAACACATGACCATTTTTTGTTACAGGCAAAGCATCATTGCTGATGCATTGATCAGGCTAATAGAACTGCCTAAAACTCTGACGTTAGGTGTGCATCATCATTGTATACACGACAGGAAAATCAGGTACGGCCATTTGTACCATTTAATACTAAACAAATGTCATATTCCCTATGTGGGTGGGGAGAGAGGGCGAGTAGCCTGTTGACAATGTCATAAAGATGACCCTCATTAAGTGAATATCACTAAAGCAATTGTGCTACATACAGTAAAAGTACTATATGCCATATACTCAACTTAACATACGGGAGAAGTCATTCTGACCTTCTCTTTGTCTGCCCCACAGAATATGCCGGATTAATTGTTCTGATGGGTGCACAGATTGAGTCTTAACAAAAGAAGCAATTGGTCCTGAGGAAGATGATGTACAAAAAAGAGAATCATTGAAACCGATCGACCAGACTTTCTGATGTCCCCTGACTGAGGGCGACACATAGCGGACTTGAGCAATTGAACACTTTAATCAACAATGTTTATATTCTAATTGTTTTTATGTGAAAACTATGATCTCTCAAAAAAACGAATTATTGTGTGAACTCCCAAGAAGAGAAGTAATGTGTGGGAGTAGAACAACATGCTGAGAGTGTTATTTATATTCTTATGTGTTTTATTACATTACACTTGCGACAATCAGACACACCTCGCGGAGGGGAAATAAATTGTCCAACCTATGACGTCCAGTCCCACGCGAACTGCCTGACTGACCAAAGTGTGCAGATTTGGGGTACAAATTCCAAAACTGCAATTTTTTATTATTTTTGCTCAAATTGGGGCTTTAATATATACATTCCCTTGTCGATACCTTGCCTGAAAGCTACCCCATTGATTGTAGGGATAGGGCGAGTTTCTCTTCATCTGTCTCTTTTCAGATAGTCAGTGCTACAGCGCTCTCTAGGGCCAGCAGCGCCACAAAGGGAAAGAGTGTTTCTTCTGGTTAAGGAGAGTGTTAGGGCTATGCAATTATGGCTTATTAATCGATGAGCTCGAGAGAGCTTTCATTCCGATTTCTGTTTTGTGTGTTAAAACATGTATGAGAACAGCCAGCATGAACATATTTTCATTCTGGCACATGATGTGGGCAAAGGCAGCATTAAATGCATTGGAAAATGTTCCTCTGCATGTTTTGCGACTTACATCTACTGGGTTTGTCCGTGGGCTACCATACAAAACCAATTGCCAACTCTATGGCTTTTCACCCTAATTTATAAACAATTTTAATTTGATTCAAAACAATTTTGGGGGCAGGAAACCTTCTCAAGCACCCCTTCTTTGGGCTCCCTCACTGTGCTCTGTCAATCCCACATAATTGGTGCACACATTTAAGCTCCTCCAGTTCAAAAATTCATCAGCTGCCACTGAACATCATCTGCCTGTCACTGTGTATGATGTGTGTTTCAATGCAGACAAAAAGGCAGGGCGCTCCTCCCTAAAGCTGGCGTCACGCGCCACTCGCCATCATATATATATTTATGCATATGGCAAAATTGTTATTCTGGAGGGAACTTGTCTTCAGTACAGAAACATAACTTTGCTGTAGTTGATTTGCTGTCATAATAATGAACCATATTTGGGTTGCTCCACACAAACTCAATGGGAGATTTCTTGCGTCTCCTGTTTGCGGAAGCAACGCTGGCCCAGTGCAAAAAATTATAAGGGGGCCTCACCAAACTTTTTGCCCCTGGCCTCACCACACGTTGTGACAGCCCTGTTCAGACGCCACAGGTGGCTGTATTTGGCTGGTGAGATCTATAAAGGAAGTAGGTGTGCCTGTGTCGCAATTACCTGGGAACCATGATTTGAGTAGTTAAGGCCGGGTCCGTATTTATGATTGACACAGCTGTATTGACTGGTTGCGTTACTCGATCCTCACCTTCAAGTTTCTAGTCATAGGCAATTAGATTGATATCCACAACCATGACCAGAATTGACTTTATTTCACTCTGTTATGCAGCCATATTAGTGCAAAGGATCATCAAAGTGTCAATTGATGCTGCGATCACATTCAGTGAGGGATGTACGCTACTCCCTGGCTTCTGAAATGAAGAATTAGGGGAAGAAGAGAAGACTTACTGCATTAGTCGCCCAGTAATCTACATCACAATCACTATCACTATCATAGTAGCTGGATGTGTTGGAGGATGATAAAAGTCTCTGGAGATCTGGAGTGGTGGAGAGCTGTTTACCAATTACATTACCAACATGACCCGACAAGTTCAACACCGTGTTATGTGAGGCAGGACTATGTGCGTTTTCATTCAATCTCATACAGTGATTGAGCAGTGAGTTATTATTATCGAAGGAAGTGGATACTATGTCTGTTTGTTCAACATGCAGCAAAAAGGGCTTTAAGGTACCTTGACTACCTCGTTCACGTGTCTCTCGTTCGGCAAATTGTACCAATTGAGTCATTGGAGATATTGAGGTGCATACCATATTATGACCACCGGTTTTCTTATTACCCAGTGGAGACGCTACTTCAATCTGCGTTGCCAGTATCATTTTTTCAACTCCATTTCTCCAGGTCGATGCAATATTTCCATAATAGTCCGTTATTTTAGTGGGTCAAATCACTTTATCCGGAGATGTATCCTGTGTTTGATTGAACAATGTCTCAATCTGTGGATACGGCATCAGCGGTAAGCACTCGCTTACCGGTTGCAAACTACGGATGCTCCTGCCCACTGTTGCGCTGTGAAGTGCCATTTTACGGCCCCTATTGGATTTCATTATCTTTATGATAGTTCGCTGCAGTGCATATTCTTGTCTGTTTACTAGTGTCTGAGGCAACTTATAAGCGAGGTGAAACGCACTGATTTCCTACGTGAATAATAGACCTTCAGTAACAATTGCAAACCACGTAAAAAAGGTAGCTGCTCACTTCTGCACCGGGGTTGTAGCTCCTCCGCTTCCTGCGGACTGCAGAAAGCTCTATCCTTTACTCTCAGCTTCGCTTCCACTTTGCAGACATAGTGCAGGCTTTGTAGAGTGGGAGGTGGAGTCTCCAAGTCATGAGCCGATTCAAACAATGGTCCACAGCAGTCCTCTGCACTTCACAACTGCAGACTGCTCTCCCCTTTGCTCTCGGTTTCGCGTCCGCTTCGCAGATGTACTGCATGCTGTGTAAAGTAGGAGGTGGAGTCTCCAAGTCACGAGCCGATTCAAACAACGGTCCACAGCAGTCCTCTGCACTTCACGGCTGCAGACTGACATCCCCTTTGCTCACGGCTTCGTGGCCATACTGCAGGCTTTGTGGAGTAGGAGGTGGAGTCTCCAAGTCATGAGCTGATTCAAACAACGGTCCACAGCAGTCCTCTGCACTTCATGGCTGCAGACTGCTCTCCCCTCACGTCCGCTTCACAGACGTACTGCATGCTATGTAGAGTAGGAGGTGGAGTCTCCAAGTCATGAGCCGATTCAAACAACGGTCCACAGCAGTCCTCTGCACTTCACGGCTGCAGACTGACATCCCCTTTGCTCACGGCTTCGTGGCCATACTGCAGGCTTTGTGGAGTAGGAGGTGGAGTCTCCAAGTCATGAGCTGATTCAAACAACGGTCCACAGCAGTCCTCTGCACTTCATGGCTGCAGACTGCTCTCCCCTCACGTCCGCTTCACAGACGTACTGCATGCTATGTAGAGTAGGAGGTGGAGTCTCCAAGTCATGAGCCGATTCAAACCTTGGAAATACTGAAGCTGCTGGAAAGACACTAATTCAAAGAAATGCCTCACTCCTGATATTGCCACATAGGTAAATGCTAATATTGACAACTCATATACTGAACATCACAGAGTTGAAGACATGAAGAAGATGGCGCTGTTTGAGAGTCATACTACACAGGCAAAAAAGGGCAGTCTCTATGAGGAGATTTGGGGCCGGTTTCTGGACCTAACATAGCGAAATAAATCTATTGTTTAATTGTTATTCTTTCTTTTTCTGGCCTTTTTGTTTGTACTGAATTGTAAATATTTCTATAAAAATGTTAATACAAAAGAAATGCCTCACTCCAGATATTGCCACTTAGGTAAATGTTAATATTGACAATTTGTATACTCAACGCCACAGTATATTTGTCTACTACCTAAAGCATGGCGACATGTTTTTCATTTAACTTCCCATGAAACCTTTGCGTACAAAGGGCTCATTCTGTGATGTCACTAACGCCACTATTTATGCAAATTAGGGGCCCCCACACACCTTTTACCAGCCAGGGCCCCACAAATATTAGGGGCGGCCCTGGCAGCAGCAAACGAATGTAAAAGCGGTCCACCCTGGCTGCCTGCTCCCAACACCAGCACCTTCCCCATGCGACTGAAGGATTAAACGGCGAGAGAACCGCCGCCACCGTGAAGTATTAAAACACCGTTCACCGGAAAATATATTTTCATGACAGTCAGAATGGTATACCGCCAAACAACTCTTTTGGTGAGGTATAAATCAGACTGCGCCCTTCCTGACACCACACTTCACGGGATAGCACCCTTTTCTGCTCACACGGAAACGGAGAAATTCAATTTTACGCATCTGTAATAAAAAGGCCGCATTATAAATACACCCAGTCGCCCGTCAGATTTATTACCGAGGGAGTACATCAATTTAATCACGCCAGTCTCTTCACAGCCCGCTCTATTTCATCCAGGTGGAAATGAAAGTTGAATCGCGCGCACATAAAAATGCCATTATTTCACGTCATACGTTCATACGTAACTCGATCGGAGATCATAATGATGTATGGCGCGAGCCGCAAAAAAAATCTGACCCTGAAATCCGAGTCCAGTTTCCTAGTTCCTTCATAGGCCGACGCTTTATGGCGCAGGCTTCGGTGGGTTTATATGAAATCCCGACATTGCGTGCTCTGGCGGGCGCTGGCAACAGTAATGTGGATTTCGGGCCCTCGGTGATAAAAACAGATAGACAGCTGACGCATGACACTTAATTAAGGGCTTATTCATAAACCAGCACGTGTCATTTCGGCTTTCAGTGATACCATTGGCCAGTACATTATGGCGGGGAAAATGCGGTGGAATAGGAACATCGACGACGAGGTACACTCGGCGCTGTGTATGTGTTTACAAGTAGATTTCAGAATCACCCCGAGTTACGTCACAAGCCTGGGACCCTGGCCTCAGGAGCACTGTCAAGATGGCCAAGAAAGCAGTACTTAGTTAGGTGGCGTTATATTAACCGTCTTTTATACTGCGCCAAATCACCACTGTGGTGGTCTCCGAGTGGCTACGCTTGTCTCGACGTACTAATGAATTCGCATTACCAGTCACTTTGCTCCTGTTCAAGAAGCAAGAGGCTTACGAGGGCGGTAAAAATTCATCGCAGCTGTGCAGCCAAACCGAAAGGTTACACCCAGTGCTTAAAGTGGGCCGGGGCAAGCGGGATTGAGCCGGGGCCCTGCCGGGCCCCCGTCCTACAGCAACATTGGCGGTAATCGCGGGATGCAGATGCGCCTGCAATGAAGTCAGGCAAGCTGACAGAAGTGGCAGCCAGCCACAGCGACGACGCTGTGACTGGCTGCCACTTCCGTCAGTCATAGTAACTGCGTCGGGTGGCCCCTCGCGCGAGAGGTCACCAGAGGCAGTTACTGTCCCTTTGTTTCCCCAGGTCGCTGAGGCGTCTTTAACCCTCGGCGAACCTGGGGATTCCTCGACATATTTCGAGGTTTATAAAAGATGGCTTCGAAAGTACACAATTCAAGCCATCTTTTATAAAGCTTTGACTACGGACAAAATTGTCTGTCGGCAAAGCTTTATAAAAGATGGCTTGAATTGTGTACTTTCAAAGCCATCTTTTATAAACCCGAAATGTTTAAAAAAGATGGCCTGAAAACTAGGCAAACCGTAGGGTATGCACACAAATATCTATAAATGTTATATATTTGTGTGTGTACCTTACTATGGTTTGTGTACTTTGCAAGCCATCTTTTATAAACGTAGAAATATGTTACATATTTCTATGTTTAGAAAAGATGGCTTGCATAGTACACAAACCATAGTAAGGTACGCACACAAATATATAACATTTATATATATTTGTGTGTATACCGTACGATTTGCGTACTTTTTAGGCCACGCCACTCCCACAAGCCACGCCCCCAAATGAGGGCCCCCCCTCGATTTCTTACCCCACTTAAAGCCCTGGTTACACCATTCCCCAACAAGGAACACCAGCATAGTCTCAGTTAGACGAAGCTCCCCCTGAGACAAGATTGAGCGTTACTGCAACACCCCCTGCCCAGGTAGCCTAATGGGCTACTGAGCACAGAACACTAAAATACAGGTGAAGCTTTCTGGGAGACATGAGCCGTTTCCTTGTCAGTAAAAATGTGTCAGGGTTCCAAAAACCCAAGGGCCCTAAATTATCAGAAGGGGAGGTGTTTGCTACAGCCGCTCGGAGAGGGGTGTGAGAGGGTCGATCTTTAGGGTGTGCACAGGGTGCCCACCAAGTTAGTGCAAAACTCTCTCAGTGGTAATGTAGCAGAGCAGCCCGTGTTCACTCATGGGAGGGGAATGTAGTGTTAAGGCTCACATCAGCACACAACAAAATACACTACACATGATGAAGTGCAAAATATGCATACTATTGATTAAAAACTGCACAGGGTTAAAAAAAAGAAATGTCAAATAACTGCAAAAAAAAGGAATTCGTAAACACAGTTGACTTACTTTTTTATTTAGGAGTTTGCAGTAATTTCCATGATTTTTTTTGAAGGAATACTGCCAAACACAAATACTGTTACCGCCACTCAATCTGGTGGAATTATCGCTGGGTTAAGAGTGGAGCAAAGGCAAAATTAATCGCTATTTTGGAGTAGAGAGGACTGCATGGGGATTTTGGCAGATTTACTGCCAGTGGTTAATTCCATTGCTGTAAAACAGCCAATTTTCCGGCTGGAGGTAAATCCTCAATGTTGCCTCCGAATTTGGAATCAGGCGATGCAGTCATTCTGGTACTGGCCAAAAATGGCCTTAATGCTGCCATTTTCTACCACAACGTCGAACTCGGAATGGGGATGCGTATGTATATGCAAAAAACAATAATGGCTTGCTTGCAAAAGATCCCACCCAAGTCACTGCAAACCTTAGTGGGAAAAGACGCAACCTAACAGGTACGTTTGGGAAAAGGGAAACTATCAGGTAAGTGAAATCTAAGAAAGTACAGTACGAGTGCAGTCATCAAATTGCACTCCCCTCAGTGGGCGAGCACCAAAAGCAGCCTGACTGTTCAGTGCATCATTATTGCACTTTTTTGGGGGCGAAAGAGCTCAAATGTGATGCACGGATTGGTGTATGCCACTTTCTCTCTAGATATGAAACGCCGCCGCCTGCCATGCCAGCGCGCTGTGGCATCCCTAGCTCCTGGTGGGTCGGGAGGCGGGGTGAAGGATGGCATGAGATATATGCCAGCACCGTATTTTTATGCTGCCATGCTTTAGGAAAAGTATAAAATTGCCGAATGCGGCTACAAGTGTTTCAGGCGCAATTTGCGGCTATCCTCAAAACCGTAGACAGCTGCTTACCTCCCATTGAGTAACAGGTAAGGCCGTTCAGCCATGAATAATTCTTCCAGACAATTACATTTCAAATTGGTGCTGGGCTGTGCCAGCCCCAAACCCCAACACAGAGCCTGACGCCATCTCCCTAGGGGGCAGGGCTGACATAGCCGCGTGCCATTCCCAAAAAGTGATTACTTGTAACAGTCCTGTAAGGTGATGTAATGTACCTGGGTCTTGCATAGCGCAACAGCTGCCATTTTGGCTGCCTCTCAGGGCGTGATCATATCATGGAGGAGGGAAGGAGTTAGCAGGAACAGAGGGAAAGGCTAGATGCAAAACCTGATGGTTGGTGTGAGCAAATCTGAAGTATTAGCGATCAGTACTCTAGTGAGATTCAAGGTGTGTTAGGGCCAGTAGGGGTTGTGTTGCCATAACCGAGCCTTAGGTGGCACTATGCTATGCTGTGTTGCTAGGGACATTTTAATGGTATCGGCAACACCCCTTTGGGCAGCACACAGATTTTATTGCCCTCTGCTATGATTGCGGTTCTGCTAATACCATGAAGGCGATGTCAGTGATTTAGCTTCTGCCCATAAACTTATGGCGCACCCCAGACTATCTGTGTAGAATCCTGATGCTATGGAAAGCCCTGCATCACACTAAGCTACATCCAGGAATGTGTGGGATACCCTGATCCCAAAGTAGTAATACAACATATTGAATAGCACACTGAGGGAGTCATTACGACCTTGGTGGTAAGGGGTTAACAGTGCCGGTAATGGTGCCGGATCCGTCAACCCCTTACTGCCCCATTACGAGTCTGCTCGCGGGACCCGCAAAGGGCGCCTGGTAAAACAGTGAGCCCTTAGCGGGTCCCGCTAGCAGACCAGTGAGTTAACAACGGCCTGTTATTAATGGGCCCGTTGTTAGCTCCCTCCCCATTCCCATATGGGCTCGAATGGGAATGGGGATGTACCGGGTCCGGGTTCCTTGAATGAGGAATTACCGGGTCCGCCAAGGTTGGAATGGTCCGGTAATTCCTCATTCAAGGAATGGGGAACCAGTAAGGGGGTAACCATGCCACAAATTGCGGCATGGTTACCTCCAAGGTCTTAATGACCCCCTGAGAAAGCGAGCATCGCCCTGAGCACATTGGAATATCTGGTATGATATGGAGCAAGCTTGGCATAGTACATAATGACAGCCCCCTACCATATTGGCATCACTGTGCTATGTTTGTATTTGTATTTTGTTTATTTGTATTGCGCACCCGGCCCGGGGGCATCTGGGCGCATTACTTAGGGGAGGGTAACAAGGGGGGGTAAATACAGTAACACAGTAACACAACATTGGCAGTATACAACAACAATAGTGAGAATAGCAATGAAACATAAATACACATATATACAGCGAGGCACTAGGTCAGAATTAGTGGGAGTATATAGACAAGATGAAGGAATCAATGATGTGGTGCGTTACATATTGGAGGTGGTGTGGTCCTGCTTGGTGAGCCATAATTTGACCTTATTCTTAAAAACCAAGTAAGAGGGTTCGGCTCTCAATGTGGCTGGCAGTGTGTTCCATAGTTTAGCGCCGAGGACCGGGAAGCTGGATCCCCTGCTTTCTGCAGATCTTAGCTGTTTTATCGGGCACCCCACATTCATAACCAGTATTATTGTGTCATATTGCCAGCCGTGTCCCACACGACTCTCCATCATCTTAGACAATAGTGTCCTATCTGGGTAGACATCAGGGATAAGGTACAGCAGTTCCAATGGCATTTTGTTTTGTGGCAGTTCTACTGTGATATGCATAGACATGTAGAGAAAGAGATGTACACGTCACTGATGGAGCCTGCCCCCTCACCTCCGTCGTATTGGAAGATCAGCAAGAAAGCACTGTGCATGACGCCTGGTAATGTCCCAATACTGCATCGAAGATATGAAAGACGTTATGCGCTCAGTCAACCGTACCGACTGTACCCTCAAACTGAAGTGGTAGAAGGAAGTCTGCAGACACCACCAGACGAAGAAGAATTATAAGTAAAGTCTGACAGGTGTAAAGTGACCGTCATAAAGAGAAGATACAATGATGTACTCAAACAATATGCAAACAATCAAAGAATAAAAATGTAACAGAAGTAACAAAGTAAATGAACACATGGGTATGAAGAAATCATATATATGATATAATGTGGCATTTATAACGCGTCCTATACACAAGTGTTTCAAGGCGTGACGAGGCAAGGGAGGGGAAGCGGAGAGAGGGCAGAGACAGCGATCCTACTAGGCCAGGTGACAGTGAGATCGCACAAGTGCAGGGGAGGAGGGAAGGGGAAAAGTGCAGGGGGAAAGGGGAGGGGACAGTGCAATACATAGGATAACAGTAAGATAAATAAGGACGATAAATACAAGTTTGGCCAGCTGGTGGTAAGTGCAAGGGTAAGTGCAGACATCAGGTGTCAAGTGCTAGTAGGGGCTGAGGGGATACAGAAACAGTCCCTGAGGACAAGGGTTGCCAGGGGGGCAGTGCAGGTGTGTAACTGGCTGGTAGGGGACCTGGGCCTGAGATAAGAGGGTAGTCAGGTAACCAGTGCAGTTACAGCCAGGAGATCAGCAGGGGAGAGGAGAAGAGAAAGCAGAAGCCAAGAGGAAGGTCTTGAGGTGCTTCTGGAACCAGATATGGTTCTCCTCAAGTTTCAGAGAGGCAGAGAGGCTGTTCCAGAGGAAGGCCCCAGCAGAAGAAAGAGATCAACCACCAACTCGCTGTTTGGAGAAGCGACTAACCCTGAGGGAGTTTGAGGTAGATGAGCGAAGAGCTCGAGAGGGAAGATATTTAGGAAGAGAGAGTTGAGGGTATTGAAGTCCCAGGCCCCAGAAGGCCTTGTGGACAATGCAGAGGGTTTTGAACTTAATCCTCACCGCCACTGGGAGCCAGTGCAGAGATTTCAGTCCTGCAGAGATCCGATCCCTGGGCTTGAGGCCAAGGACAAGTCTCTCAGTCCTGTTTTGGATGACTTGCAGAGGGCGGAGAGTAGAGGCAGGCAGATTTAGAACGAGGCTGTTGCAGTAGTCCAGCCTAGAGAGAACCAGAGCTCTGGAGACAGTGAGCTTCTGGGGGAAGGAGAGGAAAGAGAGAACACCTCTGAGGAGATGCAGCTGGTAGTGTGACTTCTTAGAGACGTCAGAGATGTGAGGAGAGAAGAAAAATGTGGAGTCGAAGAACCCCAAGGTTTTTAGCCTCTTAGGAGGGAGCAGGAACAGGTCCAAGAGAGGCCAGCCAGAGAGTAACAGGAAAGGAGGGAGCAGGTGTGCCGATGAGGAGAATCTCGGTCTTACTGACATTAAGGCACAGATCATTGGTGGTGCACCACTCCTGGGTGGTGGACAGACAATCAGAGATGAGAGAAGGAGAAGAGGTGGCAGAAGAGAGCCTGAAGATGAGTTGAGTGTCATCCGCATAGCACTGAAAGTCAGGGCAGAGAACGGCAATGCAGTGGGCAAGAAGTGCCAGGTATTGGTTGAACAACCAGGGAGAGATGTTAGACCTATGGGGAACACCACAGGTAGAGATAGAGATAGAGGAGAGGAAGAACCCAAGTTGGATTTGGGAGGGTCGACAAGAGAGGAAGGAGGTCAGCCAAGCCAGGGCCTGATCGGTGATACCCAGGTTATCACAGAGATGATTGAGCAGGATGGCATGGTTGACCATACCAAAGGCAGAAGAGAGATCAAGTAAGATGAGGACGCAGGGGGTGTTGGAATCGAGGTTGGAGAGCAGGTCTTCACGGATGTTCAGAAGAGCATTTTCCATGCTTCTGGCAGCTCTGAAGCCAGATTGATGGTCAAGAAGATACTGAGAAGATAAGTAAGAAGAGATGCAGTAAATGTATATATGCAGAAACGCAAGGTAGATGAGAAATATAGAAGCTTGCTACAATAGAAAATATAACGTGGGTAAAGCAGTCATGTTGAGAAGATGGACGTCAGTTTCATGTAATAGTAAGCTAAAAACCCCAAGGAGAGAGACCAAGGCTGCAGAGCTGACAGGCACTGAAATACAAAATCGTGCAAGAACAAAAAATATTTTATTTGGCTAAGGATCAAGGATGCCACAGTGAGAAGCAACTGCAAAGTACAAAAGAAGTCATAGAGGATAAGCCATGTATGTAAGACATATTTCTCTTAGATTAAGCAAAGGAGTAAACATTTGGAAGTGCCAAGTAGTGTACAGGTAAAAATGAAGGAAGCATATGCAAGATGGAGCAACCAAGTTTCCAGAGGCCAAAGAGAGTAATAGCATCCAGTATAATTGAATCAAATAGCACCAAATAAAAGGATAGAATTGACAAATCATGGTCTCTTCACACATGGTTCAAGTCCAGAAAACAAGGCCTATTCATAACGCTCCAGACGAAGATAGAAAAGTACCCTCACTCCCATAAAAATTCCAGTGAAGAGAGCAGTCAGCAAGATCAACTTCAAAGAAGAGGCTGTGGCTTAGGGCCTAACTGATGAGAGGTGGTAAGGCTAATTGGCCAAGTGGGCAGTTGATTGACGTTCCTGCACCTGGGTTTCGTTTTGCTTAGGTGCTGCTAATGAGCCAAATGTCCAAGGTTGGAACAGAATGCCAACGAATCAGGATGGCCTATCCGATGATCGACCATACATTGTAACAGAAGCCAATACACTGCTGTTATTCTACTATTATCTGTAGTATACGTAGTTAGAGGTTGTTCTAGGTGTGCCTGCCAGATAAAGAAAAGCCAATGATGGAACTGACACCTAAATAAGGTATAGGTATATATGTTCTCCTAATGAATCCCTCCACCCAATAGTTTTTTACTATTTTCCACGTAGCATGACATCATAGCTGATGCATATTGAGGAATAAAGCCTTTGAGTAATGGAAATGTATTAGAGAGAGAGTACGCTGCAATTTGTTATGCTTGCCAGATTTCCCTGTTTTATTGAACTGATAATAAAGAAGTTGTTATGGTAATCCCGTCCAGCACTTGATACGCTCTTGCTGGTAATGTACATTTTGGTAGCGTTGCGGATGGTTCAAGATCAAGACGCTCAAATTCTTGGTGTCTTCCACTATCAGCTGAAAGACCGCAGAGTTTCCTGTGGAGAGCGAAAGAAAAATACACGTCTAACCAGAGATGGTCGGCAGGTGCCCCTTTGAAGAAATTCCTGTCAGGTCCCCACAAGTGCCCCGTGGATGGAAGGCAAAGTGGTCGATTGGGGAAATGTCGATGCTGAAGTGCTCGAGCTGAACAAATGGATGTAAGTAGAAGCATCAAAAGTGGCAAATAAAAGGGGAGGGATCTTATTGCATGTGTATTTAGTGGGGAACGTAACAGGATTTGATTAAAGGAGAGATACCTCAATTCTTAATCTCAAGCAGAATGGAAGGGATGGCATCAAACTCCAAAACTGAGTATTATTTAAGGGATTCCTGTGGCTAAGAGTCAAGGAATGGTGTGCTACACACTCCAAAATGGAGTAAACCGAGATGAGATGCTCTTGCTGAGAAAGTAAGGAAGACGATCGTAGAAAGTAGTGTGCACAATTTTGTTTGGGGTTGTGAAAATATTAGTGTAAAATGTTAATGTGTTGTGTATTAGTTGTGATAATATAGGTCGTAGGCTGAAACTATAAAACGATTGTAATACATTTGATTGGTTATTAGATTCTAAAAGACAAGCAATTGGCGCCAATCAATCAACAGAGGATAACAGGAGTTGAAAAAATAGAATAAAATATGATTCTTAGATTGTCAATATTAAAAACGGGATGGTTAGAATCAATGCACCCATAAACGAAGAAGTAAAATTAATATTATTGTGAATCCTTAAAAATTGTTTGGAGAATTGTTTTGGGAAATGGGCGGAGATTTATGGTGCTTGCCCAAATTGATTGTCATAGTGTAATTAATCAAAGTAATAGCAGAATAAAAGAACCGGTAAGTATTGACAGTCAAAAACGACTTGTAATCATAGGGGAACATTCCCCCTTTTACACCATCGCAAAACATTACCAAGATACACACCTAAGATTAAGAAATAATATGCCCAGTGGGTAAAAGGCACGGCTGACAAAATGTTAATTCCTTGGCCTCAAGAAGGGTCGCTATCAAGAACAGCACATGACAATATACTTACATGCTGCATACTCAGGGAAGAGGTTTCTGAAAAGGCTAGCTGTTTTAGAGCTATGGAAGATGTATCAGAGCGAGAGAGAAGACCCACCTGAAAATGAGTGGCTGCTTAATCACAGACCTCCGCTCTCGGCCCGACAATAACGAAACGTGTTGGTGGTAATACCGCACTTCATACTGTAAAAACGGGTGGGCTGGTACCCCAAACTAAGGGGAACTATTGACTGCAGTGACAGCTGAAAGCGGCAAGCAGGCAATGAGTTACACCGCCTTGAAGACTTGCAGCGGAGGCAGGGGTGGAGCCACTGCAGCCTTGACGTTAAGGAACCCTGCAGCGTGGCTGTGCCCCAATTTAAGGCCGCCCATGCATGAGGGCACACACACTGCCTCAGCGTGGCATCTTGAAGGGCAATGGGGAGGCCCCAACTTCCGCAACGCAGCGGGCGGTAAAAAAATATCCTGAGTCCATGCTTGGACTGGTGGTGCCGGCCATACCCCCACGCCCGTGTGGCAGCAGCACAGAGGAAGACCGGGCTTTGGCCAGCCAGAACGGCTACATCAATGTGCCCGGGCCGCGCTGGCAGTGAGTGGATGCCCTTCCATCTGGCACGCTAGTGCCCCATAGCCCTAGTATATACTGAGCCCCCCCTAACAGCCCCATATCAGGCCACCTGCATTGCACAATCACACATATGGTGTGAACACTGGGCTCACCACAGCTCCATACCATCTCGGCACACCTACCACCTTGCTGGGACTCTGCTACATGTGCAGAGTGACAGCGAACCCCCCAGTGATCTTTTCGCTGCCTCCATACAAGCATCCCTCCAGCTCGTGCTCTCACTGGCCCCTATATCTACGAACACGAGGCTCTGTGGGGGGAACCTACCGAATCCGTGCCAGCAACCCCATGACTTTTTGGCCAACCTACAAGCCCAGCTATATCACTGTGGGGCTCACGGAGCTCAGGAGAAACCCAGACAAATCCTGGACACCATCCTGGTTCCTGTGAACATCTGCCTAAGTGGGCCAATAGTCCTACACACCATTGCTGGACCCTTGACCCCCCGAGCCATAGCACAGCTGGATTTGGCCACCTACCAGCCTGGAGCGGCCCCATACATAGACCATAGAAATCCTGGGGCGCTAAATCGAGCTGGGATAATGCAGGTGGATAGTGCTGACTCCCTGCTCTGTGCCCCCGGTTCACCCCTCTGGGTGTGCTCCCCGTACTCATCCACCATGCCTAGAGGCACTGGCAGTGGGAAAAAACAGGGGCCATGGACAAGTTTGCTAAAGTTGCGAGAATTGGTGCGACGGAAGAGACCGTCCAGTGGCTTCAGAGCACTGTTACATCCCAGGCAAATGAAATGGAAATAGTAAGAAAAAAAGTCTGACAATCTTGAATTGCACTCCAAGAGGAACAACATTCGCATAGTGGGGATCCCGGAGGACGCACTGTCTGGGGGCATGGTATAGGCAGCGGAAAATCTTCTCAGGGACCTGCTTGAGGCACCAATGCTCTCACCTTTTTTGCAGTGGAACGAGCCCACCGGGCTCTCACCCTGATACTTAAAGCAGGAGACTTTCCTCACCCAATCATCATGAAAATTCTGAGTTTCTGGGACAGAGACCATCTTTTGCGCCTAGCCAGGGAAAAAAAGCAACTACGCCTGGGCTCCCAGATGATACGCATTTTCCCAGACTTTCCACTTTCAGTCCAGAACGAGAAGCGCTAATTTGTCCGGGTCAAGAAAATGTTGCGGGCCCATGACATACTGTATGCAATGCTATTCCCGGCCCACCTGAAATTTCAGTTCCGGGGTAAATTATCCTTCTTCACAGTGCCAGACGAGGCTGTGAAATGTATAGAGCCCCAGATACCAATCCCAGACCACAGGGAGGCTATCGAGAACGATCAACTACCAGTCAGAGTGAACTTATCATGAATTTGTTTCAGTTACCTCTATTTTTCAGATGAGTACATAGCACCTAAAGATTAACCTACTGCCGCCACTTGTAATACTGCAGGTTGGGGGAGGGCAGTGAGGGTGGAAGGGCGGGGGTTCAGATCTGCACTAGCAAAAGGTCTCTTTGAATGTTTAAGCACTTGTTGCGCTCCTTGGTTGCAGGGTCGGACTGGGACAAGAAATAGGCCCGGACACCCAAAAAAATGGCCCACCACTCGCCTCAAAAAAGTGGCCCACCACTCGCCTCAAAAAAAGTGGCACTCAAACCATCATCTGTGAATCGCGTCAATTCACGATTTTACAGAAAATGTTACTTATGGAGAGTTGCTCTCTGTTACTCTGAATCTTGCACTCGTTTCCTGCCCCCCTTACCTCTTGCAGAGCACCCGCCTCTCCAGCAAAGGTGAACAAAGGCCGCTATAATAGGAGGAACCATTAGTTGCCCTGCCTTTGAGCAGTGGTTTGGGAGGCAGGTCAAATAGTGACTAGAAGTAACTACCAAGTGCTCCCTTGCAGCCTCACCCCCATGTTCGGTTTGGCCACAGTGCAATCTCAATGCACAAAGTGCAGGTGCAACATACTCATTTGGGCCCGTTTTTTGGCCAAAATGGGCCCGTTGTGTGAGTTACTCTACTGGGTAGTAGTTTTGATCACTGTAAAAATGAGAAATATTTTTTATAATGCACACTTTTCAACACATTTTAACAAAAAGTACCCCTTTGGGTACTCCTTAAACTGTCTGTCACAAAATGAATGAATTGCCATTGGGGCCATTTTTTATTGGTTCCCGAGACAACTGTATGCCCCACAGGGGGAACATTTCACTGTGGTGCAGCAATTGATAATGGGAGGCAGGGAGCAATATCACAGTTGCAACCATTAATATGCAACCAGGGAATCAAAAAAGAAAGTGGGGCGTCAATGATAGAAGGGCACACCATATTACAAGTACCAAGTAACATTAGCATAGCCGGGTAACAGTTACTATATATACCACAGTGAGACAACAATTACTATTTACCAGGGTGCTCTGTCGCAGTTGAGCAACAATCAATATGGATACCAGGGTGCAAACACACAGTGGGGTAACAACTAATATCGATGCCAGGAGGCAATATTACAGTGAGGAACAATAATAAAAGAGAAAGTTAACATAGCACGGAATATGTATGTTGGTAGGTTGTAGTCCCTTACCTGAGAATACAGATAATGGCGGATGGCAGGACAATGGCGTCAGAGCGAACAGGAAAACAGACACCACACATTGCCATGTGCTGGCTTCCCTGGTAACGTTGCCCTGGAGAATGGGTGTTAACATTAAGGAGGGGCGGTCATATGACCAGGTAGGATTATCCTAGACTACTGGTCTAGCTGAGAATTGGGGGGATGTTTGGGGGTAGGAAATGTTGCAAGCCCAGACCAGTAAAAGTAGTGCCAATACTCAACAAGCAAAGAAATGGTGCAGCGGAGCTCCCCTTATGGGCCTGTGTGTGCCTCAAGCGTGCAGGGCCTGGATTCACAGTTAGAACAGCCTCAGAAATTCAGGGGTGGTCACATGACCAGGTGGGCCTATGTTGGGCTGCTGGTGTTGCAGAGGACGATGGGATTGCTTTGGTGAAGGAAGGGCAGCTACCCAGGCCAATTAAATGCAGCTCAAATACACAATAAACTAAGTCATGCGCTGGGCCCAAATTCAGATTTTATATTAGCCATATTAGTGTCACTCTAGATGGAAGACTGGAGCCTGATACGGGGCTCTTGACGCTTACACATGATACTCGGAAGAAGAAAAACGGGGGGAAAAATGGTTATGACTGGGACTGCTTTGGAATGACATATTCATGTATTGAATGCTTTCACATCATATGAGAATTGTTTCTACCAGTATAATGGGGATGTATATATTCCCAGCTCCCCCGACTTACACAACTCATGTGATCTTGGGCAAGTCATGTTATCTCACCGCGCCTGCACTGTTGCATTATTACACAAATGGAAATACGTACCACAGGCTACCCCAGAATGAAATACTATATACAATAGCCCTACTCGATCTCAGTTTTATCTCCGTAAAGTGTTAAATATGTGTGAAAAAAAATACTTTGTAATCATTGTGGCTTTCAGAAGTGGATGTAACCCACATGACCCTCACTCACCTGTAAAAGGCGCAGATCCCTGGTCTGGTAGCTCAGTCAGCGTGGCTCCGAGAGGGTGGCAGAGGGGGACTCGGGGGCACAGGAGGCAGGACCGCACGGAATGCACCAGATTGAGCGTGTGTGCGCCGAAGAGGCTGGATCTGGTGGTGGAGCTGAGGCCGCTGTGATCTTGTGCAGTCAGTGATGTCTGGGTGTGCATCCTACGTGGCTCTGATCCAGCACTAGGTGATTTATTGAACGAGTAAACACCAATCATGGTGTCACTCGGATCCAAGGTGTGCCAAGCTGATCCTGGACTTTAGTTGCGGACTGAAATGCGACCCGCCAATCACAAGTGTATATGTCTATGAGATCTGCTTGGTCGATCCCCGGGAAGGATTCACAATGATGGACTATCTGGCAATAGATGTGCTGCTGTTACACCACCCTGCGCCTCGCCACCCTTCCCGATCCAATGCAGCATTGCTGACTGTTATGGAGCTGTCCCGGACCTGGATCTAGTGCGGTATTTCCTAACCTGGTGCTTTCCCCGAGTCGTTCTGCCACGATGATAGGACGTATGCTATTCTAATCTGGTACTGCACTCGCTATGTGCCAGGTTCTGCCCAATACTGGATCAGGTCAGGTGCTGCCCTCAGTCAGCCCCCCCGCCCCTGTTCTGCAGCAGCACGGCAGCCCATTCCTGCCCCTGTTTGCTCTCGTAGTTTGTGCGCCGCGGTCTCCAGCTCATACCAACTCTCTTGGCTTGGCGAGCAGTTGCAGGATGTTACTTTTTTACAAAGTGTTTTGTAAAAAAGTAACACTTCTTCCTTCACTGGGGAAGTTCACCTGGCGGCTGGCGCCGCCATGGTGTCTCGCACCAACTCGCTGCCTGCAGGCCCTGATCATGCAGGCAGCGAGGCAGAGCAGATCAGAGTAGGCAGGGACTGCAGGCAGCCCTGAGCTGGTGCGAGACCGGCCCAGGCGTGGGCTCAAACTGGCCCCTCGCCCGCCTCCATATGATTTCGGACCAGCCACTGGCCGAAAGGCCGATGGGCCAATCCAACCCTGCTTAGGTGAATAGGGGAGGAAAATGGGAAAACGAATTGGCAGCAGAGTACAAAGTTGAAACGTCTTCACTTATAAAAGCAGGAAGTACACTGGGAGGTTTGCAGAGCATCCATTAACCATGATTATCCTCTTAAATGGGGTTTAAGATGATGAGCTGGAATGTGAGAGGGTTAGGGAACTTCACAAAATCACATAAGATCATGGCCTATGTTAACAGGCATAGGTTAAATGTCCTTCTCATACAGGAGACTCATGCGAAAGAGGGGGCATTCAGGGACATTGCACCAACGTGGGGGACAAACAGATTTTTCACCTCATACTCCACCCCATCTATGGAGGTCATGACACTAATTCACAAAAAGAGAATTACTTAGACCCTTGGGGGGAGGTGGGTGCTAAGTCATCCTCCACTGCCTTATTGATGGTATAGAATTGCTACTGGTTAACACCAATGGCCCCAATATTTACTCTCCTGCATTCTTTGATGATGTAGCATTAATACTTGCTGGCTACATTGGGGTCCCGATCTTTTGCAGGGTGGACATCAATTTGATCATGGATCAGACCATGGATTGGTACGTTGTTGCCCGTCACGGGCAGCTTGGCAGCTCTTGACTCACATGGAATACCTGGAACTGGGAAATACATGGTGCCTACTACACCCACAAGATGAAAATACACGTTCTTCTGAACTGTACACGATAGTTTGTTGTGTATTGACACATTTCTGATGTCTAGATCGCTGATGGGTAGGGTCGAGGACATGGTAATGCTACCCCATACTCTCTCTGAACACACCACAGTAGTATTGACTCTGAACACAGCTAGACCATGCAGGTCGGGTAGTGCTTGGCAAATCAAATCATAGTATTCAAGGCAGGGATCCGATCAGGTTTTGAGAAATTCTTCAAGTGCAATGGGGAAGACGCGAGCTTCACTGGTGCACAATGGGAAGCTTTAAAAGTCTTGCCATCGCATCAAACAGTTGTAACGAGGTTGACCTGCCTGGGATAAAGCCCCCCTGGTCACTGTGAACAATGTGGGGCATCAGTGGGAGAAGTCTGTTTGCGAGAGCCTTGGCATAGATTTTGGTGTCGACATTCATGAGGGAAAAGGGCCTTTAGGAGCCACATTCGTTGCTGGATTTATTGGGCTTAAGCAGGATAGTTATAGGGGCTTCGCATAGAGAAGGGGGTAGAAAGGAGTCACAAAGCGCCTCCACCCATGCCTCAAGAAGATGAGGAACCAGCAGGGACACATGTTCTTGGTAAAATTCGGATGTACAATGGCGGTGCTGTATAGCTCCCCAATGCTCCCTGGGTCAGAGTCCATACTGCCCCTCCTAGCTGGAACCACTTTGGCTTCTTTCTTGATGAGGGTGTGGATCCACATGGGTGGGAAAATGTTGGATGTTCTCACTTAGGGGCTCCCCCACAACAGCATCAATGTCAGTTTCTTTCTTAAGACAAGGTTCTATCTGAACGCCTTCGAGGTAACCTTCTCAGAGCTGACAGATTGCATCAGAGCCTTGCTTATGTCATGATGTAGGCTTATTGGTACAATTTTTGGTGATGTATAAGTAACATGGGAACACAGACCGGCCAATCCACACGCATCCAGCTCTCATTGTCAAGTGTCACAGGGAGAACCCTAACCCAGCTTGCACCCCATCATTCCAAGGCGAATTCCATACATACATTCGAGGCACGCACGCCCCAATATGCATGCAGACTACTACAGTTTTCAAATGAGCTTGTCCACCACATATTCACTTCTTTTGAACCTCCTGCTTCTCTCAGTGCTACAACACCAACTCTCTGAAATGCCGTCCTAACTCTCACACAGTGCCTTCTTTTTATACTGAGGCTTCGGCACTATGTGTTCCATTAAGCTTTGGTGGTTCCATTCTCCTATCACCCTAGAGTCATGTGATTAGACACAGTAAAGCCACAGCCCGTAGGCAAACACTTCCAGAATAGATGCCATCAAAGCCTCGCACAGGCACTTAGGTCATAAGAGAAGCACATCCGTTAGGATGACACTTCAAACACACAAGATAGGCACATTTCTTGTTAGACTAGTGGTAGGGTCTGACTGGTAGGAGCTGTCAACACAGGCCCCAGCCCCTCCCACAACGGGCCAGGCTACACCTTCAGCAGTTAATCAGCCATGACAGCTGTGCAGCCTTAACCACAGCTGAGCAAACCAGGCACTGTGCGATCCCACTATCTGTCAGTGGTAAGCAAATATACAAAAATACTCCAATCTAAATATCACCTTCAACTCCCACGTGCTAGTGGGTGTCTGGCAATTTCACCGTGGCATTTCCCATTTCCCACCCACTCTCATGCAGCTGGTACATGCTATGTACTCACCCTCATTTGCCAATGTCATCCTGGACTGATTGGCAAAGGACAGCCTAACTCAGCACAGTGCTGCCATAAATGGACCTGGCAGCACCCCCACTTAACACACTTCAAAAGAGTTGGAGTCATGTTCAATTCATGAGCCCCTCCAGCCCTGTGCTATGAAGGCTCCGCTGCCCGGCACCGCATCATTCAGGGTGCTCCAGCCTCTAATTCATCTCTTCCCCAGTAGATTTGACCAGTGTTTGCAACTGCAGATTAGGGGTGAGACCAGCTGCTGTGCTGCCAGTGGGGACAGCATAAGGGGCTCCAACAAATGCATATTATAACTGGTGCGCTGCCACCCGTACATTTTTTGCAACGCATGCCACAATGATGGTCTGTGTCAGCAGGTCAATATTTACCAACATGGGGGCAGTTGCTTGCCCCACGCCTCCCGGAGGTTAGTCGCCCTTTCCTGACAATGGCCCTCATTACGACCCTGGCGGAGTTCGTGGTGCAAAATGCACCATGGAGCACGGCGGAAAGCTGCCGATACCGCCATGGGGATTGGCGGATTTACCGCCCCATTCCGACCTTGGCGGGGCGGTAAATCCCCATTCCCCATTTTACCCTTCCCCATTCCCATTTTTGCCCCATAGGGTATAATGGGAGTGGGGAAGGCGTTAATTACGCCACCGTAAAATACGGTGGCGTATTTAACAACAAGGTCCCGTAGCGCCATGGATTTCTCCGCCCGGAAAAACCAGGCGGAAAACGGCTCCATGGCGCTACGGGAACTCGTAGTAGGGCGGAAGGGTCCGCCGCGAATACCGCTGGCGTAAACCCACTCCGCCAGGGTCGTAATGAGGCCCAATCTCTTTTATTCATCCCGATGGTTTCTGATTGCCTTTTGTTCTCATCCTACCCTGCCTATTTAAACATGTGGCACAATTCTTTACCCATGTAACATTGTGACCAAAAGTTGGCACTTATCACCCTAAGCACTAGCCCTTTAAACTCAATGCTGGAGTATCCTCGCACGTCTGGCCCCTTGCCATTTTACACAAACTGGTAACGCCAAAATGAAATAAATTAAGTACAAGTACTACAGATGAGTCATACAGAAAATAGCTGGGGAAAAGGACATAGGATAAACAAGGAGTCTGTCCAGTTACAAATCAGTCATCCGCCGACGCAAGAAATACCAGAGGATTGGGTGGCCTATGAAATTGCTAATATAAAAGGCTACGCTGCACTCATACCATCGCCCGCTAAACTTCGAGCTACAAGCATACTCTGGCATTGCCACACGCTGTGTGTCAACTCAAAAAGTCACCCCGCCTCCAATTGAGTTATTAATCACTACTGCAACATTGATTAATTGCTACTCATATGATATGATGGGTTATTTATAACGCGCGTAATGACCAGAGGTTTCTAAGCATGGACCCGGGGATCGAACTTGTGTTGCTTCGTGTTGTCTTGTTTCCAAGGCGAGCAAGTTGCCGCTGAGCTATCCTACTGGGCCGAATGAAACATTATGTCGGCAAATAACTAACTTGATGAGTGGGAAGTGCACCACTCAGGTGGTGCCACATCAATACCCCCCTTTCTCCCACTCTATGTCGCCTTTTCTTTAGAACCTTAGCACCTCCTGGTTGTCAACAGTTTATTAGCACTCCTGATCATCAAACCCTGTGTTAGAGTCTTGGCTGTTACTACCTCATTAAACTACTTATTTTCCCTCTGTCACTCTCTGGCGTTTTGCTCCTGACTGTCCGTCATGGGTTCCCATTCACCTCTCCCTCCAAACCCTGTCTCACCCTTCCTCTTGCTCTTGATTATAACTCCCTAGTTCACTCTTCTAACCGTCATTTGCTGCCTCCCACTTCCTGTCACTCTTGTCAAGTCACTCCATGCCTTCCACTTCCTACGGCCTCTCACACTTGACTGGCACTCTCTGCCTGTTACTCACCTGTTCCCATTCTGTCTGCCTCCCTCTGCCAAGTGCCACACTTGCCTCTCTCCCTGTTTACTACTCCAGGCTGTCAGCCCAAGCTGTCACTGCACTGAGGTCATTTTTTCCTCGTGCCTTGGCTGTCACCCCAGTGCCTCCCACCCCTACTGCATCTCCCTCTTCCACCCACTCTTTCCCATCCCACAAAGGCGACCATCTTTGTTGGCACTGCCTGATCCTTGACCACTGGGATGGAGCATGTTCCTTTTTCTTAGCCCCCCCATACATGCCAAAATGCTCAATTGCATCTGGGGATGTTATTTCAGTACAGGTTTCAACTTTGCATTCTGGTAATTGTAGTCCCGGATGTCCCCATTATAAATCTGTGACTACAGGTTCCAGAATGCAAAGTTAAAACCAGGACCGAACCAACATTTCCTGACTGGAAGGGGTGCATTAGCATGGATTGGGCGCGGGCAAGGAATAAAAAATCAACCCCCCCCAGGTCATAGTAGTGAGACAGGTCTTCAGTTGTTCTCTTGCAATGCAGGCCTCCTAGACCTCGGCGACTCACAGAAAATATTAAAATGATCCCTATACATTTTTAGAAAGTGATGTGCAGTGAGACTCATACAGCAAACAAAACAGGCAAGGCACACACTACGCTGAATGCAAACAGCCCCAGTTATATCCAGTGCACCGATGGAAAGAAACCAAAACTTTATGCCATCAGCTACACGTTACAACATCACAGGAGGCAACACCTGAGATTGTGGATATGATTGTGGATATGATGTGGATATGATATATGATAATTTATTTATATCGCGCTCATACACAAGTGTTTCAGACTGCGACAAGGCAGGGGGGGGAGAACAGGGGAGAACAAAAACAACGATCTTACTAGGCCCCGAAAAAGTATAGTGGAGGGAATAGGGAAGGAACCTCGCTCCTCCTCTGGTGGTGTCAGGGGTGCGGCTGGGCTCGTGAGGCTCAGGCAAGGCTTGCCTTCTCGCCTAAACTGCGCATGCGTGCAGCGTATGCATGCAGCAGTGTGAAAGGCAGGCAGAAGGCAGCCCTGCCACAGCCTCATGGCCTCACCCTGCTGGTACTGCGTCTGCCGCTGGCAGGGGCTGCACGGAGGCCTGCCTAGGAGTTTCCGATAAAAAAAGAACGTAAAACAGATATTTGTTTTCAATTTTTCTTTTAAATGGGGGTCGCAAGGATATCACATGGGTCGCACCTGGGAGCCCCAGGGGTTGCAAGTGCAACCCTTAACAACCCCCAAATGACATCCATGCTTGCACATCCAACGTGCATTTGGCACACACTGCGCTCTGTAAGTAGACTCACAGATGCAGCCCAAGGTAAGTTGCAGGCCGCCAGTGTACACGTTATACTTGGCACCGCCCGCCCAATGATGATGCTATTGTAGTTGTTTCTCCCCCCCTAACATGATTCCCATCTGAGCAGGATACTATTGGGCACCTTCCCGGATTTTTCAATTAATACTTGTCTTGATGGGGTAGACTGGGGGCATCTGCTTCAAGGGGTCTCTGCAGTGTGCATGTTTGGGTGCCCAAGAGGAGAATGAGGGAGAATGGAGTATCCTCCATATCCCACTACCAGGGCCCAGAGCGCCTAGCATGTAGAGTTCCCCCCAATCCTCCTTCATGGGTTCCTCAGAGGTGACTCAATCACACTGCACACTCTAAAAGAAATGCAACGTTTACTAGGAACTTGCAACTACCGCTAAACATGTGTGCATGATCAACTTTACCAAGAGAATCCCTCTACCAGAAGCGTGTACAAACTGTATGAACCGCCCAAAAAACTGCCCTTTGATAAATGCTGGACTGTATCTTGCCAACAGACCTTTCAATTACTGATTTTCAAACACACTGAAGGCTATGTGTGTGCCAATGAACAGCTGGCCTGTGTCCTCATTGAAATGCCAGCTGCGACAGAATAGGAACAAGGCGATAATAGTGAAGGTGGCCCTCTAGCCTTCACCAGTAGATTCCTATCCACTACAGAGAAACATTATCCTGTGTGTAAACACACATTTCTAGCTTTAAAGTGTGCTGTGACCGAGCAATTCCATGACTATCTTTATGTGGTGAGGTTTGCTGTCAGGTCGGGCAGCAGTCCCCTGACCTAAGTCTTAAAATGAACCACGCTTGATGCCACAGGACACAGGTGGCTCACATTGCTGTCATTGTACAATTTCCCCACCAGAATCACCCAAGAGGCATACACATTGCTGCTGTTGCTCCGCCCAGGCACCTACATCCAAAATAGAACCAATTTGATAGATTTGCCCATATTTGGTATCAAGGCAATAAGTAAAACCACCGGACAACAACCAGTGCAAGGGGTACACAATCTTCTCCAAGCTGTGGAATGTCTTGGAGTATCTACAGAGGCAAACCCATCAGACTACTGTGATGCATACGCCCTGAAGCCTCTTGGAGGCCAAGGCTGACCAAAGAAGAAATTCACAACTGATTGATTCCAGCAGATCAGGAATACTGAAATTTAAAGCCACGTGATCCACAAAAACATGCCGCATGATCCACAAATCACTGACATGCCGCCTGATCCACAAATCACTGACATGCCGCCTGATCCACAAATCACTGACGTGCCGCCTGATCCACAAATCACTGACGTGCCGCCTGATCCACAAATCACTGACATGCCGCCTGATCCACAAATCACTGACATGCCGCCTGATCCACAAATCACTGACGTGCCGCATGTTGACCCAGATTCCCACAGTTTCTTAAATGAGTGGGAAACTCTTGTAGTGAAAGATGCCATTATGTGTAGAGAGAGCAGACATCTTGATAGGCAAAGCCTCAACGCACTGGTTCTGCAGCCCAGAATCAGGAAGCAAGCCCTATTTGCTGTGCATGACCAGAACAGACATCAGATATGGTTAAAAGAAACCTCTATTGGCCACACGTAACCCAAAACTGCAGACACTGTATATCTCACAAAGGCCCTGTGAAACCTGCAGTCTACATGGGTCATCTTGCCAGTCCTGAACGTTTTGATGTGGTCAGCATCAGCTCTGCTTAATGTGGATCGTAAAGGCATTCTGAGCCTTCTGATTGCAACTTGACACCAAGTACGCTCATTCCTTCCACAAGAAAGACCAAACAGTATTGACTGTCACCAAAGTGCTATGAGGGGGGTCTCTGTGCACTAAGGGTGAACAACCTGAAGTGACTAAGATCAAGAGTGAAGTTAAATCTTGTAAGGGACTGCTACAGCTGGTGGGCACAAGAAAATAAATCAGGGGCATCACCCCATAATTCTCAATGAGATGTGCAAGCAGATAGGCTCAATCGGACTCTCAAGGACAAGCTTGGTACGCTGCTTCCAGACAAGATGCGAAGATGGAGTGAGTATGGTGCCACCTTAGTATATGTATTGAAGTGCAGCAAAAATCGATTGGCTGGGTACCCCCTTGCTACCTTATGTTTGGCAGTGACAATAGATTACCCTTGGACCTCTGGTTTGGAGTCGCAACTATGTCCAGCAACTGGAACAGCAACTGGACCAAGCTAATCAACTTGCAAACAATGGCAAGAACATTCAAATATGCGACCATAAGGAAATACCAGACTTTCCAACCACGAGATGGTGTGCCAGTGTGGATAGGTAGGGAGGGTTCCAAGTTCGAGGAGAAAAAGGAGTCAGAGCTCTACAGTTTGAATACCCAGTCAACTGGATCAGAGAGGAAAACAGAAAGAGAAATTCTGGGACACTATAATTCATGAATCTGCTGACATCTGGAAAGGGTGACCAACTAACATCTTCCAACAGTTTCAAGCAGAAGAGGAGCCGGGGAGGCCTTCATACCAAAGACAGAAAGCAATACTCGCTAAGGAAACCCCTGCTGACGAACTGAACAGAGTACAGCCATTTCTCGGATTGGATGAGAATGCCAGCTGTCCAGGGGTTGAAGGATCTAAAAGAGACACAGGCTCTCATTAGAAGGTTGCCGGTAGGCTGCCGGTAGTACCAGGCAGCCTACCGGCAACCTCGGCTTACCGTTTCTGCTGCCCGATATCCCGGTAATGCTGGATAATTATGGGCAGCGGAGGTACAGTAAGTTTCCATTCCCATGGAGTACAATAGGACGGTATCAGGTAATATTATCCCCACCAAAAATATTGCAGTATATATGGTCGTCGGGAACGGCCATAGGCAATACTTTTATCCCCGCAGGTTCCATGCCTTAATATCGCCGCAAAACTATGGCGATAATTTTGTATGGCGATATTTTTGCGGGGATATCAACACATGGAACCAATAGGACTGCCTGTAGTTCACTGCCCCTAACAGCAGACACAGAGTATGCCGGTCCAGAAAAGGTGCCAATAACCGTTGTTACTGGGCACTTATTTCCAGACCGGCATGGCCGTGATGGGGCCCAGAGTCCAGTGATGCTGATACCCATTCTGAATTGGTAGTTACCATCCAGTTCAAAGTGTCTAACAGCCTTGTCAAATATCTCAGCTAACAAGACCGTTCTCCCATGACAGACATGGTTGAGACCCGTGGAACTTAGCCATACAGTGTATCGGAGATTGACTCCACAAACTTGCCTGAAGTGCTCAAGCAAGATTTGCCCAGACTCCTAGTTGAACCAGTCACTCAGCATTCCTAGCAGGGAGTTGACGTCTGTAACTGGACTTCGCTATGAGTCTCCTAAGTTGCAGAATGAGGAGGCGGTGAATATCACACACTGGCAAGTATCTGTCCCTTCTCTGGTACTGAGTATGCACAATACACTATGGGTCCATATCACAAGGTATTTAGACGGCAGTAAAAAAACTCCATTGTACTGGAGATGTGAAGTAGAGAGAAACACAATGCAACAGTCGACCACCAAGGACGATGACATTCTAAAGGCAGTCATGTGACAGGCTCTCAGGAGGCTACCAAGCCCTTAGTTTAAGAAATATACAATACTCGGTGCAGTTCACCGCAGGAGAGGAATAAAGGAAGCTCAACCTACCGAAGGCTGCTGCCTTCATTACAGGCCTGCGCCTGTTGTATGCATGTGTGCGCCTGCATGTTCTCACTGCATGCTGTCCTCCACTGAGAATCAAAGCTACAAGAACCCACAGGAACTAGACAGTATCCCAAAGACAGCACATTGAATTATTCCCTTTTATATTCTGTGTTGTTATATCTGTGTATCCCCGTCATTACACATTGATCTATATTGTGCTTAAGTTTTTCAAATCCAGGTGTCCCAAATAAGGCACCTTGCATTCGCTTACAATGTTTTTGTTGTTGTTGTAAATTGTACTTTGTTAGGTTCACTTAGCTGCATCCCAAAAATACCACATTATGTTCCTGCTTTATTGTGCCCTGTTCAGTTTCACATCTAAGTGGCCCTGGGAGGGTGCTTTCCCCTGGAGAGCGTTAATTTCCTATCCTATTGTGTTGTCGTACAACAATGTCCCAGTGAAAATGTCCTGCTAGACTTTGTGCCTCTTTGTGTCCACATCAAAGTGTGCCCTAGCATAAAACCAAGAAGTGTCACACTTGTAACTATCTTTAGGATAGGGTGCTACACAACCCCTCATGTGTGCTCCATCAAGCTGGCATAGTGGCTTCTCCCAAAGTGGAACATTTCATTGCTGTATAGTGTACTGTTCTGTGTTTCACATCTGCGTGCCCCGTGAATGGGGCTTTGAGTGGTTGCATGTTGTCTACCACAATTTTTAAAGGGTTAATGCTCCTGTGAAAGTGCATTATTGACATACTATGTGCTCCATGTCGCCTGCCTCTAAAATCCAGAAACAAAATGGCTCGCATCGTTTTCCATAATGCCTTGCATCTATTTATCCCAGCATTGCATCTAAACTGTACTCTACAGAGTTCACATATAGGCATCCCTAAGAAAAGACATTGCACCAATTTGTCCTGTTGTGCTCTAGAGAGGTGCACTGAATTGTTTCATCTTGTACACTATTGGGTTTGATTCTATGTTCTTTTCACAGAGTTTGTTGTCGAATATTTTTGGTCAACAAAATTCATCTAAATTTGTATTTTTATTTGGGGGGTTCCTCTCCCCAAAGACCCCCTTCCATATTATCTAGTCCCTATGTCTCTATTCCCCACACCGCTTATATCCCCTCACCAGCCCCCCTGTCCCCCCCTAGTTTTTTCGATCAAACATTTTCATCAAAAAACTCCACGAAAAAAAAAGCCTGGCGATGCAACGTCACACCATTGGGTTTAGTATCTGGCCATTCCAGTGGAGGTCCTTTGCCACATACTGCGCTCCAGGTTTCATGCCTGTTTAAGTAGCCTACCTTTTCGCATAGTGTGTTACATTTTACTATTGCTGGGTAATCCTGCCACAACATTTCCACTTTGCGGCTTGCACATGGAGACACCCATGAGGCACATTGTGCTGCTTTATGTTGTAGTTAAGGATTTTAAAGAGGCGTCCCACTCAAGACCAGGACTCTTTATACTAGCCAGGGATGCAGCTCACAATCAAAACGCTTTTAGATTTATGAATTCAGATTCAGCTTTGAGAAGGCAGCCAACCCGTCTCACATCCCCCTTAACGTACACCCCGTGTCGCAATGGACCATGAACCAGGCCAGTGTGTAATAATAGAATATTTATTTATTTTTATTTATGAATAAAATCAAACACATTCAATATAGGGCAGCAATCACCGGTGTGATGATAATTACACAATAAAATCATAGGATACACTTAGGTTAACCTCATAACATAAGATACACAATGCACAACTGAAAGAAAGTACAATTACTTTTGGGTAGTGCTTTTAAATGGCAGCACAATTAAGCATTCCCCCTGCAACACTCCCTCAAACCCCCGTTAACCAAACTTTGTGTGGGTGGAGAGGAGTGCACGGAGTCAGGTATACTATGCAAAAATCGGATTGAAAATCCAACCTACCATCCCTGAATGGGAGGCAAAAATCGGATTGAGCTCACTTGAAAAATGAGCAAAATGGCACTCGGAATTACTGAATGGTTATTTTACATGTCTGGTTGAACGAATAAGGCAAGAATGTGTGTGGCTGTATCAAAGAAGCATGAAAACGGACAAGCTACAAGGCAAAGTACTACACAATGAGCAAACAGTTTAGAAAATAAACTATGGGAAGGAAAAATAGTGCAGCAAAATCACGTGGCAGGATTGCAATTTCTTGACTTTTACGGGTTTAAAATAGCAAAACGGTTTGGAAAATGAGCTAAACAGACATATTCGGAAATCGGTTTTAATGCTAAGGTACTAAGGCACATAACAGGTATGATATGAAAGTGAAACTGTGAATTTTTGATGGGTTACTGTATGGGATTCTTTAAGGGAAAGGAAAAAGCAGCTTTTTAAAATGAAAGCAGTTGCACAGGGAAAATCGATTTTAAAAGGAAATTGACAAGTTTTACTGAGACTATATTTCAGTGGCTAGAAAAGAGGAACCCTGGCCGTGACAATGGTTAATTTGCAATTTTAACCCCTTCACACCGCGTGTGTCTTTATATGGGAATTAATTTAATCCAAATAGTATTAAGGATTTCTATAGCGGACTGAAATGATTTGGAACGAATGGTGCTAACACATGGAAATAAACACAGATTTTCCTAAGGACAGGATACACAGAGGATTCGGACAATTTTAAGGATTTTTCTAGGGTATTTATAGGATTTTTATGGGATTGGACATAATACCAGGTAACAAAGCAAGGGATGCAGTTTTTGGTTACTGGGGAAGGAAAATACTTACAACAAGCACTTGAATGGAATAGTTTGGATAGCCAACCAGGCCTCGGGACATGGGACAAAGATCTGGTCACTTGGGCAACAGCTGGGCTGTACTCTAAGGACACAGTGGGGCAACCGGGGTCTGCGCTCTTGGACAGCAGGGTGCATCAGCTGGGCAAAGCAGGTAGGTGGGCAAAGCAGGTCTGGTCACTTGATAATCCCAAAAGGGTTCGGCAGCCTTCTCCCCTTTTTCCCTGAATTATTGAAATTTTTGTAGGGTTTAATTCTGGATTAGAGGTTAAGCCTGTGTAAGAGGTTCGGCCTGGATCTGCTATCAGCTACCACTGGCCTGGCACTGGAATCTTGCAGGGTGAATGTGGAATGCCTGGATCTCTGGATGTTGATTTATGAATGCTGGATTTTCTTGAATCTTGCATTTTTGAATGTCCTGACTGTCTGTATGTCTCCACCTTATATAGACCGGATGACATCAGAGGATTTTTACTATGTGGGCAGAACTAAGCTAGACATACCTTTAAATCGGATAGGTCAGCCTGTAACTGTCGCCACCTCCCTGGAGACAGATTGGACTGAAGGAAGTGACTCAATTTTAGTGTGTGTGTTTTTACAGTGTGCTTTGTTCGACCAAAGTTACTTATGCCAAAATCAGTTATGGAGCAAAACACTTATATTTACAAATGTCATCAACAGGAAAATTAAATAGTCAGATTCCATATTACACAAGGGACATTTCTGTCCAAACGCCAAGTTGGTGCGATGCTGTTTAGTCATTCTGGCAATCTTTTGCCATTTCCATGAAAATCATTTCACCTAAGATTCTACAATTGTCTACATATATAGATATTATCACTGGGCATATTTTCATTAAGTTGCCAAACAGTACCATGTACGCTTTCCCCAGAAATTAGATTTTACTGGCGTTTGCGTCCACCACATGTCAGAAAAACACACATCGTATTATTTTAATGGTGCCAAAATTACATTACAACCATCCTAATTTCCCATTACTGCATCTTTAGGTTGCTGAAAGAAATACTTTGATATCATTAGTCCTTTAAATCAAATGATTTGATGGCATTTGTCACTGGAGAGTGGTCTTTAAGATTTCCCCAGTCATCCTACCCCCACTGTGTCAACTCTGGGCAGCAGGGCTACTATAGAAACCTTTTATTCTGGCAGATGCAGCTGAAGAGAGGTGTCACCAGGAATTCACACTTGCCTGTGACAAGGCCTGTTCCCCTGATCCATTGTTCCTGGCTGGAGAAATGCCAGGAAGTCTGATGAGGTCGCAAATTCCCACACCTTGGCCCATTCACAGTTTGTGGGGGAGATTCCTGTCCCAGGAAGGTTTAGTGCCTTTGAATTTCCTGCCCAGTCCCCTTTATTCTGCTATTTTCAAACATCACAGAAACCAAGTCTTTAGTAAATAAGTATAATATACACTTAAACCACCCCAATTCCACACAAATAATGCTGTTTCTGTGTGAATATTGGGATGACTTCACATTTTAGCTTTAAAAGTGTCCTTTCGTTGTTTTTGCAAACCAAAGTAACACAGGTTCATTTTACTTTCCTTAGTCATTTACAAATGTGATTTTCCTCACTTCTTCATTCTGCAGATTTCCATAGCCCTGGTCAATTTCTTATACACAAGAATCTGTTCAAGTAAAGGGTTCTTTGAAACTGACATAAGTAAAGGGAGAGAGAGAGCTTCTTGTGAAGAGTTTACCTGTGTTATTTCGTTGCAAAAGTAAAATGCTTGCCGTACGGCCTGGAGTGAATTTCTCTGCTATTTCACAGATTTTACTTGGCACATAATGCTTTTGAATTCTTCTTTTTGGTGCACATGACGAAAATAGCTGCAGCAATTCTCGGGGTATTCTATGTTTCATCTCGCCCCATATCTGCTCAACAGAGGCAGCGCAGCCATTATTCTTGTAACTGCTGAAAATGCAGTTTGGTGGTGCAGGGGAGTTCTGCTAGGCTGGTAAATGACCCCACATTGTGCCCTGTTATTCTTTGCTTCAGGGTGTCCTGGAGATGGCTGACTGAGTAATTTCATTTTGTTTGGGGCTATGTTTCATAGCTGTGCACAATGCAATCCTTTGATAATGCATTGCCACATACTGCACTCTGCATTGCTCGGAACCAGATATCTGAAGACCTGGCATTACTTTACACACTCTCACACATCTAAATATCCGTGGGAAGGCACTTCATTTAACTCACTCCAAGTACGACTTAAGAAAGCTCACCGAATGTCTGATCTACATTGTTACCTCCCTCCTATATATTCTGCTGTTTCATATCTGCGTGCTTTGTTTATATACTGTGATGTTGTATATGCAGGCTTCAAAGTGATAGCGCACTGCAATGTATGTACTTTTATGTATCTTTAAGAGGGAACGTTCAGTTGTTCCATTTTGTATACCACTGTAATTCATAACTGAGTGCTCCTTGGAGAGTGCTGTGCTCATTCTTGTCCACACCTAGATACCCCTAATTGAGGCCCTTGCATAGACCTTTGCCCTGTCACACATTTGGCTAGCTCTGGGAAGGCATCCTGCATGTGTTCCTAGTCATACTTTATGTTCAACTATAGGCATTGCTGAAAAGGCACATTGCATTGCTGTATGTGTTACCAAGAATTTCTTACAGTAAAGAGCATGCTGCAATCTAATTATCTTGCGCCATGAACCCAGAAAATGTCAGGTAAGAGATAGCCCCGAATGTAAAACAGCATCAGCATCTTTACATTTCCCAGACCTCAGGGCATGACACTGGACAGTGAGAATGGGGCACCCAAGGAAGGCGGAAGGCTAGCCAAGTCAGAAGCCCAACCTTCCACCAACTGGCTCGGTTGACCAACAATGACCCAGGTGCCACTGGGGGAGGAAGACTACTAATCAGATCCAAAACCTGCTTTGTTTCACACTACCTCTCCATCCATAGATATGCCCCATACCCGTCACAGAAAACACTATGGGAAACAACTCAGGAAACCAGATACAGGAGAACAAGAACCAGAACCATGGGAACCCCCACAGTCATCTTTGCACACTACCAACTCCAGAAATCAATTTACAAATGCCAACCTCAGAATCGTGGCTCACTCATTAAAGCACCGATGATGAGAACACGTGACCTTAAGAAGAACCCCCAACCTATAAACTCCATCACCACAGACCATCCGAAAGCCACATTTGTGCTGGAATCAGACGAAAAATAAACAACCCAACCCCTAACCTACTGGATCCGTTTAACAACCAAACATCAGACTCTATGCAGCTGACCACCCCACAACCAATTTGCCATCTGACAACTCCGGCCCCAGCTTGAACACAGAACATGGAAGCAACACACTGTATCCAATGACTCTGACACACGATCCAGAGGCAGGAGACATGATACACTGCAGTCTGATCAATGCCTGCTCTATCTCTGAATACTGAACTTAGAATCACGAAATTCTTAGTGAAGGAATAACTGTCTTGCTCTTTATAACAGAAATCTGGCTGTCAGACGCCTACAACGTAATACATACAAATCCATATCTACCAATCTCAAACTCATCCGAGTCAACCGGACTGGGAAAAGAGGGGGTGGTAGCACTGTAGAACACAAGGAATGCCTCAAAATCTCATACTCACAAGCCATGGAGTTGCCAGACTGTGAAGGACTCCTGATCCATTTCATGCATCACCACCAAACCAACCTCTCCTTCCTACTTATTTGCAGACCACCATCATACAACCCAACTTTCGCAGGAACATTTTCAGATGTAATTGCTGACCTAACAATATAACACAGACATCTAATTATCCTTGGAGACTTCAACATTTAGTGCACGGAACAAACAGTCAGGCACCAAAAGCTTGGGCTCATGCATGGCCAGTATTGACCTCAAACAAATGGTCAAAGGAGAGACAAAGACGACAAGCCATATACCCATGATGCAATCTTTTGGGAAGCAGGACCAATAACCACCTCCCTCACCATTCAGGTTCCATGGAGTGATCATCCAATGATACTTTTTGCCATCAACACACCCATGTGTCAACTCCTGACTCGCAAAGGAAAAACAACCATTGTCAGGAAAAGCTGGAAAGCTCTACACCTGGAGGAGCTTGGCAATCTTATGGAAGAGACCACCCCAACCTCAATGATCCAGAATTCTTACTACCAGAAAAACATTAGACACTAGAAAACTGGATAAACAAAGCACTTGTTATGAACACTGCAATAAGGAACGAAATTGGAAGCAACATTAAAACACTTGTCAATGACTTTCAGCATACATCCCCATCAGTGAACGTCTTTAAACCATTATCCAAACCAGACTTCCAAATGTTGATGAAACTTAGCAGCAAAGCCAGCTCACCAAATTACCCTTGTGCACTGAACATCTTTCTACTTTTAAAATTAACTGTTCTCTCAAAACAGGAATTGTACCAAAATCTTTCAAAACTGCCTACATCAAACCACTACTAAAAACATCACTGGAGACCCAGAAGAACCCTCCAACTCTTATTCCATCTCAAACAGACCTTACCCAGCAAAAATTCTAGAGAGTTATGTGTAAAGCAAAATCTTGGAGCATGTAGAATCTAATAAATTACTGGATCGCTCACAAGTTGGTTTCAGGCCTCTGAAAGCATTGCATCTGCATTAGTTTCCATTTGGCATAATCACAGCAGACATCATCATCATCACCTAGGCTCTAGTACTCCTTGACATCCAGAAGCCTTTTAAACAGTTAACCACAGAAGACTAATTAGAAGGAATGAAGAAACCGGACTTCAGAACACAACTCTGCAGTTGATGAGATCTTTCCTAACAGAACAGAAATCACCTGGCTCCCCCATTTGAGTTCTAATCCACAGCCTGTGGAGTTCCCCAGGGTTCAGGTCTGTCACTGCTCCTGATGAAGATCATAAAATAGTATACAAAATGACAGACTGTAAACTCCAGCACTACCCTCGGCAAATTGCCTCATGCGAATAAGTGAATGGATGATGGTCAACTACCTAAAACCATGGCCTTTTCGAAATGGGTAACTTCCCAAAACCATCTAAAATGATCAAGAAGCAAGGCATATTAATAGACGACAGACTAACACTGGAAGCCCAAGTCAACGTAATAGTGAAAAGGTGCTTATACCATCTCTGCTCTATCTGATGGATTATGCCCTACCTCTCCTTCGCACACAGCGCATTGGCCATCACCTCCCTGATTTTTTAAAGAATCAACTACGCAAACAGCCTTTACCTAGGCATGCCTGACTACCTCACAAAAGAATGTCAACAGATCCAAAACATAGCAGCTAGACTACTGCCTAGACTCAAAAGGTGGCAACTCATAGCAATGGCTCTCAGAGCACTTTACTGGCTACCAATCAAAAAACAAGATCCAGTGCAAGGCCTTCGGCTTCAGCCACAGATCACTTGAAGGTCAAGGAGCAGAATTCCTCCAAAACAGAACTAAAATCAAGAAATGGCAGACCATAAGAAACCAGAAGATTTTGCAGAAAAAGACACAGATGCGCCGCCTTCTCCGCTATGTTGGCCAAACACTGTAAGGCATTACACTTGGCTCATCAACACTTAAAAGACAGAAAGTTTAACCTACACCCATCAAGTAGCAGAAACAACAGTCCTTAATAGTTTGACATTCACTGCAAACACAACCCACTGGTACAGCATACCGGCTTCCGACCGTCCAACTGAAATACAAAGCACAACACGCAGGAACCTATAATGACATAATGACTAGAATATATCGTATCAAGGCACCACCAAAACCATAAATGATGGCCTTCCCTGTCTCCCAAAATATCGAAATCTCAACACAGGACATCTTCACACATCAACCACGAATGCCAAAAACCTCTCACCATAACACAATCGCCAGCATGACAATAAGATGAAAGCCCTATGGAAACCCCAAGAGTACTCCCTACCTTTGACTAACCCTCTGTTTCTCTCTACCTTACTCACAACATACACATGCAAACTAGCCACACACACATTGCTTTTATAAAAAAATCCCTCTCCCAAACTTTGAGCACCCCAAACGTAGTACTCAAACTTCAACCAACATACTCAGGCCTTGGCCAACACACATCCCCATATAAGCACAATGCCATCCCTCTTGAGGCAAATCGTTCAGTGCAGACAACACTTCCCAACTAGAAAGCTTACAAGTACACAGAGCTCTGGGTACTTCTGATCTACAACTTCAATACAAAGCACTGCAATCTTGCATTTTCCTCTCCTCCCAACTAACCAAACCCACCCACTCGCTCGCTCCCAAATCCACCACAGGGCCTCGGGAGCATGAACATTGAATTGTTTTCATCCTAATAACAAAGGTATCAGATGAGCATTTGCCAGGGACTGCCACGATATGCCTAAGTACTTACACCATTTTTCAGACAATACCATTTTACGGCCAGGTAATACCATCAAAACAGTGCCTGGCAAATGGTTGTAACTACGCTTACACAAAAGTCACAACTGTTGGCTTTGCCAGTGCTATTTTCTCTTGTGTGTGGACTTCATTTTCCAGTATGTATGGGATGTGTTGTAGCACAAACATCGATGGTGATCATGGGAGCCTTGCACAGTAGGGCATGGATGCAATCGTGTGGAGGAGACTGGGAAGGGGTGTGAGAAAAGGGGGTCATGCTGGGGTACCAGATCTGTGGCTGACAAGATCTTCAAAGAGTAGAATCTTAAATTACTTCTTGAGGTCCATGAGGGAGGGAGCCTTTAGCAACCTAGCAATTGTATTGGGTACTACAAGCAAGCAGCCCGAGTGGTGCACATTTCCAGCATTCAATAACAAAAGATCACCGCTCTAGATACATGTTGCGGTGAAGGGTTCCAAAAGCATTCAGGTCATTAAGGTCATATGGGATGTGTTGTATGTCTTGCCTGGAAGTGTGGTGCCCTTTAGGAAAGTGGACCTATAATTAAATAATCCTATATTACACTCTTAACAAGAGAGACCAGTCTCTAAGCACCGGACCAGGATTCGAACCTGTGTTGCTCTGCGTTGTCTTGTTTCCAGGACAAACACCTTGCCCCTGACCTATGCTCGCAGCACATCAAGTACCTAAACAAGCCCCATGTCAGTGTGGTCGTTGCACCCTCAGAGACTTGGATGGAAGGTTAGTTGAACATAATAATAGTATTAGGTTCCTTTATTGCACTTCCTGCAGCCTCTTCCAGCTTCTAAGTGCTGTAATAACAAATGTTATTAACCATTTTTAATGGTATGCACTTGCCAGTGTGGGCTAAGAGCCGGAGTAGAAACAGGCTGAATAACTTGCATAAAGGATTTCCTCCTTATTTGTATTTGTATTTTATTTATTTGTATAGCGCTCCAAGTCCCCTCGGTCTTGGAGAGCTACACAAATAAATAAAATACAAATGTGGGCGCATTTCTTAATATACATAGGTTACACGAGGTACACATTTACCTATTTTCATACGAAGAGTTCTAATAAGAGTTCTTTGCTTTCTTGCCATTGACTTGAGGTAATGGCCTTAAAAGGGCCAGCGTGCCTAAAACAGCGATGGCAAATCTTCTAGATTACAAATTGCTGTTTTGGAGGAAGCCAGCTTGGAGCAGGAGGATGCACAGCAGTTTCGTGTTTAAACAAGCCAAAGTATTTGTAGGACCCTATTAGTAGTCATTAAGGTTGACCACTGTATGGTGAGGGTTTGAATGTCTGGCGCATGGCAAGCTTTGTTGATTGAGAATGTGTTCCAGACACTTTGAAGTCCTTATCTTTGAAATGCTCTCCATGAAACTAATGAATGGACTTTGTAAGGCAAGTGCCTACTTGCACAATTATTATTATTTAGCCATTTGCACATAGGGAGGATAGCTCAGGGCAATGCGCTCGCCTTGGAAGCAGGGCGACACGGAGCAACACAGGTTCGATCCCCGGATCCATACTTAGAAACCTCTGGGTATTAAGCGTGTTATAAATAACCTATCATACCAAAGGCCATTGCACAAAAGTAAATAAAGTGGCAATCTGGAAAATACACATGCACTTTTCGGAGAAAAACAAAGAAAACCTGATGAAGATAGAATAACGTAAATGTTCACAAGCCTAGAAAAGTGCCCAAAGCTGTATTGCAGTGGAAAGACTCTGTTGTTGTGTGTTTTGCTCAGCAGTAGTGCATTTCATAGGTTTGGCTTGCATTCTTCAATACAAACACACAACGTGTTTGTATCACATGCTTAAATCCATATTTAAGAAAATCAATTGTAGTTTTGTTTTGTCAGAGCCCTACAAGCCCTGATTGAACTACATATAAAAGCGCATTCGATCCATGCTCCGATTTTATTTGATTTCCCTGACTTCCTTCCTCTCTTCCCCTCCGCCAGCCTTCAAACCACACACTGGCCAGGGGCCTAACTTTCAAATCCCTGCTAACCATAAACAGTCACAGAAATGGAATAATTGTAAAATATCCAGGTTGGTTGCACATGCATGCCGACATGTGTGACCTCCTATTAGCGCGCAATCTACCTTCATTGAGCCACAGCCTTCCTAGCACTTGTATCAATTAAGCTGCAGTTTGAAGAAAATGAAAATATTGTAGTTTAGACATTTAAGCAGATATGTTGTCACTGTGTCTGCCTCTTTCCTGATGTGTGCCACTTTGTATCACTGCACAATCCTACCTGGTGCCTGTGCCTTGGTCCGGTGTCCATGTGTGACCATGCCCTTGAGCTTGCTGTGCTTTTCAAAGCCATTGTAGTGTCCTCTTAAATCATCTGGCCAGGTGTGTGCGCATTTCTCACCAATCATCTGCTCTCAGTGCATCATTACCCTACGACTAGAAGTCCAGAATAGAGTTGCTCTTAGAAACGTCAGGGTGAAATGTGTTTCCCAAAATGCTGGGTTCTTTACTCAAACCATCAGCCCACACGCGCATTTTCTCTAAAAAGATCAAGCCAGATTGGTTAAACCAGTGAAACGAGTGGGAGAGCCTTGCACGCCTCCGGCAGACACAGAGCCGAAGCAGGCCCGAATCAAGCCTATTGGCCTTCCCAGGTCCTTTGAGCCCCATAGCTGTAGGTGGTTGTTACAACACTTAAGAGGTGGGACGAATCTGGCATGAAACACCCAGTGAAAATAGCATTATTAGTTTACTGAAGACATAGACCCAAACAATCTAGCAGACCTAATAAATAAAACAAAAATGATGTTGCCTTTTGTATAGGCATTTGCCAGGTACTTCCTGGACATAAGATGGTAATTGCTGCAAAACTGTGTGTACGCCGGGGCACATGAAAGCAGAGCCTGGGACATGCCTGCTTAACACCTAAACGTAAGCCAAAACTCTTGCCTTTGCCAATTATTGTTTTTAACAGGATTTCAGTGCAAGGACACATAGACTGCTTATAAATCAAGTTGCTGAAGGCCCACTCGGTCCGGAGATGTGCGTTACACCAATATCACTTGTACAGCTACAATTAAGCCATCAACACTCTGAAGACTTCTTTGAAAGAGCACTGGCAGGCACTCGAAGCACAACATTTGACTGTACTACTTGATAAAGCTAGCTCAAAGAGATCCCAGGAGTATGTGTATTGGGCAGATACGGGTGGAAAAACCATAAGAAGTTGCATGGCCATGAGCAATGAATGGGTGGATAGATAACCGAACAATACTCACAAGCTGTGCGTCCCTGCACATCCCATCTCCCTTTTTGCTGTACTCCAATGCAATAGTTTCATCTTATAGGTGGTGCTTTAGTGTCACCTAATAGCACAAACTAAAAAAACTATATAAGAAAGGTCTGATGGAAAGGTTCAATTGAAGCGCCTCTTCAGGCCAATGTGCTCATGTCAGACACTTTCAAAAGCTTTGTATTTACAACGAGCATTTGGAAGTAGCACTAACATCAGAGTGTGATCCAAAACATCTGAGCAACAATTTAAGTGTGTCCCTAACAAGGAGTTCTGCAGATGGATTCCTTTCCAAATCCTTGTGTGTCGGGATGCCAAGCAGATGTAACTTTACAGTATGCACTGCCATCTAGTGGTTATTTCCAGCCCCGACATTTCACTGTCGTGTTAGGTTTCCAGATTGTTAATTCGTCGTCGGTCTTCGTTTCAAGTAAGTGCATATCAGTGTGTCGCTCTAATTGAACTGAGCATCCGGGCAATGCAGAATTAACACAAAAGGGAGGACTGCAAGCATACATTTTCATATGCGAGTAGGTGCAATCATGTCTTCAGTTCTAGTTATGTTTAAATCTAAATAAGTAGCCTGCCTTTTTACTCCGTATATATCCCCAAATGACTTGTAAAGTGGAGCTATCATCTCGTTATTTATTTGAGCTTGAGGGCCAGACCTGATGTCCACAGGAGTACGGCTTCGGTGGCTTTGAAGGGTGCATTGCCACCTGAGACTTTGAAACAAGGGCCATGATTTGCTGGTGTGTTGCCGCCTTTCTCTAGAGGGTAACGCTGGAGAAAAAAAAACTCTGCATCAACGAATCTGTACTCCCATTTACCATAATATGATGCAGTTCAAACTTCATATATTTCTGTAAACACCACGATGCTGGGTAGAGATGATAAACTCTTGATATAACTTCGAGGGGGAGCTGACAGAAATGGTCAACAAATAACCAAGTCACTGTTGTGTACGTGGTACACGAAGCGCGCATGCGCGGCCCAGCGGGCCGGCGCATGCGCGCTAGTTAATAAAGGCGGTGCCCGGGCAGTTCGCGGCAGAGCACCGGAACGAGCAGACGTCTCCGGCGTGTGTTCTTGTGCGCCGCCTACGCGCGCTGGTGTCCCGACCATGGGAGGCCCGCGCACCACCACAGGGCTTCCCCAGGGCACAACACTGGCGACGAGGAGGTACGGACTGCTTCCGTGCTCCGACAGCCTCGGAGAGACGGAAAGTCTTCCGTATTACGGACCCGCGGAGCGCCGGCGGCCATTTTGATTTCACTCGCTCCCCTCTTCACACATGGCGGCAGTGGTTGCGGCCCGAAAGGGTGCTCGTGCGCCACCCACCAGCTGTGTTTGAAGGATACAGACAATTTTGGGAAAGCCCACAGTCCTGCAGGCGCAGGGCTGTGGCATTTAAGAAGAAAGAAGTGGGTTTCTACACCCCAATACTACCACGAGACCAGGACAGGCCGCCCTTCTCTCAAGAAAGACAACTGTGAGTATGTGACGCAGAAATGGGTGAAGAGACTGACGATGAGGGTGCCGCTGCCCCAATCCCCCGCAGATCTCGCAGCTCCCTAGCCCCCATGCCTGAATTCGATACTACTGGCCCCCTTCCAAGCTGGGCCCAAAGTGGCTATTGTGGGTCAAGAGGCTAGATATATTCTTCAGGGCATCTGGGGTGAACGATGATGACACCAAAATTGCGACTATGATCTACTCGGCAGGCGCAGAAGTCCACAAGATCTACGACTCCCTTGTCATCCCCGTGGTCACGTATGACGCAGTCAAGCAGGCACTCAAAGACCATTTTCTCCCCATGGCTAACGTGGATTTTGATAGATTTGTCATGGGTGCTGAAAGACAACTGGACGACGAGCCCCTAGACAAATTTTGTGCCCGCCTGAGATACCTGGCGACCTCCTGCAGATGGGTCGATGAGGAAGAAATGGTCCGCAACCAACTACTGCAGGGGTGCAGCTCCGGCAAACTTCGAAGGCAGGTACTGAAAGAACCTGGCCTGACCCTCCAGCAAATTTTGGACCTGGGAAGAGCACACGAGCTGGCGGAAGCCAGGGGTGCGAAAATGGACGCTGCCACGCGACCGAAGATTGACGAGGAGGCATTTGCGGTGGGACGGTCAGCAGCGGGTAGGTCAAGGTGGGCGTCGAGAAGGCCTGATACCCCGCCCACGCCAGGCAACGCCTCATCGTGCTCCTACTGTGGGTATGACCTCCCCCACAGCGGTGATTGCCCGGCAAAGTCGAGAACATGCGGCCGGTGTGGCACACCGGGGCACTATGCCAGGATGTGCCGGGCTGCCTCCCCTGTTGCGGCAGGAAGAGGACCGGAGAGAGTTGGACGAGGAGGCGCTCGCAGAGTAAGAGGTATCTCTTCGATCGATCAGGGCCTGCAGGACCTGGACAGCGCGGAAGAAGAAGAGGAGGAGGAAGAGGTTTTCTTCATCTCCAGCATCGTAAAAGGTCCTGGCACGAGGCGCCAACCCACATGCACTGTCAACATCGATGACGTCCCCACCCCCATTCTCATTGACACTGGGGCTTCGGTCTGCGTGCTAGCCACCAAACATTATGAGGCCCTGCCAGGCCCACCAGAGCTGTCAGCGTCCACGGCGCGAATATATGCATTCGGTGGGGAAACACCCCTACCCATCCAAGGTGCGTTCGTTGCCCCGGTTTCTCATGGACAAAACACCATCAAAGCAAGGTTCTTCGTCACCAGCGTCAGCCCACATTCCCTGTTGAGCTGTGCGGCGTCAGAAGCACTCGACATTGTCCACTTCACGTTTGGGGTATACCACGCCGATCTGAAAAGCATGCTACACAGGTTTGAAACTCTCTTCAAGGGCATTGGTAAACTGAACGCAGAGCCCATTCGCCTACACATCGACAAGTCCGTTAGGCCGACAGCCCTCAAACATCGGCGATTCCTTTTCACTTAAGAGCCCAAGTGGAGGAGGAGTTGCAAAAGCTGGTCGACCGGGACATCATTGAAAGAGTGGAAGGCCCCACCCCTTGGGTTTCGCCCATCGTAGTAGCCCCAAAGCCGAAACAGCCGGGGGCAGTACGCATCTGCGTGGACATGAGGCTCCCAAACGCCGCCATCAAAAGGGAGCGTCACCTCACACCCACTCTAGACGACATCGTCGGAGAACTCCAAGGTGCCAAAGTCTTCTCCAAACTGGACCTCAGGTCTGGGTACCACCAGTTAGAGCTACACCCCGAGTCGAGGTACATTACGACATTCACTACCCACGAGGGGTTGTACCAGTACAAGAGACTAAACTTTGGAATCTCGTCCGCGGCAGAGGTCTTCCAGAATGCCATCAGAGGAGCCCTGTCCGGACTGAAAGGTGTCATTAACATGTCCGACGACATCTTAGTCTTCGCCAGGTCGGAAATTGAACACCTTAAACGGCTAGAGAACACTTTTGAGAGACTACAGGCGGTGGGCCTGACCCTGCCCCAAGAAAAGTGCGAATTCCTCAAAGACCGGCTGGAATTTTTTGGGTTCACCTTCCATGCGGGGGGCATATCCCCGGACCCTGGAAAAGTGAAAGACATAAGGGATGCGCCTCCACCCACATCACCGGCGGAGGTTCGGAGCTTCTTGGGGATGGTCAACTACTGCGGCCGTTTCATCAAAGACCTAGCCTCTCTGTCGGAACCACTGAGGGCACTTACGAGGAATGACGTGCCTTGGCAGTGGACTGAGATTGAACAACGATCCTTCAAAGCCATCAAAGAAGCCCTGTCAGAGCAGGAGACAATGGCCTATTTCAACCCCAGCCGGGAATCGGAGATTGTAGTCGATGCCAGCCCGGTGGGAGTGGGGGCAGTCCTCATGCAGGCAGACGAACTAGGGGTCATGAGGCCCATAGCATATGCCAGCAAGGCCCTCACCGACACGGAAAGGCGGTACTCCCAGATAGAAAGGGAAGCCCTCGCCATCCTGTGGGGGTGCAAGCACTTTAGAATTTACATCCTCGGCAAACCCGTCGTCGTGATCACGGACCATAAACCCCTGATTCCTATCCTGTCAGGAACGTCATCCAAGCCACCTCCCCGCATTGAAAGATGGATGCTATCCCTCATTGAATACGGCGTCAAGCTAGTATACCGCCCGGGCACCCATAACCCAGCCGACTACCTTTCTCGTCACCCAAGCACGAGGGACACCCAGAGTCCCGTAGAGATAATAGACGCTGGGGACGCCGTGCATCTCGTCATTGAATCAGCCCTGCCAGTAGCCTTGTCGAGAGAGGACATTGCGGACGACTCGAACTCCGACGAGGCGTTCCTAAGAGTGAAAAGGGCGGTGGCCACAGGAGAGTGGCGGGACATCCTTCTAAACAATGCCAGGAGGAACCCAGAGGTACAAAGGGACCTAAAACTGCTGTGGAAAGTTCGACACAAGCTCTCGGTGTCCACGGATGGCCTGTTGCTGCGAGGGAACCAGATCGTGATCCCCAGGTCGTTGGTTATGAGAGTCCTCCAGTTGGCCCACACAGGGCACCAGGGCATGGCCAAGATGAAGGCACGCCTCAGGCTGAAGGTCTGGTTCCCCGATCTGGAGCACAGAGTAGCCGAGTTTGTGAGGACCTGCATTCCCTGCCAGGCCACGAGTCCAGTGGACAGGGGCCCACCCATTCAGGCCATGGAACGGAGCGACATGCCATGGGGAACGGTACACGCAAATTTCGGCTCGACCGGAAGATGCCTATATTTCCTGGTGGTCACAGACCAGTGGTCGAGGTATCCGGAAGTGGAACTCGTGGAATCCACCGCCAGCAATCACACCATCCTGGCGATGGACAAAATCTTCGCCACCCATGGGTTCCCATTTGAGATCTGTTCAGATAATGGAGCGCCGTTCCAAGAACAGCGGTTTGCCAGATACTGCTCGGAACGAGGCATCAAGCACCAGAAGGTGACCCCGCTATGGCCAAGGGCCAATGGAGAGGTTGAGCGCTTCATGCGGACACTAAACAAAATTTTTCGTATTTCTGTCAATGGAGGGGAGGACCTGCGACACAACCTAATCGACTTTTTCCGTGAGTACCGGTCCACCCCACATCGATCCACTGGAATCGCACCCGCCCAGGCGCTGTTCAGGCGAATACCCAGAGGGCTTATACCCGAAGCGGGAGACCGACGCCCAGGAGTGATCGACAGCGCACGGGTGACAGCAGACAGAGCAGCGAGAAACAAGAGCGAAACAACAAGGCGGAGGCTGCCGGGAAAAGAGATAGCAGTAGGAGACACCGTCCTAGTCCGGAACAGGAAACCGGAAGGAAAACTCTCGATGACTTACGAAACCCAACCGATGGGAGTAACTCATGTCAAAGGTTCAATGGTCACAGCTGCGAACGCGCGAGGAACGGTAACCAGAAACGTGTCCTTCTTCAAGCGCATAGGACCCGTGGCAGCGGAGGACGAAACCAATCCTGCCCAAGGACAAGCAGCAGAGGCGCCGCAGGAAGGCGGTGAACCGCCCGAGGACCCTGGGGGACCAGAGAACCTCGAGAGGGGCTCGCCCAGGTACCCGCGCAGGAAAGGACGCCGTCCGCCGCAAAGGTTCCAAGATTTCATCATGGACTCGGCAGCCTGAGTAACGAAGTCTGTTAAGTACAGTTTGATTTGAGCCACGTTGGCTCCCCTGTTTAATGTGTTTGTTGTTTGGGGGGAAAAGGAGGGATGTTGTGTACGTGGTACACGAAGCGCGCATGCGCGGCCCAGCGGGCCGGCGCATGCGCGCTAGTTAATAAAGGCGGTGCCCGGGCAGTTCCCGCCGGAGCACCGGAACGAGCAGACGTCTCCGGCGTGTGTTCTTGCGCGCCGCCTACGCGCGCTGGTGTCCCGACCCTGGGAGGCCCGCGCACCACCACAGGGCTTCCCCAGGGCACAACAGTCACCCTCTGGGTGTCAGAAATCAGTTTCTAGGTCTGAGCAGCAGACTACATGTCACAGAATGCATCTGTGTACAAGAAACATGGGGTGGAGGCTCGCACTACTTACTAGATAGGAACAAATACCCTTAATCTGTTGAAAGAGTTAAATGTAATTTCAGGTGCTCTTGGTAATGGTGTCCAGTCAAATGGTCGAAAAAAAAGGTCGAATTTTTTATTTATTTATTTATATTTTTTTTAGTTTTGGTTGGTTAAAAAATATTTTTAATAAAGAAAACAGGGGGTTGGGGGGGCAAAACCCACCATAAAAAAATAATTAAAAAAAATAAATATCAACCATTTTTTTCGACCATTTGACTGTCGATCATATGGCATTCAATCCTTTGGTTTTCGACCAAATGACTGGTAACCCTTGCTAATAATATCCCCACTTAAAGGGATATACACAGACAAGTGGCACAAGAGTTCCTTGATGCTAATCGAGGAAGACACCAAGGCACTCCAATGAGGAATCTCCCTGTGATATTTTGAATATACACAAGTGTAAATATAGCCAAGTTCAAAGAAAATGATTAGTCAAAGTTCATGAACATAAAGAAATGTATTAAATCAAATAGTTCATAACATTAATCTGTGTGTGTTGACTAAATCTTAGAGTAAATAAACAATTAGTTAAGCATAACCAATTCATTCATACTGCTCAAAATTGAAAGAAAGATGTCCACAATACTCCTATTGTTAGTGAAATAATTGACATTGTCTGCATGGATAGAGTTCATACAGGATGAGTACTACAGGTGGTGCAGTGATACAGTATTGGGTGTTCTGCAGTAGATGAGCTTTCCTCTTTAGACATTACTTGTTTCGGGAATCACTCCTTTCTTCAGCTGATAAGAACTCACTCCCTTCCTGTAATTAAGGATGTAAATTATCGTGAGTATGAGACTCAACTTGAGATTTCGACAAAAAAAACCTGTAGTAAAGGAACTCCTTTTGCCACAGAATTCATCTGGACATACACCCTAAAGGGAGGTGAAGAGGGGGCGATCAGGCACGGTTAGCGAGGAAGTTCATGTTAGTCTACATAAGAACGGGGAATGGGAAATAAACCAAACACAGTCACCTTCACCATGTAATACGCAGGAAAAAACATTGCGTGCGCGATAAACAAGGCACGGACCAATCAACTTGGGCCAATTCTAAAAAATATAACGCAAGTGAACAAGTACACAGGGACGTCATTTAGGGGTCACCAGGGAAATATAAACATTTTTTTTTTTTTAAATGCAAGGTCCTGGGCTGTGGTCAGCCCCATTTAGGTATTTTCTTCTGGAGTGGCTGGCTTTCTCGCTCAGGTCTCTTATTATAATTTCTTTTTTCAAGAACACAGATTCCGCAAGTCTAACACTTTCAGCAGTGACTGAGAATGGGAATACCAAATCATTTGTCTTTCTAGAATTCTATACAATAATTGCTAAACTCACTAAAGGTTTATTTGAGGCACACTTCAGAGGGCGAGTCACTGATTTAGTCTGTTCTTAAACACCTCAACTCAGCCTTTCATCCTTCGGAGGTCGATAAATGAGTACCAACACAGTTTGGGTGATAGCGTATGTATATTTGTTCTATATAAAGCGCTTAAACGTAAATGCTATATAATAGCACATTATTATCATTTGGTCATGGACATCTGCTTGCATTCACAGTAATTTGGTAATATGGGCCCATACAAACTGATCTTAATGATACATAAGGCGATCCATTCTTGTATGAAATGTATATGATATTACAGTGATAACGTAACCATATTTTGCGCAGGGTGCTTAGGAACAATGCTATGTGATGCCACTTCCTGTTTTGTGAAGTGGTGAAAGGTCATGTTCTATCGCTTCCCGTGATATTACTTCGGGGTGTAGGCAAATTACATCACTTCCCGTGATGTCATCAGAGGTCAAGGGTCGTGTGATGTCACTTTCGCTGCGCCAGGCATTTAGGTGAAACGACGTCCCTGCAAGTGCTGTGGATGCACAGCTTTTGCTTCTGTCATTTTGAGAAATGTGCAAATCACTTTATTCACAACGGGAACCTGCACATTTCAGTGGGGCGGCGTGTCCGCACAGACAACTCACTGGCCAACCCCCATGCACACATTAGGGTCAGTTGTGACTAGGGAATGGTGGATGCTTGGTTTTGAATGAGTGTTCCATGTAATGCCATTTGTGGAATGAGCTGTGGCTGTGTGGGGCTGGCCAGCGGGTGTCTCCACATCATATCAACTTAAGTATTAAGAGTAACAGAACTGCACTTAAACCTACATAGGGAAGACATAGCTATCCTGCTGGAGTCAGCAAGGGCTCCATATAAATAATAACAACAAATCAACCCCAAACAGAAACGATGTAAAAATGTATTTAAGAACAACGCTAGAACCCTCTAAGTTGGTATCTACAACAGGGAATCGTGATCCTTTTTAACGAAAATACCTCTGATAACAAAAACTGTGCCTGCATGTTCCTTTATAACAATATGCAATATTCCTCAAACATGTTGGTTAGGTATAGCCAATACAACGTTCGTTTGACCACATAAGCAGGGTAATTCATAGAATTCGGCGCACAAGTGGCGCACGCGGCTGGCGCACAGTGTGCGCGTGCGGCAGTCTGTGCCAGCCGTGTGCGGCAAAACCCATTTCAGCGCACAGCGTATTCATGGATGTCAACATCCATAAGCAGCCGTGGTGCAGCGACCCTGCAGCAGCGCCAGTTACGCCCCCAACCCCACCCTGTGCACCATGACCAGCGCACAAATCCAGTACATGGCGCAAAGGCCAGTGGACCAGCATACATCCCTCCAAGCACGAAAACGTGCACCCCTCAGAATACACATACCCCTCCCGCGGCAGCAAAAACACGTGTAAAACTCCCCGCGCACCCCTCTGAATACACAAACCCTGCTCGCGCCAGGTAAATAGCGTTGAAAAATCACCCCCCTTTGGCGTGGGCTGCCTGTGGGGCATGCCCATGGCGGTCGGGGTGCCTGCGTGTATTTGGGGGGTGCACGTGAAGTATCACACGTGATAGGCCTTGTGCGAGTGGGGTATGTGTATTCTGAGGGGTGCGCGGGGAGTTTCACACGCGTTTCCACTGCCGCGGGAGGGGTACGTGTATTCTGGGGGTGTGCGTGAAGTATCACACGCGCTAGGCCTTGTGCGAGGGGGTGCGTGTATTTTGGGGGTGCACGTGAAGTATAACACTCGATAGGCGTAGTGCGAGTGGGGTACATGTATATTGAGGGGTGGGCGGGGAGTTTTACACACGTTTTCGCTGCCGCAGGAGCGGTACATGTATTCCTGGGGTGCACCAACGAAAAATTGGCAGTGTGTGTCCTCCCAGGTGTGCCCCCTTCCCCCTCCCCAGGCCCTGCAGGCAGCCCACAACACAGGGGACTACCCTGCACCCCTGGCCATGCCCCTCAGGCAGCCCATCCACCCTGGCCATGCCCCCCTGCCAGCCCACATGTCACCATGCACAAGTGAGCACTGACACATGTCCCCCTGCACCCCACCCACCCAGCAGTGACAGGCACCTGCCAGCAGGCCCCGACTCATGTCCCCCCACCCACCCAGAAGGGACAGGCACCTGCCAGCAGGCCCTGACTCATGTCCCCCCCAGCACGTCATGATGATCCACAATCATGGGCCTCATGGCCACCCAAATTACACCCCACACCTCCCCAGTCCAAACACACAACCAGGTATTACATCCACCCCACATTGAAATCCCCATCACATGATACATCCCAAATGGCAAGTATGCACATCAACACCTTTCTGTCACACACACACAATGGGTGCATGTGACAGAGAAAACACACATCGTGACATGCATTAAACCAAAGAGAGAATACCACACATTGAAGTATGAAATAAAAATGTATTAAACACAAAAGCAAGGGAATGAAATGAAACGCACAATAATGGAAATAATGAAGAAAAAGCTGCATGTCCAAAAAATAAAATCAAAATGTGTGAACGCAGAATCCAAATCAATCCAAAAGCACATGGGTCCAAAGTGTCTGTCCGTCAAAACAAAACCAAAGTGAAAGATAAAACCATTGATCCATGGAACAATAAAAAAGAAGTGAAATCCAGCATAGAACTACATACAAAGTACAAATCCAGGGTCCATGAGCCCAACCATTGAAAGGAAACCTACAAAAAACACTACCTAATGAACAACTATATACAAAAAGGCGAGGCATTGTCCAAGCGCCCCAAAATAAATAAAAACAGAAAGGAAACCTAACACTAACTAACTATATACAATGGCGTCGGGCAAGTCCTACGGCTTACTCTGTGATGTCCCGGGCCAGGGCATCATCGAACTCCATGTCGATGTCCCGGAGGCGGGCCTCTTCCCTGGCCCAGAGGTCTCGCAGGGATGAGGTCATGGCCTGTTCCAACTCCCTGAGAGTTGCCACGAGGCACTCAGCCCACCTCAACGCCCTGCGCATGGAGAACTCTGGCCTAACCATGGTGAGCCGTGCCTCTTCTGCCCGCCGCCGCTCCGCATCTATCCGTTGGCCCAACCGCTGCCACAAGGAAGACACTCCCATTCCAGGGTCCTCCTGCCCTCCGGCCGATGCCTGCCCCACTGATGTTGATGGCCCGAGCCATCATCGCTCCCACCATGAGCCTGCTGGTGCTGTCCATGTGCCCTGCCTGATGATGCTGGCACATCCTCCATCTGTTGGTCTCCAGTTGGTGGGGTGTCCCCCCCTGCTGGACCTCCGACTCCCGACTGTGGTAGGGATGTGATCTCCACCAAACTGGCTGCGTTGGTCAGGCCAGGTCCACAGGGTGCCCTGGTGGAATCTGGGCTGGAAGACGGCAGGGAGAACGACTGGTGCAGAGTCTCCACAGAGGAGGAGAGGGCCGCCAGAGTGCCCGACACATGTAGGAACCCTCTGACCATGGCCCCTCCCAACTAGTACCACGTTGGCACTCGGCTCTTCGTGATGGCATGGGTGGTCCCCCCAGGAATCACGCTTGTCATCACGAATGGCACGCGTGCATAACGCAACACCAATCAGGACGGACCCCATACGGTCATGGGTCTCCTCGTCCGCAGGTAGTGGAGTGCCAGATGACGTGGGCCTCCCCCCTACCTGTGGACGGGCCTGGGACAGGGCATCCCTGCTGGTGCATGGTGGTGCAGTCACAGGGTCAGGGACAGTGACATGCACAGGCCCCTCCGCGGCGACCTGTGCTGCCTCCTGCCCCTGGCCCTGGACTGCACCACTTGCACCAGTGGTACCACCCCCACCAGGCCCCATGTGCGGCTTGGTAACAGCCTCCTCCTCCTCTGTGTAGACCACCATCCTGGATGGCTCCGCATCGTCTTCCACCATCGCAAGCCCCTGTGGGGGCTCACCCGGCCCTTCTGCTGCAGCGGTAGTGGCAGACGCAGCACCAGTTCCCTCACTCCCGGACGATGGTAATTCCTGGAATGGTGGCTGCGCCTTGCGTCGCCGGCCGGTGGAAGCATCCCCGCCGCTTTGCTACACAGCACCGTCTCCACCCTCTTCTTCACTCGACGCTGTGTAGAGGGAGACATAGAACATAAGCATCAGGGTACAGTACAATAGTCCCCTAGACAGGAAGAAATAGCACATGAGTGGCATTGTCAAACGTCACTTCCATCCTGTCCCTCCACAACACATGGGTCAATGCAGGCAACACACATGCAGAAACAGGCACGGCGCAAGCAATCAACATTAGCATCCATGTACAAGGGCCTCTATTGACATAAATGTCGTCTTCAAACTCACATGCGTCATACTGATCCCATGCACACACATCACCGGAGGGGCATGCATCTGGCCTCGTACACCACAGACACAGTAGATACAAGGATGACTAGACTGCATCAGTGAATCAACACATCATCACGGACATGTGTCATGCATCCATGGCGTTTAAAAGTCACACACATGCTACTCAGACACACAGACATGTACACCATACATGTCCATGACAGCAGCACCCATCTCTCACACCCCATCCATGTCCAAGAACAGAGACAGGCATGCATTCATGTGTGCATTCCGCATGCTGCTCCCCATGTTGCATTGGAACACATGCACCATCCATGTGTTTCACGCATGACTGGTCTCACATGCAGCACCATGATGTCCCTGCACACACACATCCATACATGGCCTATGTCACACATACAGGCAAGTAGCGGACTACCAGCACACTGCAACATGCCCTGTTTCACACAGCAATGCATGGCCACTTACCGCTTGACTCCAGACGGGTCTGCCTCTGAAGGATCTGGACGTGGAGTGCTGGGCTAATGCGTTCCAGGACCCTCATCTGGATGTTGGTCAGGCTGACCCAGCACCCCTCTGCATCCTCTGCCTTCAAGAGGCACCGGCCCTTGCTGAGGATCCTGGACCTGAAGTCCTCTCAGCGCTTCCGGACGTGTTTGATGTCACGGGTTGCTACCCCCTCCGCGTTGATGGCAACCACTACGTCCTCCCAGGTCCTCTCCCATTTTTCATTGTCGGCGCGCAATGGTGTGAAGAGGGCATCGTAATGCCCCAGAACTTGCTCCACCAGGATACCAACTTCCTTATCGCTGAAGCTGGTAGCCCTCTGGCTCTCTGGCTGGGGGTCGCCAGAGGTCTCAGATGGTGTTTGCCCCGGCATGGCGACCCCTGAGGCAGGTGTGGGTGGGCAACTGGGTCCTGGGGCTGGGCTGTGGAGTGATGGTATACCAGTCGGGAGTCTTCTGTTCCAGCAGGGGTGGACACAGCAACTGGACCCCTGCAGATGGCTGACGTGCAGGCACCAAATAGCAGGGCACCTGGGCAGCAGGCATCAGCAGATGGCAGGTGGGAGCGTGCTCGGGGCTCTGGGGGTTAGGAAAATGGCCTTCTGGGCAGGAGCGTGGTCTTCCATGTGTTGTCGCATAGCCAGCTTGATACAGAGTGATTTGGCACGTGAAAAAACTGCACGTCAGCGTGTAATCAGAGGAAAGGGCCTAAGCGCGTAAGTGCCGTGACGCGCGTAGGTGTTTCCCTCAGCATGGGTTAAAGGTGAGTGGGGCCAGCAGTTCGCTGTACGTGCCTTTCGTGGAGACCGACGTGTGTGTTGCTACTTTGTGTTGTTTCGCGCACCATCTCAACTTCACAGCGGATCAAGGACGCATCTCTTCTTTTGGTGGGGGTATTGGCTATGCGTGTTTTTCATTATCACTCTAGTCTGACGGTGAGTCGCGCCTGCTATTTTTCCCACTGCGGGTGCCCCTGTGTATCCCGTACCCGTTTTTGAGGTCATAGTAGCCTGCGTGTCCCACGCGTACGTGTTTTTTGTGTCCCTGGGTGCCACCGTGTACTGCAGGAGGGTAATTCCACACATGTGGGCTACCGGGGGATTCGTGCACGGTTTTACTGCAGTTTTGGGGTACCTGAGCGTTGCGTGACCCGTCACTTCATCACTGGGGTCACATACAGCCTTGCAGGTGCAGGGGTGCTTTTAACATCTTGTATCCCACCACCTTCACCCCAATTGCCCAGGACAATTGTCGTGTACACCTCCCATTGGCACTACTCCATCTGTGCCATGGTTGGGAGGCCACGAAAGGTGAGGGCCACCTCAGCTGGGTGTACTCCTCGTGGCGGCCGTGGTCAGGGACGTGGCCGGGGTGACCAGCGAGTAGGGGGACTCCAGGGTGTCCAGGGTGACTGCAGAGGGGGAAGAGGCAGGGGTGCGCTAGCTCGGGACGATGTTGTGCCACGTGTTGGTGCAGTCATGCCACCACCCCCTGCGGCTCCGGGAGATGCAGTTCATGCATTTGGCACTGGCGCCCATGTGGCCCGGCAGTCCGTTTCATCGACTGCCCTGGGCCCAAGGGTAGTGGTAGCTGCAGGTGCAGCTGTGGACACCACCACCCAGGCGCAGGGTCTGCCAGTGCAGGCTGCGTTGGCACTTGAAGAGTCTATGGAAGATTTCCAGCAGGTCAGGAGGAACACTGTAGATGCACGCAGGGCTGCCCTGACCGAGGCAGGTGTCCCTGGGGCAGTAATGTCATCTGCTGCCCCCACCAGCCGGATGTTGGCAAGTGCAGGGGCAGATGCAGCCAACACCCCCCCGGTTATGAGTCTTCCAACCAGGACAGTCACGGTCAATGACCCTGGCACAGTGGATGTTGCTGTGAAGGGTCCATTCCAGGGCACCCAGCAGCCACTGACGCAAATCAAGCCTTCGGTCATCCTTCCACCTGCCACTCCTTTGGTTCAATCCACCGGTGCCACTGGCCATACTGATCAGGGCGGCATTCGCCAGCCAGGGTCCGCACCACCACCCAAGAGGAGGAAGGTTGCACCTGCAACACAGGCTGGGACCCCAGACACAGCCACGGCCTCCTGCACGTTAAGGAAGAAGCCTTTCTGTGCGCAGGAACTGGACTCCCTTGTGGACTACCTGCAGGAACACAGCCGTGACATGCTAGTGGGGCCGAATTGTCAACCTACGGCTGCCCATCGGAATACCCACTGGAAGCATGTTGCGGATAATATGATTGCATTCGGCCATGAGGTGCGCCCAGCTGCCGAGTGCAAGAAGTGTTGGGATGACCTCAAACGCAGCGCTAAGGCCAAGCGTTCCTCTAATTACAGCATGACTCTGGTGACTGGCAGTGGGCCACCACCTGAGGAGGATGACCTCACTCCGCACGAGTCACTCGTTGCAGAGTTCATACCGACAGAATCGGTCGAAAGAGTGGGAGAGATGCAGGACTCTGATGCCCCACCCAGTGACTGTTGTTGCGTGTATGTCCAGCCCATGTGTGGTTTGCCTGTGTGATGTGTTGTGCTTGACTGCCACTACATGCTATGTGTATATGGTTCTCATGTGCTAGTCATGCAATGCTTCACTGATGCGTGCATGCTGTGCAGGATGGTGGACATGTAGAGCAGACGGGGACTGTCCTCATCACCACACTTGCACCCTACTCACATGCTAGTCACCCAGGTACCCCTCCGGTCCATGTTCCAGCTCACTGGCCCTTCTGCATATAGCCAGGGGTGTCTTTCCTCTCCGCACTGGGACTATGTAATTGCATGACTGACATGCATGTGTCATCTGCCTGCATGCAGGTACTCAACGTAGGCATGCTCCCTTGCCCCTTCACCCCCCTGCACCCCAATTTCAACATTGCACTGGTGTGCATCATTTTGGCATACTGCAATGGCCTATTGAAGCCTCCTGTGTACATGCTAACTTCCACCAGGCAACCTGCCAGATACATGCAGTGGGGTACATCCTCTGCCCTTCATGCAGGGTGTCTCACTTGGACTGTGCAGATGGCAGATGCTCCGCAGGGACATGAGTGCCCATTCATGCTCCATGTGCATTTCATGCATGCCCCTATGTGTCCTCGACTGGATGATCATTGTAGTACCTGTCCAGGATGAGCTACATTTCATGGCATTTCCTCAGCCACCCCATGCCCACTCTGGCTCAGTCCTTCATCACACACATGTTTAGGGTGTCACAGTCTGTGTGGGGCACAGTCATCCCCCTGTTTCAGGCCCACTGGTGTAGTGGCTTCTGCACACATGGGTGTACTACTGAGGATTCATCATGTGTCCTGCTTACTGTCCCATCATCATCTGCTGGGTTGTCACGTGACTCAGATGATGCAATTGATGCTAGTCAACACTGTCTGCCAATACACAGGTCTCTGGTCACCCTTTTGCTACCATGCAAGGCATCCCTGCATTTTCACTAAGGGTGATGGGGGGTTTTTCTTGTAGCCTTGCAACCCATTGCATGCACATTGCACGTGATGCCTGAACTTGCCCCTGCACTTCCTTCACATTTTTGATACACATCATTAAGTACTTGTACATGTAGATAGTGAGTAACGTACACATGTTCTGCACTGCATCAACCTACTTCTGGGCCGTATAACACCCTTCTACATGCCTACTCACTGATGCAATGTCAAATTGACCTGGCATGCATGGCAGGTTCTCTTTTGTGTCTGACATGTCTGCTTCATGTGTTGGCTGTCTGTGTGATGTGTGTATGATGTATGTGTGTGTGTGTTATGTGCTTCTAACATGTGTACTGATGTTTTTTTTCTCTCCACTTTTCAGATGATGACGCAATGGAGCCAGAGGATGGTGTGGTCATGCCAGGCACAGGGTTGTTATCACAACAGCAACCCGGCACAAGTGGGGGTCATGGGGTGGTAGACCATGAGAACCCACATGTGCTACAGTCCATCTCGTCTTTGGCTGGCAATGAGTCCAGCCCAGATGACCACTCTGATGTCCATGTCCAGTTGGATGTGCATCAGGTCCATACATCAGGGGTGAGTGATTCTGATGTGGACACTCCTCTGTCCGCAACACCTGCACTGAGGGCCCAGACAGTGGTGAGACCTCCACCTGTGGTGGATCGGGATGCAGGGTCACCCTCCACACCAGTCGCTGATGTGCCTGGGCCATCACGTCGACGGGGGCATGTAGTCATACAGCCGCGGGCGGTGCCAACCCAACGAGGACGCCGGTCCTTGGGTCCCACAGGTGTCAAGCCCAGCAACGCGGTGGCAGCACGCCACCAAGGTATACGGTATACTGAGTGGGAGCAAGACATGACTGCCAATTCAGAACGGTAGGGGGAAGCACTTGATAACATCGCTGTGAGCATGGAATGTGTGGCCCAATCCATGCTCCCCCTGCTAGGCAGGTGCTTCTCAAGCGGCATGGCGGCCTCAGACAGGGCACGCCAGGCTGAAATGGTATCTTTACGTCAAGCAATTGCTCACGAAGAGACACACATGGAGGCCATGGAGGTTCAGTATGCTTCCCTCAGATCCACTCTGGGTGTGCTCATGATGACCCAGAGGGAGCGGGCAGAGGAGAGGTTTGCGCAGCTTGAGCGTACCATCTCGGCTGAGCTATGTGCTTGCCGGGAGGTACATTAGTTGTCCAGCCAGGCCTTGCAGGAAGAACTCTGTGTTATACGTGTTACCTTGCAAGAGGAAGCACTCGTATCACGGGAGATTCCGCATGCAGACCTACGTGTCATCGGCGCACAGAACCAGGCTCACCCGTCTGGCAGACTTGCTGCCGACGAGGGGGAAGCTGCGGCTAGGCGTGGTCAGGCTCCTGTGCCACGTCCTCCTTTTCAGGATGAGCCGGACTTGGACGACGAGATATCTCCCACATAGGTCGGGCTGTGCAAGCGTTGAGCTCATGGAGGTTTTTTATTTTTTTGTCTCAACATAATCGCATGTGGGTGTTGAGGTGCATCCTGTACCTCCCCCCTCCTGGGTGCCCCCCCGGGTCGTATGTGGCCATTTTTGATTTTTGATTTTAGTTTAGTTAGTTAATATTGACTATTTGATAGTTATTTTAATTAGGTTATGTAGGTTGTTCATTGTTAGTTTAATTAGTTAATATAGTTTAATATTATTTGTCTATTGTGCTTTCATGTGATGGTGTGGTGCTTTGTGGCTTTTGAAAGCATCCACTGTCTGTTCCAGCTGGGCCCTTCAAGCTTGTCTCGTGTATGTGTTTGCAGCTTGGGGTCCTGACTCACATAGGCCACTCCTGCTTCCCTTATCCATGGACTTGCTAGGATGGTTCGGTGTAACAACCATTTACACAAGGGCTTTGGACTTTCGTCATAACTGTGGCCTGTCTGATGCTGTACTACTTGTGTTAACAGCCCTCGTGGGGATTTGTAGCATTTTATCCACCCCATATCTGTAATCAATTTGGGTGAGTATGTGATTGATGTCTCCATTAATTGATGTGGATTTTGATGCATTTTATTTTCTTGCCTGTAAATGTGCTTGATGCCCTTCTTGCTGTAGACAGTAGCCTGCACCCTTGGCCTGTCAAAGTCACACTGATGGTGGGAGGAGTTTGGATGTAGGTCTGTAACCGGGCCCAGTGACAACCAGCATGAAGACACACACACAGGGAACTTTCAAGCCTTATTAATATATTGTATGCCCTTTCTGCTGGGAAATGAGCCTCCACACTACCTTTACCAGCAGACACAGGGACGAGTAATCCTGATGACTGGCCATGTTCGGTGTTGCAGATGCGTGTATGTGTGCGCAAGCAGAAGCACAGGGCTTGTGCTCAGACGTCCGACAGAAGCAAACGTGTTTCCAGGAGCTCCAGACAAGGTGAGTAGCACAAGGGCCCACACCACAGCCAACCTTCCACCAGGCCACTTGCACATGCATGCTAAGTAGCACCAGTGCTGGGGAGCTTTGCCAGGCATTGTTGGAGAAGCGCACAGTACAGCTGACATGCGTTGAGGGCCAAATGCAAAGTGGCTTTACAGGTTGTCAGGGGCACCCGCAGGGGCCATCGAACATATCCTCGAGTACCCCCTGCTCCATTGAAGCAGAGTTATTAGGGCAGTAGCGTTCCTAGCCAGAAACTGATAAAGCACACAGGGATACCCTGCGAGGCACAGACTCGTGTGCAGTGCATATCATGTACAAATTGCCACCTGCACTACCTATTGAAATCGACGGCTGCCAGAACACAACTTGTACTGAAGTTGCACCTCGCTATACGCGTGTATCAGCTCACCCAGGGACCATTGCATCATGTGTGATTCTTGATGCATTGGTCTTCCATTTCCCGCGCGCCCACATGCGCCTGCCTTACTGCATTGACAGTGTATGAACCATGAGGGGGCCAAGCTAACGTATGGGTACAAAGCAGGAGACAGGAGTGTTTGTTTGTGGAGGAGTCACTTACTTTGGGGCATGGATGGTGTTGTGTGTGTGTGTTGTTAACACACATTCAGATTAGTAACTCACGCTCTCTTTGCAGCATTGAACTGCTCCTGTTACCAGACCTGAGAGTGCGCAGGCAGGAGGCCAGCACTCACCCCAGAGATAAGTCTCTCTTTGGCTTGCATTTGACTCATTTGGTACAATGTGCATGATGAACATGTTTTCTCAGATTGAGTATGTGTTATTGTGAATTGTAGTTTTTAGTACTTTGACTACTTTCCCTTGCCAATCCGACTCCCCTCTCCTGCCCCTCTTTCCAGTTATCGTACATACCAATGCCTGTCCAAACAACATATCCCTGTCCCTCCTTCCCCGCCGGGGTCTCAGAGGCTTGTGTAAGTTTGACCTTGCAGGAGCCCAGTACACAGAGGGGGTGGTTGGTTTGTGCCACTCCTGCGCCTGGACACCGGAGCTGTGACACTACCCATCAGTTGTTGCATCCTCATTGTATGTTATGTACTGTAAATGGTACCCATCATGTAGGACCATTGTTCAACTGTGCTACCTTGGTTGTTCTATCATTGTGCTTGTACATGTGCTTTGACATTTCCGGCTACTTTGCCATCTACTGGAGACTCTTCCTGGGTTTTTTGGTGCCTACAGGCTTTTTCCCTGGTTTGTGGGTTTGGCTCCTTGGAGTTCTCTGCGATTTGGTATTTTTACTAGTCAAGGTGGCCTCTGAGGGGGCTGGACCCTATTTACACGGAAGCTGGAACATGGAGACCAAGGGGTAGGGTGATCCTGTAGCCAGGTAGACTTGAAGGAAGAAGGCTACATACCCCAGACACAGTTGTTCAGAAGGTCCCAGTGATGTGTAAATGAGGGAGGGCCTTTTGTTGTTGGACAGTTGGCTTGTGTTACAGTGTTTTGGGCACTCGGACATTGTAATTGTGGGGTGCTGTTTACATGATGTGCTGTGCTGGTCAATGCCTGTTCCTGTGTTGTCTTTACTTTTCAGGTGTCAGGGGATTGGTGTGGTTTGACATGCTGGGGTGTTCACATGGGCAATGTTCACATGTGATGTGTACAGGACACTGAGGGTCACTTTATTTCACATGCATATATTGAGTGTATGTCCCTAATGACACACACAGTTGCACAATGATCCACCACACGTACAACCACCCTTCCATGGCCACAGGTGCACACAGATTGCCTTCTCTGGCACGCTGTGTCCCTGCAGCACATGATCTATGACCATTTAGGTATCCTGTACATGCGTCATTTGGTTATCGATTTGATTTGTCATTTTCATGTGATGCTCAAGGTGTATCTGCAACACAATGGCTGCTCAATGTGCTGAGTGCTGAGCAGTGTGTTGCAGGAGACACACACAGCACACGGGGTTGGGAGTAGGGATTTTGCCATGCCCAATGTGCATGTGAACAGGCATTCAGTGTTGTGTTCATGCTACGACTGGTGGAAAGCATTTGTGTCTGACGTTGTATGTGTGGGAGGTTGTTGGTCAGTCATTTAATCTGATTCCATTTCAGGGATCATTGTCTTGTGCCAGTTTTCATTTATGACATGTCACTTCGTATCTTACTGGTCATGTGTTGGCCTTTTGCTATTGCATGCCATGTCATGGTGTGGCAGACAAGAGTGATGTGGGTTGGGAGGGTTTGGGTGACATACCAGGGATTGTGAAGGCCTGTTTTGCGGGGGGTGGTGATACACACCTTGCATGTGTTCCTTTTGGTCACACAGGATTGGTTATGTTTCAGTAGCTAGGGATGCACACAATGTAGCACTTCTGTGGCAACATTCCAGGGTGGTACGGTTGTGACAGTTGACTGTCTCTTTATCATCTATTGTCACCTGGTATGTGCCAGGCCTGTGTGCACTCCGCAGGGGTGGGAGTTTAGGTGAAAAATGTGGCCACAAGCTGGGCCCGGGCTGCCTCGCCATGTGCCCTTTTCCCTCCCATGAGCAGCGCCGGTGCCTGTGGTTGGGGATGTGGGGGCACCACCATGTCCACTGGCACGTCCTGCCGTGTTGCAACATTGTGCAGGACATATGCTGCCACAATGATCCTGCACACTACTGGGGGGTGCATATAGTAGCTGGCCGCCAGAGCGGTCAAGGGAGCGGAAGCGTGACTTGAGCACTCCGAATGTGCGCTCCACTATGCCCCTGGTTGCAATATGGGCAGCGTTGTATCTTACCTGGGGTGGTGTGGTGGGGTTCCGGATTGGCGTCATCATGTGGTTGCTCAGAGGGTAGGCACTGTCCCCTGGGGAGGTGATAATGGTTGTGATTATTGGGGTTTGTGTATTTGGCTGTGTGTGGCATGCATTTGTACTCACCTAGGAGCCATGTGTCGCCATGCTGCCCAGCTTTCAGGGCCCAGCTCAGGGCGGACATTCTGTATATGAAACTGTCATGGGTAGAGCCAGGGTAGTTTGCATAGACAGAGGTGATGATTCCCTTTGCATCGCATACGACCTGCACGTTGATGGAATGCCAGTGCATGCGGTTTGATGTGCTCAGTGGCCCTAGGTGGACGTAGGGCCACATGGGTGCAATCTATGGCACAAGAACTTTGAGAAAGTGTGCCACCCTGTAAAAGTCCTGGACCACGTCCTGCCTTTCTGCGGGTGGTCTGGGCATGTTTGCCAACACCTGGTGTACGCAGTGTGACTGCGTGGCCTGTGAGACCCCCCCCCACTATGGCAGTTGTCCGCTAAAATGACCCAGTGGCCAAAAAATGCAGGACATTGAGCACCTTCTCCAAGGGGCTCATTGCTTGGGAACACAGGTTGGGTGATGTAAGGTCATCTTCCCACTCCCTGACCAGGTCTAGGATGATATGGGGTGGAAACCTATACCTGCCATAGACCTGGTCGTCAGGCATCCCAAAAAGGCTAGTCCGGGGAAGAAAAAAAAATGGGGGCCCTGGCTATTCTCCTCCTCCTGCGGTGTCCCACGATCAGTGCTGCAACAAATGGGGCATTCATCGTAGCTGGATATACGTGTCTGTTGTTTGTGGGCACTTTTATACTGTGCACGGTGATGCTTCCACCTGCCTTCGTATGGCAGACATGTTGACGCCTACGCGCGTCTTTTGGCGTGCGAGGGTTTCCTGTATTCGATTCCATGAATACGTGTTGTCCGCGTGCGTGTGTGCGTTCCGTGTATTTCCCTGCAGTACTTCCCCAGTTATTCCTTCTTTTTCACACGTTGTTCCGCCCCGTGTCCCGCCCCCTTTTTGGTGTGTGCACCGACGTTGTGCGCTTTCCCTGTGCGCGTCGTGCACGGCATTCGGGATGTTGCAATGACGTGTGCGCCCGTGTGCGCCATGCACAGATTTGGCGCACATCCTGGGGAAAACACGCGCAGGCCCTTCCTTGAATCGCACGTGTGCGCTTGCTTTTTCACGCTTACGCCAGCTTGCGCTGAGATTTCCGGCGCACATTTCTTCCATGAATCGGCCCCATGAAGTCTCATCCACCCCAGATGTCCACTCTGGTCATGCAGAGCTAATAGCAGCACTTGCTGCCACACTCTACCTTGAATTGACGAGTATCATATGGCCTCTGTACCACACACCAGCACGTTCATTTTGCATTCAAGAATGGGGAAGACTGCGTTAGGCTGAATAAATAAAACTATTTCCATTTCCAAATCCTGTATCTCCCTCTGCTGGAATATTATAGTAGTTCAGTATGACTTTCATAACCCTCTGTGTGTCACAGCAGGAAATACAGGATTTGGAAATAGTTACCAATGGCTTCCTAGGGAGGTCGCAGGAGGTAACGTGGGCCGTTTTGAAAATGTAGACAAGACTGGGGTAGAGAATTCCACATCAAAATCAACAAGCAAAGTCGTAGTCCACTGAACAGTGACATAACAGAAGTCGGCCTAAGGTTGGAGGACAGGCTCTCTCAACATAACAATCACATTCAGGATATACAGAACACCAGAAAAGATACACCTGGAGAGGTTAGGCAGAGAAAGGAATGCACATGCACCTGGTCTGCACGTCAGCTACGGAACCCCAACACGAACTTGGACACTATGCACTGTTCTAATAATTTGTTATATATTGAAATAGTCCTGGCCCTTCTGTCGAGGAACTGATGAATTTGTGCCTAATGCGAAACTCAGAGTTAGGTAGGAGTGGGCTTCTTGAGAAACAAAGGACCTGATCAGGAAGCTGTAGCCTCAGATAGATAATATAGTATGAATTCAACCTGCAGCTTGTAATGGTTTATTGAGAGACCACCCTCAACACAGCGAGTGCCTTCCCTCCCCAATCAAGGTGTCACACAACAAACTGTTTAACAGATTCTTTGTTCAGCCCTCTTTCAGGCTTACATAACAACCCTAGTATCCCTAGACCCTGTGCCACCAATGAACCAAGAACCAGGCCGGGGTACAGAAAATATATTTATATTTCTTTCAATCACAGGTATTGGAGATCACAGTAAAACTACACATGCCACCTTCTTTGTGGCTCACAATTAAACTTGGTACATAAATAAATCACACAAGTTGGTTAGGAAAACACAAATCACAATACTTTATGCAGATTTCAATTCAAGGAATAATCAACACTGCTCAATGAATACAATCAATTTACATATGCAGCGCTGTGCGGTTTCAATTTTCCTGCGCGCTTAAAATGCTAGCAGTTAGGTTTACAAATGTGTATAAATGCATACAGCAATTATTATTTCACCTACACTTTTTCTTTAAAATAAACACAAGGTGATTTAGCAGTTTGTTTTTCAGACCCCTCTCCTTCACTTAAAGGCCTGTCTTGGGGAAGCTGGACAGAAAAATTGGGATGATTTAGGAATTTTGAATTTCAGACCCTGCTCCCCTTAAAGGACTGTGTTGGGGAAGCTGGAAAGAAAAATTGGATTTTAGTTTAGGGACCAGGACAACAATCTTCCTTAAAGACATTGGGGACAACCGATAAAATAGGATTACCCAATTACATTACAGTCTACAGTTTTCAGCGCACACAGGGAATGAGCTTTAGTAATATAGAAATTTAACAAAAAACACCCTGTGGTGTTCTGCCAAGAGGAATTTATTTTGCGTTAAATAGGATAAGGAGCTACACAGTCCCTTACCAGCCCCTCCCCACCTTCCGGCCCACACTATAAAGGGAAAGCAGATTCCCCCACCTTTCGATTTCAAATGGCTCAGTTCTACTTACATTGAAAACCTTGCAGGACCTTCTTTGAGGACAGAGCAGCGGTCTGGTCACACCACTCTGAAGGATTGTCCCCAGCTCTTGACCATAGGGCCGTCAGCTTTTAGGCCTCCCCAGCAATAAACTGCTCCACCCAGATGCAATTTCAGCAAATCTCCTTTGGTGTTTCCTTGTGGCTGGCAGTTGGTAATTTTTAGCAGCTCTTTTCTTCCCTCATAGTGCATCCACTTTATATACTAGTGATGACATCATCAAGATTTCAATATTGGGCAGTGCCCTACAAGAATTCTCACAAACAGGATTGGGCAGTCACCCTTCTCTCCCCAAAGTCCAGCCTCTCTAAGGATTGGTTTAGGAGTCTAGAGCAGAAATATGGTAACCCCCATTTTAAATCCCTGTTTTTTAGCAGAAAGTAGTTATGTGGCAAACCTTCATAGTTTACTTGTAACTGCCATAACATTATATATTTATTACACAGGCCGCGGTAGCGGCCATGTAGTTATGGTTAAATTGCTAAACTCATAGGAAGAGCACTTTTTCGGCTGCTTATAACTCCGCTCCCGCTGGAGGAATCCTCACCAAACTTTGCAAAAAAAGTTTAAGGCCAGCTCTGAATTTTCTCGCCAAGTTGGGTCATGTTTCGTGCAGGAGAGGCAACGCTATAGAGGGGGTCCCAACATTTATTTTCCCATACACTTAATGGGGAAAAACTTTGCGCACAGCTACAGGCTGAACGGCTGGATGGATTTTCACCACATTTGCGGGAGGAACGATGGCTTGGGCCAGAAAGTGTGCTTTTGTGTGTTTGGTGGACATCTGACCAGTACTTTTGTTTTATACAACTGAAATGTACGTCTTAAAAAATTAGTGATATCTGGGTCCACTCTGCTGACCCATGTCCCCATTCGCTCCGCAGACCGAACTCTCGTTGGCCTGCGTCACGCCGTGCTGTCAGCGAACGTTGGATGCGCCCGGTGGTTGGCTGGAGGGAAGCGTGCTGTGCGTCAAAGATTTTGAGAAACACCGCCATGGTGTATCGGAGGATAGTGACATGCCGAAAGGCATTGCAAAAGATAGTGTGCTGGAGCGGCTGGTAGGAAGAGGGCGAAGCGAGGATATTGGCAATGTTTTCAGCTGTAGGCTATGCCTGCCAGTGGTTATGTTGACTTAGTGCGTTGCATTGTAATGCGTCACATGCATGGGAGAGCCGTGAGGTACTTAGCGGTTAGGTGTGCGGGCGAGTACCTTCAGTGGTGACACCGTGGCCGCTGACATAGTCATGGGTAGTGCATTGGAGATGGCGGAAAAAAAATGAGAATGGTTTACATTTGTACCGGGAAGTAATTTTGTGTATCACATGTTTGTGCTAAGGACGTTTTATGCCGGTACTGACAGATACTGCATTGGCGGGCAGCAATTGCAAAGGGCCTAGCCTATTGGGGTTATGGGCAGAGGCTGTATGCCTCCATTTGTACACAAGAGTGTAGATGTTGGGCACAACACCTCATACTCAATGTAGTCATGTATGGGAGCACTGTGAGAATGGTGTGTAAATTGCATATATATGTACAAAGACTGCATTGAGTGCAGGTAGACTGCTTTGTGGATGGAGAGTGAGTAGGTGGTAATATGAGGGTATTAGCAATGGATATACTATGGTGTGTACTGCCTGCAGAGGCTACGTGCACTGTGTGCATACATTCAGCTGTTGGATGCAACAGCGTGGCCACTGGTTGAAAGTAGGTTGCAGTATTTAGCGCTGTGTGAGTCCATTAATGTCCCCCACACGTACCGGTAGTTGGGAACGGTGCGTGCACACATGGAAGCATGCATGAGTCTACTGCATTTCAGTGGGTGTGTAGAAGGACTACACTATTGGGTGCATGGGCAGAGGCTGTAGGCCTATGTACCCTAGAGGCTATGGCTTGACCATAGGCTTCCTTTAGGGAGAGTGGTCACACATTAGCATGTGGCCGGATTGTGTACGCAGGTGCGCACATATACTGTAACGGTGGGCAATTGTAGAGGCCACTACTAATTGTTTTGTAATGCAGACAGCCTCCATTGGGGATGGGGAGTGCATTGGAGATAATATGAGGATATTTGTAGGCAAAGTGCTATCTTCTGTTGTGCTGCAAAATGGCTTGTGTGCATGGCTGGGGCTCTTGGACATAACAGGGTGGACACTGGTTGGAAGTAAGTAACGGAATGTTGCCTTGATTGGGTTCATTACTGTACCAATATGTACCTGTGGACAGGAAAGGTAAGTGGTCAGACAATTTAGATGAGTGGCTCCATTGGTGTGGCGAAGGCGTAGGCTGTTGGCAACAAAACCGCAACGCTATGCTGCTACGTATGGGAGTACTCAAATGTTGGTATGTGGATTGGGTGTGGTAAAGGACTAGACTTTTGGGTGCATCAGCAGGGCCGTAGGCCTCCGCCTATGCACCGAACAGCCCAGGGCTTCGGTACAGCCTTACTTTGGGGAGGGCAGTTAGACATAGGCACATGGATGGAATTTCTACACAGGTACTCACGTATACTTTACTGGTGGGCAGTTGTGGAGGCGATTATACGTTTTTGGTGAGTGAACCGAGATTGTATTGGGGATGGGGAGTGCATTGGAGACAAGATGAGGATATTTACAGTTGGAGTGCTGTGTTGTGCCTGTAAACCCCCCTAAAGGCTTCTCGGCATGGTTGGGGAGATAACAGAGTGGCCACTGGTTGGAGAAATGTTACAGAATGTTGTTGTGATTGGGTTCATTACTGTACCAATATGTACCTGTGGACAGGAAAGGTAAGTGGTCACCTGCTGTGCCTGCAACACCCCTATTGACTTTTGTGCATGGCTGGGGACCTTGGATATAACAGGGTGGGCACTGGTTGAAATTATATAACAGAACGTTGCCTTGATTGGGTGCATTACTGTAGTAATATGTACCTGTGGACAGGAAAGGTACGTGGTCCCATGTTTCCATGCATGGCTCTATTGCTTTGCAGTGGGTGTGGCGAAGGAGTAGGGTGTTGGCAACAAAACCACACCATATTGCTATGCATGGGAGTACAGTCAGATTGGTATGTGGAATGCACACATATGTAGAAAGCATAGTTTCAGTGTGATGTAGGTCATTTGCAAAAGTTATTGGAAGCATGCCTTGAGCCATAATATACCCTTGTAAATATGTAAGTGTAGTAAGGTCTGCGCCTTTGCAGAATCACGGTGGAGGATATGGTGCAGTTTTCACAGCTGCATTGGTCAAAAAACCCACCATTTGCGTTAGGAGTGGTGTACCTGTGAAGAGAGTCTTGCTTCATGAGTGTAGTTGGAAAGTGGGCGATGAAAGGATTGCTGTATTGCATAACGTTTGCGCCATGGCCCATGTACACAGATATAAACATATGAAGCATTGTGCGGTAGTTGCATTTTAGATCATGTAGGGATTTTTCTAAACACTGTACCATGTTGTGTTGGCAGTGGCATGCGTCTACTGGTGTGCATGGATGGCTATAGGCCTTTGATGTAGGAATGTGGACATTGTGTGGAAGTAGATTTGAGAATGTTGCCTTCTTTGGTTAACTTTTGATAGTGATAAGTACCTCAAGCGTACACTGTTGGGAATAAGTATGTGTACTGTGGCTGCCAACTGACACAGAATGGTTGTGGAGAACATTTTGCACTTGTTACACCAGTATAGGTGGCGTGAAGTGACTGCAGTTGAATATTGAGTATGTTATTGGCTTTGTTGGGATTCACGGACTGAGCTGGCATAATTAATGTACAGTATGGTGTATAGGTCATAATATTGCCTACATTGAGAGTGAAGGAACACAGTGCAAGATAACAGGAGTTAGAGTTAGTACTTATTACACATGTAAAGTGTGCATAATGTACTATGCAACACATACATTTCCAGCTGACAACATTATGAATGCCCTTCAATGCATTCATTTCATGTGCGTGCAAAGTGTTGCACACTTTGTCATGTGAACACTTAGCTCTGGAAAGGAATAACAAGCAATATAGGGCAGCAGAAGACTCCACAGTTTAGTAACACTACAGTGTATGGTTGGAAGTGCTTTATTTTTCCACTCAATGTAAAACACAACGTGCCAGTTGGCTGCATTCACCGCTCTTTTATTTAGTGAAGATCCAGTGAGCAATGGCCTCTGTGCACTTTTGTACTTCTGCTTCAGTGTAGGAAAGTGTGAACAGGAGTACGTAGTGGTGCTTGGTGGGCCGTAGGTATGAACGCATTTTCTTTGAAAGGCAGCAAAGGTAGCATCTGGTGCCTCTGGGATGCCTCACAGAAGAAAGGTTTGCAGGTTGGTTCGTATAGCAGGAACCGCAAATGGACAAACGGGCCCTATTGGTCGGCCCAGATAATAATAACTGAACAAACAGCTTATGGTAATCTTCAAATGCTTCGTCCACCAGCCATCTACTGGTATGTGAAAGGTGTGGCCCGCGCAGTAAGGTGCAATGTATCTGAGCAGAAACAGGAATAATAGTACATGTAAGTAGCCGGTATTAGTTGCAGTGTACAGAACAAAACTTTGCGGGAAGGATAATGTAGTGCTAGCTGCCTGCCAGATGGACCATGAACTGTGTGTTACTGCTTAGCGTCATATGTTAACCCAATGCCTTGGTGTGTGTTTTGTAGGTAGTACAATACCTCTGAACTGACCCTCATTTGGCGTGTGACACCAGCCACAGAAAGTGTTCCCTCATCCGTTAAACTCCTCCTACGTCCATTCTCTTCAATGGATTCTCAACCCTTTAAACGTAACTATGTGTTCTCCCCCGCCCCTGTGGCTTCAGAGTTTGAGAGCAACGTAATACTGTGATTGTACGCCTGCACAAACGAAAATATGTTGGAACCGTTGGGAATAGATGCAGTTTTCATGTGTTTCATTACTACAAAACTTGACAGTGGTAGCCAGTGTTGTTCGACCCGCGCCAATATGTGTCTTGGTAAAGAAAGCAAAACAACAAGAAACTTAATGGGGTTCACCTCGGACTGCTGCACAATATAGGCAGTGCTTTGGTAAGAAGTGCATCAATGAAATGTGAGCTGTACCTGTTAGTGTGCGTGTTGACCTCTGCGTGCACCTGTGGCCGTTATAACGTTCAGTACACTGGGGGTGCATAGACGTGGTAAATGTGTGACAGGGCACAGAAAGGGCAGAACAAGGACTGTAGCAGTGTACGAGTGCGCAGAAAGTGTGGTGCTTTAGTGGACGACTTGAGCTCCATTTTCATATTGCCTTGTACGTCTGCATTTGGATGGGGGTAGGGAAGAATGGCAGGAAAAGAAAGTACAATAACAGTTGCAATTTACGGAGAATGGTGGAGACAGGGCACTGTAACTGTGCTTTTTTACTGTTGTCACAAAGCTCTGTCTAATGTACAGAGAGAAAGTGAGTGGTAGAGTGAATTTGTAAATATGCATTATTGAGGACGTTATTAAATTTTACACGTAATGTACAAGTGATGTAAAGGTGTACTTACATAATTTTGGCAACCTCCATGCTTCTATTGGGCAGGCGACAACTTACACTGTCCGCCTTATGGGATCGTTGCAGAATACCTTTGGGGCACATGGACAGAGGAACTGCAATGTAATTTATGGATTTGTTTTTCCTTCAGTTCTATACAATGTGTGACCTTGGAGCTAAATATGGTTCTCCCTCAAGGCTATTTTGTAATGAGCGTGTGTCCTGTTGAAGAAGAGTTATGTTAGGTTTCAATATCTGGGGATCATGCAGGAAAAAGAAGAAAAGGAATCAGGAAACAACGTGTTTTTCGATTGTAGCCTGCATTTACAAATGTTGGTAGCATGTATGTAGTGGAAAATACTGGTACTGTGCTTTGTCTACATGTATTGTTTGTGTGACTGTACTCCTTGAATTGATTGGAAATTAAATTGTGCAACACTCACTGTAGAGCATTTCGTCAATGCTTTCACTATGGTATGTTCCTTTAGGTCGACAGTGCAGAAGGAAACATTTTTCGTGCACTTACGAAGGTACTGGTTGGTGCACGGGAATAAGGTATAGTACGTTTGTGCATCAATGAGTGCATTTTGGCTTCACGCATATTAAGTAGGCATTTGCAAGATGTGCAGTTGTCTGTGCTTTGGACTGATGGAAGTATCATTGCATTCGCTCCATGTTGATTGCTTTCTTATGTATACAGTATAGTGGCCTCCTTTGGTGGAGTAGCCTGTGTGGTAGATTATGGCTACAGTTGTGAAGTTTTTCTCATCAAGTGATATGTGTGCATGCGTGAAGGAAGTACGTTTTCAGTTGTTTTTGGTACCGTCGGCATTGTAGCTTAAGAGCATTCAAATCACATATTGACTATGTGATTGTATATGTAGCATCAAACGATTTTCAAAATTGCATGACGTACACAACATGCTATGGGTTGCATTTTGCACCAGTTGCTGAAATGGAATGGAGTCAAAGTTAGGTATTGGTATATACATGAAGGATTTGTTAGGAACTTGCTCCTGAATGACATGTTTGAAAGAGTTCATGTATGTTTCCACATGTAGGAAATGTGAAAGATTTCATTTAGAAGTATTTTTTTTCTTTCCAGTATATTACACGTACCGGGGTAGCGGCCGTGTAGTTATGGTTACGTTGCTAAACTTATAGGAGGACCACTTTTCCAGCGGCTTATAACTTTGCTCCCGCTGGAAGAATTCACACAAAACTTTGGAGAAAAAAAGTATATGGGCCACTCTGCATTTGTTTTCCAACTTTGGTGAGGTTTCATGCAGGCGGGGAAAGGTTATAGGGGGGATGGCAAAAGCTTTTTTTTTCCCCATGGGCTGAATGGGGAAAAACTTTGGGTGGACGGATTTGCACCAACTTTACGGCAGGAAAGGGGGCTTGGGTGATAAAGCTTGGTTTTGTGTTTTTGGTGGGAATCGGACCAGTACATTTGTTGCAAAAAAACTCAAATGTACGTCTCTAAAACTTAGTGGTATCTGGGTCCGCCGACCCATTTCCCAGTTCGCTCCACGGATTGAAGTGTCATTCGCTTGTGGTATGGCATGCTCCCGGAGAACTTTGGACGTGGCAGTCGTTGGTTGGAGGGAAGCATGCTCTGTGTCAACATTTTTGACAAATGGCGCCATGGTGTATCGCAGGACAGTGCGCCGGGGGAAGGCTCTGCAAAATATGCTGTACGTCATGTGTTGGCCGCAAGAAGGGAGGGCAAGGGTGAGGGAGTGAGAAGTCGTTAATGTGACATAAGTAAATAGGGGGAAGAAGACGGAGGATTGGCGGTGGTATTAGTGCGTATTGCATCAATTAGCGGGTAACTAGACAGTCAGCTGCTTTGTGTGGTGATTGGAGGCAGCTGTCGTAATAGGACGAAAGCTTCTGCCACAACCAGTTTGCGGTCACCTCTTTCCCTGGTGAGTGGTGGCAGGTGAATTTCAAAAGGGGAATTAATTCCACATGGCATAGGCTGGGCTGGAGGGCGGGTGTCTTTGCTATGCGGTTGGATAGCGGCACTTGGGCACATGGTGGCATGCATGAGTGCATGAATTTGCGGGGGACTTTTGAAGGATTGCACCATTGGGTGCATGGCAGAGGGCTGGAGGCCATGCACTCATGAGCCTAGGGCTTAATCTTACGCACCGCAACAATGCATGTGTAACTATGCATGTGGTAGAGGAAGGTGCTTGCATAGTGTGGTGTGTGCAGATTGGTTGGAGTAGGGCCATTGTTGCAAACAGTATGTAGGTAGGTTGGCAGTGACCTAATACTTTGTGAATGAGAGTGGATACGTCCGTAGCATGTGAATGAATGTGCACAGGGGTGCAGGAAAAAGTATTTTATTTGTACATTATGGTAAATGTTGGAATTGTTTCCTACATAGCTCCATGGCGGTGCGCAGGCTGGATAGGAGTGTTGGTGGCAGTGCTGTGTGTGTGGATTGTTGTAGTTGGTGACATGGTGACATGTATGGTGGCATTACATTGCGTTGGGTGTGTGCAAGGCCTACACTATTGGGTGCATGGCCAAAGGCCGTAGGCCATGCACTCAAGAGCCTAGGGTTTGAGCACAGCCACGGCAGTAATGCATTGTTGACTGCTTCCGTTAGAGGATGGTGACTTGCAAACAATGGGTGTGGACCACATTTGAGATGCAATATAGTAGGAGAAGTGAGCTGCCATTCGTGTATGTTGGATTTTGCAGGTGAGGTGACTGATACAACGTGGTAAAGTTTTTGATGTGTGCTTCGAGATGTTGCTGTGAAAAGGTATGCAGTGTGGCTACTGGGTGCAGTGTGTGAACATTCTCAGTATGGTAGAGGGTATGGTTGAAGGGCAGATTATATGTGCTTGGATAGAGTACTCTGTGAGGTTGCTTGTAGTATGGCCAATGTTGTGAGCATTTTGTGGTTCGGTTGGCAGTGACACAATAGTGCCAGAGTGGAAGTGGATAACAGAGTAGTATGTGAATGAAAGGGCATAGGGCTGCTGGACACACTGCAATGTGTGTAACATTATGGTAACTGTTGCATTTAACGGTGTGCATATGTATTGCTGTGTGGAGTTTGGGTAGGAGCGCTGGTGCCAGTGGTGCATATGTGCATAGTGGTAGTTGGTGAAATGCTGACATGAGTGGTTGCATTATAGTGTGGGGAATGTGTGCAAGGATCACACTTACTGCAGCAATGCAGGTTTCACAGTGCTTTAGGCACATGGTGGTGATGTTTGGTGAATGGGTGTGGAGCAAGTTGTGGACGTGCGACAGCAGCAGAAGTGAATTGGAAAGGGTGTATTGTGAGTTCCATGGTTGTGGTGATAGTTGCAACATGCTACAGCACTTGCTGTACGCCAGGAGATGGTGCAGTGAGAAGTTGTGTAGTGCAGCCACAGGGTGCAGTGTTTATGTAATGTGAGTATGGAAAAGGGTGGGGCTGAAGTGCAGCATATATGTGCTTGGTTACTGTGCTGTGCGCAGATTTATTGAAGTGGGCCTAATGTTATGAAGTTGTTGTGCATAGGTTGGCAGTGACATGATAATTTGTGAATGGCAGTGGGTAGGAGTGGTTCAGGCTGCTCTATGTTTGTGTATTCTGCTAATTGTGACACTTTTTCGTGAATGGGTGTTTTGTGGTGTGGGCGAGTTGGGTAGACGTGCGCTACGTATGCTATGTTTGTGTACAATGTTAGGTGGCCAGATGGTTGCATGCATGGATCTATAGTGTTGTGCTGGGTGTGGAAATGGCTGCACTGTTGTGTGCATGGGCAAAGGTGTGGAGGATGCGCCTCAGGATCTTTGTGCAGTTTCTGGTGGAGGGGTTTGGAATCAAACAGAACGCGTACTGAGTGTGTGCAACAGTACATATGTCCTGGTGTACAGAAATGATAGTGAGCAATGCAGAGGTCATGTATGTGATTGCTGCATGCGTGTGTGAACATTTGACACACAGTGGGGGAGTGCTGGAAAAATGCCTGTGCAAAGGGAAGAAGTATTGTGAGTGCGTTACTGGGCCGTGGCCCTCACTGTAGATCAGAAAGCGCACATGGCGCATTCTGCCATTATGAGCATGGTGGACATAGCAATGGAATTGTGGGAAATAGGCAATTAGGTGTGTAGTGTGTGATGCACAGGAAGGGCCGGTACCAATTTGTCCCAATATTATCTAGTGAGTTTGGTGGAGATGGAGAACCCACAGTGCTTATCGTGGGTGATACCTTTGTGTGCCATCTGCAGAGGTGTTGTGTGCAAAGATCCGTTGCTGCTAATTTGGGGTTGGAAGGAGTGGACGCTTTCTGGGGCTGTCAGGGTGACTGCAGTTTTGGCGGGAGGGTTCACCTTTGCAGATATGTGGCCTCTGTATTTTTTTTCTTTCCAGTATATTACACGGACCGGGGTAGAGGCCGGGTAGTTATGGTTACGTTGCTAAACTTATAGGAGGACCACTTTTCCAGCAGCTTATAACTTTGCTCCCGCTGGAAGAATTCACACAAAACTTTGGAGAAAAAAAGTATATGGGCCACACTGCATTTGTTTTCCAACTTTGGTGAGGTTTCATGCAGGCGGGGAAAAGTTATGGGGGGGTGGCAAAACCTTTTTTCCCAATAGGCTGAATGGGGAAAAACTTTGGGTGGGCGGATTTGCACCAACTTTGCGGCAGGAGCGGGCGCTTGGGTGACAAAGCGTGGTTTTGTGTTTTTGGTGGGAATCTGACCAGTACATTTGTTGCAAAAAAACTCAAATATACATCTCTAAAACTTAGTGGTATCTGGGTCCGCCGACCCATTTCCCAGTTCGCTCCGTGGATCGTAGTGTCATTCGCTTGCGGTATGGCGTGCTCCCGGAGAACTTTGGACGTGGCGGTCGTTGGTTGGAGGGAAGCGTGCTCTGCGTCAACATTTTTGACAAATGGCGCCATGGTGTATCGCAGGACAGTGCGCCGGGGGAAGGGTCTGCAAAATATGCTGTACGTCATGTGTTGGCCGCAAGAAGGGAGGGAAAGAGTGGGGGAGTGAGAAGTGGTTAATGTGACATAAGTAAATAGGGGGAAGAAGACGGAGGATTGGCGGCAGTATTAGTGCGTATTGCATCAATTAGCAGGTAACTAGACAGTCAGCTGCTTTGTGTGGTGATTGGAGGCAGCTGTCGTAATGGGACGAAAGCTTCTGTCACAACCAGTTTGCGGTTACCTCTTTCCCTGGTGAATGAGTGTTTTGTGGTGTGGGCGAGTTGGGTAGAAGTGTGCTACGTATGTTATGTTTGTGTACAATGTTAGGTGGCCAGATGGTTGCATGCATGGATCCATAGTGTTGTGCTGGGTGTGGAAATGGCTGCACTGTTGTGTGCATAGGCAAAGGTGTGGAGGATGCGCCTCAGGATCTTTGTGCAGTTTCTGGTGAAGGGGCTTTGGAATCAAACAGAACGTGTACTGAGTGTGTGCAACAGTACATATGGCCTGGTGTACAGAAATGATAGTGAGCAATGCAGAGGTCATATATGTGATTGCTACATGCGTGTGTGAACATTTGGCACACAGTGGGGGAGTGCTGGAAAAATGCCTGTGCAAAGGGAAGAAGTATTGTGAGTGCATTACTGGGCCGTGGCCCTCACTGTAGATCGGAAAGCGCACGTGGAACATTCTGCCATCATGAGCATGGTGGACATAGCAATGGAATTGTGGGAAATAGGAAATTAGGTGTGTAGTGTGTGATGCACAGGAAGGGCCGGTACCAATTTGTCCCAATACTATCTAGTGAGTTTGGTGGAGATGGAGAACCCACAGTGCTTATCGTGGGTGATACCTTTGTGTGACATTTGCAGAGGAGTTGTGTGCAAAGAGCCGTCGCTGCTAATCTGGGGTTGGAAGGAGTGGATGCTTTCTGGGGCTGTCAGGGTGACTGCAGTTTTGGCGGGAGGGTTCACCTTTGCAGATATGTGGCCTCCGTCAAGCACCTTGACTTGTGCACTATGGAAGTTTGCACTTGGGGTACATGTCTTGTGGACGTTAAATCCAGGCGTTAAATATGTCTCCTGAATAGTTTGCTGAATGCAGTGATGTGGATTTTTCGTACTGCCAAGGTTGTCTTCTCGTGTGCTTTGGAAATTGAAATGCCAAGAAGTGCTATCCTTTTATAACATCAAAACTGAGATCTTAAAGGAAAATCCAGATAAGGCAAAAGGAACTCTTCGAGAAAAAGATTGGGAAGAAACCAAAATATTAAAAAGACAGAACAAATACTGCCACAATATCATATGGGAATGTAAAACATTGAATGATCCTCCTCCCTAGATGAGAGAATTTCCATCATCCGGCTATAGGGATTTAGTGATGCGATGTAGGTTGAATATTTTGCCATCCATGGAGGTGCAATTATTAAGAAAACAGATTAAAGTCCAAGAAGCTAAAGGTCGATTTTGTGGAGACCCCGCAATATTGGAGACCATTAGGCATTTGATGCTGTCATGTCTGAAATTAAGAATCCAAAGGAGAAAGCTTATGGGTGATTATGTGGTCTAGATTCACCCAAACACAGAGGAGGAATATTGGGAAAGATTAATGACGGTCGATAAAATTGGTCGGACACTCGATGCACTTAAATTTGTCAAACTATTATTATCATCCCAATCGGATGTGGATAAATCCAAATAGGAAGAACGTTTTCCCGTCCTCTCACTGATAAACTCATAGTGCACTTTGAGAGTAATGAACAAAGAAGTTGTTTGAAATCTGTATTGGAAATATAGACATATGTTAAAGGTTGAAGTTTTTGTTTAACCAATAAAACTTGAAAAGAAAAAAAACCATGTGTAATAGCAAGAGGAGTATTGGTCCACGACGGTGTACATTGTCCCCAGCCAGAGGTCGGCAGGCGTGTTACAAACAGAATTATGCGTGAATTAATGCAGACTGCTGGCATGTTCTCCACCTACTACGAGATCATGATGTCCGAAAATATGCAGTGGTTCCGTAAAAATGGCATTTATTTCAGCGCCATTGCCAATGCTGTTGTCTTTTACACTGTGCAAGCATTCACCACAATGTGGCACAAATGTGAGGAGAGGGAAACAGAAATGCATGTAAAGGGGAAAAAGCAAAAAAAGTTGCTCACAGACACGTTAATAAAAATAAAAAATAAAAACTTTATAAATCTACATCGTTATATCCAATCCCATTCTCAGGTTTATATTGGTAACACCCCCCTCTATCATGAAAAAGGTTGACCATTGTGTGATACTTTTAGGATTACACGTGCCACATCCTGGGTGGCCATGTGCATGTATGCGCATGGAGGAAGCGCACATAGTTTTAGTGAAATTTGTAGTGAACATGCTTTGGAATGGCACGACACTTGTACTGTAATGTGTAACGGTACATTTCAAGCATTGTAAAGGAGTGACAGTGTAGGATGATGGGGGCTTCGATGCGTTTGGTGGATGCGTGTGTGCCAATTTACGCGTAAGCCAATAGAGGTACTACAGCACAGAAGATAGTGCAAAGAGAAGAAGGACTGCTGCAGGTTTACAGGGTTGCGGCTGTCGCCCTGCTTATGGAGGCACACATGCTACAATGTGCTCTTCTGACGATGCTGCCCACTGGAAATGGAACTATGACATTTGGCCAATCAGGTGCTCAGGGCGTGAATCACAGGAAAGGGCACCAATGGGAAGAAGGACTCCTGCTTTACTGGGCTGCGGCTATCGTGCTACTTGGGGAAAGGCATAAGCCACATTCTGCCGTTCTCACCAGGCTGGGCAATGGAAATGGGACTATGGCATTTGGCCAATCAGGTTTTCATGGTGTACATGACGGAAAAGAGCAGCAATACGGAGAAGGACTCCTCCTGTTTCACTGGTGCGTGGCCCTTGTCCTAGTTCAGAAAATGCATCTGCCACATTGTGCCCCTGTAAGCATGCAGGGCAATGGGAATGTGCTTGTCGGGATTATCCAATTACCTTCTTAGGTTCCACCTCATGGAAGGGGGCGGTAACAAATTGTTACTGTACTTAGTGCACTCACACTGGTAGAAATTGAGAGACGCAGAGTGCTGGCACTTGCTGATGGCTTTGTGGTAGATTTGCACAGTTATGGCCAGGAAAAAAACTTGCATGGCAATTTGAGGTTGGGAGGAATGGAAGCAGTGTTCTGCGTTGTCAACGTCAGCAATTTTGGCATTCTCATTGACGTTTGTAAAGAAGCGGTTACTTTCAGACCTTTTCATGTTGTCGCGCTACACTACGGAGCGCAACCTGTAGGTAGAGCCTCTTCTTCATATGTGGTGCATCAACTGAAGTGATTGTTGAAAGCAGTGAGACTTTTTTTCCCCCCTGCGAAAATTGTACTGTCATCTGTACCGCCAAGAAAAATTTCGGACCTGTTGGGATGGAGTTTCTACCCACCCAGAGTGTGAAAGATATACCATCAATTGAAAAATTGCTACTTTTGTGAGCAATTCTGGAATGTTCTTCTGCAACAATGACATCAGAGTGTAGATATGCGGTTTTGTTCTGTGCCAATGGCATGTCTTTGTCGGACAATGGCAATACATTGTTTTTGTACAATCTGCAACATGCATTGAAGACCTTGATTTAACAATGCCCAGAGTACAGGAAAAGAAAAAAGTGTAAAGAAATCAACAATCCTTTCCATTAACTATTCCACTACCACAACTATGCACCTGTTCTAATGGAGTTTGTTCTCTGCGAGAAGGCGGAAGATGTATGAGCAATGGAAGCCTGTCTACAGTTTGGTATGATACTGCAATGTTTTTCTGCAAGATTGAGATCATTTTGCTGGGATGTCGTGTGATGCTGAAGTCCCGCCAGAACACGGGCGAACCCCAAAGATCCGGGAAGAAAGAGCGCGAAGCCGCCACTGACTCGGACGAAGGTGGCAGAGCACAGCGAGCAGGTAGAGCTTCCGGCCGTCCTCTCCAGTGAACTGGAAACCAACTCCACAGTATGTATTTCATTGCATCACCCTGCACTGATGAAGGTGAGCTACGTTTGGACTGAATGCTGCACTTGTCTGTTTTGCAGTGCTAACTTTGTCGGACATTGGCAATGGATTTTTCTTGCACCATCGCCAAGATGCATTGAAGACTTTACGAATGCACGGAGTCCAGGAAAAGAAACATTTGTACAAAAAACCAAAAACCTTTTCCTTATCTATTCCAGTAACAAACCTATGCACTTGTTCTAATGCCGTTTGTTCACTGCGAGAGGGCAGAAGATGTATCGGCAATGGTAGCATCGCTACATTTTTGTATGAAGCTGCAATGATTTTGTGGAAGATTGACCTCATTTTGTTGGGATCTCCCGTGATGCTGAAGTCCCGCCAGAACACGGGCGATCCCCAAAGATCCGGGAAGAAAGAGCTCGAAGCCGCCACCGACTCAGACGAAGGTAGCAGAGGACAGCTAGCAGGTCGAGCTTCCGCCCTCCTCTCAAACTGCAAAACGCCTCCACAGTCTGTATTTCATTGCATCACCCTGCACTGTTGAAGGTGACCTACACCTTTGGACTAAATGGTGCACTTGTTTGCTTTTCACTGCTAATTTTGATGCAGTAATAAAAAGTTAAGCTTGCAAAAGAAGAGCCTCTGCTACATTATTTTACAGCACATTGCTTTAAAAAATGCAGCCTTATTCCATAAGAATGGCATTTCTCTATCTAATAATGGTGATGGCGTTTTGTAGTTGCATGTACAGCATGCAGTGAGGAGCTTATTGTAAGAATGGGTATAGTGCAGTAAGATAAACATCTCTATAGAAAGTACAAATGGCGTTTTCCCTTAAAACATGTACAAAAACAAAACCTCGACCATCTCTTTTTACAGCCACCACCACACATGAAATCCTCTGTACTGGTTCAATTGTATTCCGCCATGTCTGCACACAGAGCGAACAGTACGCGGAAACCCAGTTACTTCTGGGATTCAACGTGCACATATGGGCCAGTTGCACAATGGTGCGCATGGAAATGGGTCTGTGCAAGCCACCACATTGTGGAATAAGGGTTCTGGGTGCGGTGTGAGTAAGAATGTGTTGAAAGTGTAACGTTTGTAAATTAGTCACCAACAGATTATTACTGCACTGTATATGATGTTATTAGCAGGTAATTGCAATTGCTACTGCAAAGGGCGGCCAGGGACATTAACACGCATTGCAAATGAAAGCAATCCAGTGCAACTCGGTCCCAATACGCAATGTGCTCCTTTCGTCTTGCATGTGAAGAAAGGCCCACTCTACTGGTTGCTATCAACAGTACAAAAGAACAGCTAATGTATATGTGGAATGTGTCATGCACTACTCCTACACAGCTTGTGCAGTGCCATTGGCATATGTGTGAATATCTCACCACCTTAAATGTGTTCTTGCACTTACTGCTGTGCAGCATCATGTATGCCATATATTATGCCACAAAACTGCTATTTGTACGTAATTCGATATAGGAATCTGTGCATTCAAGCAAAAGTTCCCTTATTTGTTGGTATGCCATTACTGGTATCTAGCATTTATGGATATGACTACATTTTGCCACATAGCTATGCTTTTCATTAGGAGGCACGCAGTTTCATTAGGAAGCGGTACAAGACAATTGTTCAGGCAGTGGCACGCTGCAACTATACTTTTCTAAGCGGCACTGGTAATGTTTCAGATGCAAACATTTTGGCTGTTTACTCAGCTGTGCTTACATGTAACTGGGATTTAGTAAGCAGCAACCGCGTTTACATTTGCAAACTCACTACTGATCTTCATATGTGTAGTGCAATATTTTATGTACTTGAGCAAACTGTAGTGAGGAACCTGCTATGTAACCTCATGTTGCTACGTGCAGATATAGTGTATGAATTTCATACATCATGGAACGACAACCAGCTCATCAATCAAGGCAATGGGTCATTTAACACGCCCACTTTGCACTCGAGCATACTGCTCATTGCTCCCAATGAGCCCCAGCTAGGTAGGCGTGACGCAGTCATAAATCGGTAGCTTTGCAACACGACATCCATAGGCCGCAGCACACTTTGAAATTAGGTAGTGTGTGCCATGAGGCATTACCAGGAGACAGAGCATGGCATACTTATAGGTGTGCAACTGACAGATGTCCGGTGCCACAACTAATTACAAAGGGAATGGGAGGATACGGACATGAGGCCAGTTTTGTAGTCGTATGGCTACTTCCATTGCAATTGAACATATGCCGGCCACATGCACTCTCAGTAGGACACTTTCATTTTACTTACCTGCAGCATCTGGGACAGCACTGTGCGCTACAGAGTAACAATACATTGCCAGCACCAACCTTACAAATATGCACACACTCACAAATAGTTTAGATACACACATTTATTTTGTAAGAAACCTCGGCAGTATTTGGACAGAGCAAGGGTTCTAGTAATTGTTCAGCAATTGTTCCATTTGTACGTTCTGGCTGCTTATGTTTCTTTTCACAGTGCCTCTTAGATTTTGTGTGGCTACATGCTACTGCCAAAGAGGTGTCGCGTTTTAATGCATTCATTCAATGTGAAGTATGTCTTCTCACACACAAACATTTGTGTGAGGTGTACATAACGCAATATACATTACATACATTTCTTTGTAGACTGTGCTGCTCGCCTATGAAATTACTTTTGTAACTTATTTAGGGAAGAGGCACATTATCTTCCAGCTGTTCTATGGTGCTTGGCATTATTGCGGAACAAAAAACACATACCATGGTTTTGTATTGTGGTACACTGCAGAAATTAGGCATTATTAGGAGACACTTCAGTGTAGTTACTATATTGGAGCCAGGTTTTGCTGTCAATACTTTGCACTCCTTACTGCACTACTTTTTCTTTATTTGCATGTGTAGCGCCAGTATGGTAACATTGCTCGACGCATACGTGACTGCGTGTTCTCGTGCTTTTCATTATGGTGCAGACTGTATGACTTTGGTCTGTTTGTTTTCCAAGTACATCATTTGTGCACTTACCTTTCTTCATTTTTCTTGCGATCTACATACATGCGGCTATTCATACATGTATATTCACTCTAATGAATGGGAGCAGTATGTAAGACAACTAATGCTGTTTCCAGTAGTTGGAATGGTAGCCGATATATTTGCTCACACGTACAGTTTGTGGTTATTGAGCTCCTTGGCATGGCAACACCAATTTCCTATGCTGTATTGTACATCTAGGCAACGTAATGGCTTTGTGGTAAAAACCTACTAAATTCAGTGCAAAACCTTTGTGAAAGGGACGTTATGTTTACGTTGTACTGATAAAAACCTATGAAATGCAATGAAAAAACTTTGTTAAAGGGACGTTATGGTTATGTTGCCGTACCAAATACCTATCCTCTTTACAGAAAACGCTATGCTACAGCAACATTCTCCTTACAGTCCCCTACTAAAAGCCTATGAAATTCACTAACAAAAACTTTGTTAAAGGAACATTATGGTTAAGTTGCACAAGCAAAAACCTATGCAATTCAATGGACAACCATTGTTATAGGGACGTTATGGTTACAGGTAAAACTGAAAACCCCCCAAAATTCGCAAGTTATGGTAAACTAAGCAACCATAACTCGCGCCACCAGTGTGCACTGCAAGGACTAACACCCATGACAGCAAAGATGCCATCACAAATCTCATTCATGACATCCCTGATGATATCACATGCGCATTTAGTTACCATGGGAAGCCTCCACAAGGGATTGGTATGGTAATGGTGGCAGAAAACTATGAAACATCACTGGAAGAGGCATCATGAGATAAGTAGTTTATTGAGCAATACATTGCTATACACACCATTGCATTACTGACTTCTTTGCACTACATAAACAACTCATGTAAACTGTACCCATTGTCCGCGCCATGCACTATACACGTGTTATCTTGAAAATCTTCCTATTTTACATAGTGAAATCATGAATGCTTTCGTTTTACAGTTTCGGGTACTGTGTGACATGGAAGAAGTAGCAACTTAATAACTACATAAGTGCACTACTAGACACCAAACATAAAGACAGCACAATGCATACATACATGAGCACATACAGGGAAATTAAAGTAAGCAAAAAAGGAGCACTATTAGCAGAAACATGGTCATAACATTGCTGATTATGTTCATGCAGAGAAATCATGGCAGTGTTGTACACTATCTTCCTCCCCTAAATGGGTATGTATCATATGATGTGAGTATTATAAGGAAAGTAGTGTAAGAACATATGAGAAGGATGGCGTCCACAAAGATACACCCTTTTGAATTGTTAGTTCCTGACTGTTAGTGAAGAAGAACACCTGGGCTACTTATATCACTGATGAAAAAAGAGGGAGCCACACATGTGATACCATCAGTGATGTCATGAATGAGATTTGTGATGGCATCTTTGCTGTAATGGGTGTTAGTCCTTGCAGTGCACACTGGTGGTGGGAGTTATGGTTGCTTAGTTCACCATAACTTGCGAATTTCAGGGGGGGTTCCGTTTTACCTGTAACCATAACTTCCCCATAACAATGGTTGTCCATTGAATTGCATAGGTTTTTGATAGTGCAACTTAACCATAACGTTCCTTTAACAACGTTTTTGTTAGTGATATATATATATATATATATATCACTGAAAAAACTTGGTTAAATGGACGTTATGGTTAAGTTGCACTACTCACATAATAAAAACCTATGAAATTCAATGAAAAACTGTTAAAGGGACGTTATGGTTACAAGAAAAACCGAAAAACCTCAGAAATGTGCCAGTAATGATAAGCTAAGCAATCATAACTCCCACCACCACAGTGCACTGCTAAGACTAACACCCAGGACATCAAAGATGACATTACATATGTCATTGATGACATCACTGATGACATCACATATCTGGGCCACTTGTTTTTGTTCACTGACAGTCAGAGTATTAAAATTCAAAAGGTGTTATATATCTAGACATTAACATTGCCATATGTTCTTAAAGTACTTTTCTTAGAGTTTGGTCTCAGCTCATGGTGCACACACATGGGGCAATAAGCAGGCCTCAAACACACAATTCATTTGGATACACAAAGATAAACTTTAATGTTATTAAAACGTTCTGATGATACTGTTTCTTTCTTCCTTACTTTAGTTACCCTGCATGTGCCTCTGATTTTTATGCATTGTGGGTCTTCATATGTATTGTTTGTACTAGCGCAAGTGTGTTGTAAGTCTTGAATTGTTAGCTAGTTATTACATGTTTAACATTACTCAAAACTCTGATATGGCAGCATTCATTATTGTACTATCCAAAATTACAAGATTATAAATATTGTATTTCTATGGTGCATGCTGCAGCCATTGCCTATGTTTATGTATGATTAGGTTCCTGTATTAACAACAACACTCCAATACAATAAGGTGGTGGCGCGAGTTATGGTTGCTTAGCTTACCATAACTGGTGAATTTCTGAGGTTTTTCAGTTTTACTTGTAACCATAACGTCCCTTTAACAACGTTTTTTCAATGAATTTCATAGGCTATTAGTGCAACTTAACCATAACGTCCCTTTATCAAAGTTTTTTCAGTGAATTTCATGGGTTTTTACCAGAGCATGCTATTTTCCTACAACTTACTAATATCATACTTACCCCAACATAGCAACATTTTTGTCCAATTTACAAAGTTTCACCTTAAAATCCTGCCATTGCTCACCTTCTAGCGTCATTTTTAACACTTCTATACACTTTTTGCAATTTTCCCCACTCTTTTTGCATCCATTGACATCCGCAAACATCTGACGTCATCACGGACCTTCGGGACAGTGCCCTGTCCATGCACTCACGCGTGAGATGATGGTGTGTCCACGAACGCGTCTGCACTTCGTGATCGAGTCCGTGCTTCGAGGACAGTCCAGAACTGCATTTTCTACCGATCTAGAAACTTTCAAGCTCAAAATGTACCCTTGCACAGCTCCTACACCTAAATGTACTCATTATCCATTAACAATCGAGTACAAAGTGCATACTTGAAAGAATATTAGCAACACTGCTATTTATTTTAAAAATGCCATCATCTTTTGCCATCCCTCCTCCCCAAGAGCCACCACCACCATCAGCCGGAGGACCTATACAACAAAAAAAAGCAGTATTTCCAAAGAAAATGAAGACGACCAAGAACATGAGGTAGAGGAAGTGCCTACCACTAACACCCATAGAAAATAATGGTTGTGGCAGTTATTTACCACTGTTGAGAATGTACCAAAGGCTAAAGCTAACAAAGTGAAATTCACTGAGTGGTTGTACTCAGCCACGGATTACCTGGACAGTACTCCAACAGGATCACTGCCATGTGCCGCCACACCCAATCCAACCACTGAAATGCTCTCAGAAAGGCTGTTCCTTTCTTAGCAAATAGTAGGCTGTCTTCTTCCAACTCATCTTCCTCAATCAATTCTGTAACCACAACAGCCTACGCCTGTGGGACACAAAATACCACCAGCTACCTTGCAAGCAATAAAAGAGGCTGTTGATCCATATCTTTCGAAGACAAACGTCCTCTGTATATACTGCAACACACCACTCTGCAGGGGACACCAATTTCTAAGTGCTTTGGAAGCTGTAATCAATAAGTAGGAGAACACTACCCCCTACCGTAGAAGTAACTCACGTGCAACATCTTCCCTGTCCACCTGCCCCTCATAGTAAGTGCTTGGTGCCTCTTCCCTAATTTCCCTCCCCACCTTACGTTCAAACCTCTCCTTAAAAAATAAAATACATCAAACAACAACAAAAGGAAGGTTCCTTTAGGAACCACCTTTCACAGTCAAAAAATGGAACTAATAAAAAATCTTTGACTCCATCTACTTTACATTTCTCAGTAAAGTACTTAGACACAATAAGATTTTCCAACATTCCCATTAGCATTTGGCGTTATGCTAATGGGAATAATGTGGCATTCATCCCCCGTTCCGGGGACTGCAACGGGGGATAATGGCCCAGCAGCCAAAGTTATCGGCCCAAGCGAAGCAAGGGCAGACATTGAGGGCTCCGGACCATTATCCCATGTTCCCGCCCCTGCACTGGGGGATGAATGCCATTAGCACCCCGAGTTCCAAAAGCGGTAACCCGTTGTGCTAAGAAAAAAAAAAGGCTTTTTCTTCCAACACAGAGATGCCTGCGGCATCCTGCTGCAGGAAGGAACATTCTTTTCCAAGATGGACACCATGGAAAGGGAGTGCGGGGTTCCGTACAGAGCCTCTCTTCCCTTTCCACGGCAGCCTGCTGAAGGTGAAGAGAGAACCCTATGGCCATATTACCATGAGCACCATTTCTTTTCCCTTTCAAACCTATCCCACTTTCGAATAACTTTAATACATAGCCGGTCCCAGGTGGACATGGCCACTTTAACCCCATTTCTCGTCCCTCGTGGTCATGGTCAGTAGCCAAATTGTCTAGGTCATGACCTTATGCCATGACCCGGACAATCGGACCACTGCCCTTGGCTACAGGCTATACCTCTCTCACCAAAATGATTTCACAATTTTTTGTACCTACTTGTTAAAAAATAAAACAAGGGCACATTTGCAAAACCATGCTTTAAGGTCCGTGCCAATGCTCCTTACTTGGGTTTGCTGGAAATCCACCCATGCATACATTTTTCAAAAGTCTCAAAATGTATGTGCATACAATAGTCATATAGCTTAGCCCCCACTTGACAAAATCCATTCAGACTTTACACAAATATTCAATGTTGGGTCTATAATCTTTTTGGAAACTTTTGTCCACATTTGTCAAACGGCAACAAAGTTATACGCCATTTAAAAATGTTGAGACCCCCCCTCTAATTTAGCCCCCTCTTGATAAAATCCCAGCAAACTAAACAAAAACATTTATATCTAAATCTAAAAAAAATTGCAAACTTTTGTGTAGATTCGTCAAATGGCACCACATTTATAAGCCTTTACAATATTTGGGGCCCCCCTCTAATTTTGCCCTTTGTGACAGAATCGCACCAAACTTTGCCAAACCATTCAGAATCAAAATAGAATTCCAAAATTTCATGCAGTTTTATTGAGTGGCACCAAAGTTATAAGCCATCCAAAAACTGCTTTTCACCAACCCAGTCATGCAGAAATAGTCAGAGATCCCTGAACATCTGAAGTGTTCGGGAACATCACAGGGCTGTAAGCGCACATTTGGAATGTTTGCAGACTTCGGGGATGAAAAACACCTGTTTTTTGGCTTCTTGTAGCCATATCCCATCCTCATCACCCCTAACCTCCCCAGAGATTGTTTGATAAGTTTGTCAAGAGCAATGTTGTGTTTTTTAATAGGTTATTACCGAGATGTCTGCGGACACCGGCCACTGTCTGTGAATCCAACATGGTGGGCGTTTCCAAAAATCTGACGCACTTCATTCTTTTCACCATCCAATCAGTGCGCGTGTCCGATGTCCGCAGACATCACGTCACTCTCTAGACCAATGGGTGACCTCATGGACCAAACAGGGAAGTGCGTCCGCGGACCAAGCCCAGATATCACTAATTTGTTTTTACCTACTTTTGGCCCATTTTAAAGAAAACTACAGGATGGATTTGCACCAAATTTACAAAAGCATGCTTCTGGGACCAAGTCGCCACTCTTGACGCAAATTTGGTGAAACTCCATCCAGCGGTTTGGGATGTAGGCGTGAGCAATTCCTGTTTCCATTGCATCTATGGAAAAAAAACATTTTTGGGACTCCCCCTCAAACTTTGTCCCCCCTTGACGAAACCTGACCAAGCTTGTCAGAAGAACTCAGAGCAGGCCATATGCTTTTCTTGCAAAGTTTGTTGAGGATTTACCAGGGGGAGCGAAGTTATAAGCCACCCAAAAAGTGTTCATCCTATGAGTTGAGCAACTTAACCATAACTACACTGCCACAGGCAGTGTAATATATATATATATTTTCTGCTTCAGCTAATCATGGGGAATTCTATAAAACAAAAGCCAAATCTGCACAATGCTGCATGGGCGTGTGGCAATTTTCCGCTGTTTATAAAAAAAAGTATAATCATTATAAACATGCAATTTATGCTCCAAATACCTAATTTCGCACTCCACCAGTTTGCCAACTCTTACATTCGGGACATGTTCAGAGTAGCCAGGAAAACATTTTTGCTTGCCATCCTCTCTGTGCAAAGTTGAACTCAGAAGTGTGCCTTAATAGCGTGCCGGGGTTGAAATTTAGAAATCTGCCTAATATCCTCTCTGTGTAAAGCTTAATTTGGAAGGCTGCCTAATAGTGTGCCTTGCCTGGAATTAGAAGTGTGCCTAATATCCTCTCTGTGCAAAGTTGAACTCAGAATTGTGCCTTAATAGCGTGCCGTGGTTGAAATTTAGAAATCTGCCTAATATCCTCTCTGTGCAAAGTTGAATCTAGATGTGTGCCTTATAGCGTTCCCTAGTTGAATTTAGAAGTGTGCCTAATACCCTCTCTGTGCAAAGCTGAATCTTGATTTTAGAAGTTTGCCGAATATCATCTCTGTGCAAAGTTGAATTTAGAAGTGTGCCTAATATCATCTCTGTGCAAAGTTGAATTTAGAAGTGTGCCAAATATCATCTCTGTGCAAAGCTGAATTTAGAAGTGTGCCTAATAGCGTTCCCTAGTTGGACTTAGAAGTGTGGCTAATATCCTCTCTGTACAAAGTTGAATTTAGAAGTGTGCCTAATATCCTCTCTGTGCAAAGTTGAATATAGAAGTGTGCCTTATAGCGTTCCCTAGTTGAATTTAGAAGTGTGCCTAATACCCTGTCTGTGCAAATTTGAATCTTGATTTTAGAAGTGTGCCGAATATCATCTCTGTGCAAAGTTGAATTTAGAAGTGTGCCTAATATCATCTCTGTGCAAAGTTGAATTTAGAAGTGTGCCAAATATCATCTCTGTGCAAAGCTGAATTTAGAAGTGTGTCTAATAGCGTGCCTTGCCTGCATTTAGAAGTGTGCCTAATAGCGTTCCCTAGTTGAATTTAGAAGTGTGCCTAATAGCGTTCCCTAGTTGAATTTAGAAGTGTGCCTAATAGCGTTCCCTAGTTGGAGTTAGAAGTGAGCCTAATATCCTCTCTGTGCAAAACTTGATTTTAGAAGTGTGCCTAATATCCTCTCTGTGCAAAGTTGAATCTAGAAGTGTGCCTTATAGCGTTCCCTAGTTTAATTTAGAAGTGTGCCTAATATCCTCTCTGTACAAAACTTGATTTTAGAAGTGTGCCAAATATCTCTGTGGAAAGTTGAATCTAGAAGTGTGCCTAATAGCGTTCCCTAGTTGAATTCAGAAGTGTGCCTAATATCTTCTCTGTCGAAAGTTGAATCTAGAAGAACAAGTTACTCTTTTACCTGGTAACGTTCTTTCGATGGGATGGTTCGACGACGTATTCCATATCTACGACAATAATCACCACAGCTGTGCTGCTTCGGAAAATCTTTCGGCGTATGTGTCCTGCATTGATGACATCAATACACCGCCCTCGAGGACCTCCTCCGACAGCCAACATCACTGGATGTTATAAGTAGGACACACAACGCCCGTAGCCTCAGTTCTGTTTTTTCCACGATGTTTGCTTGGGAGATCTCGGCGCTTCGACTCTTTGGAGTTTCTGTTCTTTATCGGTTCTTCGAACCTGTTCGTTTGTGAAGTTATCCTTCGTGATGTCTACCTTGTCTTCCACCCCGCGTCCGGGCTTTAAGAAGTGCGGGGACTGTGGGTCCAAGATGTCGGTGACGGACTTGCACGACGCCTGCCTGTGGTGCCTCGGGGAGGCCCATGACACGGATGATTGTGCCTAATATCATCTATGTGCAAAGTTGAATCTAGAAGAACAAGTTATTCTCTTACCTGGTAACGTTCTTTCGATGGGATGGTCCGACGACGTATTCCATATCTATGACAGTAATCACCACAGCTGTGCTGCTTCGGAAAATCTTTCGGCGTCTGCGTCCTGCGTCAATGACGTCGATATGCCGCCTTCGAGGACCTCCTCCGATGGCCGACGTCACTGGATGTTATAAGTAGGACACACGACGCCCGTAGGCTCAGTTGCAGTTTTTTCCCCAGAACGTGTGGCACCAGTCTTCTGACAGTCTGACCACACAAAGCCTTGCGGAAACTTAAGCTGCAATCGCATAAGAAATTCTGTAGCGGGGAAGGCAGGGAGGGAGCAATATGGAATACGTCGTCGGACCATCCCATCGAAAGAACGTTACCAGGTGAGAGAGTAACTTGTTCTTCAAGAGGATTGGGTCCTCCGACATATTCCATATCTATGACAGACTCCCAAAGCAGTACCAATGCAAGGAAGTGGTAAAAGAATTTAGCAAAAGAAATTTAGAATGCCCAATGAAATTGCGGAGCAACGGACCGCCTTGCCAAAGGCCAGATCCGGCCCACGGATGAAATCGAGGGAGTAGTGATGTAACAAAGTATGGACCGAAGCCCAGGTGGCTGCGTCACAGATGTTAAGAATAGCAACACCCCTCTGTAGGGCAGTAGAGGCAGCCATACCCCTGGTAGAATGGGCCTGCAAGCCGACCGGTGGGTCCTTACCCACCAAGCGGTAACACTCAGAAATAGCCAGAATAATCCAGCGAGACAAAGTCTGCTTAGCCACAGCTTGTCCCAAACGCTTACCAGCGTAACCAATGAAGAGTTGACCGTCCACTCTGACCCGGGACATGCGTCAAATATAAAAGCTTAAAGCTCTCCTAGGATCGAGCCTATGGAGCCTCTCCTCTTCCTTACCAGGATGTGGAGGAGTATGAAATGCCGGAAGAACAACCTTCTAGCCTAAATGAAATTCCGACACCACCTTCGGAAGAAAGGAAGGACGAACTCTAAGGACAACTCTGTCCTTATGAAATACAGTGAAGGGTGGCTTAACTGAAAGTGCCTGTAACTCACTCACTCTGCGAGCGGAAGTGACCCCAACCAAAAATACAGTTTTAAGAGTCAACAGTCTCAAAGGGCAAGAATGCAAAGGCTCAAACGGAGCACACATCAGAAACTTGAGGACAAGGTTTAAATCCCAACCGGGCACCTGGAAAGGTGACTGAGGGAACACATTAGTGAGCCCTTTTAGAAACTGAGAAATTAAAGGAATGTTAAAATAAGAACACTCTTCAGACGAGTGCTTGAATATGGACAGCGCCGCCAGGTAACCTTTAACCGTACCCACTTGCAAGCCCCTGTGGGCTAAAGAAAGCAAAAAAGATAGAACCACAGGAATGTCACATGCAAAAGGATCCACATTCTTAACCCTGCACCAGTCGCAGAACTTTTGGCAACGGCAACGGTACAGGGACTTAGTTGCAGGCCTTCTGGCTGAAAGCAAACACCTCCATCATGTCTTCAGGGAGGTCCCAATCCTTATACCTCAACCTTTCAGAAACCAAGCGTGAAGGTTGAGGGATCTGACCTCTGGATGGGGAACTTGACGACCCCCCTCCCGTGAGAGCAGATCGTCTTGGTAGGGAAGACGACGTGGAGGGCAGATGGACAAGTCGAGAAGGTCCGGGTACCACGCCCTCCGGGCCCATGCCGGAGCAATGAGGATCATCCGGGAACCGAACATTCGTAACCTCCGCAGCACTTGCGTGATGACGGGGACTGGAGGAAACGCGTACAGCAGTGGGTAAAACCACTCCACCACGAACGTGTCTCCTAAGGCTCCTTTTGGAGGAAATTCCCACAAGCGGAACCTTTCGCACTTCCGGTTGACACTGGAGGTGAAGAGATCCACTTGAGGGGTCCCCCAAAGGGGGGAAGATCTCCAGGAAAATCTCCTGAGCCAACTCCCACTCGTGAGAGATCGCGCTCTGCCTCCTCAGGGCCTCTGCCGTCTCGTTTTCATCTCCGGCCAGATGAACTGCCGAGATCGAAAATTCCTGCTGGATTGCCCAGAACCAGAGCTGCATCGCCTCCCTGCACAGAGGAAGTGACCCTGCCCCCCTCCTTTTTGTTGAGGTAGTGCATGGCCACTGTGTTGTCCGTCAGGATCAGGACATTCTTTCCTCGCACAGTCGGCAGAAAAGCCTTCAGGGCAAACCTGACGGCCCTCAGCTCCAACAGATTGATATGAAGTCTGGACTCCTACGGAGACCAACGACCGCTGACTGTCAACTCGTTGGCATGAGCTCCCCATCCCGTGAGGGATGCGTCCGGCCAGGGTAGCCAAAAAGGAGCCCCCTTCATCAGATTGCCTTCGACGGCCCACCACAGAAGGTCCTGGGCGACCGAGGACGGCACCTGAACAGGGTCCGACATCCTGCCCGAGGACTGAGACCACTGGAGCTTGAGTGCCCATTGCAAAGATCTCATCCGCAACCTGGCCTCTGGCACCAGAAGAATGCAGGATGCCATGAGGCCAAGCAATCTCAAGAACTCAAACGCTGGGAGACTCTGGGCAAGCTGAAACTTGTGCACCATCTGCTGAATGTGATGAGCCCTCACCTGGGGAGGAAAACACTGCCCCAGGGACGTGTCAAGCACTGCTCCGATGTACTGGAGCCTCTGAGTTGGTGTCAAATTGGACTTCTTTAAGTTGAGGGAGAAGCCCAGCTTGTGGAGGGAGTGGCAGGTGACTGACGGATGATCCAGGACTTGCTTGGGAGAGCGCGCCCTGATCAACCAATCGTCCAGGTAGGGGTAGATGTAAAACCCCCCTTTCCTGAGATGCGCTGCCACCACTACCATGAGCTTGGTGAAGACCCTCGGGGCGGAGGTCAATCCGGAAACTGAAAGTGCGAGTCGCCAACCGTGAACCTCAGGTACTTCTTGTGCTTTGGATGGATCGGCACATGAAAATAAGCATCCTTGAGGTCGAGAGACACCAACCAGTCCTGAAGTTGAATGGCCTGGAGGACTTGAGAGAGAGTAACCATCTTGAACTTGCGGACTCTTCAAAGAGAGATTCCCCGGTGGATTGTCGTGAGGCCTCTGTCAGAAAGGAAGACAGTAGCCGTGGGCTATGATCTCCAGAACCCACACATCTGAAGTAATGGCACGCCACTCTACAAGATGCTGCGTCAGCCTTCCCCCAACCGGCGAACCATGGGACATGGCCTCATGACTGAGCTGAAGCGGCTGCGGCGTTGCCTGAGGAAAAAGAGGCAACTGCCCGAGCGGCCTTGGCACCTCGAGTACCTTGTTTTCCACATCTGGCACTCCTACGGTCGCCCCTTTGACTGGCAGCTCCTCTCGCTTTACCAAAGGATGAGTAATAACGAAAGGAACCTCCCCTCCATTACTGTCCCCTAGGACCAAAAGGCAGAGGTTGTTGAACTGCAGCACCCAACGACTTCGCTGCAGCTTTGGAAGTCTGCAACCTCTCAAGGCTCTCGTCAGCCTTGCTGCCAAAAAGATGTTCCCCGTCAAAGGGACGATGGCGTTGACGACATCTTCAGAGGAGGAGCCTCGAAAGGGTCTGTCAACGACCTCGGTGCCACAGGCGTCAATGTCTTCCTCGAAGACACCACAGGTGCACACGGTCTTGAGCGTGTCGAGGACCGGGACCTCGAATGGGCATGACGAGAACGATTCCCCTTGTCCGAGCGGGACCTTTCCTGCGAATCGTGCCGGCCACCTGAGCCCGAAGGCGTATGAGCAGTGTTTCTCGACCAATCATGACCGACCCCACTCGGAGGCGCAGACGGACCAGTGCCCTGCAATTCGAGAATCGCTAGCATTTTCTTACCGAAGGAAGCCCATTCCTCCGGCGTCTCATGCTTGGTGGGATAAGCGACCTGCCGACGGGCGGAGTCCTCGGATGAGGACGGGGAAGGCGACCGATGACGGCGCTTCCGGGAGTGCCTCGAAGAGGCAGAGGAGTGGCGGGACCTACTCCGGGAGCGCAGAGCGGGTATAGAGCGCGGAGTGGATATTGAGTGTTGAGCAAACGGATGATATATGTGCGGGATGGAATGATTTTAGTGCATGGAACGTTTGAAAGAGCATGGCAGTGAACGTTTTTTTTGAGTGCTTGAAACGGTCATAATGCATGGAACAGCCGGAGTACATGGAACGGATGGAGTCCATGGTACTATTAGAGTGGGCCAAATCTCAAACACCTAAGGTAAACCACCATATCACATCTCCATGCTTACTCTCTTCTTTAAACCACCACTCAACTAGAACACAGCGATACTATAACACCATTCGGTATAGCTGTTCTCATACCATCATCTGCCTCATACTCCCCATCACCCTAATTAAACACTGCTGGTTATACACCCTCCAGCCTAGGCGTTCTCCTCAGGCCTAACGCAGCCAGAATCGGTCCGGATAAAAACCTGCCAGAACGAACACATACTCTTGATCTCTCAACCACCACATCTACCGCTAGAAAGCAGCTATCACACGAATGCCACACCAGCTGCACACATATCCGTGCTCACACGCACCGTTTGACTCTCTCTAATCTCTCCACTGACTTGAACTTCGGTTCCTGAGGGCGTTCATCCTAACAGCGTCTTGAGACCTTACATAAGGCGCTATATAAATGCAAAATAACATAACATAACATTACAATTCCCCAAGTCACAGGCGGATTAATTTTATTTCAACAAAATCTCCTGTAATGTATCTTATAAATGACACATAAATGTATGCAGTACGACTTGTGGTTGCTAAGAAAAACGCATAAGTTATGATAGTTCTTTTAAACTAATGGGAAATCTTCATGTGCATGTACATCTGTGCTCCCCTTCCTCCAGGCAATGTGCCGTTCCTGGCCAGAGCTTCCTGGACTGTGGTTTTATTAGCCTCTTTGTTGTTTGATGCTGGTTGGCTGCAAGTCTTAAATACTTGGGAGGCAAGAGCTACACAGAGATTTCCCACTGCAGAAAATGAGGTAGGCCAGCCCTGTGATGTCACAAGGTCCTCCTGACATCTGGAATCCTGTCCGGTTATCTGAAGGGGCCCACCATTTTGATCTGAAAAACTGCAATCGTCTTGTATTTTTCATAGAGTTCAGCTTGCCTTGATTGCAGCTCCTCCCATATTCCAGTCATGCACTGGCTATGCCATTTGCCCTGCATAGCTATGAGCCTTCAGAGATAACAGGTCTGACTGTGAGGGTAGGCCACAGTTTATTGCAGTTGTAAATAACTGGAATGCAAGAGCCAGGCTTGCAGTGGGGGAAGCCATTTGTAAAGTCTGCCCAGCAACAAGCAAAAGGCTCTGCCCTGGGCCTAAATGAAACTTACATGTGATCCATGGGAAGAAGTGGGCAGAATTTTGCATGTGAAGCATAATATACATTTCATCTTGTCAACACACACAGTAAGGGCCTCATTATGAGTCCAGCGGTAGCTGCGCCAGTAAAACCGGCAGGCTGCCGCCGGACTCGTGATTTTTTCCAGCGCCTGGCTTCACGGAAACACTGCAGAATTACCACCCTGGTGTTCTGGAAGTCAGGCGCCAGAAAATGTTTAATCTACATTCCCATTGAGTCCTACAGGACTCAATGGGAATGGGGATGACAGTAGCACCGGCACTGTTAATAACTGGCTATGGGTGTCTAGTTAACTACACAAGGCTACTACGGCGCATGCATCCTGATGACTACGAATGACTCTGCGCAGACATTTGGGGGTCAGTTTCCAGGTATCACAGAGTTTAAAAGTAAGGTGTAAAAGTAAGGCAGAACCGCTTTGCGCCTTACTTTTACACTCTACTACATTCACCTCTGAATGGCCCAATTACACTTTATGCCTGAAAAGACGGACGGGTGGAAATGCTGTTTCAACAAGGTGGTGAAGCTGCACTTACTTAACATGCATCTCCAAGTATGCCTGGGACCAGTATCATAGGGAGCAGTATGAGAAGCAGGATTATCCAGATTGAAAGGACTGGCAGTACTGTTGCAGCATGCAGAGTGAACGTGCCAGCTCAGTGCCTGCCTTAATGGTTTGTAAGGTGTCATCCACTTTCTTGCCAAACAAATCCATGACATTAAAGGTCACGCCTACGACCTTAGCATGAACATCCGGCTGGAAGTTGGTGGCCTTAATCCAGCTTTGTCTGCATAAACCAGCACCGGTACCAAGTGGTCCAAAGCCGGTGCCTGCAATATCAACCGATAAGGATTCTGTGTCTGTTAGGTTGTGCACAGCTAGCAGCTGGTCCCTGGGAGGACAAGGAGGTGTATCAAGTTTTCCAGATGGGTCTTGTTGTTGAGGCTTAGCTGGACCAGGCAACCTGTGTTGTAGCTCTGACACCAAGGACTAAGTGGTCAAAATATCCATGGAGCTGTCCTTAGGAAGTTCCAGTGGAGAAGGAACTTGGCTCAGTGTGGAAGGAAGAAGCCCTATTGGTGGTGGAACCACCTTAGGTGGACACATGGTCGACTTTGGACTAGAATGTATAACCTCCATATTGTCATCGGAAAAAACACCTACTGGTTCCATCATCTCAGGTGGGATTGCAGACTGACTCAACACAGCAGGAGACACACCAAGGGCTAGAGGAAAATGATTCAGATTTTCGTAAGGCAGCCAGTGCTGAAGACGATTGCATGGCACCTGCTGCAGACAACGAGTAAGTGGTAATCATGCACGAGGTCTGCGATAGCTGGTACAGAGGCTTAATAGCTGACTATGTCATTAAAGGAGTGGAAGGTTCGGCCTTATGGGTCATCTATGATGTCTGGGCCTACGAAGAGTGCCTCTTTGACCTAGAGGCAGAGGTAGTTGTTTACGCTGTCGCCAATGTTGATGATGTGGCATCCCTGGCTGAGGTCAACTGAACCTTTTTAGACTTTCTCCCATGGGAATTATGCCCGTTTGATCTCAACCGCTTGGAAGATGGAGTATGTTGGATGGGCCTGCTCTGTATGAGGGCCTACAGATCAATGCCAAGTCAGAGGCCTCTGCAGCATCATTAAGCCAGTCCACTAACCTGTGTTGGTGGTCCCGGAGGATTTTATTGGAAAATTACTGTAAGATGGAGCAGTCTTAGATGTCATGTGCCGGGTAAATGCAGTAGAGACAATCATTGTGGAGATGTTTCAAATGGACATTATTGAGGCTGCATCTGGCACAGGCCTTGAAGAGACTCTTCTTTCTGGTGTATTCCATGGATGAATGAAGACCTCACAGTAGAAAGGCAAGAAAATCTGCTTCAACAGGGCGGCGGCCACTGGAACAGGAGCAACTCCAGATGATACTGTAGTCAAGGATCTTCACAATCGAACAAATGTTGAAGGATTACAGGAGAGATTTCTGAGGACTCCCAACACATAACGTGCAGTAAAGAAAATGTGAAGATGGCCTCCAAGGATGGAGTTAAGAGAGCCCTTTCTATTTTTTTTAACATGTTTTTATTGTTTGGTTCACATCATTACATCTTCAGACCACAGTATTATCATATGTTATTGCATTAACATACTATCAATTTCACTATAGACGATTGCAACTTTGGTTGGGGCATAATTACTTGTCCAACAGGTGGTGGCCTCCTCACCCCATATCTGTTCGACATTCTAACCATTACTCTCAAGTCCGGCCCCTCCTCTTCTCCCCCCCTTTCATTGAAGCCTCGTTGCGCGCCATCAGATATGCTGTTAATGGATCCTGTATCCATTTAGGCCTGTTTTGTTGCCCGCATAAGGCAGCAAGTCTCCGTCAGTATCACTCAACCAAATCGGATCTCTCAGCCATTTGTTCACCCCCAGTGAAGAGGCATTTGTCCACTTCATCAGGATGCATCTCCTGGCTGCTATCATGCAGGTCGCCAAAAGTTTGCGGCATCGCTTAGGTACCCCTGGTGACCATCCAAACATGCCACACATCATTGTACAGGGAATGGTCTGCCCCACCACATCTGTCATGACCCCTATTACTGCCTCCCAGTAAGGACGCAACTTATAACATAACCACGGCATATGTACCATGTCCGCCGGGTCCGTGCTGCACCTTGGACATGTAGCTGGTTTAGTGTTGTCATACTTATGTACTCGTGCTGGAAGATGTAAGCCCTGTGGAGGGCTTTAAGTTGGATTAATTACAGCCTCGAGCTGAAGGCTTCCGTGTGTGTGATGCCACATAACATCTCCCACTGTTTGTCATTGAAGGTCTCCCTGCAGTCTTTCTCCCACTTGTCTTTACAGACGAGGGGATCGCGGTGCGTGTCTGCCTGGATGATCTTGTATATCGCTGATATCACCGCTCTGCACCCTGGAGAGTTTCTAATATATTGCAATAGCGGCATCGTTGGAGGGATGTCTGGGAAAACTGGGAACCATTCCCTAAACGCTGCATTAATCCTTAAATGCTGCAATCTGCATTGGAATCCGCTACCCATCTTGTCAATGAACTCTTCCTGAGATACAAACGTACCGGTTGGGTACATGTCATCCAGTTGTGCTATCCCTGCTCCCTCCCAATAACCCACTATAAATGCATCGCAGGTTGGTGCCACGACCTCTATCTGCCATAATGAAATGCCTGGGTCAAACGGGTGTTCCACCCCAAGCCTCTTCATAGCCCTCCTCCAGGCGTGCACTCTGCAGGCCACTGGGTCTATTTTGCATTTGTCCCCCACCCTCCCTGAGATCAGCACTCCCTGTAATGTGTGGGGATGAAACAAGCCCTGCTCAATACGCATGTGGGGCGTCAGCGGCACCCCTGGCATCCAGAATCTTGTGAAGGACAGTTGTGCTGCTAAGAAGTATGCCTCTACATCAGGTGTGCATATCCCCCCTTTTCCTACGGTAGTACTAGTACTTCCTAGCTTACACGTGGGGCTTGCGGATGCCAGGCCAGCTTAACCATTTGAGAGCACACATCCCGGAAGTTGCTCTCTACTGGCCATACCGGTATGCTTTGAAACATGTAGAGGAGCTTGGGGAACACCACCATTTTAGCCACAGTCACTCTGCTCATAATTGTAAGTGGGAGTCTACACCATCTATCTACGCTGGTTCGTAAAGCCTGTAGGTAGCTCTTATGATTATTGTCTAGCAGGGATTGCGGTTCCCTACTAGCCTTCACTCCCAGATAAGTAACTACGGTCTGTTCCCACCCGAAACCTTCTGTGTCCGGCGGTCAGGACGTTATCTCATTTAGAGGGAATAGAGAGGACTTGGTCCCATTTAAACAAAGTCCCGAGGCTCTGCCAAATGCAACTATCTCTTGTGTCAAAGGTGCCAAGTTAACCCCCAGGTCCTTAATGTAAATAATTGCGTTGTTGTCATGATGCCTGCCCCCGGGAAACCAGACCAGGCCCAGCAGCCCCGGAAGCAGGCATCACAACATTTGGAGCATGCCCAAAAGCCCCAGTTAGGGGCTGTTTGGGTGCAGTCCTGGCGCCTTTGGCGCCAGGCTCATAAGTACAAACTCAGTCCTGGCGCCATAGGCGCCAGGCTCATTAATGATAACTTACCTAAAGCAGACCATGCTGCTTACTCACCTGATGCAGACCATGCTGCATGAAGACCTAAGCCAAATGAGGCTTAGGAGGGACTATTTTAATGCAGGGACTATTTTCTTACCTGGGTGGGGCAGTGGAAGAATACTTACCTGGGACTTCTTCCAAAGCTATTTAAGCCACGCCCGGACAGCCACACGTGCTTCGCGTTATCCTGCAGTAGCAGCGTAATGCTCACCGTGCCTGCAGCAGCTTCCAGTCTTCAGCCACGCCCATCTACACTCCGGAGCTCCTGAACCCTGCAAGGAAAGCAGAATGAAAGGTTAGAGCAAGAGTTTTATTCATACTCACCTGAATCCTGCATCTTTCCGACTTGGGCCTGGAAGAAGGAATCCATTAGACGCTCTTGCCGCGCCTCCTGCAACGCCGCGCTGAACTCACCTGTTGCCATTTTCAGCCTTCCTTCACGCGCATCTTCAGTTCGCGGCCGCTCTTCATCACCTATGGACATAATAACAATAAGGTGAGCAACAGAGAGTTATCTAAGACAACAAAGGCAAATATTAAGACTTACTTGAGATCACCGGGGATACTCACCTAATCTCGGGTCGGTGCAACCTCTACTGCATCTCTGCCGCACCGCTGCCCCTTTGGGGAAACATTCCGCTACAGACTTACCCGGTTGCGGTAAACGCTTCAATCCACGGATCTTCCTCCGAATGGATGCCTGAAAAGGAAAAGACCACAGGTTAGAGCAAGCTTCCCTCTTTATTCCGAAGCAGCTTTTATGAACACTTACCTGCACATTTCTGGTTGCCACGTGAACTCTTTCCAGATCCATAAGGGCAACCTAGGGGAATTGGACAGAGTGAATTCCAGACGTTTTGAACTCTTTATAACTATTACCTCTACGGAGTCAACACCCTCTGCAACTCACCAACTTCCCACACCAGTGAGGCAACTGGTCATCTACATGTCCCTGCACTTGAAGCAGGATGGAGAGCTCATCTTTCCAGATTATCAGGTGAGAATCTAAAGGAGTCCCAAAGTAATTCATGGGGAGAAGGTGGGGTTAAGCTTAAACCTCACGGGTGGTTAGTTCCCCCTTTCTGCATTACAGAAGAGTATTCATACGAGCCACACAGACCAAGCTGGGAGGCCCGGACCACTCCGTCATCTCGGCGCTCCGTGTATCACTGGAAGAAGTAACATCAGGCCGGTCCAGATCAACACCCCTGTGGACACCAGGTGAGCGTAACAGTTGTCCGCATACAATTAAATGTATTCGCTTGGCCCACAAATAGCTACGCCCCTGTGCCTGTGAAACCTTTGCAGCCTGCCAGCCAGCACCTCAATTGCGATGGCAAAGATTAAAGGAGAAAGCGGGCACCCTTGTTTGGTCCCCCTCCCAAGTGCAAACAGGTCAGACAATGTGCCCAGAATATTTATCTAAGCACTGGAGCCTGCATATAGCAGCAGTACCGCTTTCAAAAAATATACGGGGACGCCCACCTGGGCCAATACTTCGAATAGGTAGTTCCACTCAACTGAATCAAATGCCTTTTCCATGTCCAAAAGTGCCACAACTACCTGTGTTGTGGGGTCTATCTGTGCCAGGATTGCGAACAGGCGCCTGAGGTTTAGTGAGGTCGACTTCCCGGGGATAAACCCTGACCAATCTCGATGAATTATCTGTATGACGTACGGGAGCAGGTGGTCCGTCAATACTTTAGCAAATATTTTTGTGTCCAGATTTAATAGAGAAATTGGGCGGTACGAATAGCAGTCTAGTGGGTCCTTCCCTGGTTTAAGAATTAATGTTATCACTGCCTCCCTCATCGAGAGGGGTGGGGGGAGTATTCCCAATACCAATCCCTCCTCCCAAACTCCCAGCATGTGTGTACTACTTCCGGCCCCCATTCCTTGTAAAACTCAGCCGCTATACCGTCTGTGCCCAGGGCCTTCGAGGTGGGAAGGGCCCTCACTGCGCCCAGCATATCCTCAACCGTAAGAGACTTCGGCAGGGCCTCCACAGCTTCGGCGCCTAGTCTAGGAAGTGCTGCTGCCACAATGTATTCCCTTATTTCATCCTCAGGTAGTGTGCCGCTTGTGATCTCACCCGGTTTCACTACCACTGACCCCTCCTTGGTTCTCACTGCGGTTATTTCTCTGTAGCTCAGTTCGTGACTGAGCAGTGCTGCCAGGTGCCTGCCCTGCCCCCCTCCTCTCCGTATCTATGGGCCATTGCAGGTTGGGCAAAGTATTTTACCTCCCGGTCTGCTAATGCTTGGAAGTTGTCCAACCCCTCCTTTAACCTAGCAAGCAAACTCAGTGAGCTCAACCTGTCTGCCTCCTCTTTCCTGTGTTTTACTTCGAGTTCCGCTTCATGTAGCTCCCTACGGATCAGTTTTAAAACGCCCAATTCATTGGACATGCAACCCCCCCGTAGCATTACCTTGAACCCCTCCCACAAAGTTCCTTTCTCCTGCACTGAGCCCAGATTTTCCAAAAAGTAATGTTTCATCAGACTGTGTATTTCACTCTTGAACAATATGTCAAATAGTGCCGCCGGCTCGAACCTCCATCCGGGGTGAGGAGGCGACACCTCAAGCGCATGGACCAAAGAAATGGGGAATGGTCCGAGAACATTCTCGGGAGCAGTTTGCATCCCTCCGTGCAGTGTACCAGGTAGGGGCACCCCAATATGTAATCTAGTCTGGTTGAGGAATTGTGCGTCGTGGAATGGTGTGAGAATCCCCCCACCCCCAGGTGCAGCAGTCTCCAAATATCTCCCAAGTCCAATGCCTCCATAGCATTCAACACTGCTTCTGCTGCGCTCGTACGCTTCCTCCCCTCCCCTGTTCTATCCATGCTGGGGTCCAGTATTACATTGAGATCTCCCGCCCACATTACATTGGTGTCTAGATACTTTTGGCATTTCCCAAGCAGTGTATTGAAAAATTCGGGATCATCCACTTTTGGCCCATAGACGTTGACCAGGGTCAGCTTTATGTACCCCACACATCTCGAGACAATTACATACCTCCCCTCTCGGTCAATTGCGGTGTCGCTAACCCAGAACCCCATCGACTTGTGCACCAGAATCATCACACCCGCTGAGTATGCCGAATATGTAGTGAAATATTTACAGTTGCCCCAGCCCTTGGTGACCCATTCGTTCCCCTGCCCTTTGAGATGGGTTTCCTGTAGCATGACTATCTTTGCGCCGTGTCTCTCACCATATTGTTTCACTTTCCGGGCTTTACGCGGGTCATTCAACCACTGCACGTTCCAGCTTATTACCCTACATGCCATTGCTTGGGTGAGGATCAAAGAGAAAGCTTGTCTACCCCGCCTTACCAACCGTACCAGAGGTTGCCTAGTGGTCTTTCCAAAACAATGTGAACCTTTTTGAGGAGCTCTAAGTCTGCCAACCGGGCAGCTTGTCCCCTCCCTGCCCACCCTAACCCAACTTCCCCCTGCTCTGCCCCCCACTCCCACACTGCCTGCCCCTAACTTGCAGTGGATAACCACCCACCCCAATAGAAACCCACCACAAAAATTAGCATGGGCAACAGCCCGGGCCGCTGGATGCCACCATCCAAGTGGCTTTCAACTCCTGAACTTCAGAGGAAGACTATATCTTTAAGAATCTTTCGTATATGCCACAGGTCTGACTAGGTACATTTCTAGCGCTGGTTTAACATGACCCTTCGGGCTCTGGCTCATAACGCCACCGCCTAAAGTTGCCTAAATTCTGTGTGCATGTTGGTTCGTTACAGCTTTACCAACTTTAAACGGCGGGGGTCCAAGTCTCTTATATTATGGTGCCTGGTATATCACTTTGGCAGAGTTTCAATGAATTCGTGTACCGCTGTCAGGTCGGTGAAGAAGTGTGCCCCACCATTGCACTGGACTCTGAGTTTGGAAGGGTATTGCATGGAATATTGCATCTCCTTATCACATAGGGCCCTCTTCGCTTCTGCGAAGGACATGCAGACCTTTTGGACGTCCGGGGTGAAGTCTGGATAAAAGGATACCTTGCTATTCTCAAATGTGAGGTCCCCAAGTTCCCTTGCCCTCCTGAGAATAGCATCTCCGTCTCGATAGTTTAGCATCTTTGCTATCACTGGCCTCGGGTTTTGACCTGGTCTCGGGGCTAGCTGTGATATCCTGTGCGCTCTTTCAACCAGGAATTAGGAGGATAAGGCTGGTCCCTGCAGTACATTTTTTATGAAGGTTTCCATGAACACTTCCATGTTCTGTTGCGGGACAGATTCCAGGATCCCCACCACCCTTATGTTGTTTCTACGTGATCTCTTACTTCCCTGCGCAGCTCTTGTACCGCCTGTGCGGTTTCATTGCTGGTGTCCTCCAGTACGCTGACTCTTGTTTCTACTTCAGAGGTTCTGCTGCTCTCTTTGTCCTGCATCCTGTCCACCTTGTATGTTAAGCCATCTAGTTTTGTGTTTATGGCGGCGAATCTGGAGCGCATCTCAGCGAGAAGCAGGCTCAGTTCCGATGCAGGAGGATCCTCGTTTGGTCCTGCCACTGCCCCTGTGGGGGACAGGGTATCCGCCATTCTAGGGAGTCCAGGCGTTGTTACTGGGATATCTGTCTTTCCGCAGTCCTCCTTTCTGTGTAAATGGTAAGCGGGTCTGCCTTTTGCACCCCTTCACCTTAAAGTTTCTGCGTGCCACCTTCCTACTGGGTCCCAGGCCCGTCGCTTGTCTCTGGGGCCTGCGGTTAGTTATGTGTCTTCAGAGTTCTGTCTCTTTCTCTTGTCGATAGTTCGGGTGGTTTAAGCCCCAACGTTGCTGTGATGCTGCTGCCACACCACCCGGTTGGGCGCTGCAGGGAAGTATTGCGCTTCCTTTACAGCGAAGGTTTCCTCCAACTTTCTCCTCTATACACCAGTCGTTGTTATTCACTTACTCCTCTTGCAGTCAAGCGTTCATTTAAGCCGTTTTGCCGGATCCTGGCTTTGGTGATCTCACCCCCTCTCTTGCTTTGCTTTAGGGTAGTCTGTGTGCCTTCTTACCCCCCCCACCAGCGGCTCACTCGCATCTCTACTGGTCTTATATTGCCCCTTGCCTCTGCTGTGTCGATCTTGAGGGGTTCAACGCTGCCATATGCACTGCTCATCACCCAGTATCCGGTAAGCACCACGTTTAACCTGAGCCCGTGCTTCTTATTGAATAGGTGTCAATAGGTCTCCGCTTGTGCTTGGTAGGCCCCGCTGGGAGTACCCTGCCAGGACCTGTTGTTGCAAGGTCCAATGTTCTGTCCCTTATATTCCCCTATGCGCTTCATTCCCCGTCTGGCTCCTGGGCTTCTGTGCTTGCTATATTTGTCTTATGTCTTTTAACAGCACTGGTTCTGGGTTTCACAGATAGTGCTTTTTCACTCCCCTCACTATCAGTCCCGTTCCCACTCTCTCGAAGGGCAATGGTGCAGTTGTGAGTATGGTGGCCACTGGGTGCACTTTCTGGGCTCCCCGGGGCTGTGATTAAGCATGCAACCTACTTTCTGAGCTTGCTGGGTCCCCTCTTCGACGAGCGGGGCTTGTGGGTCCGCTGCTGGTCCTGCATCTTCACCTCTCCCGCTTTTGCCAGCATCGCTGTCATCAGTGGTTGGTATCGCCCGGTCTTTCCCCCTCTCGCGTTTTGGCACGTGATCACACCACTGCTGGTGGGGGTCCGCTGTTCTGGTGTCTGCTGTCCAGTGGGGGGGCAGGATCCTGTTCGTCCCCTCTCCTCACCTCCTGTCGGGCTGCTTTCATCTTGCACGTCCTCCGAGTCCCACTGACCATCCGGCGCGTCCCTCAACCGGTTCCAACGGGCAGCAGAGCTCCGGCGCTCGGCTCCTGTTCCGTCCCGCACGGCCAGATTCTCTTCAGATCGCTGGTGCACTAGCTGGCATGGGCTGCCCGCCGCAGATGACGACTGCAACGGCCACGCTCCTGGGGACTCCACTTGCCGATCGGCGCACAGGCACTCGGGTGTTAGTTACACTGAGCCACGCTCTCTGCCCTCCGCTGCCAGTTGCGTACCTCACTGCAGCGGTGCTTCTGGGTGCTCAAATTTCACCAAACTTCCCCCTTCCCTCCCAGTCAGTCCACTGCACCTCGCTGGGATTTATAGCTGTTATTGGCCCCAAAGAGTCAAGTTTTGGCCTCCTCTTTCACAGGACTTCCCAGGAGATCACGAGAGCGCGGCCATCTTGGTCATGGGCTCTCCAGCGCCTGCCAGGGAGCCCCTTTTATTGGCTTTAGGACAATATAACCCAAAATGACTGTACTAGAGCACTAAAGTGACTTCAATTGCAATTTGAAAAATAAACTGCTCTATGTTACTGAGGTTTCCCAGTCTGACAACAGGGAATAATCATCCAGCATGTGAATCTATGAGTGATCCAATGCTGGAGAACATTTTGATTAGTTTGACAGAATATATTCCATGTTAAACACCATTCTGATCCCTGTATATTTTAACACAACACAGATATATGGGACCAAATAAGAAACCGCAAGACTACAGCGCCAAACACGTCTGGATGCAACACTGCTTTTCATAATCTTCCAAGTAGCATAGGACGTTCTGCTTCATATCAGAAACTATACTTTTTAAATTATAGGATCAATTCTAAACCAACACCAATTATCTTTTAAATCGGGGGGGGGAGGGTGATTTAAAATGGTTAATGATCACAAATTGGAATACAATCTACTTATCTTATGGACAGCAATCTCAACAAATCAATTATAGTGACAAACGTAGATGAGTGACCAAAAGGCTCATTATACTGAGCACATTTAAATTTAATACATTACTATCCGTAAACACTAACTGATTTTCTCTCCCTCCTATCTCCCTTTTACATCTTTTTTTTCTCTTTTGTGCTTTAATGTTTTTTTCAAATTACACTGTTTTAACTATACAACTTACCACACAAGAAAGGAATGTATCTAATTGAGGATTACATTGCAAATCGGGTATGCAAGGTGAATAGATTAGTTTGGTGCGCTCTTCCCTTTCTGATTTGTAGTTTTTTATTTTTATTTTGTGTGAGCGCCTAGCTGCATGGTTACATAGAGACTGGTATACACCGACTAGTCACAGGGTCAGTAAATGCAAGTTTTGGATTCTATGTCTGCCTGTGCGCTTGGTATTCTGCTTCTTCTGAGGTATTTTTTTTTAATAAATAGTTTCAACTTTTGGTAGTTATTGTCAATTGTTATTTTATTCAAATCGTCAAATAAATGCAATAAGATTTTTTGTTTCAATATTTTCCCATTAGACGTGCTGGAAAAGTTGTGCCAACAAAAAACTCTGCTAGGAGGCAAATACGTGTACTCCACTAGGAGGCACATGCGTGATTCGCCCATCCTTGGGCTTTTTCAAGGCACTGATAATACAATTCATCAAACAGTTATAAGTACATTTTTAACATATGATTTTGACACATTGTTCACCTTATTCAACAATGTTCATATTGTAAAAAACGGTTTTCTATTATTTTCCAGTAGTTTGAGATGTTGAATGGACAAATGTTCTGTGGTTCTTAAGCATAATGTATAGCTGCTCCAAACGTGGGAATATGGTGTCAAGCTATTTTTTTTAAGTTTCCTGGTGTCCAATGTTCTTAGCTGTAGCTTGGTAACTTGGTTCCGGAATTTTGTGTACTATAAATTCTTCCCTTAATCGGTCGAGTGTCCTTAATAAGGCGAACAATGTGTCAAAAATCATATGTTAAAAATTAACCTATAATGTTGAGTGCTTTTCCTACTGCTTACCCTCCAATCCTCCTCCCATCCACTAAACTCCTCTGTCACCTCGAGTCCTGTGGGGACCAGTTTCAAAGAATCCAAGCCAGTTTTCTTCACTGTCCATGGCTGGAAAGACCAGCTATCACAGGCTTGAGAAATGGGTATTAAACAGCCACGGTAGTGGCTGTGTAGTTATGGTTAAATTGCTAATCCCATAGGAAGAGTACTTTTTGGGCGGCTTATAACTTTGTTCCCCCTGGACGAATCCTCACCAAACTTTGCAAAATAAGTGGCCCACTCTGCATTTTATTGCAAAGTTTGGTGAGGTTTAGTCCAGGGGGGGCAAAGTTATAGGGGGGGTCCCAAAATTTCTTTTTTTCCCATAGACATAATGGGAAAAAACTTTGCTCACGCCTAGAGCCCAAACCGCTGGACGGATTTTCACCAAATTTGCGGTAGGAGCGGCGGCTTGGTCTCGAAAGCGTGCTTTTTTTTAATTTGGTGTCAATTTGTCCAGTAGTTTTGTTTTAAATGACCAAAACGTAAGGCAAAAAAATTAGTGATATCTATGTCCGGTCCGCGGACTCACTTCCCTGTTCGGTCTGCGGACTGGCCTCTGATTGGCCAGAAAAATTCACGGACTTTTGCATGGTCCGCGGACACCGGGACGCGACCGCTGATTGGATGGTGAGAAAACATGAAACGTGTCTGTTTTCCTGAAACGCCCGCCATCTTGGATTCGCAGACTTTTTTGGGGTCCGCGAACAGCGCAGTGAAAACCTTTTTTAAAAAAAGCAGCATTTCACTTGTCAAACTCGACAATCTCTGGGGATGTGGGGGAGATGAGGATTCGATTGGATATGGCCACAAGACGCCAAAAAATTGGTTGTTTCACCACTGAAAGTCCGCAAACACTCTGGATGTCCTGGGACAGTCCTGTGGTGTTCGTGGACACTTCAGATGTCCTAGGACATCTGTACCTATTTCTGCATTACAGGGTTGGGGAAAAGTAGTTTTTGGATGGCTTATAACTTTTGCGCCACTCAATGAAACTGCATGTAATTTTGCAATTTTATTCTAGAAATCTAATCCTGAATGGTTCTGCAAAATTTTGGGATTCTGTCAAGAGGGGGCAAAACTAGAGGGGGGGGTCCCAAAATATTGTAAAGGCATATAAATGTGCTGTCATTTGTCGAATCTGCACAACATTTGACAAAAATATTTTGGATCTAGATATAAATGGTTTTCTAAAGTTTGGTGGGATTTTCTCAAGAGAGACGAAATTAGAGGGGGTCTCAACATTTTTTGATGGCTTATAACTTTGTTGCTATTTGATGAATAAAAGATTTGAGAAAGATCATAGACCAAACCTTCAACGTTTGTTTAAAGACTGAATGGATTTTGTCGAATGGGGGCTAAGCTATATGACTATTGTATGTACATACATTTTGATACTTTTTAAAAAATAAAACATGGGCGGATTTCGAGCAAACTCGTGAGGAGCATTGGCAAGGACATTAAAGCATGGTTTTGCAAATGTGCCTGTGTTTTATTTTTCGGCAAGTGTAATAATGTAGGTACAAAAAATAGTCATATGCCTTTGGTGACTAAGGTATAGCCTGTGGCCGTGGGCAGTAGCCAGATTGTCTGGGTCATGGCATAAGGTTATGACACGGACAATCCGGCTACTGGCCATCACCGGTAGGGATGAAAAATGGTGTTAAAGTGCCCATCTCTACCTGGGACCGGCTATGTGGTAAAGTTATTTGAAGGTAGTATAGGTTTGAAACGGAAAAAAGTGCTTGTGGTAATGTGTTCATAGGGTTTTGTGGGCTGCCATGGCAAGGGAAGAGGGGCTGTGTATGGAGCCCCACCTTCTCTTTCCATGTTGGCTGTCTTGGAAAAGGATTTTCCTTCCTACAGCGGGACGCCTGCGGCGTCCCGCTATAGGAATAAAAATCTATGTTTTAGCACCCTGGGTTCCCGCTTTGGGAACCAGGGGTGCTCATGGCCTTTATCCCCCATTTCAGGGGCTGCAATGGACAATAATGGTCCGTAGCCCTCCTTATTTATTTATTTATTTATTTATGTATTTATTTATTTATAACGCACCAATGCCCGCAGACATCAGGCTGTATGGTTACAGTATTTGTTGAGGAAGATGAGGTGAAGGAAGACAGCTTACTACTTGCTGAGAAAGGAATAACCTTTCTGAGAGCATTGCGGTCATTGGATTTGGTGTGGCGGCGCATGGAGGTGGTCCCGTAGAAGTACTGTCCAGGTAGTCTGCAACTGAGTACAAAATTGCACTCAGTGCATTTCACTTTGGTAGCTTTAGCCTTTGGTACACTCCCAACAGTAGCAAAACTGGTACACCAATGATTCGATCTTGGTACTAGAAGTAGGCACTTCCTCTACCTCATCTTCCTGGTCCTCTTCATTGTCTTTGAAAGTACTGTGCTATTTTTGTTTTGACGGTCCTCCAGCTGGTGGTGGTGGTGGCTCTTGGGGATGAGGGATGACAATAACTGATGCCATTTTTAAGATAAATAGCAGTTTTGATAAAATTCTTCCAAGTATGTACTGTGTACTAGATTGGTAATGGATAATGAGTCTGAAAAGGTGTATGAGGTGTGCAAGGGAAATTTTGAAGTTGAAAGTTCCTAGATCAGTAGAAAATGCAGTTCCGAACTGTCCGCGAAGGACGGATCTTATCTTGAAGTGCGGACGGGTTCTCGGACACGTCATCATGCCGTGCGCCAGCGTATGGTCATGTGGCACTGTCCGGAAGGTCCGCAATGAAGTCAGATATTCGTAGATATCTACGGATGCAAAACTAGTTGAAATAGTTGCAAAAAGTGTATAGAAGTGTTAAAAATGATTCTAGAAGGTGGGAAATGGCAGAGTTTTAAGGTGACACTTTGTAAATTGGACACAAATATTGTTATATTTAGTAAGTATGATATTAGTAAGTTGTAGGAAAATAGCATGCACTGGTAAAAACCCATGAAATTCACTGAAAAAACGTTGTTAAGGGACGTTATGGTTAAGTTGCACTAATAAAACCTTATGAAATTCAGTTAAAAAACGTTGTTAAAAGGACCTTATGGTTACAAGTAAAATCGAAAAAACCCTGAAATTCGCCAGTTATGGTAAGCTAAGCAACCATAACTCGCGCCACCACCGTGCACTGCTAAGACTAACAACCAGGACATCAAAGATGACATCACACATCATTGATGACATCACTGATGACATCACATGTGCATTTACTTTTCATACAAGGGGTTGTGAATGTAATGTTGGCAAAAAAGTATGAGGGATTATCGGGAGATGTGTAATAAACTACATACTTCATCATGCAATGTAGCTTTTTAAAGAACATTCCATTGCAGTTTTCTTTCTAGTACAGGAACCTACTCATACAAAAATGTAGGTATTGGCTGCAGCATACACTACAGAGGTGCTATATTTGTAATTTTCCAAAGTTATATAATAAAACGGTGAATGCTTCTGTATCAGACTTTACCGTACTGTGAAACATGTACTAAATAGCTAATAATGCACACTTACTACATATTTCTACTAATACACACAAAACATAAATAGACTACAATGCATACAAATATGGGGCTTATATATGGAGAGTAAAGTAAGCAAACAAGAAGCAGTAGCATTAGCAACTGTGTATAATCTAAATGATTGTATTCACACACAAAAATGATTTCTGTGTTTCAGGCCTGCTTCTTCCCCTATATATGTACATCATAACATGCAATTAAATTCTAAGGAAAGTAGTGTAAGAACATGTGAGAATAGCAATATCTATAAATATAATACCTTTTGAAGGTTAAGTTTCTGACTGTCAGTAAATAAACCCACCTGGCCTAGATATGGCAGTGAACAAAAAAGAAGGGGCTAGACATGTGATGTCATCAGTGATGTCATCAATGATATTTGTGATGTCATCTTTGATGTCCTGGGTGTTGGTCTTAGCAGTGCACGGTGGTGGTGCGAGTTATGGTTGCTTAGCTTACCATAACTGGCGAATTTCAGGGGGTTTTTGATTTTATTTGTAACCATAAGGTCCTTTTAACAACGATTTTTAACTGAATTTCCTGGGGTTTTATTAGTGCAACTTAACCATAACGTCCCTTTAACAAAGTTTTTTCATTGAATCTAAATAAAAGAAGCACAGTTCCATCAATAGGATGGTTGTCCATAACCCTCCCTTGTTTCCTCCAAGGTAGAGTTAAATGTCCAAAGAACAGTTTCCAGTTTTCCTAACAGGCGAGAAACATATACGATTCCAAATAACCCCAGGCTATCATGTCAGTAATGTACTCTTTTATTCCAAAGTGCTAACTAATTAAACAAGGTCTTTCCTTTCAGAGTCTGAAGATTTGGAGGTCCGAAGAAACGTGGAGTTCCCTCTTAAGGTAGCGGTTGGTGTGACTAAACTCTTAAATTGTTCAACGTAAAACTGGGTAGAAAGCCATGCCATTTGCAATTGGATTTGGATGGTAGCACATGGAAAAACCCAATAATTGCAAGTCCCCAAACCGTGCCCAGGAAAACTTTCCAATGCCTTTCATGCTGTCTTTGCCCACAACATATGCCAGAATAAAAATGTATTCATGCAGGCTGTTCCCATGTAGGTTGCACCAACATATGCCATTATTGCCATATAAGGCCTGCAAAAATGCCATGCCACAGAAAGTATACCCAGGCTGGCAGTGCATAAGTGTTGTTACTGGCTACACTGGCCTACATTCACAATGTGGTCGAGTTTAGCCACTTAGTAACACTATGTTTGCTTTACCCTTGTAGCACATTCCTGTGCATCAAGGGTAAAGCAAAACAAGCCTTAGCAATGCTAAGAGTTTGGGCTTTCGTGTAGGCATAGGCAAGGCACTGTTGTATTGGTATTAACTGGCTGTGCATGGTAGCAGGTGCAAAATGGTTTGAGTACCTGTGCCTCTATTAGCAGTGGCTGGCAAATGCCTAATACATATGCACAAGACAAAACTGTTGTCTTTGCCAATGGGTGTTTTTAACAGGGCTGCAGTGAAGGACAAATAGTGCTTTTGAATCAAGCGGTTGAAGGCAGACCTGTTGAATACATTTGTATTACACCAGTGGCGTGTTTACAACTCCAATTAAGTAATTACTTCTCAGACACCTCATTTGAGAAACAACTCGCTGGCACTTTGAGTGCAAAGTTTGATGGGAAGGCTTAAAGCTAGTTCAAAGACTTCCCATGAGGAGGTATTTTTGGTGGGGCGTGTCAGGAACTGGATGCGAATTGCTATAGGGATTAGCATGGCCATAGGCAGTCGATGGGTGGGCACATAACCAAACCACACCTACAAGCTTTGTGTCCCGCATCCTATGCCTTTTCTCTCTAGCTGTACTCATTGTTGTCATTGGGCCCGATATTCCCGGATCCAGCATCCGGCAAAAAATATCTCCCCAGATTTCAGAGTTGGCTCTACAATCCTGGTAAATCTATATGCAGTATCCATTTATTTTAGAATGCTGTGGTGCATTTGTATTTTAAACTGTTGGGCAGGGATATGAACCGTGGTCTCTAAGTTCAGAAGTGAGAGATTTTGCTACCAGACCACTTGAAGGTCTGAGCAGGATCCCAGTAAAAACCCTTGTCAATGTTTCACTGTACTGGAAATATGGATGTGCACTTTAAGGGGTGCAGGGTTTGTACTTTGCTGGCAGCATTAGAAGAAATGGGGCTATTTTCCAGGTATTCATGATAAATATGAGGAGCTAAAAGTCAAATGTTTATGGGGGTGACTAAAAAATACCTGCCCTACACCCTGCCAATCAGGGACTGCGTCAGGGCCATTCAACCATTTCAAATGAAAGGGGCGTCAGGGGGCCCCCAGCAACTACCCCATATTGCCAGTTGGCAGTCTAGTAACACAGCAATATATTCCTTTTTCTGTTTTAGTTCTGGGGCTTAAAATGTGCTGCATTTCCTGGAGCCCCCTCCAGCTGTCACGTCCTACGCGATTTATAGAAGTGTTATCGCCTCATTGCTTCCTAACACTGGTTACTCGACGTCAGCCACTTGCTGACAAAGAAGGGTTTGCAGCTCTTCAGTGGGCATTTAGTGTTTAAGCACCTTGCTGGATGGCTTCTCATAATAATAAGCGGCTATTAACCTCATCTTTGTTGCAACTGTAATGTATGCACCCTAGGGGTGCCTCAGATTGTTTTTGCTCTAAGCAGGGGCACCCAAACACCTTGTTGAAATGGGCCCCAAAGCATCTTCAGTTGGGCCGGCCCCCAATCCTCCACTCGCGTGACCAGCCCCCTGTACCCTGTTTTTACACAGTAAATAAATGTCAATTTCCACCACTGTCTGTAGTCCAATGCAATAGTTATGGCTTATTGGTGGCACTAAAGTGCCAACTAATAGCCCAAACTAAAATAATTTGATGCCCCACCCCAAAATTTAGTGGACCTCCGGGACGCTAAATTTAGGGGTGGGGGCTGGCTCACACACTCACATACAACACTTTATCCACTAGTCACGCTGTGGGCCACTACATTTAAGAGTGGAAGCTGGCACACACACTCACATACAACACGTTTACCCATGCATTCATCCACCAGTCAACTCCTTGCATGCGCGCATACATAAAACCAAACACAGCATCGATACAAACCGCTTCATACATGTGCACATTCATACACATTTAATGTAAATATACATATATACACATTTCATTTAAAATATAAAAACACTTAACTTACCTCCATGCACCCTTTAAACGTTCTGGGTGGCCCTCCCTTCACTCCGAGACATAGAAACACTGCCAGACAGGAGAGGAGTCCTCTATTGTCATTCAGCGTGTCTACGATGTCAGCTCAATAATGGGAGGCGGGGGGGCTCACTTATGAGCCCTGCTGTCTCCCCTTATTTTGCTGTTTATTGCAGAACTAAACAGCTCTGCAACAAGCAGCAAAATCATTGCAGGGGCTGAGAGCAGGCAGCACAGTCCCCAGTGTGTATAAATAATATGGGAGGACTACTCAGGGGATGGCACTGTGAGGCCCCTCCAAAGCAAAAGGCCTGGAGCAGTTTGCCCCTCCTGCACCCCCTCGTGACAGCCCTGTGACTGGAGGGCAAAGTTGCAACCCAGGCAGTGAGGCATCTCTGCACAAAACAGGGGCCAAAGTTAGCATGATGGAGACAATGCACAAGAAGGTGAGCACCAACATTGATTCTATTAAAAGAGGTCCCCACTGATGCAAACAGGATTGATGGCATGGACTAAAGGGTGAACATTTTTAAAAAAAGCACCATCTTCCCAACACACATTTAAAGAGTGTGCAGGCTCCTTAGTTGTGGATCTATTTCACAAAGGTCAGCACCTGGAAAGATTCACTACAGCAGCTAATTTGAGGATCCTGCACATGCCAGCCAACTGTGACACAAATCTTGTTGGATATGGTTACAACTCTCCAGTGAGCAGAGGGTATACTATCCTGTAAATATTGTTACCATTGATAGTGTGTACCAGTTACCTACCCAAGACCCAGGAGGATCTCACTTCCCCCTCTTTTGTCTTCTGGCACCTGGAAACACTTTCAGCTGTATAGGCACCGAACAAATGTTCAACAATTAAATAAATAACATTTCCTAATGTGTTCCTATTTTAAGAGTTGAAAGAGGCCCTGTATGATAGGTGTAAATGTTTGTTGTTTGAGGCCATTAAAGGGTACTAAGAATTGGTTCCCAGTTGTTCTGGTGGTAGACACATGAAAATTATTCTGAACAATAGGAAACCTGCCAGGTGCATAGGGGCAGAAGGTTCTCTTGCCCTAAAGCACTGGGTTCCAACTCTCTAGAGATTTTACTGTGGGTATATAACTAATCCCTACCAAAAAACCTGCCTCAGCCCAGGGGAGGGATTCTGACTGTCTTTGGGGTGGAGTTTATGATGGAAATCATGTCAAGAAAAGAACAAATTACTGGTCTCTCTGTAATGTTATTTCTGATGGATGGGCCTCCGAAGAATTCCACATCTATGATAATCCTATCCACAGCACAGCTATTCTATGAAACTTTTCCGAAGCCACTGGGTGCAGCGTGATTCAGTCCGACGCCTGTACACGCCCCGCACCGGATATGACATCGGGGCCAGTATATATTGAGGCGCCGCACCCTGTGACCTCAGTCCTACCCTTTGTTCCAAGTACTCTGATGCAGCGTGACAGTAGTACCGATGGTGTACTAGCTTTCCGCCAAGAGGGAGAAGTAGTGAGGGCAATGAGGAATGTGTGGGAGGAACATCCATTAGAAAGAACATTACCGAGTGGCAAGTAATTTGTGCTTCTAATGAATTACTTCTTCCCAAAGATTGCTCATCTATGACAGACTCCCAAAGCAGTAAGGACATCTGGAGGAGGGATGGGAAGCAAGGACACCACTTAAACCAGAAAACTCTGCAGGACTGCCCTACCAAAACGGGCATTCTGTCCGGCAAGGGAATCCAAGCAGTGATGCTTAGCAAACATGTGCAAAGGTGCCCAAATTGCCGCCTGGCAAATGTCCAGGACAGGGACTCCCCTCTGCTGGGCAGAGGTGGCAGCCACTCCTCTGGTAGTATGAGCTCTGAGACCCTCAGGCACATCCTTACCAGTGAGACGTTGCATTCAGAAATGTAGACAATGATCCACCTGGACAGGGTCTGTTTAGTCACAGCCCTGCCAGCACGAGCACCAGCATAACCAATGAAAAGCTGGTCAAATCCTTCCTATCTTCTCGTTTCCAACAAACGTAGCAGCTGAGGGCCTGCACCATATCTAGCCGAAGGAATTGTTCGAAGGATGAGGCGGTGGAAAAAAAAACAGAAGATGTATCTTCTGAGAGATATGAAAATCTGAGACCACTTTCAAGAGAAAGGAGGACCTCGCTCTCAAAGTCACCTTCTGTTTGGAGAAAACCAAATATGGGGGTTCAACAAACACCTGGAGCTCACTCACCTGTCTCACAGATTTGAAAGCAACCAGGAAAATCACCTTAAGCTTTAGGAATCTAACAGAACAGTTATGAAGGGGCTCAAATGGAGCTCTCATCAGGAAAGTCAAAACTAAATTTAAATCCCATTCCAGAACAAACTGGTGTGGAGCAAACTGGTTACACAAACCCTTAAAAACTGCATAACAGTGAGGATTGTGAAGAAAGAGCCGTGTGCCAAGGACCTCTTGAAAACCGAAATAGTGGCACGGTACCCCTTTACGGTGCCAATCTGCAGGCCCACTTGGGCGAAAGAGCAAAAAATCCAACAGATTGGGATAAAGAACAGGAGAAAGGGTCCAGAGCCCTCTATCGGCACCAAGCCGAATATGTAAGCCATCTGCAAGCATAGACTGTAGAGAACCTCCAAGCTGAAAGGAGTACATTGAGGATGTCAACTGACAAGTGCCACTCCCTGTATCTCAGCCTCTCAGTAGCCAAGCATGAAGGTTCAGGCTGTTGAGGTTTGGGTGGAGCACTTGCCGCTCTGACTGGTAGAGCAAGACCACTTTGCTCAGAAAGTGCCATGGAGGGCAGATTGCCATGTCCAGCAACTCTGGATACCATATTCTCTGTGCCCAATCTGAAGCGATCAGAATCAGTGTGTTTCCAAAAAGCTGCAACCTCCTTTGAGCCAGCCGAAAGACAGGAATCAATGGGAACGCATAAAGAATGTCCACTCGACCATCAGAAAGTCACCCAGAGCTCCCCGAGGAGGGAATTCCCTGGAGCAGACCAACTCACACTTCCTGTTGATACTGTGAAGAGTCGCCCAATGGGAGAAGATCTCATTTAGAACTTCCTGACAAAGCTCCTATTCGTGGGAGGCCAAAGTGTGTCTACTTAAGGCATCCGCTGTAACATTCTCTCTTCCGGTATTATGGGCTGCTGTCAAAGAGATGCTGTTCTCTAGAGCCCAGAACCACAGACGCATTGCTTCTCTGCGCAGATGCAAGGACCCCCACACCACCTCATTTGTTGGGCTAGTGCATGGCCTCTACGTTGTCTGTCAAGATCAGAACAGCCTTGCGTTTCACAGAAAGAGAGGAACGCGACCAGGGCCAGCCTGATCGCCCTCAGCTCCAGCAAGATGATGTGTTCCTGAGACTCTGAGGGGGACCACAGTCTGCTCACTGTCATATCTGACAGGCAGGCACCCCAACCAGTCAAATGCATCCATGACAACCATCTCCTGGGGACAAGTTTGTTGAAGTATTGCACCATTCAGTAAGTTGTCTCACACAGCTCACCACGCCAGATCTGGAGCAACCTGTTCCGAGACCTGTGAAAGATCCAACATGCAGCCCTGAAACTGTGACCACTGGCCATGGAGAAGCCACCGAAGCTATGTCGTATGCAGCCTCACCTTCTTCACCACTAGGATGCAGAAAGCCATGAGACCCCGAAGGCACAAGAAGGCTGAGGCCAGGTCTTATTCCTGGGACTGAAAGACATGATCATCTGAAAAATGTTCACCACTCTGTCCTTGGCCGGGAATGCCCTGACCAGGCTAGTGTCCCAAACTGCTCGCATGAATCGGAGAGACTGGGACAGTGAAAACTGGGACGTTTTGTAATACAGGGAAATTTCCAGGCTTTGCAAAAGGGTGCATGTGCGCAGAAGATGATCAGACACTAGACTCAGTGAGTGAGCTCGGATGAGCCAGTTGTCCAGGTAGAAAAAGACATGGATGCCCTTAATTCTGAGGCAAACTGCTACCACCGTTAGAAGCTTGGTGTAAATGTTGGATGCTGAGTAAAGACTGAATGCCAGGACTTTGAACTGGTAATGCTGTTTGCCCATCACAAACCTCAGGTACTTCCTGTGTCTCTGATGAATTGGAACATGGAAGTAGGCATCATCAAAGCCCAGTGACACCAACCAGTCCTGCAGGTCAAGGACTTGAAGTATCTGGGCAAGGGAAACCATCTTCAACTAGAACTTGCAAAGTTCAGCAGCCACAGATCGAGAATAGGATGCAAGCCTCCATTCTTCTTTGGCACTAGCAAATTGGTTGAGTACCACCCGCTGTCTCGCGTTGTTTAAAAGCTGACGGGCCTCCTCCAAGAGGATGTAGTCCCAAGGCAGGGTGGTGGCTGGAGGGTTCGTGATCATGGGTGCTGAATGAATGGGAGGCAATAACCCTGATGAACGATCTGCAAGGACCATGCATCAGACATAGTCTTGCGCCATTCAAAGCTGTACAGGGAAAGTCTCCCTCCCACTGGTGTAGTGTAATGGAGGCCATCACTGAGATTTTGCATCTGGGGTGCAGAGAAGACACCTTCTCTCTGGGCACCTCTACCTATAGCCCCTTGGGAAGCATCTGCCTTGCAGCCATCCTTGGGTGGCCTGACCACATCCTCTAGCAACATAGGCAGGGAAGGGATGAAAACCCCTATCTCGGCAGGCTGTGCCGAGGGCTGCTGCAGGGCTAGCCTCAAGGACTTAACTGCGGCCTTTGGCTGATCTTTCTGGAGGGCATCATCCACCTTTGCACCAAACAGGGTTTGGCCATCAAAAGGTGTGTCCAATAGACTGGTCTGCACATCAGCCACAAACCGAGACGTCTTTAACCAAGAGTGGCGCCGTCCCTGTGGCCATGGACCTGCTGACATACGGCACCCCATTCTCAGTTTTTGTGCGTTTTTATTATTGTGCGACTGTATAATTTTGATCTTTCAGTCAACATTCCGCAGACGCATCTGTGATTGCTGGCTCCCCCTTTGAGTGATGTCCTTCACTCACTCAGGGTCCCAGGCAGCTCATCTGCGGACTAGCGGCACGGACCGGTTAGACAGCCTTTCCTTTGCTTCTTTTAAACGAGCACTTTATTGTGATGCACTTTACCATAGTAATAATAGGCTTATATTAAATATGAGCTCATGAAGATTTAATATGTGCTTTAATATTGATATGATAATAAAATGACTATAGTTTTTCAAGAATGAATTTTTGTTCCTTTTTGGGTTGATCTGTGCTGTAGGTATTGGGTTTCCTTCTTTTCATTTTTTTGTCGGTTTTGCCTTGTTGATTCAGCATTGTAACATTCCGCTGACATGATCACTGTTTAAACATGAACCTGCCCACACCATCCAAAGGGTCCAGGCCCGATTGCAAAATCTGACATGAGGACTCCCTGCCATGAAGGCCTGGAAACCATCTTGCATCTCTCCCACAGGGATCTGCTTGGCCGCCCCAGCCACAGCAGACCGTAGGCTGAAAGAGAACTTGACAAGAGCTCAAGAACCGTCAACCGCATGTTGGGCAAGCCTGCCCAACACAAACACCTCACCGCAAGTCTCTTGCTCTCCCTATCAGGAGAGAGGACAGTGAAGGTTTTCAGGTTTGACGTCGCCGCCTGAACCACCAAGATTTCTGGGGAGGCATGATAGGATAGATATACCAGATCTGACGGTACAGGATGGTGTTTCCTCAGCAGTTCCCTGTGAACTGTTGTAGCAGAGGCAGATTTCTCCCAGACTTCCATCACAGGGGCATTAAAAAGATATATTTAGAAAGATTGCTCTGTGACCGCACAGAGCAGTCTTTCTAAATCGAACAGGCACAGCGAGACCCGGAAGAGTCGTTGCCAGAGTGTCAGGTAAGTGTATGTTAAATGTTAAAGGTATTTATATCACGCACCGTCATCAACAGAATTGGTCCCCAGGCTCTCTGGCGGATCTGTAAACAAGAGGCGGGTGGGGGGTTTAAGTTAGTCAGGAGAAGAGGGAGTAGGAGAGTGAGAGAGGTGGTGTGCTGTTGGCGGCTTCAGCTCTATAACCACACCGTGCGCTGCGCTTTGGTATAAGTATTGGACCGGGGCGAGACCACGTGCGCAGTTGGTGCTGTTTATGTGTTGTTAGTTTGTTGTTGATGCGGTGTGGTGAAGTGCATGCGGTTTGCTGGGCGAGTCGGTTGTGTGAATTTTCGGGTAAGTTTGGTATGCAGAGATTTGAAGGGAGGGTTAGTGGGGTGAGAATCCTGGTTGTGGCGTATCTTGTTTAGTTTAAATTATATTACTACCGGTGGGATTAGTTGCTACTATCCTTTCTTGACCGCCTGACTGTTGTGGGTTTTGGCGCGGTGCACTCCCCGTTGTATTCTAATGAACTATGTGTATTGTGGTTGGTGTGTCTATTCTCCTCCTTAACTATCGGAGCAGGGGTTGGGTGGCCCCTTTTCCCTACTGTCTATGTGAATTGGTCTGCTGGAGCTTCGGGTGTGGGTGTATGTTGATCTGTGTGTGTGTGTGCATGCATGTGTGTAGTGAGTGCTGGGAAGTGGGTGGTGGGTGGGGAAATGGGAATGTTGGGGGGTTAAACCCCCTGATTAAGAATACAAACTGGGGGAGAGGGAGGGATTACCTTGTGAGAGGTAGAGGGGGGTCACAGAAAGTGATATTTCCGCATTTTCAAATGACACAAACGGCTGGAAAAAAATGTCATTTTTGTGTTCGGCTTTTAAAATGCAGAAATATCACATAGAACCATCACGTGCCTCTATTGCCACATTGAATGGCAGCAGGATCTGATTCTTAGAGGCATCATCCAGGTTATTACAAAGCTTGTAATCGATCTTGAATCTGAATGAAGCAAAAAGCCCTAAGGTATCGGCTACCGTGGGCATCATCCACTGTAAAGTGGCCCGAGCTTTGCTGGGAGTGGGAGATGGCAAAACGTCCATCTATGGGGATGTGGCGAGGCCACTGGTGACCTGCAGGTCCCTCAGCCAGCCCTATTTTATCCTCACCTTCCCTGCAGATTTTTTTGGGGAAATCAGTCTCCTCCCTGGAAACCATAGGCTCCAACTCAAATGGTACAGGATCACTTTCCGCACCTTCTCTGGCACCTTGGCAAAGACGTCCAGCATCAACAGGCAAAATGTCTCCCATTGCTCTTTAGCTGGGGACTCAGTGAGAAAAGGAGCATGTACCTGTCATTCCGGGGACTCCCGGGAACGGTGGCTCCTCTTCTTAGAGGATGGAGAATGACGGCGGTAGGAACCACTTGAAGAGCAGGACCTCTTCTAATGCTTATTCTTGTCCTTTTCCTCCTCTTTGCGCAGAGACGGTTTTTCGGGACGGCGCTCTGTGTCGTGCGACGTTGAACGAGACTGCAGCTCCACACTCTTTGCCTTGTGGATGAAGGTGAAGAGCTTTGCTGCTCTTTCCTGGAGGGCCTTCTGCTGCATGGACTGGCACAACCCACAATCCTAGGTGTTGCAGTAAAGGCAGATACGGCGCAGACCCGAAACCGACATCTACCACACGCAAACCGCACACGATTTGAATCCCGAGGCCTTCGACGGAGTCTGCGTGGTGTAGAGCAATGTAGCCTAAGTGAACAGATTGCACGGAGGAAAGTAGGTGCAATGCCTCAATATATACTGGCCCTGAGGTCATGTCTGGCACAGGGTATGCAGAGGCATTGGATGGAGCAGACGGAGAGCCGTGCTGCACCCTCTGGCAATGAAAAGGTTTCAGAGAACAGCTGCACCAGGGATAGGATTACCATAGATGAGCCAGGATGCAAAATTTCAGTGTATGCCACTCACCCTCATTTGTGAAAGTAGCGCAATGTACAATGAGAACCCACACGTGCCAAAACCTACGCTCTGGCCTGTAGGGAAGGGAAGCTTTCCTGTATATACCACATCACCAAACAACCCCATTTCTCCATCACACCCCTACTGCACAGCAAACCTTTATGTAAAAATTGGGCCCAAATCGAGGCCACGTGAATAAACTAAAATGCTTGGGACATTGTACATACACGTCTGTCATCATGCTAGGAGGCAACTGCCCTTGTGGCATCCTGCACCTTTTATGCCACCTATATGAAGTCATGTATCGGGTCTTCAAAATGTAGTCATGGTGTCCTGCAGTTGTATCCCTGACAAAATGTTAGCCACCTGGCATCAGCCAGATTGGAGGATTGGGACAGTGGATCCCACCCTCCTGTGCCTGCACTGCTTGTTGATTAGCTGACAAGCCCTGAAACGCTCTTATCGACTGCATACCAGTATAAGGCACTAGATTTCTTTGCATAATTCCCTGAGCCAAAGGCCAGTCTAAAATATCAACAGTGCAAACTGAATTACATTGAGAAAACCACTCTTTCCACCCATTGCCCATTTTGCACACACCAAGCGGATTCAATCTGGATAGCTAAAGTAACTGCCACCCCACCTTTCATTTGGAAATTCAGGTATTTCAATAGTTTCTCAAACAAAAGTTAATTCAGAAGATCAGTGCTACATGACCCTGTCCAATGAGATGAATGCAGAGAAATGCATTATGTCTAAGCCCTTTTGTGAAAACCTGGCAGAATGAAAGCTCATATTAGGCGAGGGGCATGGACAGAGGGTCAAGCTCAGTGGAAGCTCATATTAGGCAAGGGGCATGGACAGAGGGTCACGCTCAGTGGTTAAATCAGCTGCTGTGAATAATCCAACTTGTCCAGCCAGCATTGGATCTTTTATAGATTCACATGCTGTATGAATATTCCCCGACGTCTGGCTGGTAATCCTCAGTAACAGAGCAGTTTCAATTTTAAAATGTAAAGCTGCAGTCACTTTAGTGCTCTAGTAGAGTCATTTTGGGTCATATTGCCCCACAGACAATAGAAAGGGCTCCCTTAGACCCACCACTGGAGGTCACCTTCAGATTTGGCGTAGCACACGTAAAGTGGTAGGCATGTACAACATAAGTAAAATGGCTGCCCTTCCGCGCTGGTGGAGAAACATGCAAATTATTTTCTTCCCTTAAATTAGTAGATATTGATAAATAAATCACCCAATAGACTGGATGGTCTCTTGCAGGTATGTTTAACTGATTCTGGTGCTCCTTTCCTAGACTTCTGTTTTTAAACATGCACACTCCAGTAGCACACAAAGTTCTGCAGCACAAGCCGAAGAGCACTCATGCTATATACCCGAGAAACTTCAAATCTAATTTAAATCTACATTGCCAATGTCAAGGCATTATCTTACACCTGAGGCTTGGGACTAGAATTAATAACTTCCATGTTGTCATCAGGAAGAAAAAAAACACCTGGTTCCTGGAAGTCGGTGTCGAATCCATGAAAGATACCAATGCAGGAGAACAGGAGTGAAGTAACTTATTCCTTGCAAGTCACAAGCATGGATTCCGACCAGGCCACCGTTTTTAAGGTCTGTAAACTGGGTTCTGTCACATGGGGCACTCGTATCGACTGTAGAGCGGTAAGAAAGGGCCAAACTGTACAGAGGAGCACTTCATACAATTATTTAAGATTTGAGATTACCGCCAGTTGTGCAGGGCCTTTTATCATATTTGTTAGTATTTCCTTAATTGGGGACACTACGGTGAGTATAATTTGCTGCCCCACTGTCGTCTACTTTATCCCAAAGCCACCATGCAACACATTCAATGCACTATTCACTCACCCCGATTGGCTCTCGCGTTGCTGCACGTGGACAAATAAGGTGCCTTCTAACAAGCTGTCATGACCAGCTTGGCCAGTTGGCGGATTAAGAAAACATTTTGGATTGAATCTTAACAAAAAGTCATGTTTTTCCTTGTAGAAGAGGTGTGATTATTTAGTTCAAAGTCACTCAATCTGCCTTGGTCAAAACACAGCTGGTATGGAAAGTAAAATCACCCACTTTCTAGAGCCTGAGAGGAAAGAGTGTGACTGACACCCAGCTGCAGTCTGAGAGACTACTCGGAGAGGAGGCCACGGTAGAGATGGCAGCGAGCATCACTAGCAAAAGCAGTGAGGGCAGAGTGCTGGCCCAGGCAGAGCAGATGGAGGAGGGGCCGGCGCTGGCTGGCAGAGCACACTGCGGGGGAGGCCCAGAGCACAGGGCTGGAGAAGGGAGTAGGGAGGCTCAGATACCTGGGGGAGCGCCCCCAACAGGAGTGAAAGGCGGCAGAGCAGCACAGCATGGCGGCCCAGTACTGCTGGAGGGAAGGAAAGTATCTCCCCGGGCACCAGTGCAACCCAACCAGCCAGCAGAGGCACTGAGCCAGGGGCTAAACCAAGTGCGAGCGTCCCCTAGGCGCACAAGTCCTACCCCCTGAAACACCGGATGAAGCAGACGGTCCGCATGCAGGTGAAGGAGGTGGATGGCAAGCGGGCCATGGTGGACAGGAATATGTTTTGGAACAAGGTGATCTTGTCAGCGGGGGTAGAACCCAGCGAGATCCTCAGCCTCCAGGACTACCTGTCCTGCAGAATTTCCCTCCTGACATTCTTCACGCAGGCCCTCTGCAAGAAGTAGTGGGACGTCTTCCAGGCAATGAAGGAGGAGGCACCGTTCAGAAAATTCACAAAGGAGACCCAGAAGGTGACGAGGGAGAAGAGGATCACGGTGGAGATGACCATTCCTCACATCTCGGATGCGGACTTCAGTACCCTGCTGAAAAGATACAGTGCCATGAAGGATGGGCCAACAAAGATCAGGGACAGCAACGGGGTGTGAAACACCTCATGGAGAGCAATCCTGGAGCTTCACCCAGCGCTGATGGCCGGGACGGCCTGCTACACCTGCCATCCGTCTTCTACCTGTGAGCGGCCGAAGGGAGGATCAGGTACCTGGGACAACCCTTCACCTGTAGGAAGGGCAATGGTGATGGGCACAGCGGTAAGGGGTCCCCCCTGAAGTTCTGCCAGTCGTGCAGGGAATTGGGGCACGAGGCCAAGGAGTTCAGTGGCCAGAAGATGTGCAACTTCTGCGGAGCACTGGGCCACACCTACTACAGTGGTAGCAGGGGGAGACAAGGGGCCACAGCCTACCCGTAAGACCATCAGTCAGGATACACATGACAAGATCATTGCCCTGCTAAAGGAGAGCAGAGAGGAGGAGGCAGGAAAGATGACTAAGGCAAGGAAGCAGGCAACGCCAGGCCAAGCCAAGCAAACCCAGATCCAGTGACCCCCCCCTCGCAGGTCCAGGAGCTGCACAGCCAGACAGAGCCAGAGCCCGTCCAGGAGAACCCAGGAACAGCCGAACCAGAGGCCACTAGAGCCACGACGACGGATGACCCTAAGCCTGACTTGGAGGAACCCGCAGCGGACGGAAACAAGGCCCAGCAGATAGCAGAGGGCAAGCAGGAGGCAGAGGACACCCCCACTCTGGCAGAAGAGTCTACGGATGATGAAGGGCCATGGAGCAGCAGAGGGAAAGGAAAGAAAAGGCCCAAAGGGAAGATGGGCAAGAAAAAGGAGGAGGAAGTGGAGAGGAGCACGAGCAAAGGCAGACCGCAGCGCAGCACCCCAGCTGAACCACCAGCGGAAGAAAGCAGGATGAAAGGCGAAGGGCAGCCCAACTGGGTGACAAGAGGCCCATGCTGGCCAAGAAGGTGTTCTACTCCAACAAGAAGGTAGCATGCGAAAAACAGGAGGACACCGAAGTGATGGCCATTGAAGACGAGGAAGGTGATGAGGATACAGCGGTCCAGGAGGAGTTGGCAAGAATCCACCAACAGCTAGTCATCTTAGACCAGGTACAGGTACCCAAAGGTCGACCCATCATGGAGTGGCATTTGGAGGAGATCGGCCAGACCATGGAAGAGCAGGCAGAACCCAGTGACAGAGAAAAGATGAGCACCTGGAGGGTGGAAGCCCGGGTAACGTATAAACAGGGACCCACAATAACCCCCCATTGACCCATAGACTGTAGCTGAAACATTGCAAGGATGGCGATCTCACTGATCACCTTGAATGTCAGAAGCTTGAAGGACAGGGACAGGAGGGCCAGCACGATGAGCTTTCTGGCAGCCCAGAACTACGATGCGTGCTTGGCTCAGGATTGCAGAATAACGTATGACCGGTCGTACAAATAACTCGAGGTGGAATGGAGTCACGGTCCATCATTTTGATCCGGAGGGAACGACTGCAAGTCCTCGGGTGTGGCCATTCTTGTGAAAGGGAGGCAGCTCATGGTTGAATCAGTAACCAAGTAGGTGAACGGCAGAGTGCTGACCATCAACGGCTCATGGGCAGGAGAACCGATCCGACTGATCAATGTGTACACCCCTCCAACCAAGAATGAACGGTTGCAAGTGTTTGAGAACCTGAGGCTGATGCTCGCCACTTCCAGGACCGTCCTGATGGGGGATTGACTAACCGCTCCATAGAGGAGGATGAACGCATGGGCCCTGGCTTTGCAGGAATGGATGCAACATCCAGGCTGCTCCGGGATGTTGTTGGTGAGTCTTCCCTGAGAGATGTCATTGGAGGTATTGGGCGAATGCCAGGAACTTCTCCTAGAGTCACCCTGATGGCTCTGTGCGCTCCAGGAACAACTTCAGCTTCACCTCCCAGATGTCAAAGCTGGTTCAGAGCTCCATGGTTGCTGTCCACTTCACTGACCACAGAGCAATCAGCTACAGAGGGTGCTTTCAGGAAAGTTCCCCACTGGTCCAGGTTCCTGGAAACAGAATTGCACGCTGCTGGAAAGTGAGGAGACGAAGGCAAACCTCAGAGAGGAATATGCAGGGTGGAGGAGCATGAGGGACTGCTTTTAATCTACAGGGGAACGGTGGGAGTGGGTCAAATCCCAGGTCCAGAGCTTCATCAAGGATGCAAGCAGAGGTGCTGCAGGGGAAAAGAAGAGGACGTTCAGGGTACTGCAAAGCAAACTGCAGGGACTGTTCGAACTCGAACTCTGAGGTTGGGACGTGAAGGACGATCTTGAGGTAACCAGGAAGGGGTTGGCAGACCACTTCCGGGAGGAATCCAGGAAAGTCATGTTCTATTTCAGGATTGAGCGACTTGAGTAGGATAAGAAGTGGCACTCATTCTTCTTCAAGAAGCTTCATTCCCCGCTGTCACACCCTAAGTGGAACTTTGCGACACAGAGGGAAACCTCTGAGGTCATGAAGGTTGTCACTGAATTTTATGGCAGTCTCTACACGTTCAAGGTGTCGGAGAGACCAGGCGCACATGTTTCTGGCTGGGATCTGAAAGACATTGGGCCTCATTACGACCCCGGCGCTAAACCATGGTGCTACTAGCACCATGGTCCATGCCGGGGTCCGCCATGGTGAATGGCGGAATTACCGCCCCATTCCAAGGTTGGCGGGGCAGTAATTCCCCATTCACCATGGGCCCTTCCCCATTCCCATTTTTGCCCCATAGGGCTCAATGGGAATGGGGAAGGTGATAAGTACGGTGCCGCAAATTGCGGCACCGTACTTAGCACCAAGGTCCCTTTGCGGCACCCTACTTTAACGGCTGGTAAAACCAGCCGTTAAGGTCGGGTCCCGCAAAGGGACCTCGTAATTAGGCGCTAAGTGTTTAACGCCGCCGCAGCCTTTTACGGCGCCGTTAAACACTTAGCGCCTGGGTCGTAATGAGGCCCATTGGGCCCAGAGTGTTAGGAAAGATGTCATTTGTGTGCAATTCTTCCTCCATTTATGGACCCCCTCCAAACTTTTTGCTTTTGTTTGGCTATCATAACCTGACTTTTTCCAGTGGAGCCCAGCCATCAGCTGAACTCCCCTGTGATTTTGCTCACTTCTTATGGGTAAACTGACATGTCCTTCAGACTGTCAGTACTGGGGAACTATGTTTCCCTTAGTCTTTGACTATGTTGCCATTTCTTGGTAACTTTTGAACAGTGCACAACGTATCTTTCCAGTACAGTGTGCTGGGTTCCCTTTTTGTTTTACGGCCCTAGACACCCTCGAAGGATTTTTTGGTGATTGTACGAGTGTGCCTGGGGGAAGCTTGTAGCAGCAGTAGCTTTTCATAATGTGCGTAATGCTGCCCACATCCACTATTCCCACATCAACTGGTGGTGAAGGTCGCTATTGTTCCCCTGCTGTTCTGCTCTCCTGTGCCCTGAAGCCAGCTGTACCGACACTTTCTTCATACCTCCTTCGGAAGCTAAGAAAAGACAACTGTCCAGTCATGGATGATCGTTCTCCACCACAACTGCTGAGAGACGGAGCGCCGCGAAACTGCAGGACTCAAACCTACTAGCAACCTCAACTAAACTGGCAAAGTTTGGTCCGGACTGGGCCGAGGGTCGATGAGTACTTGCATAATTTACCATGGCCCCCTGGCACAGCCAATCGTTTTTACGCATGAGTATCCCTTAAAGGTACTCCAGCTTGGCGGGGTTAGCCTGCGCTCCCTAGCTATTCCCCCCTGTTCAACGCTGCTTTGCTGCCAAGGGCAGGACCTACTTCAATAGTGGGAACTTATTCTTCATTGCCTCTAGCCCCTTCCTGACTTGCTACCACCCTGCAAAGACCTGCTTTTTGTTCATCCGCGTGATCGTGTATATTTACGCACAATTGTACCGTTGAGCACAAGGCTCCCCTCTTCTTAGGGTTGAACTTGAAAGGTAGGGAACGAACTCTGAGGAATTACCTAATGCCATTTGTATGCTAACTTAAGCCTCTCTTCACATGTTGTGGTTCTATTCTCAGTGAATTGTATTAGGAAATGTGTTCTATATGCATTGTATAGATTAAGGATTTGTGTGATCATTCTTTTTCTCATTGCTAAAGTTAGTCCGGCCGACAATAAATGTATAGATATTTTTTATATACACTTGTCTAAGAATAATTTGTGGTTTGGTGCTGTGTGCTCATTGTGAGCCTCCGATCACGCTCACCTCCTCCTGAGACTTAGTCTTGACAGCCTGCCAAACTACCTAGATTGGTCTGGCTTGTCCAGAAGGTTCCCCTGTTTCACTAAATCGAGGGTGGCCTCCTAAATGTCTGCCCATCATCTTAACAAATTGGTGTACAGTGGTGGAATAAGATCAGAGGTACCCAGTGTTGCACACTGGTAAGGTACCCAGGTTACACTTACACAAGAGACACAGAGTTTTAGCTTAAGTTAACTCTAAGTCACCTGCCTTTTCTTATAGTATGGCAGCAATTACAGACATTGCATTAGGTGCCTCTAAGTCTGAGACACTAAGGAAGAGCTGTACCGAAAGGGGTCTCTCAGCCACTGGTAATAAATCCGAAATGAATCAAAGGATCACAGATTGGCAGGAAATGTGAATTCCGGCTTTGCTTCCTTATGATAGTACAGAACGTACTGGGGCTATCCCAAGTACCAGTAATGTGTTTACTAGTGCTACCATAGAGAGAGGCCAGGAGGACGATGTTGATGAAGATGTGTCCTCTATTTCCCTGACCTGCTCTGGGACTGAAGCTATGATGGAATTCAAGAAGGAAGAGCTGCTGTTTAAGCAGAAAGATCTTGAATTTCGCATGGCTAAGCTGGATTTGGAGAGGTCGGAAAAGCGGAAGGACAGGGACCAGCCGTTGGAGCTTGCTAGATTGCAGGGCACCAATGGTTCCAATAGAGGGTCTGGTAAAGGGTCTGGCCCCTCCTCTCATCCAAGATTTCCAAAATATCTGCTTAGTGTGTATGATGACAAGAATGACATCATGGACTGGTTGATTGCATTTTTTAGTATGCATGTGAGCTGAAAGAAGTAGTGGATGCTGATAAGATTGCATGGTTGCTCAGTCGACTACCCCATTTTGGCTGTAGTGCTATTATGGATATGTCAAAGGCTAACAGAAAAGACTTGGCAAAATTGAAGCAAACTCTGGTTTGGAAGATTGGGAAGACTCCTGCCCAATACTTAAAACGTTTCAGAGAATACAAGAAGAAAGAAGGTAATACTTGGGGTTCTTGTGTTGCTGATTCTTTTAAAAACATGACTGGTTGCGTAGAAGGATACAAGGTCACCACCTTTGAGGGTATCATGTATTTAGTCACGCTTGAAACATGTTTTGCTTCTTCCCCTGAGCTTAAGCAGCACTTGGCTGACTAGGGAGATAGATCCTAAAAAGTTAGCCATTGCAGCATATTTGTGGGTGTCACATAGAGTGTCCCATAAGGACAAGCCCTGCTTCTGTTAAGCAGGAGGAGAGAAAAGAAAAAGGATAAGAAGGGTGGGGATCTGAAAAATCTTCTTCCCAAAAGAGCCAGAAAAAGTTAAAAAGGGTAAGTCACCTGAGAACAGTCAGAGTAGTGGGAGTAACCCTCCCAAGTATAGCTCATGTTACAGAAAGCCTTCCTATGTGCACAGACCCAGAGGGTTTTGTGTGGCCTGTGGAGCAAGTGACCATGTGAAGGGGGACCCTAGATGTAAGGTCAACACCTTGGGTGTCCATTCTGAGTCTGGCCTTCACCTCCTATGAGGAGGAAGAAATTATCACAGGGACATCCTTCTCAGATTCCTTCCCCAGTGGGATAGCATCTGAGGTAGTCTTAGATTTCCTGGGTTCCTGGGAGCCAAGAGTTTCAGAAGCTTATGATAAGTTAACTGACAACATCAAGAACTACTTTAAAGACAGTGTGCTGATCAATGGAGTAGACACCCCCGCCCTTAGGGAATAGTGGTGCCAGCAGAACTGTGGTGGTTGCCACACTGGTCAACCAGGAGGAGTTTGCCAGAGCTCCCCTGATGCCCACCAAGTTAGCTGATGGCCCCCTGCTCAAGTGCCCAGTAATCTGACTATTAATGGTATAGTAGTAAGTATTCCTGTGAATGTTCAGAGGCAAGTCCCTGGAAAAGTTCTACATGGAAATGACCTCAGAGATTTGGGACTTGTGTGGGATACAGCAGAAAGACCACGCAAAAGGTCACAAACAAGAGCTGCCCCGGCCAAGTCCATGGCTGAGCCAAAGGTGAAGACCAAGGCTAAGGGAATGAGAAAGTCAAAAAGAGGGAAAGAAAATGTTCCCCCAAACTCACCTACCACTGAGGTGGAGATAGTTGGCCAAGAACCTGAACCTGACAAGGAAGAGGTGCTGCCTGAAATACTCCACCCCCATGACCATCCGGAACTCCAAAATTTATTGGTTGAAAGGGGACCTGATAGGGAAGAGTTTAGTAAGGGCAAACGTGAGGGTCCATCTTTGGAAGACCTTAGGAGACAGGCCTGCTCCCAGCTTGAGGGTGAACCTCTTGGGAAGCACATTATTTATTGGGAAGGTGGGCTCCTGTACACTGAGCCCACAGAGTCTACTGAAGGAGACCATAGGAGGTTGGTGGTTCCCCTTCAAGTAAGACTTTTCCTCCTGCAACTGGCGCATGAAGTCCCCCTTGCTGGTCACCTTGGGATCAAGAGGACCAAGAAAGGTTATCCATGCACTTCTACTTGCCCAAGATGGGGGTGCAAGTAGAAAGTCATTGCAGGAGTTGTGCCACATGCCCTATTTCTGGGAAAAGTGACTCAACAATCCAGGCTCCATTGGTGGCACTCCCTGTGGTGGGAGTGCCATTTGAGAGGGTAGGGATTGACATTGTTGGTCATCTTGACCCTTGGTCATCCTATGGCAATGGTTTATCTTGGTGCTGGTCGACCATGCCACCAGATATCCTGAAGCCATCCCATTGAAGACAGTGACTGCCAAGTTAGTTGCTAAAGCTTTACTTGACATATGTACTAGGGTCAGCTTCCCTAAAGAAGTTGTGTCTGACAGAGGCAGCAACTTTATTTCCAAGCATATGCAAGCCATGTGGAAGGAGTGAGGGGTCACTCATACGTTTTTATCAGCTTATCATGCACAAACAAATGGCTTAGTTGAGAGGTTTGATAGAACTCTCAAAAGCATGATTGGGGCTCTGGAAAAACCTCAAAGGAGAAAATGGGATCTCCTGTTGCCATGCTTACTCTTTTCCTACAGAGAGGTACCCCAAGAGAGGGCTGGCTAAAGCCCCTTAGAGCTTCTTTTTGGTCACCCTGTAAGGGAACCACTGGCCATAGTAAAGTAAGGGTGGGAGCTCCCCACTCCTCCTGTCACTACCAATGTAGTTGGACTATGTGCTGGGGTTAAAGAAGAGGATGGTCCTCCTTATGGCTCAGGCAAGTGACAAGTTGAAAGCTGGTCAGGCATTGGTCAAACATTGGTATGACCAGAAAGCTTCACTTGTGCACTTTACCCCAGGACAAGAATTCCTGATCATGAATCCCATAAGGCCTTGTGCCCTACAGGATACATGGTCAGGCACTTACACAGTTGTGGAGCAGCTGGGTGAGGTCAAGTATTTAGTGAACTTTAGAAGGCCTGGACAGGCCCCAAACGTGTTTCACATTAATAGACTGAAGGCTTGCATCCCTAGGGTTGAAATAGCTGCAATGCTACTGCCATCATGTATGGAAGAGGAGCTATCAGAACCTTTACCTGATCTGTTCCAGAATGGTCCTTCAGATGGCTCCATTGAGTGTGTCCATGTGGCCCCTCACCCGACTTCTGATCAACAAGGGGAAGTAAGAACTTTGCTGAGTCAGTTCTCCTCGTCTCACTGACTCCAGGTTTGACACCTTGGTGCAAACATGAGATTGACACTGGAGATAGTGTACATACCAAGAGTAGGGGTTACAGATTGTCGGATAAAGTATGATACTACATAAAGGCAAAGGTTAAGATGATGTTGGATCTAGGAGTGATTGAGCCTTCTAGTGGTCCCTGGTCCAGCCCAGTGGTCTTAGTGCTAAAGGCTGGTACTTCTGAACTTAGTATCTGTGTGGATTATAGGGCTCTGAATGCAGTCACCAGGACAGATGCTCACCCCACCAAGAACTGATGAGCTGGTGGATACCTTGGGTGCTTCCAAGTACCTCAGCACATTTGACTTCACTGCTGGCTATTGGCAAATATCCTTAGCAGAGAATGCCAACGAGAAGACAGCATCCACAACTCCAGAAGAACTATACCAGTTCAGGGTAATGCCATTTGGGTTGAAGAATGTACCTGCCACTTTTCAGAGGCTTGTGAACCATGTTCTAAATGGGATGGATGATTTCTGCTTAGCATATCTGGATGACATAGCAGTCTTCAGTGCCACCTGTGAGGAACATGTAGAACACTTCAGAATTGTGTTAAAGGCTCTTCAGAATGCCCACTTAACCATAAAGGCCAGCACGTGCCAGATTGGTCAAGGGTCAGTGTTCTACCTTGGACATGAAGTAGGTGAAGGGAGGATTCAGCCTCTACCCAGTAAAGTACAAACGGTACAAGACTGGCCTACCCCAACTACACAAACCCAAGTGAGAGCCTTCTTAGGACTCACTGGGTACTACCAAAATTTTATGGCAGACTATGGCACCATAGCTGCCCCTCTGACTGCTCTCACTACTCCAAAGAAGCCTAAGAAGGTCTCTTGGTCTAAGGAGTGTGAGAAGGCCTTGAATGGCTTAAAAGACTCCATGTGCCAGGCCCCTGTCCTCGGAGCCACTCACTACAAACATGCTTTTATTGCGCAGACAGATGTCTCTGACACTGGGATATGTGCAGTACTATCGCGATAAGATGAGAAAGGCAGGGAAGAGCCGATTGGATTCATTAGTTGCCAGTTTAAGGGCAGAGCGCTCAGGTGGTCCAGGGTGGAGAAATAATGTTTCTCTGTTGTGTGGACCGTAAGGAAGCAAGGCCCTACCTCTACGGGACCCACTTCACTATGCAGACTGACCATAAGCCGTTAAAGTGGCTGATGGACATGAAGGGAGATAACCCAAAGTTGCTCAGGTGGTCCATAAGCCTGCAAGGGGTTGACTGCACCATTGAGCACAGTCCAGGTGTCCAACATAGCAATGCTGATGGGTTGTCCAGAATGTTTAAGCAACCTGAACCTGAGGCCTATCCAGGGGTAGATGAGTTCCCCCTCCCCTGTCCTTAGTCTGGGAGGGTTGAGTGTTAGGAAAGATTTCCTTTATGTGCAATTTTCCCTCCATTTATGGACCCCCCCAAACATTTTGCTTTTGTTTGGCTATCCTAACCTGACTTTTTCCAATGAGCCCAGCCTTCAGCGGAACTCCCCTGGGCTTTTGCTCACTTCTTATGGGGAAACTGACATGTCCTTCAGACTGTCAGTACTGGGAAACTATGTTTCCCTTAGTCTTTGACTATGTTGCCATTTTTTGGTAACTTTTTAACAGCGCACAATGCACCTTCCAGTACAGTGCGCTTTGGTCCCTTTTTGTTTTACAGCCCTAGATACCCCTGGGACGAGCTGGTAGCAGCAGTTACTTTTCATAATGTTTTACTTCTTTTGGCGGAGTTAAACCGCATTTACCGCATTTGGCTGAAGACTTGCGACGGGTCCGAAAATGGACAAGCCACAAAGACTTTTTGTCCTGTACCATAGCCATTTTGTCCCTCGTTTTCACCCAGGTTGAGTAACCCTGATTTTCCTTATTTGGGCATGCAGCCTCCCGCGAAAACCGATCTCTTTCGCAGGCCTCTGCCTGTCACGTGCGTGTGTGCCCAGGAAGAGGGCTGGGACTGTCCAGTTCCAATCCACACTACTGGTGCCAGGATATCTGGAGTGCCTGAATGACTGAGACTGCAGTGGGCTGTGATTAGTCCACGTCTGGGATGCCTGCAAGAGAGCAGATCTTCTATTGGAAGTTCTCGATTTTGGCGCAAAGCTAATCTTGGATAAGAGAAGGGGCTCTGCAGCCATTCCAGGTCGATCACCTATATTCTCACCAAACTACAGAAGGAGCCAAGTCTCCTACATGAACAAATAGACTTGTGAAACCGCCGGAGATGCTTTGGAAAGTTTTGACACCCTTTGCCCTCTTCTGTCCCGTCAGACCCCTGCTTTATTCTCCGATCAAGAAGGTGCTTCGTCCCTTTGGAGTACCGGGAGCAACTACTCTCGGCACCCCCTGCTTACCCACCAAATGAACCCCTTCAGAAATGCTCCTGGGTCATCAAGCTCTACCACAGGTTAACCCCCCCGCAGCTCCATCACTGTCTCAAGTGCAGACCTGAGACTCGGGGCATTGCTTGCATATGGTCCCGTGCATTCTGCCACCAAATTCCGCAGGCATAGCTCCTCTGGGTCCTGAATATGGAGCGTGCGTAACGCTGCCCCCATCCACGATTCCTGCATCACTACCTGGTGGTGACGGTCGCTATGGTTCCCCTGCTGTTCTGCTCTCCTGTGCCCTGAAGCCAGCTGCACTGGAATTTTCTTCATACCTCCTTAGGAAGCTGAGAAAAGGCAATTTTTCCTGTCAGGGACGATTGGTCTCCACCGCAGCTGCTGAGCTCCAGAGCACCACAAAACTGCAGAACTCGAACCTACTAGCGACCTCGACTAAACTGGCAAAGTTTGGTCCGGACTCTGCCGAGGGTCGGTGAGTACTTGCATAACTTACCGGTGGCCACCTGGCACAGCCGATCATTTTCACGCACAAGTATCCCTTAAAGGTACTCGAACTTGGCTGGGTTAGCCTGCGCTCCCTAGCAATTCTCCCCTGTTCAACGCTGCATTGCCACCAAGGGCAGGGCCTACTCGAATAATGGGAACTTATTCTTCATTGCTTCAAGCCCCTTCCTGACTTGCTACAGCCCTGCAAAGAAGACACGCTTTTTGTTCACCTGCGCGATCGTACGTCTTTACGCACAACTGTACTGTTGACCACAAGGCTCCCCTCTCCTTAGGGTTGGACGCGAAAGTTAGGGAACAAACTCTGAAGAATTACCTAATGCCATGTGTATGCTAACGTAACCCTCTCTTCAAAGATTGTGGTTATATTTTCACTGAATTGCATTAGGAAATGTGTTGTATATATACTGTACAGATTAAGGATTTGTGTGATCATTTTTTTTCTTATTGCTAAAGTTACTTGTGTCTATTTGGTCTGGCCGACAATAAATGTATAGATATTTTGTATATACACTTGTCTAAGACTAAGAGAAATTTGTGGTTCGCTGCTTTGTGTGATCATTGTGGGCTTCCAATCACTCTCACCCCTCCTGAGACTTAGTCTTGACCACCTGCCAAGCTACATAGATTGGTCAGGCTTGTCCAGAAGGTTCCCCAGTTTCACTAAACCGAGGGTTGCCTAATAAACTTCTGCCCACCAGGTCAGAGTTTAGAAATCCATCCTAACATGGAGGAGAGAACAGGCCTGAACGCCCCCTCACCTGGGGGGAGCTGCACCAGGCGGCTATGTACGCCAAGCGGGGCAAGACCCCGGGCTGTGACGGACTCCTGTGGAACTATATGTCGAACTGTGGGACCTTATCAGACCAGACTGGCTCACGCTGTACAAAGAGATGGATGAAAGGGGCAGCATACCGCAGTCCCTGAAAGATGGCACAATAGTGCTCTTGTACAAGCAGAAAGGAGACCGGGAGGACCTGAAGAACTGGAGGCCCATCTCCCTCCTGATTGGGGACTTCAAGATCATGGCGAAAGTTATGGCTAAATCGGCTGATGGTGGTGATCAGGAAGACAGTCCACCCAGACCAGTCCTACGGGATACCCAGTCGGCAGATCGCAGAGAGCCTGGCCCTGATCAGGGACACGATAGAGTACATCAAGGACCGGAGGGTTCAAGTGGCTCTGGTAAGCCTGGATCAGGAAAAGGCATTTGACAGAGTCTCAAACAAGTTCATGGACAGGGCCCTGATGACACGGGACTGGGAGACATATTCTGTGAGATGGTGAAGGTAAAGTATCAAGACATCTTTAGCAGTGCCATGGTCAATGGTTGGAAGACTACCTCCTTCCCAGGGGAGTCAGGGGTCCAACAAGGTTGTTCACTCTCACCTCTTCTCTTTGTTTGTGTTACAGAGCTCCTGGCAGAACACATCAGATGAACATGGACATCATAGGGGTCAAGGTGCCAGGAAGCGACAGCAAGGGTGAGGTGAAGTACCCCCTCTACATGGACGACATCTCAGTCTTCTGCACAGATGGAAGCTCTGTGAAGGCCCTGGTGAAGACCTCTAAGGACTTTGGCAAAGCTCCAGGGGCCAAGATCAACTGCACAAAGTCAGAGGCCATGCACTTCGGAGACTTTAACCCTGCGTACGAGCCGCTGTCCTTCCCCATCAGACTGGTCCACATGAATATCCTGGGAGTGGGGTTCAGATAAAAGGCACTGCGAAGAGGATGTGGGATGAGAAAGTTACAAAGGTGATGGGAAGATGCTGGCCCTGCGGAACAACGTGCTACCAGTGCTGCATTGCGTGGCGCAGGTCTGGCCCGTGCAGAAGAGGACCATGAGGACCATCACCGGATGGTGTACTTCATCTGGAACTCCAAGATGGACCAAGGGAAGTGGGACACGATGTACAAAGAGCACGAGAAAGGAGGGAAGGGAATGCCAGATATCCCCACCATCTTGAGAGGCTTCTAAACCTGCAACTGTGTGAGGATCACATTGAAGAGCAGCGACGAGAGTCACGTGGGATTCCTGATGGCCTGCTTCTTCCTCCTCCTGGTCTGGCGAAGACTGGGGTGGGCAGAGTGGAACACCAGGATCCCATAAAACTGAACGGCGCCTTGGTACTGCACAGAAGCAGGGCCATTCGTGAGGGACTTCCAGATGGAGGTGGTGGCACCGGACCAGTGGCAGACAGGGGCCATCCACACACGCATCCGTGAGAGGGACGTCTGCGAGCAGATCGGTGCCCTGCCCTCATCAACAGCAGAGCACGTGTGGGAGAACATTGCATGGGAGAGGCTGACGAACAAACACAAAGACATCGCCTGGATGGCCGTCCAGGGGGGTCTGCCAGTGCAAGCCTTCATGCACGCCAGAGGACTGAATCGCTTCAGGAACTGCCTGAGGGGATGCACAACAGACAAGATGGAATCCCACCTCTTCTGGGACTGCACCTATGACAGAGACCTGATAAGGGACTTGTCCACAGAGCTGAAGGGCATGATCCCTACAACTAACATCACTGCCAAGTAAGTGTTGTACGGTTTGTTCCCAGGAACCCCTGCACAGCAAGATAGACAGGCCTGCTGGAGAATCCTGGGCTGCCTTAAAGATGTGTTCCTCTTTTCCAGGAACCGCTTGGTGGTGGGGAAGAAGGAAACTTCAACCAAATCCTGCCGACGGATGATCCACAGCCTCCGAAGTGACTACGAGATCATCGATTGGCCGGACGAGGAAGAGTGAGTAATGTACACTGGCATTACATGTTAGTGTGCTTCCTTTTCCAGCAACCACCCAGGGGTGATGAAGAAAGAAAATTTGACCAGATCCTGCCAGCAGAAGCAGCAAAGCCTCCCGAGGGGACCATTGGTGCAGCAGAAGATGACAGGGACAAGGAGGGGTAAGTAATGTACACTTTCATTACTGTGTGTGTGCTTCCTCTTCCAGGACCCACCTAAGGCTGGCGAAGAGCGAAACATCGACCACACTTGTGGCAGTAAAATGAGGATATGTACATAATGTACACCTAACCTAAAATGACATTTTTCCTTTCACAGGCAAAAAGGTCAATGGAGTCAGGCTTGTACACATGTTGGCAAGACTATTTTTTTTAAACTGATGAATAAAGTGGGCATGTCATGTTTGGGCTATCGGCGCGTTGTGAACAGAAGGTGCATAGACCTTTAAGACACGTACAGCCAGGTGCCTGGAAGTTGGCATGGCAATGCTGGCGACCTGTACGCTATTCCTTGTCCTGCCGCCAGCGTCATTTGGATGCGTAGCGTGGTCAGGTGACTTGTATTCAAATACAGGTCGATCCCTCACCGGTGCTTCTGAATTTGTTCTTCGGTGGCGTTTTTGGATTTTGCCTCCTCGTTCTTGTCTCTTGTATTCCCCCCCCCCCCGGCGACCCCCTTATTCCGTGTGAACCTGCTCTTCCCTTTCCTTACTTCATTACAACTCATCGGTGCATCGATCACGGACCGCTTTTGGATTGCCACTTGCTGCTGCCTTATTGTTGTGTTTGCCCGCATGGTGAATTGACCCCCGATCGGAACTGGAACTGTTTATTTTGCCTACGTACTTGTATGCTGCTGCCCGCACCTCATTTTGACTACGGAACGCTCTTAGACTGTCTTGCCTGCCGAATTGTGTTGGCTACGCCAGTGTGGACTTCGACCCGGATTGTTTGAACTGCATTAACTTCGTCACGTGTGGTTTACGTTTCCCATGAACTAAAGTACACGGACTAGAAACTGCCTTAGTGTACTTCCGTGAGGCATCCGCGTGCCGTCGGGTTAGTTGTTTGCTTTTTGGATTCTGCTGTTGCTTCCTGGACTCTTGAACATTTCTTGGAACTCTTGAAACATTCCTGTCATCCTGGGATAGGAAGTTGTATGGTAAGCCCTTATTAAGTTTTTACATTGTTTGCATAAAACAGGAGGTAGAGTCATTATTTAATACCAATTGGGTTGTCTTGTTTCAGGGGACTTGTTGGGTGTCACAGGATTGAAGGCTATTTCGGCACCCCTACTGAAGTTACTGATTCTGTAATATCAGGTTAGTGGGTATTTGAGCTCATCCTGACCTCGCACTACTGTGATATATTTCAGCACTGCTGTGAAAGCCTCATATATATTTGCTTCCCTTGCAGCGTGCAGAACCATCGCCTGCCTCTCCTGTGTCCTCCTTCACGACATCTAAGTCTCCTCTGCAACACCTGAACCTCGTACAGCATCCTATCTTTCCGCTAATTAACTGTTCTGGTTGTTATCTTTGTTCAGCCAGACTGGTACATTAGTGAGAAGGATCCTACTACTACACTACGTGGGGAACGGATTCCGACATATTCAGAAACCTATAAAATGGATGCTAATGAAACTTTGGCCAATAATGATATGACTGTTGCGCATTCTGCTACGCAACAACGTATTGATGAGTTGCAGGCTGGTTTACAACCTCGTGGTGCTGTTGCGCCCCTCAAGTCGTTGCTTCAGGGTCTGGTTGGCTCCCCCACGACAAGACGCTAGACCGGTTTATATGACCACCCAGTTCCCCTTGGCTCCACCAGAAAGGTTTAACGGAGACCCCAAGTCCTTTAGGACTTTCTTGAATCAATGCAGATTGCATTTGCTGTATCGGCCCTCCTCATTTCCGGACTCCACTACTAAAGTGGCCTTCCTTTTGTCTTAGCTGGGGGGGGGGGGAACAGCCGCTGCATGGGCTAACCCACTGTTGGAGGGAGGGAGTCATCTACTCTGATTGCGATGCCCTTATAGACGCTATGAGTCGTGTATTCGACATACGTTATGCCACACAGGCTACCGACTTAGAATTACTTGGGCTTCAACAGGGGAACATGCCACTCTTCGGTTATTTGGCTAAGTTTAATCAGCTGGTGGCTGAGACAGGCTGGCCAGAGGAGAAAAAGGCCTCCTTGTTCTACAAAGGATTGCCAAATCCGTTAAAGGACACACTTGCCACGGTGCCCGTTATACCCACAACCTTTACTGAACTTCTTGATCTGATCCTCCAAATTGATTCGAGGCAGGCAGAAAGGAAAGGGGAAAAAAGAACGGAACCCCCAGTTGCCCACTCTTCTCTGGTAACTGCCTCTGGAGTTCCAGAACCCATGCAGATAGGAGCAGTCAGGGGTCCTTTGTCGGCTGAAACAAGGGAACACCAGAGAAAAAACTGCTTGTGTTTCTACTGTGGGGCATCAGACCATTTGCTACGGACTTGTCCCAAAAACCATCCAAGAAGCAGGGAAACGCCAAAACCCAGTGAACGAAGGGATCCCGTCACCGGGTGAGTGCTCTATGGATCCTAAGGTCTGTGGTCCTTACTGTCTACCTCTTGTTCTTACCTCGGCAGACATTAAAAAATAAGAAGTGCAGGTTGTCTTGGACTCAGGAGCCACCGGGAATTATGTGGACGCTGCTTATGCCCGACAGTTGGGGTTATTGATTGTCCCTAAATCTTGTCCCGAAAACGTGAACGCGGTTGACGGCTCCTCTCTAGTCTCAGGTCTTGTTACAGAACGCGCAGCTGATCTCACCATGACGACTGACTGCGGCCATACCAAAATCATTTCATTTGATCTGATAGCTGCTCCGCAGTTCAGGATCATTCTTGGACTGCCCTGGTTTAAGTTACACAATCCAGTGGTGGATTGGCATTCTGGAGACGTGAATTTCTTTTCTGATTATTGTGAAGTCAACTGTTTGACAGCTGGACTAGAGGGGAGGAGTCCAAGCTATGTTCTGGCTGATACCGATTCCACTATCGGAGCGGTTTGCAACATGTCCCTTCCTATTGTATATAAGGACTATCAGGATGTTTTTGACGCCGGCGGGGCAGAAGTACTTCCACCACATAGACCAGATGATTGCCCCATCGAACTGGTACCAGGGGCTAGGATACCTTCTGGTCGCATTTACTCATTGACACCAAAAGAGGATGAGATATTGAAGGACTATATTGATAAATCTTTGCAATCCGGTTTCATCCGTCCCTCATGTTCCCCTGCTGCCTCACCCTTATTTTTCGTTCCTAAAAAAGAGGGTGATCTCCGCCCCTGTTTTGATTATCGGGCCTTGAATGCAGTCACCGTTAGAAATCAATACCCTATACCATTGATTTCAGTTCTACTAGACCAATTGGGGTCGGCGGTGATCTTCACTAAATTGGACTTAAGAGGGGCATATAATCTGGTACGCATACGCAAAGGGGATGAGTGGAAGACCACCTTTAAGACACAGTATGGCCTTTTTGAGTATTGTGTCATGCCGTTCGGCTTGTGCAACGCTCCAGCAACCTTTCAATACTTCATCAATGAAGTTTTTCACGACATGTTGGATCGTTACCTTGTTGTCTACCTTGACGACATTCTAATTTACTCCCCTTCGTACGACACTCATGTTACCCATGTAACGAGCGTGCTGCAGCACTTAAGAGAAAACCACGTATATGCAAAACTGGAAAAATGTACTTTTCATGTTTTCGAGGTCGAGTTTCTTGGTTATAACATTACAAACAAAGGAGTACAGATGAGTCGAGCCAAGGTCGCTGCTATTTTGGATTGGCCGCGTCCTAATTCTCTGAAGGCATTGCAATCTTTTCTTGGCTTTGCCAACTTCTATCGATGTTTTATTCAGAATTTCTCTTTCATTGTATCCCGCCCTTACGACCTTGACTAATTCCAAAAGGGTATTCAGTTGGAATATGAGGCTCAACAAGCCTTCGAGGAGTTGAAAACTGCCTTTACTACGGCACCCGTGCTTCAGCATCTGGATCCAGCTCTGCCGTATATCATAGAGGCCGATGCCTCGGAGGTCGCATTAGGGGCGATCTTGTCACAGCGATGTCCGGATGCCAGAGGAATGCATCCCGTTGCATATCATTCTAGGAAACTCACCTCGTATGAGAGAAACTATACCATCACTGAAAAGGAACTACTGGCATTCAGAGATGCCTTCCTTATGTGGAGGCATCATTTGCTGGGTACCTCAGAACCTGTCCAAGTGTTCACTGATCACAGAAACTTACTTTCCCTTCAGTCAGTGAAATGCACTACGGCACGTCATGCTAGGTGGCACGAGCTCTTCCCGATGTTTAATTTTACCATCACCTATCGTCCTGGTTCTTTAAACTCGAAAGCAGATGCCCTATCCCGCATTCATGGTATTCCTGATAATGTCAACCATAAAGGGACTCTTGTTACCCAATCAGGTGGTCTGTGGTTGTACTTTGCGACCTTCACTGAAATCATTACTTCAGGACTGGGTAAAAAAGGCTCCCTCGGATATTGCGGAACAGGAATTGGAGGTCATACATGCACTTCCCTACAAACAGGGAAAGATATACTTGCCTAATCCATCTACTCAGTTACAGGCCATGCAATGGTGCCACGACTCTTCTGTGGCAGCTCATCCTGGTATGCAAAAGACTCTGGATCTGTTGAAAAGGTGATGTTGGTGGCCCTCCATGACCATTGATGTTAAAAACTACCTGGCTTTGTGTGTGATTTGTGCCCAGTGCAAACATCCCTAGGGTAAACCTATAGGGCTATTACAACCCATGCCCATACCAGATCATCCTTGGAAGATGATCTCCATGGATTTTGTTGTGGAATTAGCACTGGTGGATGGGTTTGATACTATATGGGTGGTTATTGACTACTTTACCAAGGTGGCACTGTTCATACCTTGCCGGGGTATTCCCACCGTTCTTGTATTGGCGGATCTAGTCTTAAAGAATGTGTTCAGAATGTTTGGTCTTCCATCAACTGTGATCACGGATCGTGGGCCCCAATTCACCTCAAGATTCTGGAGGGCGTTGACCATGGCGCTGGGTGTTGATGGAAGGTACTCCAGTGCTTACCACCCTCAAACTGATGGTCAGACTGAGAGGTTAAATGCAACCATGGAGCATTACTTACGTTGCCTTACCTTCCTCCGCCAAGACACTTGGGTTTCGGTTTTACCCCTGGCAGAGTTCGCCTACAGCAACTCGCACCACTCATCCACCCGTGTGTCTCTGTTTTTTGCTGTCTATGGACAGCATCCACGTTCCCTGCCTCTCACACCTGAGTTACCCCTGCATAATCCAGTTGCTCTTGCTTGTGCCAGGAATCTCTCGCTGGTACACAACATGGTGTCTAAACACTTGCTGGAAGCACAGGAACGAACCAAGACTTCGGGTGATGCTCACCGTAAACCAGCCCCTGTTTACACCCCGGAATGAAGGTTTGGCTGTCTATGCGTAATTTATGCCTGCCAGGTCGTTGAGCACTACTTCCACGATTTGAGGGTCCCTATGAGATATCGAAGGTCATCAATCCAGCTGCATCCGTTTGAGTCTCCCAACAAACTTGAAGGTGCACCCGGTTTTCCATGTCTCTCTGATTAAACCTTGTCATCCCTCGACCCGACTTCCAACTCGTCCACGATCTGTGAAGATTCGGGGTTCTGAGGAATATTAGGTGGCAGCAATTTTAGACACCAAGGTTAGCAGGGGCAGGAGATTCTATCTGGTTGACTGGAAGGGATTTGGTCCCGAAGATCGTACTTTGGAACCCGTAGGGAATATTCATGCCCCGGCCCTCCTGGCACGTTTTTGGTCCTCTTGAAGGGTGAGGGCTTCATTGAGGGAGGATACTGTCATGTTTGGGCTATCGGCGCGTTGTAAACAGAAGGCGCATAGCCCTTTAAGACACGTACAGCCAGGTGCCTGGAAGTTGGCATGGCAACACTGGCGTCCTGTACGCTCTTCCTTGTCCTGCCGCCAGCGCCGTTTGGATGCGTAGCGTGGTCAGGTGACTTGTATTCAAATACAGGTCGATCCCACTCACCGGTGCTTCTGAATTTGTTCTTCGGTGGCATTTTGGGATTTTGCATCCTCGTTCTTGTCTCTTGTTTTTCCTCCCCTCTGCCCCCCTTATTCCGTGTGAACCCGCTTTTCCCTTTCCTTACTTCATTACGACTCCTTAGTGCATCGATCATGGACCGCTTTTGGATTGCCTCTTGCTGCTGCCTTATTGCTGTGTTTGCCCGCATGGTGAATTGACCCCGGATCGGAACTGGAACTGTTTATTTTGCCTACGTACTTGTATGCTGCTGCCCGCACCTCATTTTGACTACGGAACGCCCTTGGACTGTCTTGCCTGCCGAATTGTGTTGTGCTACGCCAGTGTGGACTTCGATCCGGATTGTTTGGACTGCATTAACTTCGTCACGTGTGGTTTACGTTTCACATGAACTAAAGTACACAGACTAGAGACTGCCTTAATGTACTTCCGTGAGGCATCCGCGTGCCGTCGGATTAGGTGTTTGCTTTTTGGATTCTGCTGTTGCTTCCTGGACTCTTGAACATTTCTTGGAACTCTTGAAACATTCCTGTCATCCTGGGATAGGAAGTTGTATGGTAAGCCCTTATTAAGTTTTTACATTGTTTGCATAAAACAGGAGGTAGAGTCATTATTTAATACCAATTGGGTTGTCTTGTTTCAGGGGACTTGTTGGGTGTCACGGGATTGAAGCCTATTTCGGTACCCCTTCTGAAGTTACTGATTCTGTAATATCAGGTTAGTGGGTATTTGAGCTCACCCTGACCTCGCACTGCTGTGATATATTTCAGCACTGCTGTGGAAAGCCCCTTTTATATATTCGCTTCCCTTGCAGCCTGCAGAACCATCGCCTGCCTCTCCTGTGTCCTCCTTCACAACATCTAAGTCTCCTCTGCAACGCCTGAACCTCGTACAGCATCCTATCTTTCCGCTAATTAACTGTTCTGGTTGTTATCTTTGTTCAGCCAGACTGTACATTAGCTAGAAGAATCCTACTACTACACTACGTGGGGAACGGATTCTGACAGGGAAATTCTGAAAGTAACCATTTACCATACCTGAACGGAACGTTGACCCCAGACAAAAAAACCCCAAAAAAACCCTGTTTTAAACGTATCCACTAGTCTGCAGATGCATATAATCTAGACACTGTGCTCACCAATAAGTGGAGGCAATTGTAATCGCCAAAGGGGGGGCCGGTGGGGGGGTGTAATGTGAAGGAGTCTATGATTCTTCCGAACAAATGCCAAGAATATAACAGTTAGAGGAGGTAACAGTGCAGGCCCCTGAAAGAGTGTTTGCCATCAGTACTAGGGAGCATGATCAGGCTGCTGGTGTAACCTGTTTCAAAGGGCTATCCAAGCCCTATCTGCAAACCAGAAGTCATCACATTTGGATGCTTTCTTTGCTTATCAGCCGGAAACCCTAACAAAAGGTGTGAGCACTGTCTGTACTTGTGCATGAGGGGTGAAGGTGGAGACCACACCGACTCTTTGAAGAATGAATGATCTGTTACAGAAGGGGGTCTGTGAAACAGAATGGGCTAGGTTCAAATTTGCCAGAGTCCCGTTACTGTATACGCAAGATATTTTGTACAACATGACTAAAAAGGTTGCCCTTCCGAGGCTGGTGGGGAAACACCCAAATTATTTTCTTCCCTTCCCATAAGTTACTAGATATTGATAAACAAAATTACCCCAACAACTCAATCGTCTGTTGTAGGTATGTTTAACCTCTTCCATTTCTCCTTTCCTAGACTTCTGTTTTGAAACATGCACACAGCAGTGGCACACAGTTATGCTGCAGAAGCCAAGGAGCGCTCATGCTATATACCAGAGAAACTTCTAATCTAATTTAAGTTTTTAAATTGCAAATGTTAAAGCGTTATCTTACACCTGAGGCAAAGGGGAAATAAACAAGACGTCTTATGCTTCCTAGCGTGCATTGTGAACAGCTCTGCTTTCAGTCAAACTCAAATAAGCTATTTTGATTGGGAAGAGTACATGGAAACTAGGAATACACAACTGCTGACAGGATGCAAAAAGTTCAGATTGCAGAGGGAATTGCTAATAGCCAGGATGAGTAGCATTGGGCTGGCAGTAAAGAATATAGTTGACTTGCTTCTTCACCTCAAAACAGGGCCCGAGGATAAGCAGTGTAGGCTCCTCCTTCAGTATGTTAGGGACACTGGGAAGTGGGAAGAGCTTTATTTATTTTATTTATTTATTGTTCATTTGTACAGCGCTTATACACAAGTGAAACCTTCAAAGCGCTTCAGTGCAGGAAGGGAGCATAGCAATAGAGTAGTCATTCTTAGGCCTTGAAATTCTGAATGATCTAACAAAAAGTAACTAGCGTACTAGCCCTGGCGCCATTTCTCTTAGAGCAAGTGCATGAAGCGTTTCAGGCACAACCAAACTAGGGAGGGAAGACAAAGAGGGGACAAGACAGAACTTAGTAGTCCTAGTAAATTTGGGTTATGCAACTTTACAGACTGACGTGAGAGTGAGGGGGGGGGGGGTAAGTTTGCCCAGTCCAGCAGGGCCCTGGGTTAAGTGCAGAGAGGATACACCTATCATGGTGCAAGTGCAGTAGTCTGAACATAGTGCAGATGCCCAGAGGCAAGTGCAAAAACTGGCGGGGGAGCCTGGGATCTGGGAGGCTCTGAAGGTGTACCAAGCAACCAGTCAGTAAAAACTGAGCAGAGTTAGGAAGGGAAGGAGGAGTCAGTTAGAAGAGAAAAAGAGAGAAGGTTAGCAGGGAAGAGGGAGAGAAAGAGGAAGCGAAGAGAACGGTCTTGAGGAGTTTCCAGAAATTAAGGAGCTCCAGCTCAAGGCGGAGAGAGTTGCGTGACTGATAAGGGTGACTAACGGCGAACAACATCTCTCCAGATGGAAATCCCCGGCTCCCGCCCTTGAGGAGCCATCCCAAGAAGAACTATATATATTTTTTTATTGATATAGTTGATTTTAATCAACTTTTCCAATACAAAACTTTAGTTTAAAAACAGTTATAATAAGAAAAAATACAAAGCAAATCTAGTGCAGTTAAAATTCAACAAAAAAAAGGGATATTTCCAATTGCACAGTTAATAGAGTGAGAATATTAATTGCAAAGAAGTTGAATTGGTTTACAAATTTGGAAATAATAAAAAGTTACAAAAACAAATACATAAACAGCTCAACAGGTGAGATTCACTGCATGAAGAAAATTAACTGTTGCAATTTCTAAAGAAACATTTGTTGTGCACAGCAATGTGGACCATCTCTCGACTGGGTCCAGAATTCTCAAATGATTACAGTGACCAGAAAAATATTTCAATCGCTCACGAATTAGGGCTGGAAATAGGGACACAATGTGTTCTAGAGTTTCAAGAGCCTTTGTATCCAGGCAGAATCGACAAAAGGATGACTTCAACTCGATACACTTACGTTTGCACAAGAGTTTGCGAGTGTGCCACAAGTTGAAGCGCAGCCTGAGTATTCTTGAGCGTGTTTTTTTACAGGGAAACCTGAGAAGGAACGGTTCCATAGATCCCAGGCTTTTGTGTTTACATTTTTCAGGCATAGCAGTTTTATATTGAAGGCATCGAGATCTGGTCTTAATCCAATCACAACGGTAAATAAGATGTTTCACTTTATCGGGACGGGTAAGAAGCGTGTTAAGAGTGATGTCCACTTGCACTACGATGTTATAGACGGCATGTAACCAATATTTGACAAAGTGATGTTTCGTTTTGAAAATATAGTCGACAGAAATTGCAAGAGATTGGTCTCCTTAGTTGACACTACACATTTACGAAGGAGAGCACAGGCTTTCCACTGGTACTCCACATGAAGGGAGGTTAGGCCTAGTTCAAAGTGCACCCAAATCACTGGAATGCATTGCGGAAGCTGAAGGATCGCTTTCCAGAATTTGCCTTCTATTTTTTCTAGCACCGCAGGGGACCAGGGTGGTTGAGATTCCAGGCCATACAGAAGAACTATTTTAGAGAGGGTCAGGCAAGCGGATAACCGAGAAATATTCAATGAAAATTACCTTTGCAGTTAGATGAAAAGCAAGGATTTAATCGTCAAAATAAACGGAACTCTAGCTCTGATGCATCTACCTTCACACATCTCAGGCAGCAGCAACTCGTGCTTCATGGCGAGGTGACGCTGCCACACCCACATAGCTGCCTCCAGGGCCTTCTCATCCAATGAAGGGGGCCATGTGTGGTTTCCGTTATTGGCAGGAGTTTATGTCACTTTTATGGGCACCCTATAATACATTTCGGAGCCATTCAGTAGGTCTCGGCATCTAAAGCTGACAAGAGCAGCGGGTGCTGGGGGCTACTGAAAAGAAAGGCACTAGCCCTCCCAGGCCTTTACGGTTAGCACTACTGTGGGTGACCGAGATACGCACACAAGCAGTACAGCATATTAGGTCTTTGCAGCTTTGATGAGGAATCCGTGGGAGGAAAGAATCATTAGAAATTTCAGACTTAGGAGGAGGAAAAAATGCTACCTGCCTCTATTTGCACTATAACAATTTGCATAATCTCTTCTTGGGACCCCAGAAGTGAGTTCAAATTCCATGCTGATTCAAACTTTGGTCTACCTCCCCCTTGGCCCCACCAATGGAGAATAAGATAATAGGGGTTGGCACTGTACTGGTGAAAGTAAAGAAACCCAACTGAGAAATTCTGGTACTTTTGAATGTAAAGTATGGCTGTCAAGCTGGATATGCTGCTAATTTCCATGATAGGGACAGCAACTCTGTTTATGAGTGCTACTACCTTGTTTAACATAGCAGCAGTAGACGCCCATTACATTTATAAGAGCAATGCTTAGAAGTGTCCACTTTAAAGGATAGTTCCGGGACTTTTTTTTTATTGTCCCTACGGGTCGGCCATGTGTTTGTAAGCATAAATCGGTAGATCGTAGGAAACTTTCCTATGGACCTTACCCGACTTTTCGCCCATTATCGCACTCGAAATCAGCCTCCATTTTGTGATAATCCTATCATTTCGCCCCATCGACCTGGCTCACCTGCCTTTGCGGCACTAAATCAAATCCCCCGCCCCTGAGCATGACATCAGCAGACGCGTACTGCCCATTTCAAGCACGTCTCGTGTCAACAATCGCTGCGCCTCAGCTATTGACGTGTTGCCATGGAAATGGCAGGACGCCTCTTTCCCCAATAAGTATAAACAGACCGTTTCACAACATACAGCAGCAGATTTTCGATTCCATTCCTCTCTCTGTGTTACTTTGAGTATTCTGTGACTCGTTTCTGTGCTCTGGTCAGCTACCTTCGCCGCTTGTAGCCCGTGTGAACACCTGTACCATCTCTGTAAATTATTTTACTATCTTTACCGCACAATGGCCACAATAATGCCGTATATGTACGAGCCCGAGTACACCGAGGAGGAACTACTGGAAAGGCAAGCACGCGAAAACGATGGGGATTCGGACGGCAGTTGGGAGGACCAGTCAACGGATGAAGAGCCTGGACCATGTCGCATGGACGGCGTCTCCACCTGGTGCACGTGCAATCGGTGCGAGCTAATGCCAACTGAGGAGGAGAACTGCTGCTGCCGTGAAAATTCCGGGTGCTTGGCCTACATTTCGGAAAGCGAGCAAAGTCTGCAGGAAGGCGAGCAAAGTCCGCAATGCATCACCGAGCTGCCAGAGTTCAGGGAAGCCTGCCTCTCACGGACAGTGTTGAGGATGATGATGGTGCTTATGCACGAACTTCGTGGCACTGTTCGTCCGCGTAATCCGAGTAACGAGTAAGTATACTCTGTTTGTGATGTCAGTGATGCCACCACTATTTCATGGTCGTCTCCCACATATAAAATTACATTTACATATCATTCGAACGCATGTAAATTGGTTCCATATAGTGCATTTTCTAGATATAATTTTTTTCTAAGAAAAATGACATGTGTTACCTGAATCGACATTGATAAGAAAGTTTGGTCAGTTTAATACAGTTTGCATCTTTTTTTTTCACAGGTGGTACAGGCTGGTGGCCTATCGTTGCTTCACTTGGTGGCTTCACGGGAGGCTCGGACACCGCGTTCGGAGAGTAATACCTGCCTGTGCGGTACTTGCCATTAGACAACATTTCCCCAGTGACAGTGGACAATACCGCGGATTTTCCCTCGATGTGCTGCAACCTCAACTTTACAATGTGTAATGTTTATTATTTATGTTTAATTAAAATCTAAAAAAAAGCCCAACATATATTTTAACAATGGTTGTTTTGATTTTTTAAATGAATCTAGTGTGTCTCCGTTGAATAGCCTTCCAGTGCCTTGTCTTGTCACACCACATGTCTCCGGCCAGCATCCTCCCTCACGCTGGCCGCACACCTTCAATCCACATAACCGTTGAACCCATATATGCAGCAGTCATACATATATTATTTTGTGGGTTGGCATCAAGCGTTGGCAATAAAAAGCTGTTGGATTTTATTGATACAAAACATGGTTATAGGTAAATAATAAATATGGTTGATCATAATAAATCCTCTTTTTGGGCACCGGGTACAGAGATGACCCCCATATATTCTCCTGGGAGGGTGAGGTATTTATAAACTCACCCCCCTGCCTTCCATGTAGTAGATCCTGCAGCCATCCTCTTACATTCAGTTAGATGGCCTCTCCTTGGTAAGGCCCTGCGGCAAACGGGTCTTGTCTGCACGACCACCGCCCCGATCCACCCCCCGCCCAATCAAAGGCAGTTCGCACCAGGGTACTTGCGCTGCTGGCAAGTGGAGCTGTCAGGGAGCGATAAAGGCCAAGAGGTGCCAAAGACCATGTACACTTCAAAGTGGTCTATAGAGCATGGGTTGTTGTTCCCATGTCTACCTTCAGACCCCGTGTCTCCTGCCAAGCATCCCCCCTCACGCTGGACGCCCCCCTGCAATCCACATAAGTGTGTCTCCATTCACGAGTCTTCCTGTGTCTTGTCTGCACGACCACCGCCCCGATCCACCCCCGCCCTATCAAAGGCAGTTCGCACCAGGGTACTTGCGCTGCTGGCAAGTGGAGCTGTCAGGGAGCGATAAAGGCCAAGAGGTGCCAAAGACCATGTACACTTCAAAGTGGTCTATAGAGCATGGGTTGTTGTTCCCATGTCTACCTCCAGACCCCGTGTCTCCTGCCAAGCATCCCCCCTCACGCTGGACGCCCCCCTGCAATCCACATAAGTGTGTCTCCATTCACGAGTCTTCCTGTGTCTTGTCTGCACGACCACCGCCCCGATCCACCCCCCGCCCTATCAAAGGCAGTTCGCACCAGGGTACTTGCGCTGCTGGCAAGTGGAGCTGTCAGGGAGCGATAAAGGCCAAGAGGTGCCAAAGACCATGTACACTTCAAAGTGGTCTATAGAGCATGGGTTGTTGTTCCCATGTCTACCTCCAGACCCCGTGTCTCCTGCCAAGCATCCCCCCTCACGCTGGACGCCCCCCTGCAATCCACATAAGTGTGTCTCCATTCACGAGTCTTCCTGTGTCTTGTCTGCACGACCACCGCCCCGATCCACCCCCCGCCCTATCAAAGGCAGTTCGCACCAGGGTACTTGCGCTGCTGGCAAGTGGAGCTGTCAGGGAGCGATAAAGGCCAAGAGGTGCCAAAGACCATGTACACTTCAAAGTGGTCTATAGAGCATGGGTTGTTGTTCCCATGTCTACCTCCAGACCCCGTGTCTCCTGCCAAGCATCCCCCCTCACGCTGGACGCCCCCCTGCAATCCACATAAGTGTGTCTCCATTCACGAGTCTTCCTGTGTCTTGTCTGCACGACCACCGCCCCGATCCACCCCCCGCCCTATCAAAGGCAGTTCGCACCAGGGTACTTGCGCTGCTGGCAAGTGGAGCTGTCAGGGAGCGATAAAGGCCAAGAGGTGCCAAAGACCATGTACACTTCAAAGTGGTCTATAGAGCATGGGTTGTTGTTCCCATGTCTACCTCCAGACCCCGTGTCTCCTGCCAAGCATCCCCCCTCACGCTGGACGCCCCCCCTGCAATCCGCATAATGCCACGACATATACACGTCATTCATTCACAAACACACCCCTGTTTCGAATTCTTTATAACCCACTTCATATTTCTAATGAGAACTTCTTTGCGCTTTGCTAGTCAACCCGTGAAGGTGCTGGTTATCTGCTCTTCGTCTCTGTGAACTTCCGTGACCACTTTGAGCAAACTCGTCAGTTTGCAACCTGTGAACTGCTCCCTGTTCTACGACAAGAAACTACTCTTATCCCTGCATCTAACTGTTTGTTCGTCAAGGTAAGTCCATGTACCATAATCATTTTGCGTCCAATTTTTTAATTTATATCTATTTGCTAGTAGTCATCAAATTGCATCCATGTTTTCTTTTCGTTCACGACAGTACATGCAAGGAACTAGTCACATGTTCTGAGTTTAGTCAAATTACTTTTTCTATTTTTTGAAAGTTATTGAAATACTTATCCGCATGTGAATAACGTGTATAGTTCCAAGAACCAAAACGGACCTTGCATTGAACCTTTTATGTGTCATTTAATGTTTTAACACATTGGTATTCATAGAGAATTGTTGATCTTTACTTTTCAGAACTTTCCATAATGCCTGCCTGTTCCATTGGCGGTTGCCCTTCGAAGACCCATAACAAATCTGAAGGTACTATAATGCATGTTTTCCCTAAGACAATAGATCAGATAAGAGAATGGGTCCGATATTGTGGATATCCAGCCTCTGAGATAGAAAGTAGAGTCCTAGAAGTCTTTGCGGACAAGAGGGGTGATCGATACCGCATCTGCAGCAGGCACTTTAGCCCAGACATGTACTCCACATCATTGCTAATAAAGAAGAAAACACCGCGAGCGAGGCGAAAATTGCTCTCAACCGCTATTCCCACTCTATTCGTCCACATCCCTCCACTGGTGAGTCAAGTTTACGTATTTATCTCTCGGCATTGCGGTAGTGTGTAGCATTAGCTAACAATAATTTCCCCATTTATGTATCCACTCAATATGAAGGCGGAAGATTCTCCATCCGTGTCGTTATTGCAGTCATCAGCCACTTCAAGCGCCTATCGGGTAATCTTACTTAGCTATTCTGACACTGACTTGTTTTAGGCATGTAAATCAATAGTTTTAATTGATCGTGTAATTATTTTACCTAATGGTACACCACAGTACTCGTCCTCTAGTCTTTGTTTTCAGTTATAATTATTGTTATCCAAAATAATGCAAGTACTGTCTTTCAGGGAGATGCTGAGGAGTCCAACGCATTGACGACAACCGTAGATGTCACTCAGATGCTCGAGGTACGTTTCCGGACAGTTCCATCGATGGAGATCATCAGATCTTGCATTCTTGTAGCGTGATTGTTACACACAATGTTTCTTTCGTTTTTAGCCATTGGTATGTCCTTCTGTCGTCGCCCTCCTATGTGTCTTCTTTTTTCAATATTGTGTTCATTACTAATGAAAGTCCTATGTTTCAGGGAGTCGATGGAGCATTAGTCCAAGAAGAAGGGGGAGCATGCAGTTACGGGTCGGCGCAACAGCTTGCAGAAGTGTGCACCGCAGTTACAGCGTCCCTTGATGTTCTTATGCATTTCGAGGTATGGATACTGACAGATCAATCATGCGAGATCAAATGACGTGATTACATCCGCTATACTTCCTTCTTTATTAACGCAAGTACTATGTTTCAGGGAGCTGACGGAGCTTCTTCAACAAGAACATCACCCCTAGTAGTTGATGCAGATCTCTGGGTGGTGACACTTCCAACGATGGAGCAAATCGAATAATATTTAGATATCCATTATTTATTTTAGACAACTGATCATTTGTGCAGGTCTATTTAGATGAGCCGTTGACGCCTGCAGAAAGTTTATGTTCTTTTAAACAAAATAGAAAACCATACTAATGCAATTACTGTGTTTCAGGGAGTTGCTGAAGCGTCATCTTCAATAATATCATCAATGGAAGTCTATGCGGAGCCCGAGGTATGGATCTTGACAGTTCAATCTAGCTAGATCAACAATGCGTGAACTATTGTCGTTTGAATGTTCTACACAATGCGTTCATTCGTGTTTTGCTATTGAGATGTACGTATGGGTATTGGTCCCCAAGTACATTTTGTGTTTTCAATATTATTATACATACTAATGAAAGTTCTATGTTTCAGGGAGTCGATGGAGCCTCAGTGAGTGATGGATGTGCTTATCATGAAAATATAGTCGTTGCAGCGCGAGAGGAAGTGGAGACATGCACACACGAGTCGGAGCAACAGCGTCCAGATGTTGAAGTTCGAGGCAAGAAAGTTTCAAAGAAAAGAAAGCAAAAGAAGGTTAGTGTCCTGTTCACTATATTATGTTGTCTTTCACTGTCAATAGTTCAATACTGTAAGTTGTGTTTAAACTGAACATCCCTTTTCTAATCTGTCCTCTAGTTGCGAGTGGGTGTAAGAACTAGATCTACACAGACAGTGAAGCGAACGAGAGATGTTGCTTGTCAAACCTTTTGGCAGGGACTTGAGACTGGAGATGCATCGTGCCAATGGGAAGAATATGAAGTGATTGACAACGGAGCTATACCACCACCAGCCATTGATAGTGAATGTCCTCCTGGTAGTTTGGATGCAGTCGGAGATCAATTCACAGAATCCACACCCGCAAAAAATAAGAGCGCGCGAAAGTTGAAGACATTGTTTTTTTCTCCCATCTCCGGACAAGGAACAGTTGTTGCAGTGGAAGAGAATGACATGGACGACAATGAAACACCATCAATATCACTCAGCATAGCGGAAGACGATATCAGAGATTGTACCTTTCATGCGAGTGACATGTCCTCAACGTTACAGGCCGAACCAGCTGGGATGCAGAGTGACAGTATAAGGAAAGAGGCCAAATTCATTGTATTCGATAGCTGTTTGATGGATATTATTATGATGAAATGTGGGCATTGGGTTGGTGGGGAAGTATGTGGGGAGCCATTGATTAATGTGACTCGTGCAATTCGAGGCACTAACCTTAAAATACATGCCACCTGTACACAATATCATCCGTTCGCATGGTCTGCACAACCCATGCTGGGGCAACTGCCAGCAGGCAATCTACTTTGTGCAGCGGCCGCACTTTTTAGTGGTTCAAGTTTTAAAAAGTTACAGTATTTCTTTCAGTTTGTGGGAATCCATTTCATTGCGAAAACTCAGTTCTACAAATACCAAACCGATTATCTATTTCCAGCCATCAGCGAAGCTTGGAGAATGGAAAAAATGTCAATGGAAAGTACATTCGCGGGCAAACGCTTCAGGCTAGCCGGTGATGGACAGTGCGACAGCCCAGGATTTTCAGCCAAGTACTGCACCTACCACTTTCAGGACATGGAAAGTAAGAAAATTGTGAGTTCGGTGGTCGTGCAGGTGTCACAAAGTACATCCTCAGTGGCCATGGAGAAAGTTGGCTTTGTAGCATCATTGCAAGAACTACAATCGCGGGGAATGGTGATCGACCTGATAGCCACGGACAGACACGTTTCAATTGCCAAGACAATGGGAGAAGAGTACAAAAATATAAATCACCAATTTGACGTATGGCATCTTGCAAAAACAATCAATAAAAAATTGTCGGCTGCAGGAAAAAAAAAAGATATGCAAGGTATTTCACAGTGGTCCAAGTCAATCAGCAACCATCTTTGGTGGAGCTCAAAAACATGTGAAGGGTCGTTGGAAATTCTACTGGAAAAATGGCGGTCAGTAATGTTGCACTGTAGCAACGTACATCGATGGTCGACAAATGAACATTTCCACAAATGTGAACATGGCCATTTGTCCACAGAGGAGGCACGGAAGAAGAAGTGGTTGATTCCTTCATCACCCACTCACAAGGCCATTGAAAAGATTGTATTTGATAAAACTATAACAAGAGATTTGAGGGGACTCACGGAATTCTGCCACACAGGAGATTTGGAGGTGTTCCACAATATGTGCCTAAAGTACAGGCCCAAAAGATTGCATTTTGGCATGGAAGGCATGATAAATCGGACTCTTCTAGCGGTCTTGGCACATAACCATAATGTTGGCCGTCAACAAAGTAGGACGACCGGAACTTTAGGGACGCTTCGCTACAATAAGGCCTTCACTAAAAGAAGTAAACAATGGGTGATCAAACCAGTGTTTGAGGATATGCAATATGAGTTTATTGAGAGACTTATCGTAGATGTCCTCGATAGGCACATACATGGAGTGGTGAACGAACCTATGCAGGGGACAACTGCATTGCCACCCAACATTGCCTCTGTTCCATGTCCACCTAAAGCAGAGCTCATTGAGAAATACACATCACGGTTTAAATGATTGTAATTTGATTGTCTGTTCTCTCGAGTCTCCTCATGTTGCAGGCCCAAACTAGAAATGTGTGCTCGCTCAAAGTGAAGGTCAGCTGCTTTGATGTTTTGCTCGGGTGGCGGAACGGCCCACGACCCAGTATAAGGTTCTATTGTGATTTGACCTTGACAGGCCGGGACCATCCCGAAAGACTAAGAAAAGATAATGAATAAAATTTCAGAAACGAAACGATGAGCCACGTTCATTAGAAGAAGTAACGTCGGCAAAGGAGTGGTGTTTCGGGTCTGCCCTACACAGAGACACAAAGGAAAATGCAAATATAATGTAAGTAACTTTTGATGAGTTTATACCGCAATTTCATTACTATACAGTGGCTTTAAAGACGGGTTCAGTTGTACTTGTTCGTTCTATGTGGCATATTGTTTTCTACCGCGCACTATCTTGAGGAGAAACATCTGCTTTTACTGAAGTACCTCAAAACCTTCCTCTTTGCTCCTGCTTTCTCTCTCCCTCTCCCCTGCTACAACTGGTCCACTGTCTGCGACCTCGGTCCTGGGCCCTTCCACTCTCCACCTGCACTGCCTCCCTGTCAACCCCTGCACTGGGGGACTGTCTCAGTATCCTACAGCCCCCCCCTTCCCAGCACTTGTTCTGCACTTACCTTGCACTTGCCACCAGCTGGCCCTATTTATTTATTATTTTATGCTACTTACCTTGTACTCCACTCCCCCCCCCCTCCATGCCTCGCCACGTCTTTAAACACTTGTGTACACCCAGTAGCGCTGTCCTCGCTATGAAATGAATAATTTTAATAAGGATCTGATGGTGAGACTAATTTCATTTTTTATGTTTTTAGGTACATCATTCACTACTGTCTGTGTCACGAGTACCAGACACCGGCGGACGGCTTCTACAGCCGCCAGTTGCTTCTCCGCGTGAACAACGTTACCACCCTGACCATTTTATGGGACGATCGCCAAGTACAAGTATGCCCTTACGCGGTACTAACGGTTAGATGCAACATACCTACCGTTGTGGTGGCCTAGTGCCTCGTTGTTGGAACAGCCATGCGATTATCAGTGCGACCGAAGAGCTTATTTTTATCGTAAACCAACACCCTGTGTACTGCACACGAACATCGCTTCCCTCAAGACGAACTAATTTGGATCGAGAGCAAAGAAAAATGCAAATCGCTGAATATTCTCTAAACATTTGATGTCCAATAAATGTACTTTGCCAAATGTACAATCTTGCCGTTTGCTTTTAAACCACGGTTTCACATTCCGAATTGTGGCGCTGTATTGTGAGATGCTCTAAGACCCTGTGTACAGCAAAGGACCATCGCGTTCCTCAATACGAACTTTTTGGAACATGAGCAAATAAAAATGCAAATCGCTGAATATTCTCTAAACATTTGATGTCAAATAAATGTACTTTACCACATTTACAATCTTGCGGTTTGATTTCAAAGTACAGTTTCCTATTCCGAATTGTGGTGCGCTGTATTGTGAGCTGATCTGTGTTGATTTCCGGGGTCTGTGTGGAGTCGCGTAGAAGACGCCTGGGCGCGTTTGCCTACGCAGCTCAGTCACGTCACGGATAGAGGCGGGGAATATGAATGTTTTGATAAAGTCTGTTTCAGGGGCGGGGGATTTGATTTAGTGCCGCAAAGGCAGGTGAGCCAGGTCGATGGGGCGAAATGATAGGATTATCACAAAATGGAGGCTGATTTCGAGTGCGATAATGGGCGAAAAGTCGGGTAAGGTCCATAGGAAAGTTTCCTACGATCTACCGATTTATGCTTACAAACACATGGCCGACCCGTAGGGACAATAAAAAAAAAGTCCCGGAACTATCCTTTAAGTATTATTTTCACCCTGCTAACGGCCCGCCAGCCCGAGCCCAGGTAGGCCTGAGCGAAGCAAGTGCCTCGGCGAGGTTTGGGGGCCGTTACCGGTCATGTCCACGCCCCAGAGCGGGAGTGAAAGCCATTCACACCCTGTGGTGTATCTGGGGTGCAAATTATTTCTTTTTGTTTCACCCCGGGGAGATTAGCGTTGCTTGCACAACCAATCTCCTGAGAACAAATAAAATATAAATATGTTTGCCATCATTTCTATGGCAGCAACCGGAAGCGGGAGGAGCACGGGGAATGGAGCACAAAGCCCTTTTCCAGCAGGTAAGTGGTGAGGGGGTTTGGGGAAGCGGTATGGTTTGTTTTGGGGGAGGTGAGGCAGTGGGGAGGAAACAGAGGGAGGCTCCATGTTGCCGCCTAACATACCAAATAAAATGGTTCCCCTGAGGAAGGGCCTCGGGTGGCTGGAAACAGCGGACAGAGAATGTGTATTCTTGCCCGCTGTACCAGCCACCTGATTGGCTGTGTGACCTTCCTCTGGGGGGAATGTGATAAAGAAGCCATGCTGAGAAGCGTCAGTACTATCACATTTCGAGAACTGCAGCTTGGATAAGAAATACTGGGCTAAATCATCTGAACAGGGCTTCAAGCACGTGACCTGCAGAGTGGCGACATCCTCCTCACAAATCATAGATATTGAAATCGAACCCTTGGAATCGAAACATTGAACTCTGAAACTGGTCATATTTCTCAAAAGACTAGTGCATCTAGAACATCAATATGGCCAGGATAATGGTAGTCATACGTAAGCAATTTATGACTGGTCCTACTCCATTATCTGAATAGATTATCCCATTAAGAAGTACTATTTTGAAACATGCCTTTACCTCAAAAAAGGTTAATATCAGTCACTTGTCAGACACAGAAGGGGAAAGTTAATGAAAGGAAGGTGCCAGATGAGGAGCTCTATGGATTTACAATCTCGCACTACAATGCAAATATCTCACGCTGCCCGCCAGTGCCCATCATCCATGCTCAAGACAGCAAGAAGGGAGCTCGGACATTACACCCATTCAGTTCGTGATCACTTTGTTAAAAGTGCAGGTAATAGCCAAATAAAAGGAACAAGTTACTTATCTGTAACTGTGGTTCTCCAGCATAGGTCTGGCATGGATTCACATGCTCATGAATATTCCCTGTCGCAAGGCTGGCAGTCCTCTGTAAATAAAGAAAGCAGTCTTGCTTTAAAAGCTTGAAAACTGCCTTTCTTCCACCAACCAATCACAGAAGTCTGGGTCAAACTGCACCCATCCAATGACGACCGTCTCCCCAAGTCTACCCCCGGCGGCCATCTTCAGATTTTTACTGCATGCTTCAGTGCAGGGAGTCCTCTTACGTTGCTCTTCGAGACATTTTTTCCTGTTTTTGTATTTTTCTATAGATACATTTTTCTAACTTTGTCCAAACCTCTCATTCGTTGACCATTGGTCAGTGTCGGCAGCGGTGATCTGTTGCTGGTGAAGATTGACATCATAACACAAAGAGCTTGAGGGAGTTTTTATGGAGTCTCAAGCAGACCCTCAAATAAAGGGCTTAACCCTTAAATAGTGAACAATAGAGCTTGTGACTCCGAAATACCGCTTTCTTAAAGTAACGGGAAGGGCTAGCTCATGTCCTCAGACCACAGCCAACACTCAACAATGAGAAAGACATTACTATTAAGTTTAGAAAAAATACATATTTTAATTAGTATTATACAAAAATACACATCACATTAAACATATAAAAAGTTCAGATTCCTTCAAACAGGTGTAATCAAAAGGCTAGTGTAATACTAGATAAAACATCACTGCAAGAGTTTGTGCAAAACAATTCCAAAGTCAAAACCCAAAAAGGGGGCCTAGATGGTGAAGTGGCTTGGGTCGTGCAGCATCACATAGTCATACTTAAATTCATCACTCTTCCACTAATAGTCATTCATACCAATCAATTACTCATATATTCATATTCATTCATTCACATAAGAAAAACAATGGTTAAAAAGCCCAACATGTTTCTTTCCTAATCTTTTAGGGGAGTTAATCCTTGGAAATTCATCAGGGGCAAATTATAAATGGAGCTGTTGCACAACGGCAGTGACTTGGTACTTTTGTGCTCGTCTGGTCCAATCAAGGACCAAGAAAATTGGTTGAGTTTGTGATAATTCCAATCTTTTATTTCATAGAGTCATGGAGAGAGGACTACAGGAAATATCTTCCCCTAGAAGAAAGCGGTAAAAAATGGAGAGTAAATATCAATTATCGAAATTACACAATAAATATATAATTTCAATCTGGAAGTCTAACTTTAGAGTCCCAGAGTAAAGAAGCTTACAATTAGCTAAACAGGGTCGGTTTCAGATAGCATTGGTTACTCAAATACACTCCACTCATTAAAATCATGTTAAGGGTGAGAGACCATAAATTGGGGTGTAACGCGCTAAGCTTGGCACTCCACGAGGATCATGGAACGGCATCGCTCCTCATTCAGGAAGTTGGAGAAAAAAACAGATCCAAGAGGAACAAGAGATGGAGCAAAGGCAGCAGGCTGTAGATTCTAGTTCATATATCATAAGGGAAGGTGTTTCCATGTGCGGGTGCATAGGATTAGTAAACACTGTCAAAGGATTAGAATCCATCTCAGGTATGCTAATCTAGGTGGACCCTCTCTGCCTTATTGTAGCTTGATCAATGAGTCCAATATTAAGGCATCGTATAACTTGTCAGAACCACTTGTTCTTCTTAGTCTGAATCCCATCCTCGGCCCTGGTGGTTAATGTGTGGGATGCCCTCTCGGGATGACATTATTAGTAGAGATTTTCATATTCAAGGTACAAAATGTAGAGAAATTACCTTAATAACTGTCCAGATTGTTCAATATTGCGAGTCTTGTCTCACACTTGCTCATGACGGTAAGTCGTTGTCTGCTCATTCGGTATACAGGCAAAGCCTACCAGATGAGATGGCATACAGTCACACACCACAAAGAGTTTAATTTATCCTAAATGGAGTCACTAATACCCCTATGGGTGAGACTGTCTACACATGTGCCCACAACGAGAACTGTATCTATGTACCTGTCTATTGGTACGTCGTGAACAATCAGAGAGGGTGTAGTTTCTTGTGGAACCACTCTTCTTGTGACCATCAAGAATTGGGATGAAGTTCAGTATATGTTCTAACTTCCAATCTGTGAGAGTACCGTCAGAAGATAAACCGCATCAGCCATAAGCAGAACCAACGGGGGACTGTGGGATATAATAGTTATACAGCATTTGAATATGAACATTAAGAACGTCTACAGCCTCACCGGAACAACATGTTTCGTGTCTGAATATGATCTGTCCGGTCTCCAAACCCAATTGGCATGAAGCAGCGTCCCAATTGAATAAATGGCTTTCTTTTCCATTGGGGTCACAGCTAACTCTCTCCTGGGAAAACGTGTGTCAAGCAGGGTCTGCGAGAGGAGACACAACATGGAGCTAAATTAGCCGTGACCATTCATCTCTCCTTAAAGAGCATGAACTGAACAAATTCTGTGAGAAGTAGCGCAACATATAGCACAAAAAACCATGACTATTAGGGGGTACATAGGTAATCAGGTCCTTGGGACATAGGGGTTCTGGCTTACCAAATGAATCGTTGTCCTGCCGAACATCAAAACAGGGTCCCAGTCACGAAGATTCGTCTGCTGCAGAATGCAAAGAGCGTTTGCCACAACACAGGCCCTTTGGCTGTGTTGTGACAAGCACTGCCTCTGCATTATGCCTTTCAGCATGGAGATAATTTCATGGATGAGAGAGTGACCTGAAACAGGAAAGGAAGAGACAGAATGATGGATAGAATAGACAGAATGAAGGACCGAAAGGAGTCAGAGACAGAAGCGGAGACAGACATAGATATGAAATGGCATTTATAACGTGCCTGTACCCAAGTGTTTTTATTGGCGAGACAAGGAGGGGGAAACATAGGGAGGACAAAACCACAATCTTACTAGGCCCTGCGTCATTCAGATCGCGCAAGTGCAGGGAAGTGGAAGGGGAGAGAGGCAGGGAGGGTGTTCCAGAGGGAGGCCCCAGCCGAAGATGGAGATCTACCTCAAAGTCTCTGCTTGGAAAGTGACTGACCCTCTGAGAGTTGGAGGTGGATGAGCGGAGAGCTTGAAAAGGTAGATGTTTAGGAAAAGAGAGTTAGAGGTAGTACAGTCCCAGGCCCCAGAAAGCCTTGTGGACGATGCAGAGGGTCTTGAACTTGATCCTTGCCACCACTGGGAGACAATGAGGAGATTTCAAAGCTGGAAAGATACGATCCCTGGGCTTGAGGCCAAGGACAAGTGTTGCAGTCCTGTTCTGGATAAGTTGTAGAAGTCAGAGAGTAGAGTTAGGAAGATAGGAGGGAGAGGGTTAGACAGAATAGGAATAGGTCGTCGACAGGAATGAAGGCGGAGGGAGACAGAGCAGGAGTGAGGGAGGGAGACAGCAGGTGTGAGACAGAACAAGTGGTAGGAGAGACAGAAGAGGAGGAGACGGATGGAGACAGAGTGCAGGAATGGGAAAATAAAGAATACAGATTGAGGGGGAAGACTATGTGAAAGGGAGGGAGAGAGGGAATGAAGAGAGAACGTAAAGGGTTTGGTAGAGAACAGAAAATTGAAAGAGAGAACATGGAAATGAGAACCTGAGATAGAACAGTAAAAAGAAGAGACGGAACAGGAAAAGAGAGAAGCAAAATAGTAGAGAAACCAAGCGAAAGAAAGCAAGGGGAAAAAGATTTGTAGGGAGCCGTGAGAGCAGAAACTGCAGGAGGGAGAGAAAGAGAAGACAAATCAAGAATGAAATGAAGGCAATAGACAGATGGAGAGGTTTAGAGAGCTAACAAACCAAATGGGTGCAGGACTAGAGAATTACAAGGCAGACCATGAGGAAGAGGAGAGCGAGTTGAAGGGGAAGTCTAATGGGTAGTTGGAAATGTGCAAGGAGGAGCAATAAGAGCCTGAATTAGAGGGGATGAAAAGGAAAGGGATATTGCAAGTGGTAAGGTGACAGAATAAGAGAATGGCAGTCAAACCCAAAGAGGATGGGAGACAGAACAGGTGCAGTAAAAAAGGAAGAGAGAAAACAGTAGAGTGGGAGAGAGAGTATAAGGAAAAAGTGTGATACCGAAGGGATTAACAGAGAAGGAGAAAGGGACAAGGAATGTAAAACCGTGATAAGGGTGTGAGGGAGTCTGCTAAAACATACTGTGTAAATCCCACCCATAGCAGCTAAAATGTTCATGCTGACACCAATCGCACTGTCCGGCGGAGGGGGGTCTTCCCGACTCGAAATCTTTCCTGCAAGGGGGGCTTGGGATAGAAAAGTTTGAAAATCACTGCTCTACAGTCTCAAGTCCCCAAGGAACAAAGGAACCTTCCATGCTTGTCACTTTGCAGGGTTTGTTCCTTGCAACAAACAATAGCACTATAGCTTTGGCTGTCATAAGACTCCCATCTTCTGGGCCCAGAACAGTGTATTTGCTTCCACAGGATTAACATAGCATTCCCACCAGCCTGGCGCTTTCAAATGTTTAATTCCATACTGAACATGACTTATATAAATGTAGTCCATGTTTTGAGAAGTGCAAAACCATGCTTTCAATTGACTGTTAGACGACGTTCAGTCCTATGTAAAAACTAACCAAGTAAAATTACATTTCAAATGGAAGGAGCCTGTTGATAAGCACGATTGTTGTCCCCTCTGAATGCATTGCTCCCTCCTGAAAAATGAAATGCTATGCTATGTTAGCTCAGCAGAGACTCAATTTGTGATCAGTCAACTAAACTAATTTTTTGCAGCAGGCACAGTACCCCACCAAGCTATATTCCAGGATTGGATTAGAATAGATTTCTGCAGTAAGTGCATTGACCGAATAAGAGGCATGTCCTAAAATGCTGGTGCTGCTGGGCAATGTTCATCACATGAAACATGCCTGGTATATATGTCTTGCTCTGCAACCTTTGGCTCTTCAGATGTTTTGGACTACAGTTCCCATTGATCCAGTGCGGGATCATAGGAGTCGAGGCATCATAGGAGTCGCAGAACTAACCATCTGGAGAGCCAAAGGTTGCAGAACATAGCCCAACCAGCATCTGTAGAATATTGTTTTGGGGGAAATGCTATAGTTACACCAAACTAATGCCTATGAAAGAGTTGGATCCTCATCAATGAGTTGTGCCACAATATGAGTAAAGTTTCAAAGTTATTTATTGTGAACAAACAAGTAAATGCTCCCTTAGGAGAGGCACTCTAATGACACGTGTTTCGGCAACTTGTGCCTTTTTCAAATCATGGGCAAATCAATTCACTGTACTTTGTGCTAATTAAACATATTGGTTTATGATATATATATATATATATATATATCAGTTAAGAAATTAGACATAAAAACAGAGTGGTAAGGGTGAGAAGTGTTTAGGGTTAAAAATGAGAAATAAATCAAATTGAAAAGAAAATAATATGCGAGAAGCCAGAGTAAAAAAACATCAGATTATTGTTTAGGTTTTGCATACCATAACGTTTAAATTGTACCTGTGCATCTTAACACAATGGTAATTCCCTTAACATGTTTGTCGTTTCTGTGTTACACAGTCTAAGGTGTTGAAATGTGACCCAGAGCCTTATAAACAATAAAACATGTTTTCTTTGCTGATATCAGAAACAACCAAATAATGTGTACATTTGTCCAAAGCCACCAATTCCCCATTCGGTTTGCATTAACTAAGAATTGTTAAAGGGATAGTTCATTCTAAAATTATATTGGCTCAAAAGATGGGCCATGATCAAAAATATATATAAAAAATATTTGTTAAGAAAGTTCCTATGCAAACCTTTGAGCAAATGAGGCTGAAAGTCACACATTTCAAGCACTACGAGGCATTCATTTTGTGAAATGGATGAGCCTCCTGTGCTTATTTTAAGCTGAAGCCACCGCAAACAAATACAACACTGTTGTATTTATAAATGCAGTAAATGCTGCAGTTTTCTAGTTAAGTTTCCCGGGCTCCTCTGAGCCGAAGGAGCCCAGGAAACTAAGAAAAGAAAACTGCAGCATTTATAAATACAACCATGTTGTATTTATGACTGCAGCGGCTTTCACTTTGAGTCTCCTGCGCTACCCCGACCCGGGGGAGCCCAGGAGACTCAAAGCTGAAGCCACTGAAATCATAAATACAACATCGTTGTATTTATGATTTCCGTGGTTTTCTAACCACGGCAATCATAAATACAAAAACTATCAAAACCATTGCACTCTTCTCCAGGAGGAAGTGGTGGGTCTGAAAAGAGCCTTTTTGTGTTTTTTTTTTGTGTTTTGAAAACTTCAAGTGATCAACACCTACTGGAAAAAGGATTGCTATAATTCCAAAAAGGGTCGCAATGCATTTTGTATATTTCGCTGAAAAATCTGATTCCCAGCATGAGTAAGATGGACTCCATCTCTGCGTAAAATGTGTATGCTACAAAAAATTATATTTTCATTGTGAAAAGAGGACATACCAACATCTCTTGAAAAAGCACAAACAGCCTTGTTGATATTGTGCCTCACTTTCTCCATTTGTGGACCAAATGAAGAAGAATGCAGCCACATTTGTCTCTGTGCAATAGGAGAAAAAATTACTCGGGAGTTTGGAAACATGTCCATGACTTTCCCAGGTCTTTCTTTCATTGCAAATTGCAAGGAGATTCCAGAGACATGTCCTAAACTGTTCCCTCCACAATTAATAATAATAATATCTGGATGACAGTGTGTCATCAAAGTGGCAAACAGAGGAACCAAATCTAACCACTTCATTCCACGCACTCCATGCCAGTGCACAAACACATGAGGGAATCCATGATCTGCAGCCACTCCACACCGATTTGCATGCACCTCCAACCAATTTATCCATGAGTCACTCAAGATCCAGGCAATCTGCCGTCTAAAAGACACAGCCGTAGCTATCTGCTCTCCACTCAGGAAACAGACTTTCTACCAAAGTCTCTCCTTACACATCACACCCAGTAAACCTCATTGATCAATCCCTTGGCCTGCACAGTCTCATTTGCATGCCTCTCAGTCTCAAAATCCCTGTATGTAACATGCGCGATCACCGGACAGCCGCGGTGTCTGCGGACAGATTGTGAAATCTGAGAGTGGGGAATGAAAATTTAAATAGTGTACACCCTTTGAGGGTGGCTGGAAAAGAGCCTTGTTTGTTTTTTTGAAAGTGCTTATAAAAAAACACCTTTCATTTTCTTATTTTTTTCCCACCATATTTTCTTCCTGATGTCTTCACATTATCCTCTGTAAAGCACTCCTTATATTTTGAAATAACATATGATTTCCCAATATGGATAAAGAAATGCCATCTGCTTTAAAATAGTCACCATTAACATAATCAATACTGTCATTGTTACAAGACAACATTCCACTTCTAAACAAGATAGCCGACATCCCTCTGTTCACCAAACACCTTGCACCATTTTGCTGGGGACAGAAAACATTAGAATTCTCCCATAGAACCCTAGGCAATAGTTCAGAAAAAAATCACCTTGCCATTTGGAACAACCTCCATCACTGCCTGAACCAAGTTTTCAAGAGCACTCAAACTAGGAGCACTGATGTATCCCAAATGGACAGCACCCCAATGCAGTACCCCTACATTTGGACTCTTCCACATGCAGAAACTCTTACAAGCTCCAACCACTGCCTGCATATTGGAACCAGGCACAGTTGACCAGAAAACCTCCATTCCTTCAATACCAAAACTGGCAGCCTTATGTTTAAACTAGCATACTTCTCCAAACTACTTACAAACAGATCTCCAACAACCAACACTCTCACTTTCTTCACCTCTGCCATCTTCACTACACACCCAGCCTCTCTTCCTGCAAAGAACTTCAACACCTGATTGGCTAATCTCTACAGTCGCGTTTCCATGCTGGATTTGCTGAGAAACCCCGGGATGTGGCACACCCTGATAGCAAACAGCTGCTGTCTCTGCGGACCCCGCAACACAGGGGCAGCCCTTTTCCCTTTCCACATCACTGGCTGCACCACCCTCTCATTGGATACACATAAACAAATCACACAAACATCCACCAATCACATCCAAGAACTTTACATCTAACTCTGTCATCACAATTTAGCACTTTAGATGAACTGTTTATCACTCTGAGTACTGTGGGATGTATTTACCCATGCATCCGAGCCCTACCTCAAAACTGTGCAGTACTGACATGAAAACATCATGATGGCCAGAGCTTCCCAGAAAATGCACAGGGAAATGCAGGAAGAATAGGCTGCCACCCATTTTTGCCGATGTTATGGGCACAGAAGGACACTGCCTAAAACCGCCATTGGACTACCCACACAGTAGTCTGAAACCATTGGGAATGGCAATGCTGATTGCCAAATGCAACCTAGAATTGTGGGGAATTCATTTTCTTAAATCCCAAAAATGGGTGCAGTACCAGTACTCACCACTATCCAAAAGCCGGCAGTTTAAAACCACCCTGTGTTTCTCTGAAGGCAAGCCAAAGTGCCTATTTCAAACATTGCAATATGTGCAAAATATTCACTGAACACCAGCAGACATTTGGTAGAATGGAGTTTTGTGTGCCTACAAAATCTGGGAAATGAAGAGCCCAGAACAATGCTTATAACAAAACTGGCTGAGCTATGGAGTCAGCAGTTTAAGTTGCACTGGATTTAAAGACACTCAAATCGAAAATGTTTAGATTAAATGAGTGACCTATGTTTGGTGTCACATGCCTTTGTAACTGTTGGAATGTCATAGTTTTGCACTTAGAATCAGCATTCTAGCTGCATATGTAAAAATGTTTAGTTTTATTTGAATGCAGGAACTGGGGAACAAAAAGTGACATTTTATCTGAAACCTGGCTTAAGGAACTGAATTCTGCCTGGCAACTACCCCCATCAGGAGTGAAACTTGAGTCACAGCTGTGTTCCCAGGCCTAGCTGCCCTTTTGCTGCTCACACTAAGGATATGCCATCTATCTGATAATTGAATTACCTGTGCTCTGCAGGAAAGTGAACAAAGCCCTGTCCTGGCTCAGGCAAAGGTTTTATTGGCAGGAGTCGTAAATGGTCGTAAAAAGTGGCTTCCTCCTGAGGAAAGGGGAGGGGCACTGCCTGTGAGAGCAAGCTGGCTTGGCAGAACTGGAAAAACCAGAAATTCAACCTTGTGCTGAGGGTAAACCACACCCCTTTGGAGCCAGAACATAACTTTAAAAAGATGAATAACTCATAGAGCGGACATGTGAAAATTTTATAAATGATACCATAATTCTTGTGATTTTTCTGCCCACAGTTTAAGAGGTTTTTAGAACCGGTGGTATGTTCAGGGGGGTGTCAGCGGAAAAGTGGGGATAACTCTAAATGTATGCATGTTAAAAATCTGAAACTTCATCAGTTAATGTCCGTACTCCCTGCGCACATGTATGTAAAGTTGGGTCAATGTCAGAAATTGCAAAATCAGTTAAAAAGTGAAATATGTGCCATTTCTGAATGCAAGCTCCCAGGAAGAGCAGAGTTTGAACAGGGGATACCTCCTGTAATGCATGATGGGTGCATATGATTTTAAAACAATATGTACCTCTGCAAATATGTATTTGTTTCAAATCTAGATTTGTGTGTAAGTTGACAGGAGGAGTGGACTTTCTGCAGGCTGTAAAATGACATCACTCTGACTCACAGTTCATTCCCCAATCAAATGATAAATGGAAGTTTGACCAATTAGAAGCTGAGAGAGAGGTAGGGTCAGTGATGCTAGAACACACCCACATTCTAAACACATAAAAGCAAACAGACAGGACAGATAGGGACCTTCAATTCCATCTGCAGCGGGACGCTCTGCCGGAAAAATCCATACTTTACCTCCATCAAACCTCCAGAGAGCCAAACTAGAGACTTCAATCTATCCAGAACTAGAGACCCAGACCAGAGAACCAGAGAGAGCTGACCCAGATCACTGTGAAGTGCAGAGACCAGAGGCGAATTTAAAACCCTGACCAGATCCGTGATGAGGCCCATTTCACTCAAGAATATAGTGTGAGTACCTAGAAAACTGTGCAGAACCAATCTCCTAGTTAAAATAATATAATTCAATCCATTTTTTATCTAAGTAGAACTGCAGCTTAGCAATTGTGTTATCCTGCCATCATTTTTAAAGCTGAAAAAGTGTGCGTTTAAAATTTCAAATCTGAAAAACGACCTTTATTCAATCGCTCATATCTCCGCAACCGTTTGTGCTAGAGACTTGCAGTAACTTTTATTTGGAAGCTGAGATCCTAGGCTTTCCTAGGACCCCGAAACGATAGAGATAGGCCTTGTGGTTCCTCTGTAATAGCGCTCGACGCATCCGGGAATTTTGCCGCGATTTGCAAATTTCTTCACGTGTAAAAAGCTGCTGCTGCTTGCCTTCCATTGCCAGAAATTCGTTTAACCTGCTAACTATCCCTGCATCATTGCTAGTGTGAGCCTGGACTAATATTAACTAGATACCAATCACCCTGAACCTCTGAAAGGGAATTAAAAGTATTTCAGCATACTTTTCAATTCATTGCCAGCACATATCAAAGCAATTTGGGCCTGTGTTTTCAAACTTATGTAGTCTAAGTTTGCTGGATTGAACTGAATTACAGTTGATTGCATTTCTGAGAACTGTGTGCTTCCTTCCATTTCCTTGCCTTGCATCAAGGGGGGAAGGGGATTGCCAGAGAAAAGTGATTACATTGTTTTGCTGAAATCATATCAAGTTGTTTTCTATACTGCATTTCATTCATTCAACCTTGCATTTCCTTGAACCTTATAAAGCATTCTCTACCACATTATACTTCTGTACCTATTTACCAGTGTGCTACCTTATCCATTTCATGTCAACTCCTTATTGACTATCGAGAAGCGTGTTAGTGCCAGATTCTCCGTTATTAATCTTTATCATATCAGATTAAGTGTGCTAGTCAATTATTAATTTATTATAAAGTGTGATATATATATATATATTTTAATTTATCAAATAAACCTTTTAAACTTGCAAAACAGAACTACTTCTTGGCTCAGTGGGGTCAGGGGGATTCCAAGAGAGGGGTGTTATATAGGGGTAGTCATCCAGAACGCATGAACTGGACCTAAAGATATATCAATAAGGGTTTCCATTCAGTATTATAGACTAGGCGTTGACTTAGCTGTAGTGTTGAATTGAATCCCCTTACAAATTGGGGGCTCGAGCCGAGACGTTGGGTTAGATTTACCATTTGTGCAGCTTAATACAGTGTGCGAACTGACGGGATACATACATCCGGTCGGATCACCACGCTGCATTACGCTGTGAAGCATTCCTCAAAAGGGACACTCCAAGAAAAGTTCTGTTCTGCAAAAATAAAATACAAACTTCTGTAAGTCAGGACAGAGACCAATCTCTAGAATGACGACCTTAGTAGACATGAAAATAGCCAGAGAGCACCTCTTGCATAAGCTATTTGTGAGAGGTGAATGGACCGAACAGGGCCAGGATGTGTGGTTGCAGGCCATCACACAACAGGTCACTGAAACAGGGTCAGATATATATAGAGATCAGGGTCCCTTACATGTGGCCCTGAGTGAACTATATATGGCTCCTAAAGCCAAAGAGGAACACAATAAGATTGCCAGGATAGCAGCATACCTGTACCTATATATGGGAGTCATGCAGGATAGATGTGCTGAAAGCCAAAATCTGGCAAATAGGCAACAGATGGCATTACAGAAGGCCCAATCTGATCTGGACTCTTCTGAGCAGAGGCTGCAGAGTAGCCAGGAGGCAGAAAATGATAGTAGGCAATATATCATTAAAATAAAAGAGGATATGGGCATCCTACAACAGGAAAAGACAGACCAGGATACCCGATTTCTGGCCCTGCAGAAGGAGCACCAAGACAGTTTGGACTCCTTACTGCAGAACCAGAAAAAGCTGGAGCAACAGATCAATTTCAACAGGGCATGCACAGAGCAGGTAGCCACCCTGCAAATCCAACTAGACAGAGAGAAAGAGGAGAGCAATAAACTGATTCTGAAAGACCTGGATACCCAGGCAGAGTTTGATGAGGAGCGCCAAAAAGCTGGTGCCCTTCAACGGCAAAGGGACGACCTGGCGGCACAAATGCAGGCTCTTAGTCAGGAAAGAGACGCCATAGGCCAGGAAGTCTGCCACTTAAAAAAGGAAATTGAAGAAAATCACCTGGCCATCCAGGGGCTGGGTGATCTCCAAAAAGAAAACCAGAACTTGGTAGAGCACACCAGAAGGGTGGAAGATGCTCTAGCAAGAAAGGAGCAGGCCAATAGGGACACCGCTCAGGAGGTAAACCTCCTGCAGCAAAGACTGGCCCAGTTCTCCAGGACCAACCAGGAAGCACAGAGGGAGAATGAGGCCCTCTGTCAACACAATAATAGGCTCCAGCAACAGGTAGCGATGCAGGAGAAACTGATAGAGTCGAGTAAGGCCTTAACAGAGGAACTGAAGGCACAAATGCAGGCTCTTGCATTGCAACAGGGAGCAGGGGCGGATAGAGATGAGGTTCGCTGGGAAATGGAAACTCCGGAGCATAACCTCAGGAGCCCTAGTACCAGAGGCCCTCATACTTCTCAGTCCCTGGACTCTGCCACCCCCATGTCCCCTGGTGCACATGAGCACAGGGCCACAGGGATGGCAGATTACTATCCAGCTAAAAGTATGGGGCTCATAGGCCAGTACCACTCAGGAATGGAGGGGTGGGCATCCGGGTATGGGCACCCAAGTACAGTACAGTTCAGTGGGGAACCCCAGGAGAGTAGGCCCATTAAGGGCATCCTGAAAACCTCTGCCCAGTTAGGTCAGTGGAGGGGGTACCCATCAAATCCTGGCAGCAAGGAGGAATCTGAAGACTCCTCTGAACTGCGCAGGACACAGGAGACCAGGTCCCCACATTCTGCCAGCCATTCCCAGGCTCGCAGAATCCGGGAAAACCTGGAAGATCAGACGGGAACCTCTGGGAGCAGTGCCTCTGAGTCCGAGGATGAATGGACAAGGGTTACCCGAACCAAAAAGGCCAATAAGGGAAAAAGGACCTTGCTTAAGGACCCCTTAAAGCAGATTAAGGCGATCAGGAGCGTCATCACGCCTTACCATAAGAACGCTAAGTATTCTGTTTGGGAGCACTTAGAGTTGTTTGAACAAATGATGGAGACTTTCCATTTGAAGGACAGCCAAAGCTGTATTCAATATGTAAAATGGACATTCTCCCCGGAATACTCCAGTTTCTTTGCGGGGCTGGAGGACCAAAATCATTTAAGATGGTCCACATATAAGGCGGCCATCCTGAAACATTTTTCTGTTCACAGAAATCCTCAAGAGGCTCGCAAGGCAGCCTACAATTTGCAATGTGGGGAGGATCAGGCCCCACAAGAATTTGTGCAGGAGTTAAAGCGTGCTTTTGCACAGACCACAAGAAGGGTGCGCACGGATAGCAGGGAATTTATAAATACGTTTTTCCATGCCTTGCCCAAATATATCATGACCCAGCTCGTGAGGGATTTTCACGAGAAAAGATCCTTAGATTGGGTCATTGAACAGGCTACCCGGATGAGGTGCAGAAACCGATAGATAGCAAAAGTAATGCCCAGAAAAACCCCAAAGCCAACAGCACCCCTGCTGCTGCCAAGGTGGCAGAGGTAAAGGTCACCCCCGTTTTGGATTTGGAGATGGGGGGGCCTAAAAACCCACCTGCACCTAATAATGCTAGGCCCAGGAGGTCCTCGGGTCAGTCACAGACAGGGAGCCAGGGAGGCAGCCCCACAAATGGGGTCCCTCGCTCTCCTGACTATGTAAGTCCTCGCTACAAAGGTAACAGACCCATCCTGGGTTATGTGTGGACTCCTCCAGCCCAAGGGGGGGGATCCAGCCAAGCACCTAACCCAGGGAACTTCCCTCCAAACTTCCCACAGGAGGGCAGAAATTTACCAAACCCTGGGCAGAACTTTTTCCCCAGATATCCACCCGACTTCCAACCCCAAAATCATCCATCCTTCTTTCCCCAATTCCCTGAGCCCAGACCACTGAATCCGGGAGAGGGGAGGCCAAGGGTGGAGGGGTACCCAAATCTTCCCAACCAGGGGTACTACCAAAGAAGGGACAGCTCCCCTTCCCGGGATCAGCCCAGGGGAGAAAACAGGGTCCCGTATCAGCCTGAGCGGGTTTCCCAGTTAGAGCGCCAGGTTCAAAACATGGCGCGGGATATGGGTCACATACTGAGGGCTCAGCAGAACCCTCAGATCGGCATGCCGGCGCAGAACGTACCCAACTCTGGACCTGGTGCTCCAGAACAATGACGGGGGCAGCACCCCGATAACTCACCGGTTCCCAGGGAGGAGGCACAAAGGGAAGGGGGGTGTAAAGCCTTGGAGGAAGCTTCCTTCCTCACTTGTAAACAGCCCCTGGAAACCCAGGAACCGGAAACAAAATCTCTTGCCCCTGAAAGTCTGCCTCCTAAGGAGCAGAGGGGGGGTAGGAGAAACAAAAGACCCAAACAGACTCAGTTTGAGGAGGAGGTACAGATCTTCCAATTTGAGGGAGAGGGATCCTCAGAGGATCCCGGGAAAAGGATCTTCTCCTTCAGAGAGGGGGGGAACTCCTCCCAAAGAAAAATGGGTCCCTAGGGATGCAAATCCAGACTGGGGAGATGTGGAGACTGAGCTACCGCCGCCCACCATCTCATCCCAGAACCAACAGCAAGAAAATCCCCTGGTTCAAACCCATCCTGGTGACTGCCTCCAAAAAGGGGGGGGCGGCCCAGAACCGGAACCAGGGGAACCCACAATGGCTCTGATCTCCAGTTGCCAAATTTTTCTTTCAGATTCCCAAGGCTCTCCACAGAATTCTGCCCAAATCTCTTCGCTAGCGATGTCCAAAACCAGAAAATTAGCCCACCAGTTGTCCAAAAATGTACATTATCTGTGCCCCCTTGAGGAGAAGGAGGGAAGATATTATGCCCCGGTACAAGTACAGGGGCAGGGTACAATCTCGGCACTGGTGGACACTGGATCTCAAGCTACCCTTCTGTCCAGAAGGGCCTTTGACGAACTGAATGCAGGAAGGGGAGAGAATTACCAAATTCCTCTCACCTCTCTTCCTGGACAACTGCAGAACTTTGACGGGAAGGAAATTCCCGTCGAGGGGACGGCAGATTTGGACATTAAAATTGGGCGACACAAGTTGAAACACCCGGTCATAGTTATGACCCCAGAGGGCACCCCTTGTTTACTAGGGAATGACCTCCTGAAAAGGTTGTCACCCCTAATAGATTGCGTAAACAAGGTCCTCTGGACCCAGACTAGCCGACCAATAAAATTAAAACAGAGTGTCAACCATGTTAGTTTAAACGGCACCTGCCACATGGTTGAACAAAAATCTGACCAAGTAGAATTTCACTTCCAGAACAACCAAATTCCAGACGTGACAGTAATAGCAGTAGGACAACAGACTGGTGATGGGGGGTCCTCTCTATTTCTGAAAATCAACCTTCCTTCCAGTTTAAAGTGGTATTCCACGCTGGAAGGAAACACTCTGAAATTTTATACCAATCCACAATCTGAAACTCCCACTCCTATAGTCCAGAAAGATGTGAAATCAGCTCAAAGCCTGGCTGATATTCAGCAAATCGGAGAGCAGTTGTTCATCCCTGTTCAGTTAAATGATGGGAAGGACTCTGTTCTCGCTCGAGTGTGTGTGAACAACGGTAAGAGCTTCATCAGCGAAGCCATGTTTCGCCAACTTCCAAAAGATCCAGCCATTCCCACCTTCAAACTGATAGACAAATGGGAGATGGACCTGGAAGCACCTAATTCCAAACATCTCCTGCCAAGCAGGTGTATGCTCAAAATCTCCATTGGCAACAAGAGCATAGTCCACAATTGTTGGGTCGTGCGAGATGTCCCTGCCGCCTTTTACTTAGGCAGTGACATTCTCAATCGCTTTGCCATTAGTTTGGACCTAATAAACTTCAAAGCTTGGTCCCGATTAGCGGATAATCCCATGGGCTTTGATGATCCAGAAAAAGCATTTAGGTCAGCTCAATTACTACCTTATGCAGTTGAAATTCAGGTTAAAGAGGAAGTCACCATCCCAGAAAGGACCCGACAATTCTCCCTGGAAGTGAAAGTTAAAAGGGGACAAGAGTTGAAAAACCCTGATGCTTACATACATCTAAATGCTTCTTTCCAACAGCAAGGGTTGGGGGTAAACCCAACTCCATTAGTCAACATAGAACACGACACCATTCCAATAGAGGTGGATAACAGCGACTTAAAGAGTATTACTCTAGCCGCAGGCACCATTATTGGAATGGCGGTTGATGACCGACATTTTTCCATCGACTTAGTAAATGAACTGTTAGGACCAATCCCCAAGGACTGTTTTGACAGTGACAGTGATGACAATACAACACCAGACAGGATTTTTACCCGGCATGGGGGGAACTTCCTGGTGTACACTTCTTGCCCCTATGGTAAGGAAGATGTGACTTGTGACTTCAGGAGGGATGAGGTGATTTTCCAGGTCCATGAGGGCTGCCTTTCCCACCTGAAGCCTCCAGTCCAAATCAGCACTCTGACCAGGGACTTCTCCACCCAGCTGGAGGAGGCCGCGGAGATAGCCAAACCAGAAGTCTTTCCAGGCTTCAGGCAGATGGTGGAAGAGAGAGTCAACCTAGCTGATGCCTGTGTGACTCTGGAACAAAAGCAAAAGTTGAAACAAGTTTTCTTGGATTTCCAAGATCTCTTTGCGGTAGACTCATATGACTGTGGTCGCACTGACATCCACACAACAACAATCCCCACGGACCCTGGCATGACTCCTGTGTTTGTGAAGCAATATCGCTTGCCTCTCGCATCAATGGAGTCCCTTACTGAAATAATTAAGAACCTTGAGTCCCGGGGAATAATCCGTCCAGTCCACAGCACCTTCAATAATCCGGTGCTGGGAATATTGAAGCCAAACGGCCAGTGGAGACTCTGCGCCGACCTCAGGGAGCTCAACAAACGGGTCCATACTTCCCGATGGCCTCTGCCCTACATTGACCAAGGTCTGGCCCAGATTCAGGGGTCACAGGTATTCACTGCAATAGACCTGACCAATGGATACTGGACCGTGCCTGTCAGTAGGGAGGACCAATACAAGCTGGCTTTTACCTTTGGGGGCCAGCAGTACACATGGACCCGGACTCCCTTCGGATACCTCAACTCCGGCAATGAATTCAACATTTTTCTACACAAGGCCATGCCCGACTTGGGTGCAAGGGGTAACCTGGCTTATGTAGATGATGTCCTCATCAAAAGCTCAACTGTTGAGGAACACATAGCGGAGATCCGTTATGTTCTGACACAGTTGAGGGCCGCCGGAACAAAAATTTCCTTTCAGAAAGCACAGTGGTGTAAAACCCGTGTTAACTTCTTGGGGCATGAGATTACTCCTCAGGGTCTTTGTCCCCAGGAAAAGAAAGTGGAAGCACTTCAGAAACTGAAAGACCCCACAACTCTGCGGGAACTAAGGAGCCTCCTTGGACTGACTAATTACAGCAGAAAGTTCATTGAGGGCTACGCAGAGATCACCAGACCCCTGATTCATCTCCTGAAGGGGGGGGTCAAGTGGGAATGGGGTCCAGAACAAGCCGAGGCAGTAAAACAACTCAAAAGAAGCCTCTCACAAGCGCCTTGCCTAGCTTACCCGGTCAGAAACAAGGAGTTCTTCCTGGAGACAGGGTTCTCTAATACGTGCTTGACGGCAGTATTATATCAAAAGCATGACAAGGTCAATAAAGTAATCTCCTATGCGAGCAAAACTTTATCCTCTGTGGAGGAAAAATTCAACGATTGTGAGAAGGCACTCCTGGCAACGGTGTGGGCATTGAAGAATTACCGCCCGTTTATCCAGGGGGAACACATCATAGTGGAGACTCCACACCAGCCTCTGCAATATCTCCAAAGTGACAGAATCCGGGCCGGAAATGTGAGTAATTCCCGAATTACTTCCTGGATTCTGTCAATGCAAGGCTTTCCTGTGGAGGTCCGATATGGCCAAAACAAGAAGAGTCCCCTCGCGCAAGGTCTGGCTGACTTGCATGATTGTGCCAGAGAAAACTGTCTCGAGGACGAAAGTCTAAAAATAAAGGACAACATGGAGGCATACCTTAATTCCCCCCACAAAGTCTTTGAAGAAGACAAGTGTGAGGGAATGCCCACTGTGTATGTGGATGGATGCTCTTACCATGTTGACAACAACGGGGAGAAAGAACTGGTGGCTGGCGTAGGGAATGCATGGGTGAATGAGTCCCCAGAACCCTCCGCTGGATACAAAATTGGTCCCCGAAGTAGTCAGGTGGCAGAATTGATGGCTGTGCATCAGGCCATCCTCACTGCTGTCCAGCATCAACTCCACGAACTGGTCATAATCACAGATTCGGATTATGTACGGAACGGGTTCGTGGAGCACCTGGTTAATTGGAAAACCAGAGGCATGTTATGTGCCAACAACAAACCCTTGAAACATGGGAAGTTGATCCAAAACATTGATGATCTGGTCACCTCGAATGAGATGACCATCTATTGGAAAAAGATCAAGGGTCATTCCAAAGTAGAGGGACCAGACAAAACTGGAAATGACTTAGCTGATCAGCTGGCCAAAACCGGGGCCATCCAAGGGGATCTAATTGAGATTGAGTCCCTGTTGGGGGAAATCCAGGTCACTGCTATCACTAGGTCCCAGACAAATGCTCACAACGACCTTTCAATTGCACAATGGAGTAAGGAGACCCCTGATGCTGATTTGATTACAGCTCAGAAGGGGGATCCAATAATTGGTAAGTTTTACCAGCACCTTGAGGACCCTGAGAACTTTCCCCTGACGGATACCGATTACATTGGGAAAGAGGACCTAAGAGTGTTGATGAAATGTCCAAAAATGTTCCGGATCCAAGACGGTTTGTTGGTAAGGAAATCCAAAGCTGGCCACGATCAGTGGGTGGTTCCTACCTCATTCCGAAGCCTGATGTTAAGTCACGCCCATGATGCGGCCACCGCCGGTCATAGGGGGTTTCACACAACATTGGAAATCTTAAGAGAGGTTGCATACTGGCCACACATGGGCCAGGACCTCAACCAATATTTGAAGGGTTGTCTTGTGTGTGCACAATTTCAGCCGACATTCCTCACACACCGGGCGCCTTTACAAAAGAGGGGAATGACACTGCCATGGTCAGATTTACAAATCGACTTTGTAGGCCCCGTGATTCGCTCGGCTAGGGGGAATAAGTACATGTTGACCGTCACATGCTTGTTTACCAAGTGGGTGGAATGTCTCCCAGCCCCAAACTGCAAGGCAGAAACTGCAGCTGCCTTGATGATTAACCACATCTTTTCCCGTTTTGGTCTACCTCAAAGGATTGAGTCAGACAGAGGTAGCCACTTCACCAGTGAAGTAATGACAAAGATGTGGGAGATACTGGGGGTCAAGAGAAAGCTGCATATTGCTTATAGACCAGCTTCTTCTGGGGCAGTAGAGAGATATAACCGGACAATTGTGAGCATATTAAAGAAGTTTGTGGCAGATTCCGGGCCAAGTTGGGATATCCGATTACCTCTGGTCCTAATGGCCATCAGGTCTACCCCTTCATCTGCAACCAAAATGTCACCATTTGAGTTGATGACTGGACGCAGTATGGTGCTTCCTCAGCATTTGCTCTACAGGACCCAAGAGCAGACACTGATAAATGCCTCCACTACTCATGAGTATGTGGAGAATTTAAGGAAACACCTCCAACATGCTTTTGCTTACGCTCAGCGGAATCTAGAAAGATCGGCTGATAGCATGAAGACCCATTATGACCTGAAAACTTCCAGGAAGGAATATCAGGTGGGAGACCAGGTCTATCTATACAACTTCCAAAGGAACCAGGCCAAGCAGCGCAAATTTTTGCCTACATGGAAGGGACCCTTTGAGATCATCGACAAGATCTCACCTGTGGCCTACAAAATCCACATCCCCAAAGGCGGTTCGGCAGAGGGGGAAGACAAGTGGGTCCACATAAACCAGTTGAAATGTTGCCATCCCAGGCACACTCTGCAACAACTGGAGGAATCCTCTGGAATCCTAGCGGGTACTGTCTCAGACTAATTCAGTTCCAACCATAAAACATACCACATCTAGTCTCTAAAATATTGTGATTTGCATGAAACTGTCTCTTAGTTATACTGTTTTTTTTTCAAAATAAGAATGTAATGTTTCGTGATGATGAAATGCATATGTTGCCCCACTATCTCAACAGTGGTGGAAAAAGTCTATGAGTAGGTATTGCCGCTCTTCCTTTATCATCCTAGGAGAGATGAAACCATGGAGAATGACCAAGGAGGACGATCCGGAGACCGCGAGCAGAGACGCAACGGGCCCGGGGTACCGCCCAATATTCCCATCAGGACCGGCGAGGAGAACCGATCGATCAGTACCGGATGGAGGAAAAGATGCTGAACTGTGCCATCTATTGGAAGAAGATGAGGAAACATCCCAGGTCTTGCGAGTCCCATTCATGAAATAGAATGGCCATCGCAAGAAGGGGGGCTTGTGGGATGTATTTACCCATGCATCCGAGCCCTACCTCAAAACTGTGCAGTACTGACATGAAAACATCATGATGGCCAGAGCTTCCCAGAAAATGCACAGGGAAATGCAGGAAGAATAGGCTGCCACCCATTTTTGCCGATGTTATGGGCACAGAAGGACACTGCCTAAAACCGCCATTGGACTACCCACACAGTAGTCTGAAACCATTGGGAATGGCAATGCTGATTGCCAAATGCAACCTAGAATTGTGGGGAATTCATTTTCTTAAATCCCAAAAATGGGTGCAGTACCAGTACTCACCACTATCCAAAAGCCGGCAGTTTAAAACCACCCTGTGTTTCTCTGAAGGCAAGCCAAAGTGCCTATTTCAAACATTGCAATATGTGCAAAATATTCACTGAACACCAGCAGACATTTGGTAGAATGGAGTTTTGTGTGCCTACAAAATCTGGGAAATGAAGAGCCCAGAACAATGCTTATAACAAAACTGGCTGAGCTATGGAGTCAGCAGTTTAAGTTGCACTGGATTTAAAGACACTCAAATCGAAAATGTTTAGATTAAATGAGTGACCTATGTTTGGTGTCACATGCCTTTGTAACTGTTGGAATGTCATAGTTTTGCACTTAGAATCAGCATTCTAGCTGCATATGTAAAAATGTTTAGTTTTATTTGAATGCAGGAACTGGGGAACAAAAAGTGACATTTTATCTGAAACCTGGCTTAAGGAACTGAATTCTGCCTGGCAACTACCCCCATCAGGAGTGAAACTTGAGTCACAGCTGTGTTCCCAGGCCTAGCTGCCCTTTTGCTGCTCACACTAAGGATATGCCATCTATCTGATAATTGAATTACCTGTGCTCTGCAGGAAAGTGAACAAAGCCCTGTCCTGGCTCAGGCAAAGGTTTTATTGGCAGGAGTCGTAAATGGTCGTAAAAAGTGGCTTCCTCCTGAGGAAAGGGAAGGGGCACTGCCTGTGAGAGCAAGCTGGCTTGGCAGAACTGGAAAAACCAGAAATTCAACCTTGTGCTGAGGGTAAACCACACCCCTTTGGAGCCAGAACATAACTTTAAAAAGATGAATAACTCATAGAGCGGACATGTGAAAATTTTTATAAATGATACCATAATTCTTGTGATTTTTCTGCCCACAGTTTAAGAGGTTTTTAGAACCGGTGGTATGTTCAGGGGGGTGTCAGCGGAAAAGTGGGGATAACTCTAAATGTATGCATGTTAAAAATCTGAAACTTCATCAGTTAATGTCCGTACTCCCTGCGCACATGTATGTAAAGTTGGGTCAATGTCAGAAATTGCAAAATCAGTTAAAAAGTGAAATATGTGCCATTTCTGAATGCAAGCTCCCAGGAAGAGCAGAGTTTGAACAGGGGATACCTCCTGTAATGCATGATGGGTGCATATGATTTTAAAACAATATGTACCTCTGCAAATATGTATTTGTTTCAAATCTAGATTTGTGTGTAAGTTGACAGGAGGAGTGGACTTTCTGCAGGCTGTAAAATGACATCACTCTGACTCACAGTTCATTCCCCAATCAAATGATAAATGGAAGTTTGACCAATTAGAAGCTGAGAGAGAGGTAGGGTCAGTGATGCTAGAACACACCCACATTCTAAACACATAAAAGCAGACCGACAGGACAGATAGGGACCTTCAATTCCATCTGCAGCGGGACGCTCTGCCGGAAAAATCCATACTTTACCTCCATCAAACCTCCAGAGAGCCAAACTAGAGACTTCAATCTATCCAGAACTAGAGACCCAGACCAGAGAACCAGAGAGAGCTGACCCAGATCACTGTGAAGTGCAGAGACCAGAGGCGAATTTAAAACCCTGACCAGATCCGTGATGAGGCCCATTTCACTCAAGAATATAGTGTGAGTACCTAGAAAACTGTGCAGAACCAATCTCCTAGTTAAAATAATATAATTCAATCCATTTTTTATCTAAGTAGAACTGCAGCTTAGCAATTGTGTTATCCTGCCATCATTTTTAAAGCTGAAAAAGTGTGCGTTTAAAATTTCAAATCTGAAAAACGACCTTTATTCAATCGCTCATATCTCCGCAACCGTTTGTGCTAGTAACTTTTATTTGGAAGCTGAGATCCTAGGCTTTCCTAGGACCCCAAAACGATAGAGATAGTCCTTGTGGTTCCTCTGTAATAGCGCTCGACGCATCCGCGAATTTTGCCGCGATTTGCAAATTTCTTCACGTGTAAAAAGCTGCTGCTGCTTGCCTTCCATTGCCAGAAATTCGTTTAACCTGCTAACTATCCCTGCATCATTGCTAGTGTGAGCCTGGACTAATATTAACTAGATACCAATCACCCTGAACCTCTGAAAGGGAATTAAAAGTATTTCAGCATACTTTTCAATTCATTGCCAGCACATATCAAAGCAATTTGGGCCTGTGTTTTCAAACTTATGTAGTCTAAGTTTGCTGGATTGAACTGAATTACAGTTGATTGCATTTCTGAGAACTGTGTGCTTCCTTCCATTTCCTTGCCTTGCATCAAGGGGGGAAGGGGATTGCCAGAGAAAAGTGATTACATTGTTTTGCTGAAATCATATCAAGTTGTTTTCTATACTGCATTTCATTCATTCAACCTTGCATTTCCTTGAACCTTATAAAGCATTCTCTACCACATTATACTTCTGTACCTATTTACCAGTGTGCTACCTTATCCATTTCATGTCAACTCCTTATTGACTATCGAGAAGCGTGTTAGTGCCAGATTCTCCGTTATTAATCTTTATCATATCAGATTAAGTGTGCTAGTCAATTATTAATTTATTATAAAGTGTGATATATATATATATTTTAATTTATCAAATAAACCTTTTAAACTTGCAAAACAGAACTACTTCTTGGCTCAGTGGGGTCAGGGGGATTCCAAGAGAGGGGTGTTATATAGGGGTAGCCATCCAGAACGCATGAACTGGACCTAAAGATATATCAATAAGGGTTTCCATTCAGTATTATAGACTAGGCGTTGACTTAGCTGTAGTGTTGAATTGAATCCCCTTACAGTACAAGTGTCCTGTGATTACAAAGCACCTACAGCTAAACCTTCTCTACTATTGGCGCAGAGGAGTGCAGGCACAAGCATATCTTTCCTAATGTTTACAGACGGAGTAGAGGAACTCGGTGTCTCCGTGGTGGCCTTCACACATGCAACAAACAACTTGTAACATAGCAAGAAATCCAAATATACAAACAAAGTACGCTAATCACAAGGAGTGAACTATAACAGTTGCCTAGGTACAACAATAAGATATCATCACAAAAAAGTTCCTCAAGTACAAAAAAAAATACAGCTAAAATTACTGTAAAACTCTTCAAGATTTTTCCTTACAGATTCAACTACATCTACATACATCAATACAAACTACAGGTATGAATATTTTGTTTACAGTAAACTTGCAACTGTTTTATAAATGCATATGAACAGGGTACCTGCCATTCACCCTGCATAATCTGTAAAAAAAAGCATACTCTAATTTCTCCCATCTCCTATAATCAAGTTCACTTACATAACTGTCTACTTTCCACATTTTTATTTACCCATATTACTCATTGCAATATCCAACCTATAATTCTCTTATTTCCTTCTGTCATTTTTACAACCACTTATCTCTGAACACACTATAATTCCTAGAATGCACACAAAACGGGAGACCAGCTTTTATCTCACAAAAGCATTGCAAGTACAGAAAATGCATTTATTTAAACAGAATGCCTGACACTTTCCATACTTGCAAAAGCAAACAAATACAAGGGTACATTCAGAACAGTGCTAATAGGAATGTGCATAACAAAGTCAAAGAATAGAAAGGTTTCCAGCAACATCTATGCAAAAAGAAAATTAATGGAATTACACACAAAAACATTCTCCCTTTCAAACTGTATATTTTTCCAAGCTTTCTTTCTCACCCTACTACAACTTCCACTAATCTATTACTACACTAAACAGTGCAACAGCAACACATACTTTCAAAAGTGCACCTCATAGGGCACACCAATAAATACTCCACTAACCCCCTTAGGAATGAAGCTGCTGCTCCAAAATCCCCATTCATACACAACGCTATGCAACTTAACACACACAGTACCTCTTCCTAGAAAGAATTATTTTTGCAAATGTAATTAATCTATTCTTCAAGGGAAATTACTGTGACATTAACACACATATGTACCAACTTCCTTCTCTCACAATTGCAGTGAAGACCACACTCCTGAAAACCAGCGTCTGAAGTGCAAGACAGAACCCAGAAGAAACCTACTCTTTGCATCCAACAAAGTGCAATGCTGTCACAATGTTCTTTTACTCAAACACTGTAAAACTCTAATACTGTAGAACAAACAATTGTATCAACCCTAAAGCATTAAATTCAGTATTACTAATTGCACCTCAAGAGGTGGACACTTTGTATTGTTATCTCAACACCAGTATAGTAACACACAAATACGAGAATAGCCTTCCCAACCTGAAGCAACAGCCCTTCAACAATCACACACCTCTACATACATGCCTACAATCATACTCGGACACTCATGCACAATGCACACATGCATTGCACAACGTCCCAACCCAGACTTTGTTTTTCTCCAACAGACACCAAAGAAAGCAACTCTGTAGAAAGCAACGCAAAAATAGAGCAAACCAAAATAAAAAAGTGTATAAAATAGGCATCCACCTCTAGCAGAATGTATTAAAAAAATGCAGACAAAACAGCTAATACAGTCACCAAGCGAAACTAAAGTAGCTTGCAGTAAAGACACTGACTCCTCTTTCAAAATGTGAAACTAAACAGACAGTTTATAAGACTGCAGCTACCACTAGTGCTAACACCACCTATAAATATTGATGTAGCCACAAGTAAGCCTGCCAAAAAAATTATTGCACAAAAAATGTTCCGCCACAGAGTCCTTCAGAACCTTATAAAAACAGGAGAGAAATCATGCTCAACCCTTAAAACCTACGTCAGAAAACTAATTCTGGAAGCTCTCAGACAGTGCAATCCTTCTCAAAAGGACATAATTTAAATTAGTTTTAAACAGAATGAAACCACTAGCAAAACTAAGCACTAAACTACAACAAGGACTTCTCAACCAATGGAATATCAACAAATATAGCTGTGCAAACATCTGTGCAGGTGAGTGGAGTCACACCACCAGCACAGAACCATATTTCAATGAAGAAGCATACAAACAAAAGCAAACAAACCCAATTGCCATACACAGCAGTGGACGAGGGTATGAACAGATTAATAATAACATCATGGAAAAAGAAATGCTGCTCACACAAATATCCCCAGTAAACCCAGCAGCAACACTCCATTCCAATGAACCAATATGTCCAGTCTACAAATGGCCATGCACATCAATGTGTAGCATAGGCAAAATATCTTTCACATCTTTACGCCAGTTCCTCAATCAGTATATGAAAGGCAAAGACAAATTGAAAATAAAACTATGGACTCCTCTCCAGTGCGCAAATACACAGGACTACAAGGCCTGCATTTCTGGACCGATTTGCAAAAGCACCTTCCACCATATCAAAATGATAGTAACACCATTCAACTGTAAGAAATCTCGTTCATAAACTGTACTATGCCAAAAGTCCTGCTTTAGCACTGGCCAATTTAAATAACAATCTTCTACATGGTACAGCCAAAGAACTACTTGAAGAAATAAAGCACATCCAGAGAAAATAATTTGGAAGTGAAAGCTGCTTACAAAATCCAATATCTTTAGAACAGACTAGCAACAACTTTACAGATGGCAACCTTCTGCTACACACATACAAAAAAGAAATAAAGTTTACAAGCACATCTGCTGAAGTACCAAACCATGTGTGTGTGTGTTGCCGCAGGACTTTTTATAAAAATAGCACAAAAACTGTAGACATAATGTACAAAATAGAAGACAATGAAGATTCCAAATGGTTACAATTGGCTCTCTATCTTATAGCAGGAAACAAATATGAAATTACTAACCTCTCAATACTTTGCAAATACTGCACTGCAAAACTTGACAACAACCAAATACCTTCATGTGCTATCACTAATAACTTGGAATTATTCCCACTACCCAAACCACTGCAACAACTTAACTTGTATGAGAGCATTATAATTCAAACAGCGCACCCATTTCAAGCAATAATACGCCTTCAACCAAAAACAGCAAAACTACCTCCCTCTGAATTACTAAAAGGCAGTTTTTATTTGCCATTAGATCTTAAAGAATATGTACACACTCTGGGAGTGCAACGGCCAATAGAACACTCTTTGATTATCCTAGTAAATGGCGTACCTACAAAAGACAAAATAATTGACAGCAACTAGTGGACTTACATAAAGTTAGAAAAGCCCTGCCATATCTAAAAGACAACAATGAATACTACAACGAAATAGACATTGAAGAAAACCTGAGGGAAACCACCGAAATAATTCAAGACTCATTTGAAACTGGCCAATTTCAACTTCTAGATCCTACGACAGAATCCAATATTTTAGACCATTATACAATTCACCCATTCCACTCTAAAGACACCATAGATGATGCACTGGAAACTTACCAAATGCGGCAAGCCAAAGGATCTCCAATCAGCATATGGGAGAAAAGTGTAGAAGCACAAGCCTTCCCTCTACTCTTTCCGACTGGAAAAGGAGGAAGGTACGATGAAAGACCCATACAAATAACAGCATCAGAATACCACTCTTTACAAATGTATTCTGAAGACCTCAGATTCAGACAAAATGTGGAATACATATTCCACCTTCTCTTTGAAAGTGAACTAGCAACTCTATGCTACAGTGGTGCACACATATTGAAATCAGGTACCAATATCCAAAATATGTCTGCTAGGCAATTACTACAAAAAGTGCAAGACAAAGACAAAGTTTTACAATCAAGCATTACAAACCTTTTAGCAAACATGTGTGGTACAAAAGGATACTGGTTCCGATGACACGCAGAAGTACAGTGTATGATAAGAAACCTTGGCCCTCCCACATGGTTTGTGACATTAAGTTGTGTAGAATATGCATTGGAAGATTTGGACGATTAGCTACGCATAGCAAACAAAAACAAAACAAAAATAGATATAAAAACACCAAGAGAACTCTGCTCTCTAGATCCTGTAAATGTATCGAGATATTTCCATCATCGCTTTATTGCCATGCTACACTTCATTTGCAATAAAACAGTACCTCCCCTGGGAGAAGTGCAACACTTCTTTTGGAGAAAAGAATACCAAGCCAGAAGAGCACCACACATCCACATGCTTTTGTGGATTAAAGATGCTCCTTAATTTGGCCAGGACAGTGATGCCACTGTTTTGCAGTTCATTCAGAAATATGTCACTTGTGAAATCCCTTCACAAAATACACAGCGACCTACATGCACAAATTGTACAATTTCAAAGACACAAGTATGGGAAGTATTATCGGTGCAAATATAAAAATCTTTCACACTGATCACCCAGCCCCCAGCAGACTGCTTCTTGGGCCCTTCTCAGCATGTCCGCGAACAGCCGTGTTGACCGCGGACACCACGATCACATCACAGCCTTTTCCCACCTAAACGAATACAGCATTTGACCCATCCCTCACTCCCCCACCCTCTCCAGCCATTCTTCAACACCAACACACTCCCCAATATTGAATTCCAGCTCTGTTCCACACTGCGATGTCCGCGGATCCAACATGGCGGATGCATGGAGAAAATGTGACTCTCCTCACGCTTCACTCCAACCAATCAGCGAACACATTGCCTGTCCGTGGACATGCCGCACACCCACCCACCAATAGGTGTCCTGTCCGTGGAGCGAACAGGGAAGTGTGTCCGCAGACAGGACACAGATATCACTAATTTCTTTGCACCTACTTTTTATAATTCTTTTAAAAACTACTGGACGGATTTCCTCATAATTTACAAAAACACAATTTCGAGAAAATCCTGCTGCAAATTTGGTGAAAATCCGTCCAGCGGTTTCGGCTGTAGGCGTGAGAAAATTTTTTCTCCATTCAGTCTATGGGAAAAAAATAAATGTTGTGCCCCCCCCTATAAGTTTACCCCCCCTTGACCAAACCTCACCAAACTTCAGAGACGGCCATATACTTTTTTTGCAAAGTTTGGTGAGGATTCGTCCAGAGGGAGCCAAGTTATAAACCACCCAAAAGTGCACTTCCTATGAGATGAGCAACTTAACCATAACTACTGGCCCGCTACCGCAGGCCCAGTAATATATCATAAACCAATATGTTTAATTAGCACAAAAGTACTGTGAATTAATTAATTTGCCCATGATTTGAAAAAGGCACAAGCTGCCAAAACACGTGTCATTAGAGGCTCTCTCCTAAGGGAGCATTTACTTGTTGTTCACAATAAATAACTTTGAAACTTTACTCATATTGTGGCGCAACTCATTGATGAGGATTCAACTCTATTGTACCAATCGGAGGTGGGGTGCATTGACCTCCGTTTTCCTCACACTTGCGACACTGCCCATCAGGGCTGGCATGGTAATCAGTCGCCGGGCATAACAAGTTGATAGTTGCAACACCCACTCCAAATAAACTCTTAATACCTATGAAAGGCTGAAATGCTGATGGTCTCTTGCAAGGCATAGGACATTGAGAAAGGTCAGGATAGGTGGCCGAATGCAAGCACTGCAGTGTGAAGTCTCCCGCAGCACTGACAACTTGCCACAGGTGTTCAACAGGCAATTCACAGACTACCACCACTCAATGTTTGCGTTCACTGCCGAGACTGCTCAAAAGTGGTGCCAGTCTGCCAATATAGAGCATTTGAGACGCAACGGCACAGTCCCATTAAGTATGGCACTCCAGTTGAGAAATGCATACTGTGCAACAAAGATAAATGCAGCTGTTCTGAAATGTGGCATTGTATTAGAACTTGATAAAGCACGAACAAGACTAAAAAGGCATCAAGGCACTGAGCAAGCAAGAGACGGGAGAAGTTAAAGGGAACTAGAATAGAAAAGTTTTCAAACGTTTGCGAAAGGACAGAAAGTGGGTAATGCTACGAATTTCAGCCAGGAGAGCGTTCCATAGGTTAGGGCCAAGTACAGAGAAAGAGCGGCCTGCAGCCCGAGTACGAAAATCTCGGGGAATAAGCAGCAATGAAAGATTGGACGAACAGAGAGTTCATGGTGGGAACAACCAGTACTGCTCTAGTAAAGAAAATATATATATAAAAATAAAAAAGCATGCTTGCTGAAAATGCGAGTATTATGCCAATAACATAATCTGAGCTGTGTTAGGAGTCACAGGTGCCGTCATATAAAATGTATAGTTTATCTAATCTACTGCTTTTAATAAGGTTGTCATGGGATGGGATTTATTTTATTGATCTGCATTTACAAAAAAAAATCCTTAATGAGAATCCAGATACTTAAAAAAAAAAATAAAAAAAAGATAAGATTAATTGAATGGGGTAGGGACCAGGACAATATTCCAAAATACAAATTATTACACGATTTTAGTTTAGCACATAGCATGGCAATACATTGTGTGCGCTATCTAATTATACTTCCTAGCCCCTCCTTTTGCATCACATTCATGAGATTTAGATTAAATTTGTTTGGTACGTTGGAGCGCTGGAGCCCAGTTAGGAACATTTTACCCAAATATAGAACCTGCAGACTAGGCAAAGATTTGCATTCATTGGAAACGCCAACACATCTTTTGATTAGCTGATGTCCAACTATAAAGGTACGCAGTATTTTATTTGGTAGATTTGTTTATCCAATTAGTCTTTAACTCACGGTCATCAGAACACTCTAGTTTTAGCACTTGTGCAATGTCTAGTTTCCATCCACGTTGCATTGCGATTGCCTCTGGTGCGCTTTCATTGGGTTTAGTGATACCTGGATGTTGAGTAAACATTATTTTCAATTGGTCTAAATAATCTGCTATGGATTCACCTTTGTTTTGCATGCAGTTTACCATCCTGCCCTATTAAGTTATTTTGGGTCACACCACCTGAATCCAACACTTTCCCAGTACCTGAGTCTGCTGGAGGCCAATTGACGTACTGCACCAGTCTCTACCTGACATCCGGTGGCATAATTCTTCTCAAACTAATTCTTGTGAGCCCAGGTAAAATTATAACATTGGATCACAGTGAAGCACTCCTCAGTGAAGTGTGGAATTTCCTCCTTTGTTTTATGAAATTCGTTGGCAAGTTTCTTAAATCGCCTGGGGTTCAGGGTACATGGACTGTGTGTAAATTAGGCTCTTCTTCCTCACCACTGGCAGACCCCGGGACCTGCCTAACTGGCACCTGAAAAAACGGCCTATCCAATCCATATAAAATGGAAGCCAAATAGGTAGGTGTGTAATGCTTTTGCCTGCCACCGGGGGAAAAGGGCCTCGAGTACTCCCAGCAGGTTGTGAAGTTACTGCCGGTAATGGCGTCAGCTGGAGCACCACCGTGGGCGTCTGTGTAGTCACTGAGGCTGGAGCTTTCGGAAGGACTGCTCAAGGCAATCGCTAACTTTAGTTTTTGGCCAGCAACCAAAGAAACAAGAGCAGTTGAAGACAATCTGTATAGGGTGGCAGAATAAACCATTATCAGAAAAGGTTGCCATAGCAAATCATCGCGTTGCATGCCACGAACAAAAGAAAGAACATGTAGAATTAGCTTATGGCACTGCAATGGCAGAATCTATAGGGACAGGGGCCCCAGATTCGATGTGTGGGTTTTTGAATATCTGCCACTAAAGTATGCAGGGTGGTCAGGATGTCTAGTGACATATCCCTCAGTGCAGGAGAGGGTGCAAATGGTATAAACAGAGCAGGAGCCGGGCTGAAACCCCTTGGAGGGTCAAACGGCTGGTAGGGCTCATGAGTCTTTGATCCCTCTTGAGACAGCAGTCCATGGCCTCCCTCATGATCTCAGTAGAAGTCTTCTGGCTCCCGTGGCATCTCAGAGGTCTACTTAATAATCAAGTGGTGTGTGCAGTCACTGCGGGTTGGGAGGACTTGGGGAGCTTGGACTTCCTTTCCGGTTTGCGTGATCAGCTGCCGCCTAATTAGGTGCTCTCAAATAACTACTCTTCTAACTAGCACAAGTCTGAGTTTGATGGAGCTTAAGCCCCCCCCCCCCACCCATGTACGGTATGAGGGGCAGTAAATTGATGATGCCCCCGCCCGAGAACTACGCTGTTATATTGGATGAAGAGATTCTGGCCGCAGCGAACATGCTGTTAACACCCTCCCAACAGGAGGGTGCGTTTACGGTGCCTGGGAAGCCTGCTGGCACCTACTGGCCTCCCTGGACTGATGGGGCTGTCCGGGATCAAACAAAATGTTATTGCCCGTGACGACTGATGTGCGAGGAGGGATAGAAAAATTAACCCTTAAGGATTGACCACTGCCTTTTTCTAACCGAACGTAAATAAAATCACCCCGTTACAACCTAATCCAAGCCCATATGCATTAACAGTCGAATTGTTACCCGCGCCCAGAGTTACCTTTTCTGTACCATCTATTTCAATTGTAAGCAATGCATGCTCTAGTTATCTAGTTTCGCCTCCTGATTTGGGCAAGAGGTATGTGCCAGGCTTCGACTCTTCTCTTTCATCAATTGGTTCTCTGCCGGCTTCTGCCTCTCAGTATAACTCGAATGTCCCTTTCACTAGGCAAAATGACAAAAAATTACCCCAGTGGGCTGACTCCTTGGTGGAGATTAACCAGGTCTTATGCGTTTTTGGTTTCTCTCTATGAGAGTTTAAAATTTAAAACTAACTCCAACACAGTACTTTTGGAATCTCTTATGTTTAAGTTCGACAACATAAAATTGCAAGCCACAGCGAAGGAATTTCTGTTCACTAGAAGTTTGATTAACACCAACAACCAATCTAGTGCGCCACTAGGCGTAGTAGTGGACAATGGAGCTATGGCGATGAAAAGGCCTGAATCCAGGGTGATTGAAGTGGTCTCCCTGGGTGATAAGGCAATAAATCAGAATTTGGATCAGCCACAAATTGGGGTTAAACCAATGGAAAGTGTTGTATGGCGCAACGCTGGCAGTGCCTCTATTTTACGCCCCAACTGTGAAACTATGAAGCTGCAGTCAGTTACCGAGGCAACCCTGGCTTGCCAGAGGGATTCAGGTCATACCGCAGGCAGAGGTGACTCAAGTATTTACCTTGTCCTCTGACACTTCCCTGGGCACTCGGGCATCAAACAAGGATCCTTCAAAGCTCTGTCGAAAGGAAAGTGTGGAAAAGGAAAGGGTCTCCAAAGAAGAAATCAAAGAAGCACACAGCAGTGAACTTGAATTCCCAAGCCTCCAGAGTCTTTCTGCGGTCTCCGTTTCCTCAGCTGGACATGGATAAGGATTTGGGGCTCCCCAAACCTGTTCTCCAGTCCACATCTGTGACTGTATGCTAGTGGAGGTCCAACTGCCCCAGATTTATCAGAGACCAGTGAGGCCTCAACCAGAGTAAGGGAGATGGCCCTCGAAAGTGTGCAGCAGTGGGCTCCCCCGATTCAACGTCTGGCACCCCAAGGCACTTGGAACCTCCTACCCTTAAACTTTGACACAGTGAGGGAAGCTCCAGTGGGGTGCCGTGGGGATAGAAGTATTCTACAGTGTGAGCAGTTTATCCAAAGCCGGGTGAACAATGGGTGGGGTTGGGGGGACCGAGGATCAGTTGGTTTGGGTCGAGTGAGCACCATTAAGGACACCGAGAATAAAGTTATGGGCCTTGCGACAGATATGACCCAGGGTATTGGTATTCTATTTGAAAGTTTCATCGCAGAGAATATGGCTGTTAGCCTAAATCGCACAAGTATGTTACACTTGCTTTTGGAGGTTACCAACCTCAAAGGTATTTCAACATCTGACATTAGTAGAGTGCACTTTCCTGTGAGACGGAGCACTGACCGATCTGTGGTTTATTTCAATTCAAAGTTGGTTGCCGACTTGGTACGGCACGAAAGAGAATCAATTCGAATTTTTGGCTTTGATGCGACAGGATTTGTGGCGGCTGTTAGGGAGAATTCTCATTCTATGGCTAATTTCCCTTACCTATAGAGTCCCCCAGCAGCTTTGCTGGTTTTGAAGCGTTTGTTTCTTTTTACCTGCTAAGAGTGAGACTCTTTTTCCCCACTCTTAGGCATCTTTGCTATGTGTGTTCTAGGCTATTTTTTTGTGTTTAATGTCTATGGGATTTTCTCAACCCCATAGGAACCATCTTTACTCACATGTGTTACACAGCACCCTCCGTGCAGTAACACAGGGGTGTCGTAGCAACCCCCAAACATAGACCCCATACCCTGGGGCTGAATACTGTCTCCCAGGGCATGTAAAGTCCCAATTGACTTTACTAGTCAATTTTTATGAACTAAACCAGTACAACCCATCTTACTATGGAGGTACTGGGAAGGGTTAACAGTTTTTCCCTTATGTTCATTTTCGAGGGGGTACCGTACAGTCCCTCTCTCTAAAGTTTCTGGCTGGTGGCAGTGGTTACTACCGTAAATATTCGACCGCAAATATTTTCCTATGGGATTTTCCCATTGTTCGAGGCTACCACTTTTTCTGACAGCCTCTAACATACCGCCGGTTTATTCATATATATTAACTTTACTCCGGTAGGTTTTATTTGCCAGAACTTTAATATAAATTCTTTCTCGTGTCTTTCTCTAAACTCCTAACCCAGGTCGGGGATCCTTTGTTCGTCCCTTTGGCGGCCTTCTGCCAAGAAGCCCTCCTTCAGTGGCGACACTGAGTCTGGGGTGGGTCCATTGTGTGGGAGGGGGAGTAGGACCTCTGGACAGGGTTGCCTCCGCAACCCATGTCGCACCCTATACTGATAGGCTGGAGGGTCTGCCGCCAAGATGACCACTCCACTGTGTGAGTGACAGCTAGGCTGTATGAATGGGGATCTTTTTGCATAAAAGCAGGGTCCTGAGGACTGGAAGGACAAGACGTCGCCACTGGAACTAAGAAGCCGACGAGGAAATAAGCCAAAGACATCTGCAACGACTGAACCACCGGTGAAGCCCTGCTGCAGCGTCTCACCACTTTTCTCCACACGACGAGAGAAGGTCTTCATCTGCAAGAGCCTTCTTCCCTTGAGCTGGTGGGGCCAACCAGTTTGCCAATCGCCTACCTGGACCTGCCTTGGTCGAATCGGCAGTACCCTGTACTCGGAGGCTGGATAGCCAGGCACCAGTCCACCCGGACTGTGATTTAAAGGAGCGTAGCTTTTATTCGTCGGGCAGCACCGCGGCTGGTTTCATCCCTGGGTAGTGCAGTAACTCATACCTTCCTCCACGACGCGATCCTCTCTTCCTCTGCTGGATCCCCCGAACTGCAGGAACTACTGGGAACAACCGCCACCGCAGGAGCCACTTCTTCATTTTAAAAGTACATTGTTCCACCAGGCTGCCCTTTCTTCGCGGTAGCACTAAAGGTGTTTTAAATCCTTTACCTACCTGTTGGGTTGGCCGCCCCTCTCTTAACATTGTCTTTCAGTTTCTGCATCCACCTTTTCAAAATCGTTAACCAAAGACTTGACTACAGCTACAAGAACATTTTGCTCCTGGGCCCTTGCCCTGTACCACTGACTCTGGCACAAGCCTACTGACTCTGGCTACATTTGTTAGATCTGCCTTCTTTAGATTGATTCTCAACTTGAACTTTGTTGGTGCTTCTGCTTCTGATAACTACCCTTTTCTTCCCCTTTCTAAACCTTGTGAAATGCCATTTTGCTCAGTTTTCATTTAAGTATATTCTATACTGATGCACTGACTTGCTTAAACTGGTTCACAAACTTATGGGAAGTGTTGCTAGGGTGTGTATGAAGCTATTTCTATATACCTTGTGCTTTCCCTCCATTGTGAGAAATTGTTAGAGCATCCCTTGTGTGTGGTTTCCACTGTGCCGTTTTGCTCAGTTTTCACTCTGGTTCACTTGGTCTACAATTTAACTAGGGAGTGTGTATATTTTTCCTTAACTTAATTTTAACTTGCTTGATGACTGTTGCTTGATGACTGTGATAAATGTGTTTTACAAGAAGTGTATAAAATAAATATATATCTACTTTTTGATACAAAGCTTTGGTCAGTGTTTCCTTGTCCCATAGTACTGTAGGCCTAATGTGTAAACCCTGAATTCTGCCCATCTCCCCCTTGAGATAAGTCTGACTGCTCAGCCACAGCTACCAACTAAATCTTTGTGGTACAGACTGATACCAAAGGGGATTTATTGCTCTCACCTGTAGTCCTAATCTTCTGCACAGGATTCTGCCTAACAGCGGCTCGCCCAATAGAGGGTGCTAACAAGTCGTCAGGTTTAGATGAACTGAAGATGGACATTCATGCACTAAAAACCAAAATGAAGGCTTCTGAAGTCTCAAATGACTGTTCCTGGTTAATCAGAAATATGCAGCACTAACAATCAGCTGTCGTGCCAGTTAGTACTGGGATGACTAACCCCTTCTCTATTTTGTCATGGAACACACAGGGTCATTTTGGTCTACTTAATAATCAAGTGGTGGGGCGGGAATTCAAGGCACAATTGGTTGTTTGTTTGCAAGAAACTTGGTTACAGTCCCCTCCTGTTCTGGATGGGTGTGTGGCGAGTGCCCAGTCAGCCAGGAGGGGGGGAGTGTGGCTGACCATATGGGGGTCTGCTAACCCTGGTCCACTCAGATGATAGACTCAGGGTGGTACAGGCTGTTAATTAGTTTTATGGAATCTTACAGACACATGTGGAGTTAGTCTGGTGGCATTCCTCCACCTGTTGATACTTAACGTTTACTGGCATGAGAAAGTGTTGGATTTATCCATCTTCCTGGACCACCTCGCAGGTCTTATCAATATGTTGGGGGACAAGTAATTTTGGTTGGTGACCTAAATTCCGATTGCATGACACAAAATGATTCTGGGGCTACCATGGCAGGTATAGAGCTCACCCAAAAACACTTAGTGGAGCACGATGGCTGAGAAGTATGAGTGGACTCAGTTTGCAGCATCTCAATGGTGGGGTGCATGGGGATATAATTTTACCTGGTCCAATGGCTTATCACACTCAACCATCGATAATTTCTTTGTCACCAATTGGCTTTTTGATAAGTGTGATACACTTATCATTTCACAAGCCTCGTTAAGTGATCATGCTAGGCTGGTGGCCAGGTTCCACTTGGGGTACTTGCATCATTGTACATTTGAGTCGAACTTGGTTAATCTGGTTACCAATTCATCTGGCACTCGCCTATCCTGGAATTAAGTCCTTGTGAAGAGGTTCAACAAGTCTTTGGCTGCTGGAGACCTCAACGAGTGAATGGAAGTTATGGCCGTTGTGTCCATCCAATTTTGAGGAATTTGTGACTAATCTGCTCCAGTGCCAGTTGACTCAGGGTAGGGGTGTGCGGTCGAAGTCTTAGGAACCATATGCATGCCTATGACAAGGAGGTGGTGGACACGAAAAGACAGCTCAGGAAAGATCTGTGGTTATTAAGGGATAGGCTGGATCTCTCCTTGGATATAGTTTGTGGTCTGTGTAGGTGCTTAGGCCAAACGTATCGGAACTGGCTACATCGCAGCAGGGGTAGGAGACGCCAAGCGAAAGCAGAGGTTCTATCGAGGACCTTACAGAATAAGAATGAATTCGTTTTGATGACTAACTAGAAGATTCTTGCCAGGTTGAAAAACAGATAATTGCAGTCTCTGAGAACGACTGGTTTCTCCAATTTTAGGAACTGTGTGACCAGCCTAGTGGAAGCATTCCTTTTACATTATCTAATGCAAGGGAATGGATGAAGCTCGCAGCTTTTGAACCAGAGATTAGATCAGAGATAATAAAGAAGATCAGTTCCTCGCGGGTCCCCGGCCCCAATAAACTATCAAATTACTTGTTCAAAGCTGACCCATGTGTTTGGGCCAAAGTGCTGAGTACGCGGTTTAAAAATGTGGTGAGCTCCGGCCAATTTCTATCTTCATGGTTCAGGGCCCATATAGTGCCCGTATTCAAGAGGGGTGTAAGAACAAACCCACTGAATTACCGACCTATTGCTCTCCTAGATGCGGAAAGCAAGGTGTTTGCATCAGTCTTGCTGTTCCATCTTGAGGAGTGGGCAGTGGCTCCTGTTAGACTGACAAAGTGGCATTCTGGTTTCCGAAGAAACCTTGGCACCGCCTTAAATGGTTCCATCGTCCAAGTAATCCAGCATCTTGCCAAGGACGGCAAATATAAAACAACAAAACAGTGTAACATAGACCAAACTGCAGCATTCGATGCAGTTGACCGCCAAATCTTGTGGAATAAGCTCTAACGGTGGGGGATTCCACAGGGGCTGTTAAGACTCTTGGTTGGCCTATACGTCAACTCAGAGATCCAGGTACGGCTGAATTGTGCAGGTGGGCTCTCTCGCTGCATACCGACAGGTAGGGGGGTTAGGCAGGGTTGTGTTTTGGCAACCTGCTTTTTCAACCTCCATCTGTCGGATGTGGGGGACTATCTAGGGCCCACTGTATTTGTTAGTCCAGTGACTGATCAGTTCAGGCCACATTGGTTATCCTACGCAGATGACTTTTTCATCTTCGATTGCACATCAGTAGGAATGTAGCAGTAACTGACATTTGAGGTTTACAAGGGGAAACATTCCCTTAAGATCAATACTACTGAAACTAAGATCTTGTGTTGTTCCAAGAGGAGAAATAATGTTAACCCCAAATGGTACATTGGGCAGGATTGCATGAGTGTCGACTCGTTGGTCTACTTGGGATTACTTTTTCAGGCGACACCTAGTTGAACAGGGACGATAGACTGCGTGAGAGACCGTACCATGCTATTAACAAACCAACTTGTGAGGGTGGATGGCCGCTATGGTAAACAGACTGAAATCTGGCCTCAAATATTATGAAGGGAAGTTACTCACCAAAAGTGTCGATGGAATGGACATCTATTTGCTATCATTAATGGATCATCTGCCCAGTCTTGAAACCTTGGTCTGGCGTCGGTTTCTTAGGGTGCCCAATGCGGTCCCAATGGTAGCTATTAGGTATGAGCTGGGCATAACATCTTTACAGGCTCAAGCTGATTGGAAAGGTATGTCATTGGTGAGGAAAATCCTCTGTCCCGTGGGGGGGTTCCCCGTTTGTGGACCTGAAGTCTATACTTGAGGGGAGGAAGAGCATGTGGGTGAATGGGATATCTGAACATGGCTGCACTATTTTAAGAAACGTGAACTGCTCTATAACTGAATTGTGTGATAATCCCGAAAGAGTTAAAAAATGCTTATATGAGCAGGACTGGATATCAACCATGGAAGAAAATGCATGCATTCGCTTCACTCTGCCATCTGAGATTTGACCATATGCGAAATGGTAATAAAAACAAAGTTTAAAAAAAAAGAAATTGGGATTCCTAGCTCCGTTCTTGGCTTTATATCCTGCCAAGGCGGTGTGAAGTGCATTTCTGAGATTTCGCTAGAATTTGATTCCAAGTAAACAAATTATGGTTCGAAGGGGTCTGCTGGAGGGGGCCCTTATGGGTTGACATTTTTGTGAGAATGTGGCTGTTTTCAAAACCTTTAAACACGTATTTGCTGTATGCCCGGTAGTATCTGAGTTGAGATTGAAGTATCTAAACAAAAGTGCGCCAGCCTCCACATTTGGGTTCCTGAGCCATTTGGGCCACTTGTTTATCTTGTCAATCAACCTCAACTGTAATTGCTATTACCTTTTCTTTTAAATGTTTTTTATTGGCATTTTATAGACAGGCATACAGATATGAGGAGACTTCGGAAGAAACAAGTCAAAGATCTTAGCATCAATAACCTTGACAATATGAAACAAGTTACTTACACGTAACAGTTGTTCTCCAGCATGGATTCACATGCTCATGAATATTCCCCGTCGTCAGGCTGGGAATCCTTGGTAAAAGAAAAAAGTAGTTTCAGTTTAATTTCTGAACTGTCTTTCTCCTAAATACCAATCACTGAGCTCTGGGTCATACTGCCCCCAGCCAATGACTGCCCTCTACCTAAGCCCCTCTGGCAGCTATCTTCAGATTTGGTAGCATGTAAAGTGGCAGTTGGACCAAAAGAAGAGCCACAGAGGGGTAGGAGGGAGGGTTTGCATGTGAATCCAAGCCAGACCCATGCTGGAGAACAACAGTTACAGGTAAGTAACTTGCTCCTTCTCCAGCATGGGGTCTGGCATGGATTCACATGCTCATGAATAAAGAATACATAGCAGTACACACATGCACGACCACAGGAGGTGGCAAGGCTCAACAGAAGCAATCTCTTACCTCCTCACCAGACACACCTTCAAGCGAAAAGGTTGTGCAGCACTGCTTGGCCGACTCTTGACTCCTCCCTGGAATCCCTGTCGACACAGTAGAATTTTGTGAAGGTGTGCATTGACCTCCACGTAGCAGCCCTGCAGATGTCCAGGAGGGGCACACCAGAAAGGAACGCCATAGTAGCAGCGATCGCGCTGCTCGAATGGGTCCTCGGATGGCCAGGCAGCAGTTGGTTTGACAACCAGTAACAGTGAGTGATACAGCCGAAGAGCCACCTGGAAATGGAAGCCTTGGACAGGGCATTCCCATGGTTCTCAGGACCAAAGTTCACAAAAGCTGAGAAGTTTTCCAGAAACTCTTTGTGCGGGCCACATAAAACTTCAGCGCTCTAACCACATCCAGCAAGTGCAAAGTCCTTTCCGCCAGCAACGAAGAAGTCGGAAAAAACACAGGTAACACCAAGGGTTAGTTGAGGGGGAATTCCGACGGAACCTTGGGCATGAAGAAGGGCGCATCCGCAGCACCACCATAGTCTCGTGAAAAGTCACGTAAGGCGCCTGCATGACAGGGCCTGGATCAAATCTACTCATCTTGCAGAGGTGATGGCCACGAGGAATGCTGTCTTCCACGACAGAAACTTGAGCGGAGCTGAATGCATAGGTTCAAATGGAACCCACATGAGCCTAGTCAGCACCACATTCAGTTTCCACGCCGGGACTGGAGCCTTCACCGGCGGGAACAAGCAAAACAGTCCCTAGATTAACTCCTTAACTGGCAGTGCGACCACAGTGAGGACCGTCCCAGAGATCTGGTGTAGCTGGAGTTAACCGCCAGATGTACGATGGAGGCGTGAGGCAGTGCCGATTTAGCCGATGACAGTAAATACGGAAGTACTTGGGGGGCCATGACCCTCAGAGGGTTGATCTTCTGAGAACGGCACCAAATTGCAAAGCGCTTCAATTTGTGTCCATAGAATTTTAAAGTAAATGACGCCCTGGCCTTGGCGAGAATCCCCTTGCAGTCTGCCAAAAGATGGCAGCCACCAAATTCTAATGCTGCAGGAGCCAGGCCTTCAGGTTCAGAGACCCTGGGTCGTGGTGAAGAATGGCGCCTCCTTCCCTGGAGAGAAGATCTGCGACCACTGGCAGCTTGACTGGTGGTGACGCTGACATGCTGAGAAGGTCCGGGTGCCAGATCTGCCTCGGCCACGCTGGTACGACGAGGATCATCCTGCACCCAGTACCGTCCGAGTTGATGACTCGAAGAAGGAATGGCAATGGAGGGAACGCATACAGAAACAGGCCTTCCCAAGGGAATAAGAATACGTCCGATAAGATAGAGAAATTGTGGGATGGGAGGCACAACAAAAACCGTCAGATTTTGTGTAAGGTAAATAAGGAGTGGTGGGCTCCTTCTTATCTATTTCGGTTTAGGTTAGTTCAACTTCAGGTGCAGCTGGGTAAACCTCGAGGCCACTCGAGATCCAAACACAGAGAAAGAACATACACCGGGTGTTGCCAGCCGGTAACCCTGTGCTGCACTCTAAATGGGATATAATCCCTGGAACATTTATGACCAGGTGAGACCAGGGGCCTCCTCACGAGAGACAGCAGTCCCAATTGGTCAATGCAATAAATATCTTTAGTTGTGTAGATTTCTAGCGTAACTTTCCTTATGTTAATCAAGTAGTGCACATCTGTGCATAAACGAGCCTGTCCTGCTGATTTAGCACAGTCAGGAACCAACAAGACTGAGAATACAAGTCGAACAGGTAAACAGAATGTTCATTTATAACAAAATTCATAGACAACACACAGATTAAGCGTCAGTGTGCAAAAAACAAAATAATACAAAATAAGCATTCATTAATACAGTTGAACAGTGTCATATCCAAGCTGCTTGTGTACTCTAATAAACCAACAAATTGAATTCATACATTCAGAATAATAATGGAGAAATATATCATCAAATTGATACATGTGCATCTCTTGCATATGAGCAATGAAATTCCTTCTGCTCAATCACTCATCCTAAACACTCCTATAAGATCATGAGTGCCAATAAATTCATCTTCAGGGCAGGACGTGTTAAGTTTCATGATATGTTCTGGACAACTATTTTAATGTATCCTCCTAAAAAGATGAAGATAAGCTGATTAGCTCTATGCAGTTCACTGATGAGATACAATTATGTAAATAGGTAAAAGTGCACACATTGCGTGCGTATAGAAGAGAATCTAGGGCTTATCACGTAATTACTCAATTGAAGGGGGTATTCAAGCCGACCGAGCATGATAGTGCCGTTCGAAAATGTAAATTAGGCAAATCGCACACATAGAATGTGTTCAAAGAGAATCATGTAAAGGGCATAGCAGGTAATCCTGCTGTGACACCTTAAAAACCATACCTCAGACGATCTGGAAGTACACAAGACTCGAGCCGCCCGTCAGCCAGACGCGCTGCTCGACTCCGCGTTGTGTTATAGGTTTCCATGGGAGCGGCACGCACGTGTGCCGCGTCCATGGTCGCCATCTTGGTCTGGAAACCTGCTGGAATTGGCACAATCGTATAAACAATGGATTCCATATTCACAATGTGGAGATAACATTATTGTTATCGTTCAGTCATCTACACTGAGGTAGCATAAATGTCCCGAGTAGCGAATGGTGACTAAGTCTTACTCGTGGATTAGGTTGCCATGGGTGCGACGTGCACGCGCGTCACGGCCATGTCATCCATTATGTGCACACAGTCATTGTCAACTTGTGGCGAATCCTCCCCAGCCAGCTGGCCAGAGTGGACTGAATAAAATACAAAGGAGTGCCCGTAACAAACAAGCAGATCCCCAGGGTTTCAGAAAAACAATAAGAATAAATCCCCCTTCTGACAATTAAAACATCCACAGTCCTACACCCACATGGCATGAGAGGAGGACTGTGGGAGTTATGGGTGGAGATACAAATGCGGGAGGCAGGGCACCACCGCAGTCAATGACTGCGTGGTGCTCCACCTCTCGCCAGTAATAAGAGGCCCACTGAGGCTGGACACCGGGCTAAGTGAGAAAGAATTCCCACGGCCCTGCCCGCCAAAGTGTGGCATAGTAGATCGAAGTCCTAGACAGTTAATACATCTCTCCTATATCTCGACAGACTTAATAATGATTGCAGTTCAGTTACTCTGATCAATCCGATAAGCAGTAAATACAGAGAACAAACAAATTCATCCACAGTATGTCAATATCACGGTGCATAGTACGTATACACACACGTGCACCTATACAAATTGTTGTGATTTGCTGAAGTAATGAATACATTTCTGTTTAAGAGTGTAGCGTTCTCAATAACAATTCAATCAAGCAAAAACACATGCTGTTACACAAAGCACATAAGGCCAAATTCACAATTAATGCTTCTTGGGCTCAGGCAGTCCAGTAGGTCAATCCAAACAACCTCCCACTGTAGCAGTCTTTTGTGGACATCTCCCTCTCTCGAAACTACTTGCACTTGTTCCAAAATGATACATTTCAATTGGGCAATAGAAGGCTTCAACAAAATGCATCGACACTGGTGATCTAAGAATTTCGGTCCAAATGTTTGACTTATGTTCAGTCCATCTCAATTTTGCCTTCCTCGTGGTAATCCCCACATAGTAGAATCCACAGGGACATTTGAGTGCATATATAACATTTATCGAATCACACGTGCAATGGTGTTTTAATGTGATGGGTTTGCCTGTGTGTGGATGTGAGATCGTATTCCCCGGCAGAATGTTTCTGCAATGCTGACAATTAAAGCAAGGTTGCGTGCCTTTGTATCTTGTAGATGCTGCCTGGTCCATCGGTGTCTCTGCTCTAACCAGGTTGTTTCTGAGGGCCCTACTATTTCTGTAAGCAAAAATGGGAAGTTGTTGGAAAAGTGACTGCGTCTGAGGGTCCATTTGTAACATCTGCCCGTTTCTTTGGATGATATGCCTGATTTTTTTTACTTTGAATGGAATGCATAGTTACATACACCATACAATCATCTTTATTCCGATTTTTCGACGTAAGTAGGGTGTCTCTCTCAATGGTGTAATGCTCTCCCCTGAAAAGTGCACAGAACAACCATAAATCACCAATGCAATTATAGAACAAATACTTCAACCCATAAACAGACAGACACAATAACTCACAGCCACGCACTCTTTAGAAGATAATCAGCTCTTTACGGCTATTTATTCAAAGATTACAAGTACATAGAAATAACTCATAAAACTAACATGGACATAGATCACAGAAGAAGTCAAAGAAGTCAAAAGAAATACATCACTGTGAGCGTAATTCTTGTCTTCATCTCGTGCAGAAGCGGCTGGAAGACTCCGGGGGCAGCCAGGCTGAGAGTACCACAGCTCACAGAAAGGCCAGACGGAGCGTCCTTCTCTGGCTGAAGTCTCACCTGGCCCCTCCGGGTTTCCGCATATATAGGAACTCCACAAAAGGGGAGTTCATTCTCGAACCTTCTGGAATTGCACCTGCGCAGTTGAGGAACAGCCGTCTGTTGCCAGCTGGGTCAATCGAGAGCTCCCCCCAAGGAACGCAGGGCCTCCCTGCTCTAAAAACATGCTCCACAGAGAACAGTAGCAAGCCATAACAACGTTAGCTTTTCCCAAGACAAGAGCAAATACATTGCGGAAGTAGAACGTCAACTTTCTGATCAAGAAACATATAAAGAAATTGACTACCCGACATTTGAGTAGTGTCAGCACAAATATTTTACAAGGACATTATGTGGTGGGGCCCGAACACACAGCTCCGACACACCACGATGACTAACAAACTCCCTAGAGCAAAGGGCACGCAACCCACAATCGAAGAATACAACAGAGCATCGCCGGGGGCGGAAAGGGCCAGAAGCAAAGAAAAAACCCTCGCTGGGGGCACAGACACTATGGGCAAAGACCAGGAGATCCTAGCTGCGATTGCTGACCTGAAAGTGGCTTGGGAAACCAAACTAGGATTGGCCATGAACGAGCTGAAAGCGGCACTAGAGCTCAAAGTCGGGGCAGTACAAGAGGAGGTGAATCTTCTCCGGCAAGATGTCAGGTCGCTGGCAGAACGCACAGGTGACCTAGAAAAAGAGGTGGCCCAAATACAGCGGCGTGTGCAGCCCACAAATCCGAACTTCATGCCCTAGTACAAGGAGTGTGCAACCTGGAAAGTAGGGTGGAGGCAGCAGAAGGACGCGCTCGCAGGAATAACATACGGATCGTTGGATTGCCTGAAGGAGCCGAAGGACCCAACCCTGCGGAGTACATTGAATCAATGCTGCTGCAGGAGATAACCGGGGGAGTGCTGACTCAAGGGTTTGCTGTGGAAAGGGCGCATAGGGCCCTGATGAGGAGGCCACCACCGGGAGCCCCCCCTAGGCCAGTGATAGCTACGATCCTGAACTATTGTGACTTGGAGAAAATCCTTGAACACTTTCGGAAGGGCGGAACGATACAAAGGGCATCAGCAAACATAACCGCATACCCGGATTACACCCTGCAGGTGCAACGCCGACGCATGAACTTTCGGGTTGTGAAAAGAAGACTGCAGGAAGCAGGCCACAAGTATATGCTGATCTTCCCTGCAAAACTGAAAGTGTTCCACAAGAGCAGAAAATTGTTTTTTGAAACCCCGGAGGAGGCTATGGGGTGGCTGGACACCCAGAGCTGCCCCCAAGAATCGGTTATCCAGACAGAAGGCACAGATAAGTAACATGTAACTGTGGCACCCGCGATGTCACAGTCCAAGACATTGGGACTTGAATATACTACAGGACATAGCCTTCGGGAGGGTGCAATTAGGGCTATACATATTTGCATGATCCGTGAGAACGAGAAACTTAGATAACAGCAGGGGAGCCTTGCGAAATCAGCCCTCATACCCCCATAAAAAGTAGATTAGTTAGGTCACCCGTAGCCCGGTGATACCCTGCCGAGTTCCTGACCTTGGCATTCCGATGAAAGACTAAACGCGGGTGAGCCTGAGATCCAGGGATGGAGCTGGGCACTTGTTGGGGTGGGGTAGGGAGGAGGGAGGGAAGGGGCTGTGTGCAGTGGTTTATAGTTGTACAGGAAGGGGAGGGAGGGTTAGTTGGGTAGTTATTGCTGGAAGTGGGAGGGGAATGAGCACAATCTTGTGTCAAACCAGGTGGGAGGGGGAAATGGGGAGGGGAGGCGGGACAATTTATAGATGGCGTCGGGTAGTCTTAGAGTGGTGACCTGGAATGTGTAGCCTCAACAGCTATCTGAAGAGAAATAAAGTAATGATGTATCTGAGAAGGCTGAAGATTGATATAGCATTATTAAAGGAAACCCACCTTACTAGGGAGAAGTTGGAAGTGGTCAAGAGAAAGTGGAGAGGGATTACTACGGGAGCCACATATTCAGCTTACGTGAGGAGGGTCATCACGTGGGTGGCGCCGCAAGTACCTTTTCAACTGCTCCAGGCCACAACAGACCCAGAAGGTAGGATGACAGTGCTGCAGGGGATGCTGGAAAACAGGGAAGTGAGCATCATAAACTTGTACGCCCCTAACCAAGATACGGCGGCCTACTTCAGGACCATATATGGCAAAATTGCCCCCTATTGGGTGGCGCGATTGTATGGGGGTGGGGGGCTTTAACTGTACCTTAAATCCCAAAATGGACAGATCAGATGGTAAACTAGATAGACCTACTCCGGCCGCAAAGGCATTACAGGCCCTGTTGGGAGACTTTGGACTTGAATATATTTGGAGACAGCTACACCCATCAGATAGGCAGTATTCACACTATGCGGCTCCACATAATCTGCACACGAGGTTGGATTATTTGTTCGCCTCTTCGGAGCTGGCAGGAGAAATGATGGGTGAGGAATACAAGGCCAGAGTGCTCTCGGACCACTCCCCCTTGGTCCTGGAGTGGCGACATCAGCCCCCCAGAGCGAGAATCCCGACGTGGAAGCTCAGAGCCGAGGCCTTGCAGGACTCGGGATTCCGCAAGGACTTGAGGGAAGCGATCATTGAATACTTCGACACGAACACGGGAAGTGTACAATCAGTAGGAACCTTATGGGAGGCATTCAAAGTAGTAGTACGGGGCACGGCCATATGCAAATCCAAAGGGCTCCAAGGGGGCATAGAAAGGGAGTTACTGGAAACCGAGAAGGAGCTAGAAAGCCTAATGCGTAAAGGGGGCGCCACACGGGAAGATGGAGAAAGGATGAAGCTGCTGCAGCAAGCCAGCAGTGCTAAATCACATTCAGGGAGACGATGAGTTTTACTTCATAGTTTAGCCCGAAGTGTTATTTGAAGAAATGTTTTTAACACACATGAACACTTCTTGGGGTCCACTTTTTCAGCGTGGAGACTGATTGTTGTTCTAGTGCCATTTAAGGGGTGACCTCAAAGAACAATTTTCACAAAAGACTCCTCGTAATATATGTGGGCTTCTGTCCTTAGACATGGGGTGTATGGATCTGCTGCCCATTTAGGGGTAGAGGGTGTTTCAGAGGAGCTTGGGGCCACATTTCAGAGAGGAACTGTTTGCATGGGTCATTAGACCTTTTTTCTTTTATTGACCTTCTTTGTCCCCAAGTCGTGGAAAGATTTTTTTAAAAACAAGGAACTTCTTCCACAGCACAATGTTGTATGGTTTTGTTCACAGGGTATCCCAGCTTGGTTTTTGGGATATCCTTGGTTAAAAGCTGGTCAACCGGTTTCGATGATTGTTAGTTATCTTCTTCAGGACCGTGATTTTTGTGCTTGTCTTGGTAAAATCAAGAGGTGAGGGGGATCAGGGAGGCCATCATCCCATCTACCTAAGAGAAAGAAAACCACAGTGGGTTTTACTTCTTGAGATCACTGTAGATCATTTACTTTATCATATTTTAAGGTAATTACTGGTTATTTTAGAACAAACTAAATTAATTTACAGTAAGAATATCTGAACAGTCATTTTTTTTTAGGCTAATTGAGACAGGTTAATGGCATTCACTGCTTGTTGTTACCTCATAACAGCTCTGGAGTGCGGATGCTGTCAGCCGAGTATCAGGGGTATACGGCTGTAGTAGTGTGTCTCTAATAACCTGTAAGAGACCAAGGGGGGAATGTGTCAGGACATACCCACTTTGGGCTCTGTTGCAGTGAACACTGGGACAGATTATGCAAGCTGAGCTATAAGAAATACGTAGAAAGGCAACATGCGGGAGAAGACAAGCCGGGCAGGTTGCTGGCCTGGTTATACAAAAATGAAACACCACAACCAGTTATCAGGGAAATCATAGGGAATGAAGGCCAGATCTGGGATACTAAAGAGGGAGTAAATGAAGGGTTCCTTAGATACTACCGACGCCTTTATGGGGACGCAGGGGAAGGGACAGACCTAGAGATACAGCAAACATTAGAAGATACAGACCTACCCAAATTAGACGCTCAGGAGCGAGAGGACCTGGATGCCCCAATCACATTAGAGATAGTGGTCCAACACCTGCCCACATGTAAAGCCCCAGGGTCGGACGGTCTCCTTAGCGAATGTTATAAAACTTACAAACAGGAGGTGCTCTCCCCCCGTTGCTGGAAACGCTCAATGAGACGTTTGAGTGTGGTAGGCTGTGATCATCCAGCTCGTAAAACCGGGTAAGCCAAGCACAGACTGTGGGTCATACAGACCCCTATCTATGCTTAACCAAGACAGCAAAATCTTTACAGCGGTACAGCGGCGCAGGCCAACAGGCTCAAGCGAGTTATCAGTAAGTTGATACACCCGATCAAACAGGCTACATTCCTGGCAGAAGCATAACAGACAATCATATGAGACTTCACCACATTATTGATCAAACAGAAAAGGACCCCGGTGAACTGGCAATAATTTCGTTGGATGCTATTAAGGCTTTCGACTCAGTGAGATGGCCCTGGTTGCTAGCGGCTCTGAGAGAATACGGGATGGGGCCGGGGTATCTAAGATGGGTCAAAATGTTATATAGCTCCCCAATCGCTAGGGTCAAAATGGCGCAATAATCTCAGACAAATGGCAACTCAGCAGAGGCACCAGACAGGGCTGCCCCTGGTTGCCCATGCTGTATATTCTTGCGCTGGAGCCACTGGCAATTTGCCTTAAACAGTACGGGGAGATAGGGATCCATACTGCAGGGGGTTCACATCTCATATCATTGAATGCCGATGATATACTGATATATTTGCGCTTCCCAGAAGAAAATCTACAATATGTCCAGGAGGTGATGGAACGTTACGCCACTCTCTCGGGCATAGCAGTAAACCCTAAGAAGTCAAGCATGTTCTCCCTGGGGAGATATAGAAGCACCCTGTCGAGATATCTACCAGTCTTGCCGATACCCAGGCAGACCGAAACGTTCCGATACTTAGGAATTGATATATATCACATGACAGAAGAGGAACACAAATACAATACGGAAAAGGCAGTTGAAGGTATTAAAAATAGCATGGGGTTCTGGTCCAGGCTACCCCTGGCCATGATGGGTAGAGCGGCTTTGATCAAGATGGTAGTCCTGCCCAGAATGTTACATTTTTTTGTAAACATCCCGTATGTGATCCCCAAACGTTTTTTTGTCAAACTCCACAGCCTGGGCAGGGGGTTCATATGGCACAATACCAGGAACAGGGTGGCCCTCTGGAAACTACAAAACTGGTGTGACAAGGGGGGGTATAAACTTGCCGAACTTCGAGCTATACTATTTGGTGGGACAGCTGCATTATGTGGCCAGGTGGTTGTCTGAAGAGGAAATGGCTGAATCCAGGCTACTGTATAAGGACCCAGCCCCCTTTTTTCTCAGAGAAACGGTGTGGTTGCCCAAACTAAAGGTACTAAGAATGGCGAGACTGTTGGTGCTAGGCTGGGAGACCTGGCGCAATGCATGGCAATTAGTGAGAAACCCGGCTCCATTCTCTCTGCAGGTGCCGTTGGTAGCGCTTTGTGGGGAGAACTCCCAAATGATAAAAGGGATCCGCAGATACTGGGAACCGATGGGCCTGGCGACCCTGGGCGATATATGGCAAGTGGGGGTGGCACTAGACTTTCAGAGATTGATGGAAGACACCGGGGTGCATAAAGGCCAACACATTACCTATACTAGAATTATTAAACGAGTGCGAGAAAGATGGCCTGAGGCAGTGCTGGCGGAACAACCCGATGCAACCATTGAGACGATATATGATATTTCGGAGGGTGGGCACAAGATATCCCGTCTATATGAGTTGCTAGGAAATAGGATGGGCAAGGAGCTAATCCAACTGAGGCGAGATTGGGTGGAGGAGGTGGGAGAACCCATGACTGATGGGCAATGGGTTAGAGCTCAAAGGTATCATAAGAAAGTGTCCCGAAACGTGAGGTTTCAGCAGATCCAGCTGTACGTTACTCATAGGGCATATATGACCCCACGGAAAGTCACCAGGTTCGGAGGCCCGGTGGCACAGAAATGCCCACAGTGCGGGGAGGTGGAAGCTGGGATGCTGCACATGTTCTGGGCTTCCGCGGAGGTAGGCAGATTTTGGAGAGCGCTGAAGATGCACTTAGCGGAGAAAGGGATCATGTTGGAGGTAGAATCGGCTTGGGCATGCATGCTGGGGGGCTTTACCCAGACCTTGCAACCTGAAGCACGTCAGCAAGATGAAAGATCTGGCCTGCATCCTGGCCAAGCGGAGAATTGCAATGTGCTGGAAAGCAGCCCAACAGCCTAGAATTAAGATGTGGTGGGCAGACCTCATGAAGTGGGCAGTGGCAGAAACGACTGCTTGGTATGAAGCAGTCAGTAGTGGAGGGGAGGAGGAGGTGGGGCCGATGATTGCATGGAGACAACTAGTGGCCTCGATGGTGGTACCATCCCAGGCCGACCATAGTGAGGATGACATGGGTGAGTTAATTGAAGTTGATACGCCTGGAGACAAATAAGACAATGACATGGAAGCAGGGGCTCGAGTTTGGGGGGTGGGAGGAGGGAGCACTGGGGAGGAGGGAGGACTGAAATGTTTAATCTGTAATATAACGATTAGAAGCTTATACGTGGATGTCCGCAACGTTTGTATTGTTTGGAGTGTTTTAATAAAATAATAAAAACATTTTTTTTAAAAAGAAACAAAGAAATTGACTACAACCCGACAGAGAAAGTGAAGATCTTGATCAAGGAAATATTGGATGAGGTAGAAAATAGAGAGGTGATCTCTGAAAAGCCAAGTAAATTCCTGGAAAAGACATCCCATCACCCCAGTGATCTATATTTTCCCAAAGATCCATAAGAGGCTAGTGGACCCACCAGGGCGACCCATTATAGCAGCAACAGATAGCCTTTTGGAACCTCTTGCGAGATACCTGGATACAATTTTACAACCCCTCATACAGGAAACCCCAACATATATCAAGGATACCACGCATTTCCTGAAAAAACTGAAGGAGATTAATTTTGTCAAAGAAAGGGATACCTTGTCTGCAATGGATGTAACGTCTCTATACACCAACATTGCACACAAAGCTGGTTTAGAGGCAGTCGAATGGCTGCTATTGAAGTCTGACAACTGCCAAGGGGACAAAATATTTGTGCTGACACTACTCAAATTGGTATTAAAGAATAACTTCATTAGATTCCAAGATAGATACTACCTACAACTCTCGGGGATCAGCATGGGGGCCGCCATGGCCCCAGCCCACGCCCACACTTATATGTACTATCTAGAAACAGAGCATGTACTGACTTCGGCGAGATGGTTACGTCATCTAACCATCTTTGTGAGATACATAGACAATGTTTTTGGCATCTGGTCTGGCCCGGATGATGAATTAGCACACTTCTTTTCCATGATGAACGAAATGCACCAAAATGCACCCATCTCAGTGGGCCTATTATTACTGACGAGAGGTGGGGCACCACGCAGTCATTGACTGCGGTGGTGCCCTGCCTCCCGCATTTGTATCTCCACCCATAACTCCCACAGTCCTCCTCTCATGCCATGTGGGTGTGGGAATGTGGATATTTTAATTTTCAGAAGGGGGATTTATTCTTATTCTTTTTCCGAAACCCTGGGGTTCTGCTCGTTTGTTACGGGCACTCCTTTGTACTTTATTCTGTCCACTCTGGCCAGCTGGCTGGGGAGGATTCGGCACAAGTTGACAATCACTGTGTACACATGATGGATGCCGTGGCTGTGACGCGCGTGCGCGTCGCACCCATGGCAACCTAATCCACGAGTAAGACTTGGTCACCATTCGCTACTCGGCACATTTCTGCTAGCTCAGTGTAGATGACTGAACGATAATGTTATCTCCACATTGTGAAGATGGAATCCATTGTTTATACAATCGTGCCAATTCCAGCAGGTTCCCACACCAATATGGCGACCATGGACGCAGCGCGTGTGCATGCCGCTCCCATGGAAACCTATAACACAACGCGGAGTCAAGCAGTGCGTCTGGCTGATGGGCGGCTCGAGTCTTGTGTACTTCCAGATCTTCTGAGGTATGGTTTTTAAGGTGTCACAGCAGTATTACCTGCTATGCCCTTTACATGATTCTCTTTGAACGCACTCTATTTGTGCGATTTGCCTAATTTACATTTTCGAACGGCACGATCATGCTTAGTCGGCTTGAATACCCCCTTCGATTGAATAATTACGTGATAAGCCCTAGATTCTCTTCTATACGCACGCAATGTGTGCACTTTGACCTATTTGCATAATTGTATCTCACCAGTGAACTGCATAGAGCTAATTAGCTCATCTTCATCTTTTTAGGAAGATACATTAAAAAGTTGGCCAGAACATATCATGAAACTTAACACGTCCTGCCCTGAAGATGAATTTATTGAAATCCGAAACGCGTTGGCACTCATGATCTTATAGGAGTGTTTAGGAAGAGTGATTGAGCAGAAGGAATTTCACTGCTCATATGCATGAGATGCACATGTATCAATTTGATGATATATTTCTCTGTTATTATTCTGAATGTATGAATTCAATTTTTTGGTTTATTAGAGTACACTAGCAGCTTGGATATGACACTGTGTTCAACTGTATTGATGAATGCTTATTTTGTATTATTTTGTGTTTCGCACACTGACGCTTAATCAGTGTGTTGTCTATGAATTTTCTTATAAATGAACATTCCGTATTTTGTGTTTCGCACACTGACGCTTAATCAGTGTGTTGTCTATGAATTTTCTTATAAATGAACATTCCGTTTACCTGTTCAACCTGTATTCTCAGTCTTGTTGGTTCCTGACTGTGCTAATTCAGGAGGACAGGCTCATTTATGCACTACTTGATTAACATAAGGAAAGTTACGCTTGAAATCTACACAACTAAAGATATTTATTGCATTGACCAATTGGGACTGCTGTCTCTCGTGAGGAGGCCCTTCATCTCACCTGGTCATAAATGTTCTGGGGATTATATCCCATTTAGAGTGCAGCACAAGGTTACCGGCTGGCAACACCTGGTGTATGGTCTTTGTTAATAAGAATATGTCCCCCATGCTCCCCGGCTGGGGTAACCTGCTGGCGAACATCCAGCACTTGGTGTTTGTCGCTGTCGCAAACAGATCGAACGGGGGATTGCCCCATTTGAGGAAAAGGTAGTCCACTTGATCCTGCCGAAGCTCCCACTTGTGGCAAGATCATAGCTCCCTGCTGAGGGAGTCGGCAACAGTGTTTTTTTGCTCCTGCCAGGTGAAACGGGATGAGGAATATCCCCTGGGCGATGGCCCAGTGCCATAAGTCCTGCGCCTCTTTGGAGAGTGCCGGGGATCTGGTGCCCCCCTGTTTCTGGATGTAGAACATTGTGGTGGTATTGTCCATGAAGACCCTCACCACTTTGCAATTGAGGGATGGCAGAAACGACTTGAGGGCCCAGAGCACCGCCCGTAGCTCCAGGACGTTAATGTGGAACGTCTTCTCCTCTGGCAACCATAGGCCTCTGGCATGAAAAAGGCAGGTGTGGGCTCCACAACCTTCCAGGGAAGCGTCCATCGTGACCGTCTCCTGGTACTGGGGGGTCTGGAAATCTTTGCCTCCGGCTAGATGAGAGCGCACGCCCCACCACCTGATCGCACAATGGAAATCCTCTGCCAGTGGGATCTTGTCCTGTAAGCTTCTGGACAGATGGTCTTCCACACGCTGATTAAGTTGGCCCGCTGGCCTCCTACTGGGGTGCATAGTTGGGGGCCCGACGTCCCGGCCAGTTCAATCCTGTTTGGAGGTTGACGGTCTGCCCTGCAGTTCCTAACGACGACTACCCCCGAAGGTCTTGGAGCGGTCCCCTTATGGCTACCTGGGTTCGAGGAGTGTGGGGGCTGGCAGTAAGAGGCGGCTGGACTTCCCTCCTGAAGAACAAAAGGACTGTCGTCATTCCTGGCGAGAGCCCAGGGCACGTGCTGTCTCTGTGTCCGCCTTGATGGCCTGGAGGGATTTATCCACAGCTTTTCCGAACAGGTTGTCCCCGTCAAAGGGCATTTCCAAAACTCTTGTCTGGACATCCTGCCTAAAGTCTGTGGCCCATCGAAGGCAGACGCTGTTTTCAATCTGACGGAACCCTGCGTCTGCAATGTCCATGGCCACCGTGATGCCATGATCCGATGCCACCTCGCCTTCTTGAAGGAGTTCCAAGGCCTCAACCCTCTTGTCGTCAGGGAGGAAGTCCAGGAGTGGAGCTAGCTTAAACCACAGCTCCCAGTCGTATTTGGCTGCGAGGGCGCTGGCTGCCTTGATCGTTGCAGAGTAGATAACCTTCTTACCCATCGAGTTCAATTTCTTCACCTCGCTGTCCGGAGGGGTGGATGAAGTGGAAGACGTCGAGCCCGACGATTTCTTCCTGGTGGCCGCTGAGACCGAGTCTGGTGACAGTTGGGACCGCAGGCACTTGGGTGCAGAGTCCGGCACCCTGTACTTCTTCTCCAACCGGTCTCTCTTCGCTGGGGCTGTGGAAGGATTCATCGGAGCCAGCCCTTCATCCCAAATATCGTGCAGTAGAGGGACCGAGAGGATGGTAGTCGTCTTTGCCTCTCGGCGCTGATACAAGAAGCCTTCCTTCTTCTTTTCCTCCGGCTTGAGCTGGAAAGCTCCGATGCTCAGGAGTTCATTGCATGGAATGATCCGATCTCATCCGGAGGAGAGGCTCTGGGCAGAGGTGAAAGGAGGTCCCCCATCCGCTGTCGTCATCTGTGCCAGTCGTTGTTGTGCCCGATTCAGTCTCCCTTGGAGGGGAGAGGGACTGTGGAGAGGGTGAAGGGTGGCATGGAGGCATCAGGTGTCTCCTCCTCGTCTTGGTCGGTGGTTCCAAGATGGGAATGGGGCAACCAGCACTGGTGCCGAGGGAGGGGCGGATGGCGGGATTACCGGCATTCTCCGCAACTCTGACACCAGCAAGTTGAGGGCCGAGATGATATCCAGTGAAAAGTCTCTAGGAGGCCTCTGGGTAGTAGGAGAGGGGCCTGTGTCCCCATTGTCCTGGGGTCCCTTGTCATCTCCATCAACGGTGCCCCCATCATGGGGCGAGTCCCTGGCGTCCCTGTCATCGCCCTCTTGGATGGTATGGACAGAAATGGCCTTGTCATCCTCTTCAGCCAAAGAAATGCCCGTTCCCTGAAGAACTTCAACCTCCCCCCCCTCTTTCTTCGGGTCCAGAGGGGTGGCCTCGGGCTGAGGTCCGGCATCATCTTCTCTGGCGTCTTATCAGAGGGCATATTCTAAGCCTCCCTCCTGGGAGGAAGGGTCACTCTTGCCGTTGCCGGGGCACCCTGCGGGCCTGCCCCTACGGCCTTTGAAAGCAACACCACCACCACCTCGAGGGTGAACATTTCACCTAGTGCACCTGGGCCTTCACAGAGAGACTGGGGCCTTTGTCTTGCTTGGTCTTGCCCTTCACGGCCGAATCTGATATCTTGTCCTGTTTGGCTTTCTCCTTCAGGGCCGGAACAGACCCGTTGTCTCCTTTGGCCTTTTCCGCCGTGGGTAGGCCAGACACCGTACCCTGCTTGGCCTTCTCCTGTCTGGTCTTCTCCGGGTTCTCCAATACCTTATCCGGGTTATCGGACTTCCTCTTGGATGCAGAACCAGAGCAGTGACATCCAGGCATGGGCAGCTTCAGTGTCCTCAAAAAGAGGGACTTCCCATCGTGGATCACTGAGTTTTGCCGGATATACTAGCATGTATCGTTTCGGAGCTCTCTGCAGTCGTTCCTTAGTTTGGCCAAAAATAGCCCCCTTCCTTGCACCAGCATGGTGTTGGCCGGATAGAGAGTTTCACAGCCGATCGAATAATGCTCCCGCCCGCCCTGGAGAATGCCAGGATTCGCTCTCTGCCCTTAAAGTTCATAATCCATGCAATTATTGGCCTTGGAAGGGCTCCCAGTGGGGGCCCGCGGCCAGGGATCTATGGGACCTCTCCACTGTGAAACCCTGGTTCAGTGTACCAGGGCCTACGTCCGGCAAAAGTACGTTTTCTACGTACGTGGTCGGGTCGTTGCCCTCCTTACCCTCTGGCAGCCCCAGGATCCCGATGATGTTGCGCTGTTCATTGCCTTCTGCATCCTCCACCCGGTGTTCCAGTACGTGCATCCTGTCCTCTAGAGCAGACACCTGCACGCAGATGGCAGTTACATTGGTAGTGTTTTCTTGCACCTGCATTTCCATCATTCCTATTTGGTCAGTCAGGGAGCGTACATCCTGTCTCAGTAGTCCTACATCAACTATGACCGCATCCGCCTTTTGCTCCAGGCACGCTTTCAGTGAGGCGATGGCTGCTAGGATGTGGTTCTCGCCTTGTGCTTCGCGATGTAGCCACCTCTCCTCCACCGTCCCTCGCTGACCCTTCACCCGTTCCTGCATCTTTCTTAACAAATGCCTCCATGTTGGTTTGCCTCACCTTGCTGCGCTGCTGTTTGTCCGGGATTTGTGTAGACCTGCCCCCTTGCAGCTGTCCTTTCAATGTACACAGTTACAACTGTGCTCACAGGCTCTGGTCCACCCCTGCCCAAAGGCCGGGCCCACGGCAATGTTTAAATCCCTGGCCTGGAGATAATGAACTGCTCTGGCACCTGGGGCAGGCCCCTCTCCTCCTCGAGGCCAACAGCACCAGCACTCTCCCCGGTAAGCGCACCCTCCTGCATCAAGACCAACAGACCGTTCCGCTTGCACAATGATCAAGGCTCAATGTGCGTTTTGGCCCCCTATCCAGCTGCCGGAATATGCGCCTATACTGCAGGTGTTAGGGGCCACCCTTAAGCTTCGTCTTGGAAGTGAACTGCCTCCAGTCCAAACTAGCCAGGTTTTGCTCTGCTCCTCAGCCAGGCTCATTTGTCACTGTGTGTGTGCCTTCAACAGTTCGCTCCCGCAGATGGTCAGCAGCAGTGCCCCTGTATAGATCATGGCTATGTGTGTTTACGTTTTCTTTATTTTAACTCCCTGCGTGAGGTCAAGGTAATGGGGGCGGCCGCGGCTCTCACTGTGTTAGTCGCCTGCAGGTTGCACCCGGATCTGGGCATCTCCAGCACTTCCTTTGTTAGCAATATTCCTGGCATGTTCCGGCAGTCGGTCTCCATCGTGGGGGGGCAGCCACCCCCGTCTTTCAGCGTGCAGGCCCAGACCAATGGCTCTTCTAGTTGCTTTGCTCTCCGGCGCTGCAGTGCGGCTTGGCGACGGGCCGCCAGTGCCACTTGTTCTCTTCAGTTACACAGGGATGTTCTGCATCCCGCGGTCTCTGGTCGGCTCCAGGCCACCTTTGAGCGCCTCAGGAAACGACCGCTGCACCGCTGTGGGGGAAGGCGCTCTCCGTTTTCCCTCCTGCACCGCCGGTCTGCTCCCAGTACGCCACTGGCTCCACACTCCCACATCAAGCGACCCTTGTCCCAGATGCCACCAGATGCCCCCCTCGGCCACCCTGCGCTGCCTCTTCCTTACCGGCGCACTGTTCGCTTGCCACGGTTCAGCCTGCTCGCATCAAACTCGCGACAGCCATTTTGAGTCCACCCGTCACTGCATCAGCGGGCTGGTTTACTCGCTTTCCAGCCCTTATTTCGCCACCGCACACCGTCACCAAGCCCCCTCTGTGCTCCTCTTCATTTATGCCTTAAAAGAAGGCGTTTAGTGCTGTGCAGACTGTTGCAGCAATCAATGGCAGGATCTTGCGGAATCTCAAAGGAAAAGAATCCTCACTGCATGGCTGCTGGCCACACACCCACCCCCTGTTACCTTTTTAAAAGCACTAAGGATAGAGGAGGGTCTTCCTATTTCCTGAGGATATATGACTACCTTTCTCATCTGTTTTTTTCACCTTGTTCTTTTTTCCTATTTTTTGTTCTTTTTCTTAAAATGAAAATTCTATTTCGGGTATTGATGGTTTGATGCTCATTAACTTTTAAACATGTTTTTTAGTATTCTGATTGTGAATATTTTCTGTTTTAATGTGATTTTAATTGCAGTATACAGTTTTCCTATTTCTTTTTGTTTATTTTGTTAAAGGTTAATTTTGTTTCACAGTTATACAATTAAAAGAAAATTAAAAAAGAGACTTTTCTTCGCCACATCGGACAGGGTCGAGGTGAAGATGTAGGCCCAACCCTGGGCCTGGTGGAGTCACGGAGAGAAGATCCAACAATGGAAAATAGGATCTTTGCCGAAAACGGTTCACCACATCATAGTAGATGAAGAAATGGAAGAAATCTTTGAAAATTGTAAAAAAACAGCACAACATTCACTTATTTCGACGAGCGAACAACAGAATAGTGGAAACAACAACCGATCGGGTGGAAGACCGCCGAGAAAATTTGTATCCTTCTCAAATTCGTCAAATAGCAGCGGGTTAGGGTCACCACTGAGAGGCCCAGGGACATCCAAACCACGAGGCCAACAGCAATTTTTTCAAGGACGAGGCAAACAGGGCAGACCGAGGCAACAGGGCTACCATGGGATGCGCACATTGCAGTGGGCCCCCCCCGCCCCAACAGATCTGGTGATTCCCATTTTCAATTTAAGCAAGTACTCCCTGACACCAGTAGACATCGAAGTCCTCAGAAAAGGATTAAGCTATGTCCCGAAAAGCAAAGCGGATCGTTTCACCACCGAAGTAGAAATTAGGAAATTTTTTCGCCTCATTCCACTTCAGTATTTTTTCCGAGATTATAGACAAGAAAAGGACATAGACCCGACCACGACAGGCCTGAAACCAAAATCCACTTTCAGGCCCCTGACATCAATGATATGTCCAGAAATCCAAGCCTTTGAAAACAGGATCTTGAGAGAAGTGGACAACATTTTCAAAACAAAAAACCACTACAGCGATAATCTAACAAGTTCAGAAAGAAAAGCCTTAAAAAACCTGGAAAAGAACAATCTATTCTTGGTCAAACCTGCAGACAAGGGAGGCGGTATAGTCCTCTGGGACACACAACTTTATGAGGAAGAAATCCAAAAACAACTCAGTGACATCCGTTTTTATAAAAGAAAATTGGACAACAATCCTACACCTCGCATAGCGGAAGAGATCAAAAGTCTCATGTTATATGCTACAACGCAAGGATGGATCGATGAGGATAAGAAGGCCTTCCTCACCAAAGATCATCCAGTAATACCAGCCTTCTACTGCATTCCTAAAATTCATAAAAACACTACCAAACCACCAGGGAGACCCATTGTCTCGGCCAAAGGGTCCATCCTTGAACCATTGTCCATATACACTGATGTTTTTCTGCGACCATGTGTAAGAAAAATGAAATCGTTCATCCAAGATACTACAGCCATGACCCATCACCTCAGCAATATCCCCACCTCAAAACAAGACATACTGGTGACCTTCGACGTCAAAGCTGTATACACTAGCATACCCCAAAGGGAGTGCATCAACGTCCTCAAAGAATATCTAGATAAATGCACAGACGTCTCTACACCAACCTCATTCATCCAAGAATGTATTCGCTTGGCCCTGACGGAAAATTATTTTCTATACAAAGGACAATTTTTCCAGCAGATAAGAGGAACTAGCATGGGCTCAATTTTTGCGCCGGACATCGCAAATCTGTACATGGGTAACCTAGAAAACTCATTCATATACAACGACGTTAACCAGTACAGGAACAAACTAGTTGGATGGGTGAGGTACACTGATGACATCTTTACACTGTGGAAAGACAACTTGGATGAATTACAACAGTTTCCCACATGGCTCAACACTGTGGACCCATGCATCAAATTTACTATGCACCACGATAATAACTATTTGGCCTTCCTGGACCTCAACATCCTCAGAGCACCAGATGGTACAATAACAACACTACTATACCGTAAACCAACAGATAAGAATACACTACTACAATTTTCCAGTTTCCATCCACAAGCCCTCAAAGAAAATTTACCATTCGGACAGTTTTTAAGGATAAGAAGGAACTGCTCCTCCCTGCCCGATTTTGACTCTCATGGAAAAGACCTAGAGGACCGTCTGAGAAACAGGGGATATCCGGGGGCGATCATCAGAAAAGCACGAAAAACGGCATGAAATCGCAGTAGAACAGATTGTTTGACAAAACAGAAACAAGCAGATCAACAAGACAAGATGACGTGCGTAACGACCTTCTCACCAGTAAGCAACGCACTTAGAAAGTCAATCCTGTCTATCTGACATTTACTACAAACAGACACTTTTGCACCTATAACACGAGATTCGCTTTCAAAAGAAGTAAAAACATCAAGGACCACCTGGTGCACACGTACCCTACAGAAAAACCACGAGTATATGTTCAAACCACACTGTGGCATCTTTCACCCGTGGTAGGCCACTACCACTGTGGTAAGGGCTCAGTCTGTCACCTCACACAAGACCAAAAGGAAGTATCTCTCAACGGCACCATATGGAAATACAACACTTTTTCCAATTGCTTGACTAAATGTAGCATATACATGATTCGATGCTCGTGCGATTTGTATATACGATAGGATATACGAACATGGGTCCTGCCTGAAGAAAAAAATAGTGGATAAACCTATGGTGGCCCATTTCGAGAAAAACAACAAACATACAGAACTGAGATGGTGTGCGATACAAACCATAGAAGCCAAAGCAAGAGGGGGAGACAGAGATCTAACACTAAGAAAATTAGAGCAGAAATGGATACATCGTTTAGACACTGTAAAAAACGGATTAAACGTGGCCATAGAGTGGAATCTGTTCTTTTAATTAACTGTCCGAATTCTCTAAGTGGAATATCTTAGATCTGTCAAATGTTTCTCCATGCATATAAGACTCTCCAATCAAAAGTAACTAAGAATGTAAAATGCAGGCAAATGTATTCAATCTAAATGTCCAGCTCTGCGATGGCTGTAACTCTGCTCATGTCAATCTAGAGTCCTATTTACACTAATAATGTGCTTGATCGTCTAGTGTACTGATAGACTGATGTACTGATGTACTCTCACTGTAATTTTTGTGCTGATTTGTGTGGCTAGTAGCCTTTATGGGAGTGAGCCCCTCTTGTACCACAAGCGTGCCAGCATGCCAGCTATAGCAATATGCGTCCGCCCACACTCTGACTTGACTCTCTAGTACTAGTAGGTCACTACCAGCAATACTGCCATGCCCTATAATGCCCGTGCCTCAGGCACCAATAGAGAAATAAGGAGACAAAAGCCTGTTCAAATACCAGCGACCGTATACATTAAGGTACGTTGTTACATTGTACGCCTCATCGAGTTCAGTAACATATAGATAAGTGGTCCGGGTGTGATCCATCATGGGCATAGTGCAATACTTGTTTTCAGTATGCACATGCTCCAGGTAGAGACACTAACTCCTAGTTATAGGAAAGACACTGCTCTTTTGCGCAGGCGGCCCTGAGCCCAGGGCGCGTATTTACGCGCCAAGCGAGCTTTAGCAAGCCTACGCGCATGCGCGTAGCTACAGACATTGCCATCCCTATGGCGATCTGCAGCTACGCGCAGCAATGAGGTAAACTGGATACTAACGCTGTAGCCCCGAGCACACCCTGCACAGCTCGCCGCTCCATTTCCACTATCAGAGAGCATGCAAGCTATCACACGCTCCCACAATAGACACGATACTCCTTTGACACGCCGAGGTCCCGAGTTCACCTCTATTCATCACGGCCCTCCCTCACTCATAGAGAGCACATAGTCTTGATTCTTCCTGCATCACAAGTCAAGATGAGATTTTTCACCCGACCACTCACACTGATGAGGAGATGAGGATATTTTTTCTCACTTGACCACTCACACTGAGTGCACTGAATAATGCAGTAGAAATTATTGCACCTGCCCAACAGCATGTGAGGGCTGAGAATTACTACTGTCAGCAAGGATGGTAGTGACAGGACATATAGTGCCCCTGCCCGCCCATTAGATAATTACAACATTTTCTAGAGTTAGTTAACTCAACATCTAATTAGACAATTAACAATCTTCCCCACAGTTATTTAACTGGAGCCCGGATCTAACTACGTCCAGATCGAAATATACCAAGCGCACAGAAGACGCTCACGGCAAGAGGCCCTTTGTGGCTTCGCCATACCTGGGACACTGCAAACTGCTGGCTCAGGTAGGATACCCTATCAGGCACCTCCAGTCCCTGTAGAGACACCCCTTGTTTTTAATTACTCGTTTTTTACCTTTAGATGGCCCACATCAGTGAATAAGCGGTGACACCTTCAAGCCCACTAGAACTGTCCTGAAGATGGCACCAGAACACCAGCAACCCATTCTGTGCCAGAAACACCAATTAGTGTCGACGAGATAGATGTTAGGTCACTCTGACCACATTCTCAGTCACCAATATGTACTAACTCACATTACAAAGTAACTGAATGTACAACTGTCGGTATGAAGTCAATTTGTAAGACCTCAAGGATAAGAAAAAGGTCATGTTAATTTTAGCTATGTTTTGTTAGGCTAAACTGTTTGTTTTTGAAAGTTCATGATATAAACAAAATGTGTATATATGCCACGTGTAGCCTGGGTGCTCTCTAGTATACAGACCACTAGTAGTGATCTGTCATTAGTGTGCTGGATCCTTTCACGGCCAGTGTCCGCAAGGTGGGGTAGCCTTAGTCCCTTTTCTCAAACGAGGCAGATTGAGCCAGACACGCAGTCACGACGATTCTGGGTTGCGTCTGTATGCGGGCGAATTGCGTCCTGAGTGATTAATCAGGTGAGTCGTGCCCCGATTCTTAAAACGTCCTGATATTGGTAGAGAGTTGCACTTGCAAGTTCAAACACCCAGGGTAAGAAAAAGGGTAAGAATTAACCATAAACAACCAAAGGGAGGGTAAGAGGATTAAGAGCCCTCTTCTTGGCACATTGTATTGTATTGTATTGTTTATTTGATAATGCGCACAAAACCCAGGGGTAGCCGGGCGCAGCAGGTACAAGGTTACTTAAGCTTGGGTTACATACAGAGTATAGGCGAGAAACAACATAACAGTACAGTAAGAACATATCAATACACGCCGTGTGGAAGGAAAAAAAAAACTAGCATATTGTAGTTTTGAGGGAGTGTACAGGTGTAGGTATGAGAACAGAATCGATTTGGACAACGGTATCATGGTCATTGGGTGCCACGAGAGTTAGTTGTCATTTGTCCAGAGCCAGTTTTTTACCTTGCATCTAAAATTGGAGTAGGGTAAGTTGGCTCTCAGTGCAATGGGCAGTGCGTTCCAGGCCTGGGCAGCTTTGACAGGGAAGCTTGCTCCGCCCGCTTTGGAACGTCTGAATCTAGGGGTTTCGAGCAGGTAGTGGTTAGTAGCCCTAGTATGGTGCCTGGATGATTTTCTAGTCAGTCTGGCTGAGATGTAGGGGGGAGCAGTGTTGTTGAGCCCTTTATGGGTAAGCGATAGTGTCTTGAGCAGGACTCTGTCGCTGATTTTGAGCCAGTGGTGGTCTTTCCTAACGTTTGAGATATGTGCTTTGCGGGGTATGTCAAGGGCTGCTCTAAGAGCGTTGTTTTGAAGGATTTGCATTTTATTTATGATGGATTTGTTGGCACCTGCATAGAGGGCATTGCAATAGTCCAGTTTGGACATGACTAATGCATTGGCAAGCATGATGCAGTTGGTTTTAGAGAGGTAAGGTCTACAGGTCCTGATTAATTTGCAGGTGTACGCTGTAGAGGATGCCAGGGTGTTAACCTGTTTTTTGAGGGATAGAGTGGAATCGAGGTAAAAGCCCAGGGTTTTTACCTCGGTGGCCACCTTGATTGTGTTGCCATCTATGTTGAAATTACGATAGTTGGGGCTCAGTTTTTTTAGGTTAGAGTCGGAACCCAGTATTAATATCTCAGTTTTGTCGTCATTTAGGCAGAGGCCGTGGGAGGCCATCCATGCCTGAATGAGGAGGTAGATTTTGTTTACTAGAGCCGTATCTTCGACAAAGTTGCCTGATAGAGGTATGAGAATCTGCGTATCGTCCGCATAATTTGTGTAGGTTACCCCTAATTTGTCAAGTTTGTCGAAGAGAGGCTTAGTAAAGATATTGTACATAGTCGGGGAGACGCATGAGCCTTGTGGGACACCACAAGTGATCTGGATTGGGTCCGCTGCTGCTACAGGGGAGAACACTCTCATCGAACGGTTGGCTAGGAAGGATTGTACCCATGCTATAGCTTCACTTGAGAAGTGAGCGGCAGTCGCTAGATGGTTGCATAATACTGCATGATCCACAAGGTCAAAGGCCGCTGACAGGTCAAGGAGGAGGAGCATAGCTGTGTTACCTTTATCCTTCAGCTCGTCGATTTGTGCCTTGAGGTCAATGTGGGCTGTTTCGGTACCGTGTAGTGGTCTGAAGCCAGATTGCCGTGTACCTAACAGTTGGTGCGTCTCCAAATGCTTTTGGATTTGGAGGTAGGCTACTCTATCAATGATTTTAAGGAGAAATGGGACCGTAGTAATAGGCCTGTAGTTAGTGGGGATAGCTGGGTCAAGTGTCTGTTTTTTGAGAAGGGGGAGAACCCAGGATCCTTTAAGGTTGGTAGGTACAGTGCTCGTGTTGAAGGAGGCATTGATAAGTTTCGAGATGAAGGGTGCTAGATCTCTAGCTGCATCCTTAATGATTTGCGCAGGGCAGCTGTCGCCTTGGCAATTTGACGGTTTAAGGGACAGAATGACCTTTTCAGTTTCCAATATAGAGATATTGGTGAACCTGAAGGGTTTACCGTTGTTTTGGGGGGCTATGCTGGGTAACTCCTTCAGTGGGGTGGTGTGAGTACCATGAGGGCGCAAGGAGGCTTTTTTCTCAGCAATTTTAGATTGAAGGGTTGTGATTTTATTTGCTAGAGCATTTTGGATGCTAGTGCACCAGGATTTGTCCTTGGGGACATTGTCTGTGGGGGCAATAGGGTTTTCCAATTCACGAAGAATAGTGAAGAGCTCTTTGGAATTAGAATTGGCTTTACTGATTCTATGATTGAATGAGTCTTTTTTCGTTTGAATAATTTCCTTTTTGTATTTTTTGGCAAAGTTGGCAAGTGTGGTTTTATTGTCGGCAGAGGGAGTATGCCTCCAAATAGCTTGGAGTTTGCGTTTTTGGATACGCATTTCTTTGAGATGGGGGGTGAACCAAGAGTTGAGGTGAGTTTCACGTTTACTTTTATGGAGTTTGGTAGGGGCAATCAAGTCTAGAGCTTTGGTCATGGCGTTGTTAAATGATTCAACTAACTCACTAGGGTTGGAGTCATTAGGACTAGCTATGAGAGTTGGTAGGAGAAGTGGAAGTAGTTTTTCAGCTGTGATTTCTTTTTTACTTCTTATTGGCATGGGGGGTGCTATTTTATTCTTATTGGGTTTGGGAGGTTCGATGTTGGCTGTGAAGCATATAAGATGGTGGTCAGTCCATATTTGAGGTAGGATACTGGAGATGGTGATGTTGCAGTTGTGGTTGGCTATCCAGTCTAGCGTGCAGCCTTTTGTATGTGTAGGAGCTAGGACATTTTGGGTGATGTCGTGATTGGCTAGAATAGATTGGATTGCTTGTGCTCGTTTGTCTTCAGCGTCATTAAAGCCTAGGTTAAAGTCGCCTAGTAGGAGGAGCTGAGTGGAGTCTTTAATGCTGTCAGTGAGGAGGCTAGATAGGTCTTCCTCAAAGTTGCCTAGTGGGCCTGGTGGTCTGTACACAAGAAGTATTGTTAGTGTGCTGTTGTTTGAGATAGGTAATTTAGCTGAGAGAAGTTTGCACGATGTGAGAGCTGGGTGTGGGGTGAGTCTGGCAGCTAGATGTGTTTTGGTTATGATGGCCAGGCCACCTCCTCTAGTGTTGGGTCGGTCGACTCTAAGGATATTGAAGTTATCTGGTATGGCAGTCGAGAGGGCAGGGCCAGCTGCATCATGGAGCCAGGTTTCAGTGACAGCAAGGATATCTAGATTGTCCAAAGACAGTATATCTGCAATTTCGGTATTGTGTGCTATAAGGGACCTAGCATTAATAAGGGCTCCTGATAGTGTTGGATTTATCGTGTTATCTTTGGCAGTTCTGGGAATGGGGTGGTTGGGTCTCCTCTGTTTGTAGTATGGGTAATCAAGTGGTTGAGGACGATTTATCGTCGCAGAGTCTAGGAGGTTAGGATTAATGGTAGTGGAGGTGCGCGTGGGTACTGGTGGGTTGGTTCTCTTATTTTTATGTCGTAAAGTCGTGGGAGCCTAGCTCTAAGTCGCAGGTTTCTCTCTTGCAGGTTGCAGGGTGTAGAGTTGGTGAGGGCCATTATTATGGTGGTGGTTAGGACAGTCCAGGCTATGGTCCCACTTGAGTGTGAGAAGCAGGTAGTAGTGTACATATTGTGGGAGTGGCAAGATAATGCTTGTATTTGGTGAGTTCGGAGGGGATTGGGGTGCGAATGTACTATCAGTCTAGGTTGGAAGATCCTGTTAGTATCTGTAAGGCGGGTATGCTACAGCAAGGGTTCAGGCTTGGGAAGTCCTAATCGTAGTTAGTAATGCCAATATAGTGGGGCATGGCACTTAGATATTGACAAAGGCATGAGGCACAACACAATTTAAGGGTGGTCTGAAAGCGACCATAAGGCACAACACAGTTTAAAGTGGGCTGAAAGCGATCATAAGGCACAACACAGTTTAAAGTGGGCTGAAAGCGACCATAGGGCACAACACAATATAAGGTGGTCTAAAAGCGACCATAAGGCACAACACAGTTTAGAGTGGGCTGAAAGCGACCATAAGGCACAACACAGTTTAAAGTGGGCTAAAAGCGACCATAAGGCACAACACAGTTTAAAGTGGTCTAAAAGCGACCATAAGGCACAACACAGTTTAAAGTGGGCTAAAAGCGACCATAAGGCACAACACAGTTTAAAGTGGGCTGAGAGGGCACAACACGGTATAAGGTGGTCTAAAAGCGACCATAAGGCACAACACAGTTTAAAGTGGGCTAAAAGCGACCATAGGGCGCAACACAGTATAAGGTGGTCTAAAAGCGACCATAAGGCACAACACAGTTTAAAGTGGGCTAAAAGCGACCATAGGGCGCAACACAGTATAAGGTGGTCTAAAAGCGACCATAAGGCACAACACAGTTTAAAGTGGGCTGAAAGCGACCATAAGGCACAACACAGTTTAAAGTGGGCTGAAAGCGACCATGAGGCACAACACAGTTTAAAGTGGGCTAAAAGCGACCATAGGGCGCAACACAGTATAAGGTGGTCTAAAAGCGACCATAAGGCACAACACGGTATAAGGTGGTCTAAAAGCGACCATAAGGCACAACACAGTTTAAAGTGGGCTAAAAGCGACCATAGGGCGCAACACAGTATAAGGTGGTCTAAAAGCGACCATAAGGCACAACACGGTATAAGGTGGTCTAAGAGCGACCATAAGGCACAACACAGTTTAAAGTGGGCTAAAAGCGACCATAAGGCACAACACAGTATAAGGTGGTCTAAAAGCGACCATAAGGCACAACACAGTTTAAAGTGGGCTGAAAGCGACCATAGGGCACAACACAATATAAGGTGGTCTAAAAGCGACCATAAGGCACAGCACAATTAAAGAGTGGTCTGAAAGCGACCATAGGGCACAACACAATTTAAAGGTGGCGAATATACTCAGGCCACACAGCCATACACTAACAGTGCAAGACGTTTGCAATAACGGTTGGGGTTGTATGCTGGTGGTGAGCTTCTTACCCTGAATAGGTGCCGGCATAATCAGGATGTTGTTGGTGGGTTTCAGAAGGAGCATGAGACCTGGCACTCGGCATTTTATGAGACCTGGACCAAAGGGACTTTTTATGGAAAAGGGTGGCAACAGGTGCAGCAGGTGGATGTCTATGATAGAGGCAAGTTCAGTGGCAGGGTTCGATAGGGGCGAGCGCCTCGTGCCTGCCAGCGGCGAACAGGGGCTAACAGGGCAGCTTGGCCTTATAGTGGCCTTGAGGAGGCCGCCGGCTATTCCGCCTGCCGGCGGAAGTTCCTGTAGATGTGGAGCTGGGACGCGTTGCCTAGCAACGAAGACGAGGCCGAGCCTCGCTTTCATCCCGCATCGCGCCCGACATTTTGTTTTTCGGAATGTCGGCGCGAGCGGGTTGTAGGCCAAAGAAGGTGGTGGGCCTGCAAATGGGGCCCTGCAATGGTGGCAGGAAGGACCCAGGAGGGGTATAAACTCCTACCCGCTCCGAGGGAGTAGAGGTGGGGGCTCCTGCCCACTCCGAGGGAGTAGAGGTGGGGGCTCCTGCCCGCTCCGAGTGAGTAGAGGTGGGGGCTCCTGCCCGCTCCGAGGGAGTAGAGGTGGGGGCTCCTGCCCGCTCCGAGGGAGTAGAGGTGGGGGCTCCTGCCCGCTCCGAGGGAGTGGAGGTGGGGGCTCCTGCCCGCTCGCCGGAGGGATCCTCTAAATTAGATAGGCGAAGCCTAGAACCATGAACCAAACAGTGCCAAGGGGCTAAGTTTGATCCCTTTTCAAGTAGTGTCCCAAAGCTTGCAGCATTACTCACCAATTACAGATTAGATTCCAGGCGAGTTTACAAAAAATATATATCATTTATTAGTTTTCATCATCTTTTTAAAAAAAAAAAACTTTGAGTTCTTTCAAAGTCAGCATTAAAAACTTCAATAACCAGGCAACTGGTATAAAGTGCAAATGCTAATAACAAGTACCTCTACACAATTGAAGGTAAACTAGCAGAATAAACAGAAAAAATGAAAAATAATCACCACAGATACCAAAACAAAGGGTAAAAAAAAGTGTGCAAGCCAGGAGTGAATAGAGATTGAGATCACTCTGGGGTAGTGTTGTGCAGATATCACCAGAATCAACCTAATCACTCACTACATTTGTTCTCATTTCAATTCAGACATACTCATTCATTCCTTCATTCATCGCTTTCCCAACATGTTTCTTTCTGTAGGTTTGTTTAAGCAAAGTAAACAGAAATTCTTCAGGGGTAGTCTGCCGTCTACCAAATTCAAAAAATAACCCACTAAATGATATTGGTGAGGGTACAAATCACCTGATTATAGTTACAATCTAATTATATACAAATTTCAATCAGCCAGAAGAAAAGCACAATAACAAGTATAGTAGTTTTTAGCACTAATTCAAAAGAGTTGATAGTATAAACTCTTCTCGTCCTGTGAGTTGTCCAAGATTAGTTTGGAACTCAAACCACAAGAGTGAAACTCTCTTGCTCTTGATGACAATTACAATCAAATTATTGCACAGTCAAACAACAGGAGGTAAAAAAGCACAAAGGCAATTACAATAACTTTAGGCACTTATTTATATAGATTGGAGGTCCAAACTCTTTTCGTCCTGTGAGTGGTCCAAGAATAGTTTGAGATTCTAACAGCAAGAAAGGGACTCCATATATCAAACATTATAAGTACACAATGGAGTGCAGGGAAGATCATCCAAGTACGTTGTCTTAGAATCAGTATGACTACAATCCAGAGTTACACAGAACACCATAGGTTATTCATTCCTTAAGTAAACATGGTTGCGCAGTGGATAAAAACAGTTAATATCCTTTTTCATCGTGTTTGGAATGTAGAGGACTTATTCGTGTTTCATAAGCCAGACTCGGGGTAAAAAGTCCAATGGCGTTCCTTTGTTAACGAATAGCTGATAGACTGCTATGGATGCCGGTTAATGGCTGCATAGTGTGTAACTCACCAATGGATCTCCGTCCTTGCTCACCATGCCTTTATTTGCCTGGGAAATTGTCTTCTTGTTTAGTGAGTTTTTTTCACTGCGGCAGACAATCTTTGGAAACTGGCCAGGTCGCGCCATCCGAAGGGTCGCCGGCACATGAAATGTATATGAAGTATGGTATAGGGGCAATAGTGTTTAATGCGATTTGGCATAGGCAGACCAGACATGTATCAGACCTTCAGTGGCCTAATAATGGGAGTTTTGAATTCGCACAGATAGAACACCTAGAATCAGTATTGCTACGCAAAAAGGCCCGACCTGAAGCGTTTGACGTTGTAAGAGACTGGAGGAAGGAATTCAACAACGAAATAACGCATCAACTCAATATGCTTAAAGGACCCAACACAGCCACACTAGTCATGGGCGACTTTAACCGCTGGTATGGCGATACAAAAGACAAAGAAGCTAGTAAACTTCAAAGATCCCTAAACAACATTGACTTTGAGATCAACAACCAAGAGCCCACAATGGACAACGGCCATCTTCTTGACTGGGTCGTCTCTAACAATCTCGAAACCCGAGAGTTTAAGACTGAACCCTGCATTTGGTCAGACCATCATAGCATATCCTTCCACATCACCCTGCCTCTTCCCAAACCCAAAACCCCTAACTGCCCGACCCTCTCGACACACCGTAACTACAAAAACATTGATAGGAACCACCTCATACAATGCCTAGCTGAGGTGGATAAAAACCAAACCGAGAATGACTCCTGCGTAACAACGTTAGCAAATCTACTTAGTCACCTCGAGAAACTCACGGACCAAATTGCCCCCCTTCAAACTAAATCAACTAGACCCACCCAAAAAAACCCACAATGGTTCTCCAAAGAACTTGCAGAACAAAAAAAGGACAAACCAAACAGAGAAAATGTATGGCTAAAAAATCCTTCATCAGCCAATAAAGCCCGCTGGAAGGAAAGCGAAATAAAATATAAACATATGATAACCGAGGCCAAAATAAATGTCTATAACGAACAGATTTCTACAGCCACCAATTCCACCAGCAAACTATTCAATATCCTTAAATCCATAGAAAAACCCAAAGCTATTTCCTACCCTCTCAAGAAGAATGCGATGCCACCCAGATCGCCTTCTTCAACAAAATTTCAAAAGCCAGGGACGCCATCATAAATTCCCTGACCAACAAAAAAACAACAGTTACTCTGCCAGCTGAGACTGCAACAGCAGGTATTGGAACTTTCAAGTTCACAGAGATCAACAACAGCGAAATGATCAAAGTACTGACGACCATGAAACCCACGACCTGTGCAGAGAATATCATTCCACCTAAGATAATATTGGACAACATAAACATTTTCGCCCCCATCCTGACAAAGATCATTAATGCCTCTTTTAGAGACCAGGAAGTCCCTAATGCCATCAAAAAAGTCACAGTAACCCCTCTGGTAAAAAAACCCAATCTGGACCAACGCGATCCGAATAATCTCAGACCGATAAACTGCAACTTCATCCTCAAAATCATGGATAAGATTGCCACCATGCAGCTCCAGGCACACGTAGAGGAATCTAATTCCCTCCACCCACAGCAGTCTGCTTTTCGCCCCGCACACAGTACCGAGACGGCCATGTTAGATCTGCAGACCAAAATGCTCGGTATTATTGACAAGGGTAAGACGGGCCTCCTCGTTCTACTCAACCTCAGCGCCGCATTTGATCTCCTCGACCATAACCTACTCCAGAATGCGCTAAAAAAGACCAACTGCTCTGATGAAGCCATCAGATGGATAATGTCCTTTCTAAAAAACAGAATATCCGGAGTGCACTGGGGGCCAGTATGTCACCCCTACTGTTCAATCTTTACTTAAAGTACCTATGCCTTGTTCTAGACCACATAAACACCTATTTCACTAACTATGCTGACGACACGCAGCTTGTATTCGAACTAAGTGGCAATTATCAGAAACATAGCGAGCAACTTACCACGATATACAACCACGTGGAGCAATGGATGGACTCCAATTGGATGTGCCTAAACGGAAAAAAAATAGAACTCATGATTTTCGGCTCATCCTCTGCTCGTGCTAAGCTACCCTCATCCTACACATCCTTCCACATTAAAGATACCCCCATTCCGGTCCTAAGCAAGGTTAAAACCCTAGGTATGCTGCTAGAAGCATCGTTGGGTGCGGACGCCCAAGTACAGTTCATCAAAAAAACTGTGCCTACCACCTCCGTCTAATAAAAGCCATCAGACCTTTCATATCCGAGGAAAATTGTGCGACCATAGCAAGAGCCACCATCTTATCGCGCCTTGACTATGGCAACGCTCTAGTCCTGGGTGCCTCCAAGCAATGCCTACAAAGCTACCAAATTGTACAGAACAACGCGGTAAGAATTGTCAAGCTCAAAACTAAAACAGAACATATCAGCAACTCCAGAAGGGAGCTTCATGGGCTGAAAATCGAAGATAGGGTGCATTTCAAAACCTTAACCATCGTTCACAGATGCATCTACGGAAAGGCACCAACCTACTTAAAAACTAGGATCAAACCATACGTTCCTAATAGAACACTGAGATCATCCCAGCTTGTTAAAATTGCTACGTCACCTCACAAACTCACAAAGTGGCTTAGGTAGAGCTTTTCCAACCTTTGCAGCCAACCTTTGGAACAACCTACCAGACCACCTTAGACTGGAAACCAACTACTCGCGTTTTCGCAAACAGGTAAAAACCCATATCTTCAAATAAACGGCCATCACGGCATATACCTCAGTTAGCTTAATTCTATGTGACTGTCCTGTCTGCTCTGTCTAATCACTATCGGTTCCGTCCGTTCTCGTGTCCTTGTTTCTGCGCCCCGAGGCTCGCAAGCTACCGGCGCAATATAAATATTAAATAAATAAATAAATAAAGCAAATCTCCGTTTGAGAAGTAGGGAGAAACACGCGCGCAGACATAAAACAAATGTAGAGAAAGCGCTAGAGCATGATCCGCATCAGCAGACAGAAGCCATTAGGAACATGGACAGGGCTTTTCAATAAGATGTACAGAAAATATATCCATTGCAAGATTTGCATACATCAGATGCACTAATAAACAAAATATTATATGAGCGAAGAAATGAACATCAAAGTACTGACCCAGTTGCACCTCCACCTTATGTACCTCCCATTCCTGTTATTCCATCTGCACCTGCAGTAAGCAGTTCCTCTACCCTGTGCCTGTGACATCATTTCCTCCACCGCCTCCAGAGCATGAGTTAGCCGCTTTAGCAGGCAGTTCTACAAATATGGGGCCTGCACAATGAAGTATTAGACAGACTCATCGTATGATTAGCAAAGGAAGGAAAGAAGAACTGAAAGAATGGGCCGAAATGTATATTGATAATGACAATGAAGCGGCTGTGCAAAGTTCCATATCTAATCAGAGGCATTGGTAAATGTGCAAAGTTCCAGGCCTTGGTGAAGAGTAGGTATTGTTAGAATGCATGGGGCATTATCTTGTGAAAATAGGAAGTGATTTGACCGATACAGTGGTACCGCAAGAGTTGCGTGATTTGGTTGTTCTTTCGAATTTGTGAGATAATGCGGCGAAAGTACGAGATCACTTAGGCCAAATATTTGTGTTTATGCGAGAACTTGATCGATTGCATAAATAATTATTGAAAAAAGATAAACCGCATATGTCGTATGTTCAGCAATGGTTTTTACCACCGTTGAAACCTGTTAGTGAAGAGATGCGAATTTGTACGCGAGATGCGCTTAGGTGGATTACAGATGACGCCATTTCCCCAATTGAAGTGCATGATACGTTTAGTCAGTATACACCAGAAATGCAGAGAAAGATATTACAGGTTAAGGTAAAGTGCCTACAGGATGAGTGTATGACGAATAAGATATGTTGTCCCGCTGATCTAATGACAATTTATAAAAGAGCATTCTCGCCTGAAACTGGAACAACTGCTTTTTCACTTGATTTGGCTTTGTTGCTTAATTTACAAACAAATGTAGAATTGTCTAGTTTGCAATTACCCATGAGAGAGGTGCCTCCCACGTTCGTCCCGAAAGTAGATGTTGCTGCCGATGGAGCAGCTCCAGTGCGAACAATAGAACCTCAGTTTATCGCACAGTTTGTACATGTCCCTTTTTCTAGGCAAGAGGTAAATACTATAAAGCAGACGATCCCTGATATCAGGAAAAACCCGGCAGGATTCTATAAGGAAATTGAATCTGTTTTGAATTCATCTGTTTTTACATTGAGTGACATTGATTTACTGTTTCCCGTGATTCTTCCTGTAGACATATGGAAACAGGTTAGAAATATAAATGACGTGCCGATGTTAGGCGATACATGGGAGAATTTGATTAAAATTGATAGTGAGAGAAAGGCTGGAGAGAAGCCATTGCAGGTAATGTTGGCCTTGCCATCACGAATAGTAGAGAAATTGAAAACGTTAGTGCCCGAAAAAAGAATAGTTTGGGATAAATTGACAGCTTGTTTACAGGGCAAAGAGGAAGGAGCGACAGACTATTTTAATTGGTTTGAAGAAGTATTTGAAGATTTTAGTGGTCAAGATTTAAGTACGGAACCCGGGAAGAGATTGTTGATAAGTTTGTGCAAGGGTTGTTACCGAAAACTCAAAGTTTAATAATGACATCTGAAAGTGCATGGCAAGCAAAAACACAGAGTGAAGTATTACATATGGCCCAATATTATGAGAACAGAGTAAATTCAGAAAAGGATAAGGAACTATGGGACAAAGGGAATTTGCAAACAACAGTATTGTTACAGCAAGTAGCGAACAATAACAGAGGTGGTGGGAATGCACCATCCAGAGTCCAATTTGAATTAACATCCAATATGCAAGAGGGTCCAATAGGGATTAATCAATGTGCCTATTGAAAACAAGAAGGCCATTGGCGAGCACAGTGCCCGCATATACAGAAGAGAAATTGAACTTTTCCGAAAAGACAGAAGAGAGGTCGTCCGGGAATACAAGGACAGAATAGAAACCAAAAGGCGCCACAATTCCAGGAAAATCAGGGTAATCAGAATCCACAGCAAAACAATACAAATGGTGGTAATGTTTTTGACAATCAGTCTAATGCATATTACTCTGGCGACTTTACATCTGACGATGTACTGTTCTACTAGGACAGCCCAAGACAGGGGTTGGAACCAGTACCTATTCCCGTTGACCAGAAAGGACCCTACGTAGAAATGAAGGTTGGGAATAGGGAGCACATTTTTTTTAGTGGACACATGTGCACAAAAATGCTCAATTGACCATCAGCGGGTTCCAGAAATACCACTGTCAGGGCATATAAATGTCTCAGTAGGGTTCTCAGGTACGCCAGTAATTAGTCCAGTTTCACAACCAGTACCTATAACACTAGGTCCATTGACTGCCATCATTTATTGTTCTCCTGATGGAGTGTATTTGACAATTTCGCCACAAAAGACTCCTGTATCACAATTTGTATCTATGCCACTACCGAATGAATTGAGTAAAGTACCGGCTTGTATATGGGCAGCAAACGACAATGTTGTTGGTTGTTTGAAAGTAGAGCCAGTAAAAATTGTTCTGAAAGAAGGAATTACATTGCCGCGTATTCCGCAATATAAAATTTCGACTGAGGGAGAAAAAGCGTTGAAATGCATTGTATCAGATTTAATTAAAAGAAACATGATTGAAGAAACTTCTGGTAGTATATGCAATAGTCCAATTCTTCCGGTTTACAAGAAAGGAGGTAATGATATACCTTTTCGTTTTATAATCTATTTACGCAGAGTGAATAAAGTGGTTGATCCGCAATTTCATTAGTCCCGGATGTGACTACAATTTTGACTATGATTCCAGCCTCTGCATTGTATTTTAGTGTAATTGATTTGAAAAATGAATTTTAGTATCCCAGTGCATCCAGATATTAGATATTTGTTTGCTTTTACACTAGGACGTTCATTTACATTCACACGAATTCCACAGGGTTATACAGAGAGTCCAAGTATTTACAGTAGAGCATTGAAGGAACAAGATATGTCTGAACTACCAACAGGTTGCGTATTACTACAGTACATAGATGACTTGCTAATAGCAGCAAACAGAAGAAATATGTAAAGAAAGCACAGTTACATTATTGACACATTTAGCAGCACATGGACACAAAGCTTCACTAAAGAAATTCCAGTATTGTTGAAAGGAAGTGGCCTATTTGGGCTACCTCCTTTCGAAGGAGGGAAGAAGATTGACACCAGAAAGAATAGAAAGCCTCTCTGATATGCCTATTCCAAATACACAGAAAGAAGTCAGGGCTTTAATTATTTTTATTTATTTATTTTTTTATTTGATTTGGCTGAATTTAATCAATCTTTCAAAAAATTCACTTAAAAACAGATGATACAAAAACATTTATGAAACTTATGTTAAAAATTAATTACAACACATCTTCGTTTCTAATCATCTCATTCATTGTCATCAAACTAATATAACAGATTTAGCAGAAGTTGGTTAATGAAAGACATAACACAAGAATTCACGCTCATTTACATGCCTTAAGCAGACCAAATCAATTAAGCAATCAGAGAAATTATTAGCATGCAATGTCACTCAGATCTTTGTCCTCTTCCTCCAAATTTAGGCTGTGCAAAATACTGCTGCAATTTGTATTGCCATTTTGGTACACTCCAGCAATACCGCCCAGCATTTAGTTTGTGATAAGTTCCCCAGATATTCACAGTGTCTTGTGAAGAGAATTTCTCGTTTAGACCTAATCATTGTACACTCGGTGACTAAATGAGTGACAGTTTCGGGTATAATATAAATTTTACAAAAACGACAAGAATTTTGGTCTATACTCACAAGGCGTCGTCTTGCTTTTATGTCATTTGTGATCCACAAGTTGAAACAGAGTCGTAGTATGCCAATACGATATTTAGGAGAGGGACAACGTATCAAGTATGGTGGTAAGATGCCTGCTCTTTTCGGGGGAAAACGCAGTGTGTCACCATCACAAAAGGTTAGACACTGCTCACAGGTGTTGATCCAATCCTTTTGATGTATCTTGAATTTGGCTTTATCAGGATTGGTCAACAACAGATCAATCGTTATGTCAGCTTTAGCTAAGATATAGTAGACTTTGTTTAACCAATTGGTTACAAAGGCATATTTGGCAGTGAACAAGTGGTGTGATAGTTTTAACAGTATATCCTACTTTGTTGACGGCAAGCATTTCCTGAATAAGGCGCACAGGCGCCAGCTGTAATGGGCCTGGAGAGAAAGCAACCCAAGCTCGTATCTCAGCCATGCAATTGGTGTGCATTGAGGCAGATGGAGCACAGAACGCCAAAATGTTGCTTCCCATTGATTAAATTTAAATGGGGACTCAGTTGGCATTGACTCTAGGCCGTATAACAATATTGGGACAATTTATTTGGTCCAGAAGTGCCACATGGCAATATCGAAAAGTTGCCAAATTTGTGCCTGATGATACATGCTTGAGATATGGCTGATATTGGCTTGATCTCTACCCGTTCCAGTTGTCCTTGCCCTTTCCACTTAGCCTCAAAGATGGTAACAATAATTAGGTACTACCTGGATTGGGATAGTGCCAATAGTCCAGACAAACGAGAGAGGCCCTAGACGTCTGGGTGAGTATTGTACAATTTGTGTTTTGGATGAGTTAATTGATAGTTCATTTAGATTTACATACTCTAAAAACGCATCAAGTAAGCATTGTAGGCCAACTCGAGTTCTTGAGATAAGGACCAAATCGTCAGCATACATGAGCACTTGTATTTGGACATTGTTTATCTTGGGAGAATCTGAAATGATTTTTGATAAGGATTCTTTGACATCATGAATGTAATAGTTGAAAACGGCAGAGGCCAGTGAACACCCTTGCTTTAATCCTCGATAGGTAGGAATTTTTTCTGTTAACAGCCCATCCACAGTGATTCTGATGCGAACTGATGTCTCATGGTGTAATGAGAAAATGATATCCTATAGAGTGGCAGGGCAATTGTCTCTCACTAGCCTAGCTTTTCCAATAAGAGACGGCGACTAACAGAGTCGAATGCTGCGTTTAAATCAATAAACCCAAAAAAGACCTGCTGCTTGCTTTCCTGACATTGTGCTTTGATGGCATTAAGGGTCAGTAAATTGATGTTTGCTCCCATTCCCGCCATAAACCCTGACTGATTTGAATCGCGGTGATTGGAGGTCCCTGTCCAACTGTTGAATTCACGGAGTACCAGTCTTGTAAATATCTTGCCTGGAGCATCTAAGAGCGCTATTGGGCGATAATTAGATGGAACAGTTTGGTTGCCTTTTTTTAAAATGGGAATGATTATGGAAGATTTCCATGATAGCGGTATATTACGTGTCTGTAATATATCTGTGAAAATTGTAAACAGTATGTTTGTCCAAATCTGTGGGTGTGTTTTGAACATCTGGTTAGATAACCCCTCAGGCCCTTCTGCTCGTGAGGAGCTCATTTTCTGTATGATGGTGTAAATTGTTTCATGAGATGCTTCCACCTGCCAAGTCGATGTAGAAACCGGTTTAAAGGACTAGCATACTGAGAATCGGCATAGAAGGTGGAGAAATGGTTAATCCACACTTGCTCAGACACACCATTTAGTTGAGCATCAGCTTGTTGATGGCAGGTGTAGCTATTTAGCAAAAACCACATACCAGAAGAGTTTTTGTTATTCATTGCTTGAGCCATGGCTTCGCTATCTTGTTGAAAAACAGTCGACTTCCTATCACGCAGCCAATTCTTGTATTTGCATTTGGTAGTTTTCAAGTCCTGCCACTTAGAAGTTAACATGGAAGTAAGAATTTGCCTTTTGAGTGCCCTGAATTCAGCTCCTTTTGTTGCGATGTTAGAGTCAAAGGCATGTGGATGTCTAATGATGTTACCTTGTCACCGTTTTAGCAAAAGCATGGCGCATGTCAGTGTACAGGTTTTTATGTAAGACATTTGACTTGTCAACCAGATGCTCGAGCTGGTTCAAAGATCTATGATTCCATTTCAGGTGTGTGTGAGCTATTAACTCCTAGATTTGCATGATAGTATATCCCACTTCGTTTTGACATCTGGGCAAATTTTAGCTGAAGAATCAGTAAACTATGATCACTCTTTGGGTATTCTTTAATGGTTAAAGAGTCGTTCCTTTGAAATAATGTGAAATCGACATACATATAGTCGATTATACTAGTAAGGAGACCGCTGTGCCAAGTGTGATGGGGTGGGATATCTCCCTGCACTGCGCCATTTACCATGTAGTAATTTCGCTCGTGCATAAGTGATTTCCACTTGGAGACTGCTTGATTCTGTTGACTGTCATTCCAACAATTTAAATTTAGATCTCCCATTAGGATGGTATATGTGATCGAGTTGTCTAATGAGATGAGATGGAACATATCAGGGAGACCAGCAAAAAAAGATGTCATCAGCCATGCTAGCAATGTTTCTTTATACATCAATTACGTCAAAAACTTTCTGGCCATGAATGATTTTGACTAACTCTAAGTGTATTCCCACAGAAGCACATGGAACAATTGAGAAACCGGCTTTAATGTTTGCTGCAATAAGAAGGCCAGAGGATGGTCTACCTCCAGTCGGAATTGCTGGAATAAGTGACAATTCATAATCGTGCCACACTGGAGGTTTCATTAGCCATGTCGCTTGCAACGCTATAATATGATAAGAGTCACACATCTCTCTAAATGAACTAGACAGGTGATTATGCTCTGGTGAATTCCAGCTAACAACACTCACTTTGTCAAACAAAATACATTTTGTAGATGATGGTTGTAATGGTTATTGTTGTGACCTCTCAGTAGCCCAGTTTTCTAGAGTTTCACGCCTAGTTCCTTGGTAAATCTTGGGTGTAATAATGTTTATTTTGGTTTTCGGTAAGACATTTTGAGGGTCCTCTGCCAGCAGAAATCCCATGTCGAATAGGAGCATTTTGCTACCCCAAATCGAATGCCAAACAACTCCCGAGGGAATCCAGAGTCTCACCACAGAAAGCGGTGAGTCAGTTAGGAATTCGATCTGATCTATGTCAAGTGTAGAAATATTGGACAAATCATCAATTTCACCAAATATATTTAGTACGCTTTGACGGTTGAGGTTGTAAACTGGATAGTTGCCCTCTCTACATTTTAGGATCAATGTGTGGAACTTGGCACGTTGGGGATGTAAATGCCGAGAGGGCAACCGAATGTCAGTTCTGCGAGGTGTCCATTTTGGAGAGACCGTGGTACCAGCTGGCTTAGTTTGCCATTCATTCCTTTGCTTCTGTGAAGCTCTTGGTTCGCCTAAATTAGCTGAATTAGCAAAACCAGCCAAGTCACTTTCCCCTTGAGACACATGATTCGAACAAGAAGGCTGAGCAACTATTTGCAAGACTGCCAACACAAGATTATTGGATAGATATTCATCCACTCTTTTTTTGAGCTCATCGGTCATTATCTGAGGTAGAATGGTATCCAGTGAACAAGGCTGTTGTGGTGGAAGTGCAAAGGATACTGATTTGGGTTGAAATGGAGGAGCCAATACCGGCTGTGCTGGCACGAGAGCCCAGTGAAGCAGCACCTACTGCCATCCGGCAATCAGAAGTCAAAAATGACTTACCGCATGCTGACAGAGTAGGCGTTGGATTAGATTTATCGCAGGGCAATTTCTGTACATCACAAAGAGCATGAATCAGCTGTGTTAATGGAGGCTGAATCACTGCTGTCTTCGATTTGACATTAGTATCTGGTATTGGAAGTGAGACCTGGTTAGTTACTTCGGCTGCTTTGGCTTGTTCAAGGGCATTTGGGGCAAAAGCAAGGGGTTTATGTACGTCAGACAAAGTCGATGATTTGCCAAGTGCTTTAAAAAAGGTATTAAGAGTAGTTTTGGGATTTTTGGTTCCAATCATGTTTTTTGTTTTCTTAATCTGAATTGTTGATTTTTTTTTTTTTGTTATTGAACTTGGGATTTTTAGATTTCAGTTGTTGAAATTGACTTTGTCCGTCCATACAAATGGATTGCACCTTAGATTTCTCCACTTGTCTGGGAGGCGCTGTATCACATGCAATTGCATTTGGTAGAGGCAAACTCATTTCCTCCACGTGGGATGCCTCAGGGCCAATAATGCCAGAAATTGGTGGAAGAGGACAGGGGGCCAAAGCAACCGGAGCCACCACCGGAGATGGTTGTGTGGGTGAGTTAGTTCTGGACGGGTTTACATTGACTACGTCCACGTGTCTCGAGATTATGACAGACTCATCAGGGCATTCCCTACTTTGGGAGGCTTTAGACAGCTGTTGCAGTGACAACCATTTCATTAGTTCCTCGAATTGTAAGGTTTGACGCAAAACTTTGGAATCTAGGGCTTTGAAAAGTTTACACAGACTGAACACAGCTGTTTTAATTGCTGTAAGAGCAGGTTGAATCAATAGTAAAGATTGTGCAGTGTTATCAATCAGATAAGGTTGGTTAGGATGAGGAGTTGGCAATGTGAATGATTTAAGCATTGGTAAGTCATTCGCATGCAGCGCGTCAGAAGACGCAGAGGTGGCACTAGATATATATTCAATTCCCCGAGTGGAGTGATCGGACTCACGTGTACTGGCATGGATTGAAAACAGCATGGAGTCAGATAAAAGTGGGGGAAAGGCTATTGGAGAAAAAGACAGCCTCGAATTGTGGACCCCTTGACAATTTTTAGTTGATTCCATCATTGTCATGTCCGAAATTGGCCGAGTGTTGGTGCGCCTAAATGTCATGCAGTGAGACGCATTGACTTTTCCTATAGTCAAGGGGGAGGGTATCTGTGCCTCACTTAATGGACTAGAAACTAGAGACACTGGTAAAGTAATTTCTGTTCTGGTATTTGAGAAATTAAAAGGAAATCTTGTTTGCATATTACCAGATCGAGGTGTAATTGATGTAGCAGAAAAAAAGGTTTGCGGAAACAAGGGGACCTTGTGACATTGGATTAGATTGGCAAGCAAGCGACAATGGTGAAATGGGAGGCATACAGATTGTTAGTTTGTAGGAGGTATAGGCAGTCATAGTGAAAACACAATGTTATAACACAACACAGAAATAATACAGGGCACTGTTCAAAAGGCAACCAATTTACTGTGTGAGAATCAATCAGTTAATCAGTGCCAAAATATAACACGAGGAAGAGAGGCAATGTATGCTGAACAAACCGCTTCACCCAAACATTTTTCATAAAATAGTATGAAGGAAAACAAAAACAATTATAAAGATAAAACAGAACTTAACCGCAACTCTGTGTCTACGTGGCTAAGCGGCAAATCGGTACTTATCTCGGTACTTGCCCGAGATGTGCACATGCACGATGTGCATGTAAACAGTTACAAGTACACAAGCCAATGAATGGGCCAGAAAACAGGCCAATCCGGGGGCGGTGGAGGCAGGCCAAATGTGGCAATGTCAATCAAGCTATGGGAGGAAACAAAATGCAATCAGTAAAATGTTTGAGAAAATATTCGAGCGTTGCTTGTGGAAGGCAGGGGCCAATACACAGTCCATCACCTGGTGAAATCAGTTCTTCAGCTCTTCACAGCTCCTCACAGCCACAGGCAGACAGCACTCCAGCAGAAAAACAGCAGACTGAGCAGCAGCAGCAAAGAGAGCCGCGGCAAAGCGGTACTTATCTCGGTACTTGCCTGAGATGGGCTCGCGCCATGCGCGTGTAAACAGTTACAAGTACAAAATCCATTGAATGGGCCAGAAAACAGGCCAATCCGGGGGAGGCGGGCCAAATGTGGCAATGTCAATCAAGCTGGTGAAATCAGTTCTTCAGCTCTTCACAGCTCCTCACAGCCACAGGCAGACACAGCACTCCAGCAGAAAAACAGCAGACTGAGCAGCAGGGCTTTAATTGGCATGGCTTCATATTGTAGGCAGTGGATCGCTAACTTTTCAATGATTGTAAAACCAATAGTGGCATTGACAAGGAAGGATGTTACATTACCTTTGCCATGCAACATGAAATGTCAAGAAGCATTTGACCTGCTCAAAGCTGCATTGTGCTCAGCTCCAGTTTTGGGCATGCACAATTACGACAAGAGTTTTAAGTTATTTGTGCATGAAAACAATGGATGTGCTTTGGCTGTTTTGACTCAGGAACACAGGGGAGAAATAGACCATGCGGCTACTTCTCTTCCACGTTGGATCCTGTTGCATGTGCTTTGCCGCGTTGTTTGCGAGCTGTCACTGCAGCCACTGCGTCTGTAAAACAAACCGAGGGGATGGTTTTAGGTCACACTTTAACCGTAATGGTACCTCAATCAGTGGACGTTCTTTTAAATAGAACGCAGACGCAACATCTCACATCAGCCAGATTAACAAGATATGAAATTGTTCTATTTGCACCGCTTATCCAAATTAAGAGATGTTACACTTTAAATCCGGCCAAATGAATGCCTTCTCCCAATGAAGAAGGGGTGAAAAACAATTCCCCCATGATTGCTTAATGGTTACTGAACAAGAGACAAACGGAAAAATTGACACAACTGATACCCCACAGAAAGCGCCAGATGGAGACTGTTTTGTGACGGTTCTTGTTTTAAATTACCAGATGGCACATCAACAGCTGCTTATGCCATCACTACACTGATAACTATTATAGAAAGTAAACGAATCCCATATAACTCAGCACAAGCTGCAGAAATAATAGCGTTAACAAGAGCATGTGAAATTTCTGCAAACCTATATGCAAAAATATATACTGACAGTCAGTATGCCTTTGGGGTGGTACACAATTTGTTGATTATGGGCTGAAAGGGGTTTCCTGACATCACATGGAACCAAAATCCAACATGGCACTTTGATAGTGAGACTGTTGTCAGCACTTGCGCTTCCCAAGCGATTAGCGATAATGAAATGTGAAGCACATAAAAAAGTAACATGTAATGTAGGAAAAGGAAACTCATTTGCAGAAAAAATTGCGAAACAAACTGCCACTGATTTACATACAAAAAGGTATGTCGAAAAAATAGAAGAATTACCCTGCATGATAGAAAATGGAATTGCAACAGTTACAGAGATCCAAGCAGAAGCTACTGTAGATGAAATAAAAAATTGTACCGAGGGTCCAGCAGAATTAGAATCTGAGGGTTGTTGGGTGGACAAACAAAATAACCGATGGATGTTGCCAAATGCCTATGTGATGGCAATGGTCACTATGGCTCACAGTCCGACACACATATGTGCTAGAAAAATTATTCAACACCTGGATTCTGTATGGCAGAATCCACACATTAGAAAAAATGCTGAAAGATTGGTTCAGAATTGCATGTCTTGTTTACAACATAACATTGCAAAGGTAACAGTGACTCCAGTAGGAAGTTTTGGCCCACCGTCTATGCCATTTGAAGTCATCGATTTTGATTTTATAGAAATGGAGAGGTGCCAAAACTATAAGTATGTTCTTGTGGTGGTCTGCGCATTCAGCAAATGGGTAGAGGCTTGTCCCCTGAAAGATTGTACAGCTATGTCCACAGCTAAAGCCATGCTAAAAGAATATTTTCCCCAATTCGGGCTACTCCGTGTCATATGGTCAGACAATGGGCCGCATTTTATTGCGGCCGTGATATTGCAAATTTGCGCAGCTCTCCAAATTGATAAACGATTCCATTCGGCCAGACACCCGATGAGTGCCAGTTTGGTAGAACGCCAAAACGGCATCTTGAATAACAAGCTGAGCAAAATTTGCACAGGGAGCAATTTGAAATGGCCCGATGAACTACTCCTAGCTTTACTTTGCATGCGAACAGCTGTACAAGCGAGGACTGGTCTCTTCCCCCTACGAGATTGCGATGGGGAGCCAGCGAATGTCTGGAACATGCCCCGACCAAAACGGTTGAGGGATATTGAATACCCATTACTTATTGATTACTGCCAACAGTTGACTCAAAACTTGCGTTTGATTCATCAGCAGGTGCAGGAGGCTCTTCCTGTCAGATATACCGGCCCAGGACATTGTCTGCAGCCAGGCAACTGGACTCTGGTGAACATTTTTGAAAGAAAGTCTTCACTTGCACCGTGCTGGACGGGACCCTTCTAGGTGCTACAGGCCACGCAGACTGCAGTCCGAGTGAATGGCCGCAAGCACTGGATCCATGCAACACACACGAAAAGAGTTCCCTTTCCTTTGCCACATATGAAAGAGATTTATGATCCCGACGTTGAAAGAAAGACAGCTGTACTTGATCACAAAGATATCATCGCCAGTTCCCTGTCAGAAGTACTTCCTAAGCCCAAGAAAGGGCCCGGGGAGATTGCAACGAAGATCGAAAGGCCAAAATTGCCTCAACCTTGTCCGACTGCTGCCTCATCATCACTCATTACATCACAAGTTGGCACTGATCCTGCATCTGGAAATGAGAGTGCATTGTTCATCGATTCATGCTGTACCTGGAGCTGTACGGTACAATCTACGTTCAAAAAATCAGAAGTGATCAGCTTTTGTTTCGCCTTTGTTCCTAGCTCACGGATGAAGCTGGGAACGGAGGGCCTGGGGAAAAGGAGCATATGAGCTGTATCAGTTAAGAGCTCCGACACGCGGTTTCCCGGTGCTACCACTGAAAGTGAAGGGCGTTGCAACCTGGCACGGACAAGTGGGGGCAAATGGTACTGACACTATAAAATTGATACTTGCTCCTGCCTTTTTGGAGCTCTGTAAAGGTTAACATCACCATGCTGTCATCTATTAAGCAGGCCAACCTGAATTGGCCCGAACGTTTGCTGTTAACGTGTGTTGCTTTGGAGATCTTTCCCGACGGACACTGAAAAACCTTTCCTGAAGATAAATATTACAGACAATGCCTATATTTGCTCCTGCTCCCTCCTGCACCAATGCTGTTGATGATATAGAGATCGAGATTAAGCCTACTCCAAGAAAGACTTAGTTTGGAAAGAATAATATGCTAATGATAATGATACCGCTTTGCATTTTGATTACACTGATCCCAATATTTTGGTATCTAGAGACTGTGCATCCCTTAAACTCTCTCTTGACTGCTACCAATGCTCCTACCATGAGCAGCCCAGTACATGTGCTCTCTTATACACTTCCTTCACAAGAAGAGAAACATAGAAAAGGGTATGATAATAATACATTATTGCTGATTATGAATATGACCCATGCTATCTTGAATAGGTCCAATTGTTCGGTTTGTTCCCATTTACCCCAGCACGGGGAAAGAGGAATGGGGTGGTATGTACATCCTTTGCCACTTAATACCACCTGTTATGCATCATTAAGAGCGCTATTTTTTGGAAAATGGAATGATAGTGTCACTGGTCAGTTTGATGGAACAAACAAATAAATTTGAAAGATTGGTATTGGAACCGTTGGGTTGTTCCCCATTTACAATCAGAAGCAAAATAAAACCGGTAACAACAAGTCCAGTAGATAGATTCTCTAGGCCTTACCAGTCCCTAATCACCTTTAAAATGGCTCCGGTAGGAAACAACGATGCTGTGCCTCCCTCCTATACTATTAATCATAGTCCACATTCTGTACCATTTTGCTTACGGAAAAAGGGTTCCTACCCAGTGGGAACATTTACTAGATGCATGAATATTGCTGTACTTGAACAAGAAGAAAAACCATTATATATAGGAGGTTCTGTCTATTTTATATGTGGAGATCAGGCCCATCTATGGTTACCTAGAACATGGGAACTGACCTGTTATTTAGGAATACTTTGACCTGGTGTATTTCTTTCCAAAACTTCTGAAATAGCTAAATTATCTAGATATCAGCCACAACGAGATGATACCGCAGGACAGATTGCTGGGGATATAGCAAAATCATTTATACCATTTTGGAGACTAGCAATAAACTCATGCAATATAAGAAAACGGTCCAGGGTGTTAGAAAAATGATAAATGGGACAACGTATATACTCTATAATATGACATTAGATCAAAAAGCAATCAGATTCATTGTACCTCAAAATAGAATGGTGCTCGATATCATTTTGGCTGATCGTGGAGGAGTATGCAAATTGGTGGGGTCAGCATGCTGTGTATTCGTAAATGACTCCTCCCCCATGATATTTGAAGCAATTAAGAAATTGCATGTCCTAAATTCTGAAATTCATGTTCCCATAGGTGGTTGGAATCTGAATACAAGTTCATGGTTTTGGGAATGCTATGATCATGGGGATGGAAACTAATTGCAATCTTGGTGATATTTGGAATCCTCATATTCTGCTTTTGTTGTATACAATGCCTGCCAGTCCTCTGCTCCCAAATTACAAATGAGTGTGTACATGTAATTAGTATGAAACCTCCTTGCATGTTAAGTGAAGGTGCACAACACGAAAATTAAATAATTGAAGAATTTATGGCAATTGATATTTCTGATGACGATTATAGCGACATGGGTAGTTCGGATTTGGACACGTGGTCCGATGAAGACGCAATGTATGGATGATGCTATTGGCTTGAGGCCAAAAGGAGGGTTTGTTAGACCACAAAAGTAATCCCATAGTCGAATGATATGTATAATATGTTGGCCAGAAGCAAATCGCATCATGTGACAAACATCGCAATCCAAGAATCGTCAATGTAACCAAAGGGCATCCATTTTGTGAAATGTTGGCCATTTGCTTTTTTCTTTTCTGTTAAATGCTTTGCAAATATATTCTATGCTTCAAACTCACACACAGTGCAAGGCCACGGCCTGAATGCTGAAAAACTAACAGACAGGAATGTCAAACTGTGCTGAAAAAACATTGTTTTTCTCTCTCACTAAGTCCTTGAAGTCGAGCAGAAGCCGCATCTAATCAGTAGTCCAGGTGCCGGTTTGTCTTGCAAGCGCTGTTGTAAAAAGGCAGTTAAACATGAATTATATTCTCCTAGCGGTGTTTCTTCGCGAAGAGTGGTATTTTCTACTTCAGAACTATCTGACCCTTCGCTCATGAGCCGAAACACAGAGATAAGGTAGTAAGGAATGTTTCCCTGCGAAGAACACAATATCCTTGACAAGCCAGAGCTCCATGTTCCCCATAACAGAAAGCTGTCTCGTTTGCCTTTGCTAGAATAACTATGTTTAGACTGAATGAAGACTTGTCATAACGTGTCATAATTGTCAATCACTGAACCCTAGCCTGTATGACATGTATGTGGGCGGGTTGAATTGCCTTAACAAAGGATATGTCTAATTTATATATATTGCTGCTTGAGCGCTGTTCGCGCTCTCTCGCATATCACAGTGTTTGGGAACACACGTGGTGAGGCGTTGAGACCCATTCGGCCGACTGAGAAAACTTTGAAATAAACCAGACTTGTTTGGAAAACGAACCTCGCGTCTGACGTATCATTATAGTATTTGGTTATTGTGCCTTAGTTTCTATATGCTGTCTTTATGGCCTAGCACTCCGATCTGAGTAGTGCAGCCACTGCATTTATGAGGCTCGTTAACACCCTTGGGGCTGAATTGAGGCCAAACGAAAGGACCTTGTATTGGAAATGCATGCCCATGACCCGAAACCTTAGGAAGGAATGATGGGGCTGCCAAATTGGGATGCGTAGGTTTGCATCCTTCAGATCCAGGGAGCACGTCCAGTCTCGCCTACACAGAGACTCCACTATCAGGGCTGACGTAACCATGTTCAACTTTTGAAGTAGTAGGTAAAGGTTTAAGGACGGATCAAGGACTACTCGCAGGCCTGCCTGGTGGTTCTTCTGTATTGCGAAGATACAAGAGTAGAACCCCAAATTTCTCAGAGGGGGAACTTCCTCGCTCTAGACAAGAGAACGGATCTCCCCAAAGAGAGATGGTGTCCCAACCTGAGGGAGGGGGTGGGGAGAAAAGGGAGGAACTTGAGGTATAGGAATGAGGAAGCCCTGAGACACCACAGATGGTATCCGAGGGTCCGCGAAGCGAGCCCGTCAGGGCTAAGCATGGAGCGCAAGCCTCCCCTCCCACCGGAGCACTGTGGCTCCTGATGATCCAGTCATTGCTTCTTTCCCTCTGAGGCTAGTGCCTGGAAGGGGGACTGGAAGAAGCCCTTGTGTGAAGTCTTATGCTGTTTTTGCCGGTGTTGGCTGGGGACTTGTCTGGCTGCCTAGAGAGGCGGTCCTGGAAACACCTAAACCCACCAAAGATAAGACTGCTGTCAGCTCACGGCTGAACCGGACCAAAGCTCTTTGTTGCTCGCTTTGTAAGTATAGTCAGAGACTTGGCTGTCAGAGCGGTTCTTTTTCTTGTCCAGCTCTTCATCAGTGGATGAGTGGAACAGGTCCCCTCCAAGTGGGAGGTCGAGGATGCGGTCTTGCACGTCCGGATTGAACCTTGTGGCTTTGAGCCATGTCGTATGCCTCATGTCAGTAGCCACACAGATGGCCCTACAGGCTGTAGCTATATGTTCCACAGAGGACTCCATTAGGTCCTGCGCCACCAATTCGGCCTCTGCTATTCCTGCCTTGAAACTAGCCTGCCTGTGAGTTGGCAAGTCTGGGAGGAATTCGGCTATCTCCCGCCAGAGCCTCTGATTTGCAGTGGCTACCATCGCATCTGCGTTGGCTTCCCACAAGTGAAGTGGGGAATTGGAGTAAATCTTTTTTCCATATGCCTCTAGTAGCTTTTCCTCTTTACCTAGGCGAGCCCAAGTGCTGCTGGATGCCTGAGGCTTTGCGTACATGGACGCTGCCACGATCACAGACGAATGTGGCTGCGGTTGCACCGACAGAATTAAAGAATCGTTTTCTGCTTGTCTATACTTTTCTTCCAGCCGCTTGATGGCGGGTTGTGTGGAATGCGGTTTGGACCAACCCTTTTTTTGCCAGGGCCTTCTTTTGGAGCAGAATGCCGATCTGGTGGATGCACGGATGGCCAAGACTTCGATCAGGAACCCCGCTTCTGGTTGCTCCTTCTGTGGCTGAGGAATGCCCAGGAATTCTGCCAGGCCTGTGAGTATGTCATGAAAGGCCTTTGCCGAGAACGGGATGTCTTGCTCCTCATCCTCAGTGTCGGCCTGCTCCGCTGTGTCCTGTGGGTCCGTATTGTCTGCAGACAGCGTTCCTAGGGGGGCCGCTGGTCGAGGGATGCTAGACTATGTCGGGGCCGCAGCCTCCATGGGCCGAGGCACAGTTGCAACAGAGCTTGGAGCAGGCACGGCTACTGTAGGCTGAGGCTGTACTGGAGCTGGAGTTGGTGGAAGCATTGGCGGGATGATGTCCTGAATGATCCCCTTTAGGATATTTCCCATTTGGGGAGACCGCATGAGTGTGAGGAATTGTTCAACAAAATATTCCTCACAAGCTGGAGAGGCCCGTTGTTGCACCGGTACTTTTGGTGTGTATGACGCTCACCCTGAGCCAAGTCTGCCTTCGGCGTATCCCGCTTCCGTGTATCTCATCTGTCCCAATGATGTTGGGTAGGAGGTGCACCATGTGACCTGCTGCATGTTCATGGGGCACATTCCACCCCTGGGGTGAGCTCCGGCCTCTTGAGATCATTGGAATGGCACGCTTCTGCCCGTGCCGCCATTATCTCTGGCTGCACCGCCATTTATGTCAGGTACCACCGCACGTGCTAGCTGCACAGTGGCTCTGGCCTCTGCCTGTTTGCCTGATCGCATAGGCTCAGACCTGGCCTGCATCTCAGGTGTCAACCAGGTAGGCTGGTCGCTGCTCGGACATGCGTGCATGGACGTGCTTTTGTCACTGCATTTAGGAACCCCCCTGGGGCCTGGTAACAGAGCAAAGCCCCGGTATTAGAGTCGGTTGACCCCTCAGCTGTGGCCTGGGAGGATCGGTGGACCCCTCGGCTGCGAGGCCGGTAGCTACTTGAGCCTCGGAACCCTCGCTGGTAGCAGAGTCTATTGGGCCCGTCCCGCTAGGGTGCTTTACAGGAAAGGAGTCATCTTTGCGGGGTGCTTCTGAAAACAAAATACTTCCCTTTTTCGTCCTTCTCCTTACGTATGCCTTTATTTGGTCTGGTGGGGACATGCTGATTAACTCTCTCCACCTCGCCAGCCAGTTCTGCAAGGACTGGGGTGTAAGGGTGTCGCACACCAAACAACTTTCCCAGCCGTGGTCTTCACCTAGGCACCGGAGGCAGAGCGTGTGTGGGTTAGAAGTAGGGAAAGAACCATCACAGCCACACACCTACTAAAACCTGTTGTGGCTGACATGCGCCGGGAAAGGGCAAGGCACCGGAGGATGGTGTGTTAGGGTAATTTCTGGCCAGGCAAAGCCGTGCTAAGGGTCTGCGGACTCCCAGCTCACGGAAGGCCCTAAACCCTTCCCTTGTCCCAAAGAAGTCGAGGTCCACACAAGGAGCAAAGGGCTTACTGTAGTTTTATTAGACAACAAAACACACAGGGGGGTCATATGCACGGATGAATGTCCAGGCACATCTCACTGCATACAGGCTCCCTCCCCAAACCTAACACCACTCGGATTGGCCATCGAGTGGTTGTTCCAGTATAGGAACCTATAGCAGGATGATATTAGTGGATGCTGCTGTGTCAGGTGGTGTGCTTGGATCATCCCAAAAAATAGCTACTCTGAAAATGTTACATTGGATGAGCCCTGTGATTGGTCAGTAGCCCCCGCCATCTTCCCCTCGACTCGGGCCCCCAAGCCTAGGACAAACTCTGTTCCCAGCCCGTGAAACACCCGTTTGCTCTACATGTATACTATGTGTCAGCGAGTTCCAACTATGTGTCTGCATAATACAGTAGTGTGTGGACGACTAATGCCATGAGAGAGTTCCATTCCCATCGTACAAGGTAACCGGAGAGTAGCGAGTATATTGCGATCTGTTGTCTAGTCGTGGGACGGCTGCTCTTTCTCAGCCTCCAAGCCTTGGCCCAATATCAGCTCGGCCGAGTCATGTGGTTGGAGACCACTCTTGCAGGCTCAATTGCTTCAAATGAGCTTGCATTTTGCAGGCAATATTCTTTGCTGCAGCCAGTGTCACCTTGGCTCTGTGTGTGGAATGTCGTTTCGCAACATCGTGGCCTTGGCTGCCATCGCTCTTGCCATGACTATTCTGCTTGCACGGCATCTTGCAGCTTCAGATTTCTCCGAGACGATCCTGGCTTACTTATTCTCCTATGGCCTGTTCTGGCCTCCATTATGGATTCTCCATAGTGTCTATAGGTCAGCGTGTCATGGTCGGTCAGGTCCCTCGAGCGCTCCCGTCCTTCCTTAGTGTTAGTTGCATGTAAGCATCTGCAAGCATGTACACAATCTATTCTTGCTTGTTGCGTTTCTGCGTTGATGTAGCGAGCCTAAGGGCAAAATAATAAACGTGCAGACAGTATGTATATGTCACTGCCCTCTACCTCAGAGCTGTACGCATTTGTTCTTCGTGTAGATTGGTGCGTGAGTGTCCCGACTGTACGGATTGCACGTGTGCTTCCTGTCTAACGTAGTTATGTCGTGATGTCTCTAACGACTTGAGGCATGGTTTCTTGGTGTTTTTAGTCGATCTGTCCATGTAGTCGTCTCCAGCTCTGTCTCGTCTCTCCTCGTCCACTCTAGGCAAGGTTCGTATTACGGCAGGGTTTTAAGGACGGTTGGCAGGGTATCTTTCATGGTGGTTATCCATGGTGGGAGCAGTGGGAATTGGTGTAAGCTCATGCGATCGATGGCCATATTGTCGGTGGTGGTTCTTCTAGTGGGAGGGTGGGGGGGGATCTTTCCAGAGGGCAGGCAGTTTTGGATTTTCCCTCTTCAGTCCCCACCTCTGGTGGACTTGTCAACCACAACACCATTATGATTTCTTCTGTCGTCCATCAAGCGCCATACCTTGATAATTCCAGACAAGTGTCCATAGTAGTTGACATGATCTTCAAATGATCAGTACATGTAGACACAACCACCTGCGGGCTTGCAGTAGACCCACTTCCCTATGTACTTCTTCGGGTTCCTAGGATTCTCCAATTTCATTGTAGGTGGATACATGTCCAATTCTGTTATTTGTTGTTGTAGTCTCTCTTGTTCCTTCAATATTTCGTCCATCTGCTGATCCCTGACCGGGGCCATGAGTAGTTTAATTCCAACCGGTTCTTATGCTGTCTTGCATTTTGCCGTGTATACCTTTATTCCACAAAGGGACGCTGCTCCCAATATCAGTCCTCCTTTTAACACATTCAGGCTGTCTGATAGTCAGAAGGCATACAGCACCAAATGTACGAGAACCAGCTCCCGTCCTCCTTCGTGCCCTTTGATTCTTCTTCCATTTTAGCACGCATCTGCACCAATTGTGATACTGCTGACAACATCCCGTTGTCGTTTGCAGGTATAAACATCCACCAGGAACTCCCTATTTTGGCACAAACTCCTCCTTCCATGTCTGTGAGGAGGTTGAGCTTCAAACTAGTGTTGGGAATCCCCTTCTTAACAGGCATCGGGGTTAGAACTAACATATATAATCACAGGGTGATGCCATATGGAAATCAAGAACAATGTGTAATTTATATCTTATATAGTAGAAAGCAGCTGTATGGCAAAACTTGGACTGTGGCTAGTGTATCACAGATAAAATAAACCATCTCAATTTATTCAATTGTATTAAGTCTATTTGTAATCATAAAAGCTTCATACAAAAATATTAAACATATAACACAACATTCAATTTTCAAATACATTTGAAAATAAATCTCAAATCAGTTGGCCTAAAAATATAAAGGACTGTCTCATTGTGCAAAAACATTTCATTGTGCAAAGTAATACAACCAAGCTAAGAAGTCAAAAAATAGCTTTAAGAACTTTTTTTTAAAAAAAACACAGGTTGCAGTCTTCTACAATAAATGATAGCAGCCCACTGTGGCCAACTGCTTTGAAATAGTCAACTACAGGTGTCCTAGAGAATGAAAAACAATTCCTATCTTTATAGGACTTCCCTCATCTCAGTTTCGACGATGTAAAATCTAGCAACCCCCAACTGGGCGCTGATATCCGTCTTCTTCAGGACTGTAAACATAAGCCGGTTTTCTTTCAAATGTTGCGGATAGTAAAGCACTAAAAACAAATTAAAAAACACCCTGTTAAAATCCAAAACACTAGCCAACAGTCCAAACATTAACCCAAACCAATTCTTTTTATTGTCGCAAGTAAGGAGCTTTTTACCTATTTCTTGCTCTACTCAAGAATACACGGGGTGGATCTCTGAAATAGTCAATCCATCTCCATCAGTGAAGTAGCAGTATAAATTTCTGCCTAACCAAATGAGGAGGAAAAGGTCAATTAATACTCTGTATCGGGCATTGCAAACACAGTCGATCAACATGAACAAAACATAACTACGAAGAAAAAGTGAAGAAAATACACCAATAATTAAATGTTATATTAATATTTAACAGGACTACTAATTCCTTCTGTAGTATTAATCACTTATACAAACAATTTCCAATTGGTTTATTAAAAATAATAATTGGGATATGATCCAATGATGGAAATCCTTTTACTCACAATCCATTATCCCAAATAGTATGTATATACCTTAGTATTCAATAAGGACTTTATAGAATGCATCCACTCTTCAGATGTATCTATAGTACAGCATTCTTCATGCAAGATTCAAAGAAGCGAATAAAGTACCCTCTGTCCCTTTTCAGCACGTAGCAACGTCTTTTTCCAGCAAGTTGCAGTGTCTGTTAGCAAAAAAGAATAGGACAGAAGAGTAAAAAACTTGAGGAATCTAAATTCTTCATAGAAGTTTCATAGGAGAAGGGAAACTTGAATTAACTGCCTATGTCCCTTCCCCACCTGGTGCAACATCCTATATCTGAGTGTTGCAATAGCAATTACCAAGACAGACTATATCTTAGCTGCCTACGTCCCTTCCCTACGTGTTGCAACATCCTATTAACGCGTGTTGCAGTAGCAATTAACAAGAACAGGCAGTGGAGTAGAAACTCCAAAAGGGATCCAAAGATGTTTCTCAGGACCCCAGAAAGATGCACGAAGTTCTACCAACCTCTCACTAATAGACCAAAAAGAATCTTACTTATTATAGTTGTAGAAAAAGGTCTCGTCTGGCATTGTCCATCAAGAAGTCTTCCTATTGTATGTTTGAGCTTGAGAGCGCCATCACGTCTAACTCAGACTATAAATACAGACAGCTTAGCAATATTGTTCATAGAAAAAGGACTCTAGTTGTTTCAATAGAGCAACCTTTTGCTAACCATAGAACTAAGACTTTTCAGCATCGCTCCGTCCGAGCATCAAAGAGGAAAAAAGGAATAGAATAGAAGGCTCTCGACTCGTAGAGATCTTTCCAAAACAGATATCATTTGTGCATGCAAAGGATACTTTAGTATGAATGCCAGTATATGATGTATAAAGATTGCTGGCTATATATCTATACTGGTGAGCTCAAAATTCTCTAAAAAAAGGGTGATAATAATGTGTCCTGTGATGGTATTACCGCAAGGGTAGAGTGTTTCAAAAGCAGTGAAAGCAACATCTAATATACATAACGGTAGGTTAAAAGTAAAAACCTTTTATTCTCAAAAGAAAATCTCAGAAGAAAAACTATAAACAGAATAAAACGTTCAGAAGAAAAAAATAATAAAACCATTATTATTCTATCTAATGCATTGATTCCATTCTTCTTGCAGAGTCAGACTTCTCATAACTCTGGGTATGGTACTTCCAATTGTTTTTTTTTTTTTAGATAGTCTGCTGGCGGTTTTGGCTATGTCAGTACCACACACTTTTTCTATGGCCCACCATTTCAGGTCTTCACAGCTGTGATTTGCCTCAATGTAATGCATCGCCAAAGGAGCATTTATTTGCTTGTTCCTGATTTTAGACTTATGTTCTAATATTCTCAACTTGACTGCCCGAGATGTTTTGCCTAGGTCGGTCTCATCACATGGGCATGTTACAGTGTCAATAAATAACATGGTTACTGTTACAAGTGTTGTGGATCCTCAACATCCATTTCTTGTTGTTAATAATTACACTTGTGCTCGCTGTAGTAGAGGAGCAATTACAGCAACTTCCACATGGATAATGTCAAACAATGGGAGCCATCCCCCAGGTGGTAGTGATCTTCAATTCTTTTTCTCGAGTGGAATTCCTATCTGCTTTTGACACCCATTCTTTGAGTTTTTTTTCCTTTTTTAAAGGCATACATAGGTTTTTTCAAATTGGGAATATTTAGTTGAAGCCAGTGCCAATGTTTAGATATTATCTTCCTTATTTTGTTATGTTGGGTATTATAAGTCAGGGCACATTAAAGATGTTCATTATTAGAATCTGGCTTAATCTCTTTTTTCAATAACTGATCTCGATGTTGATGCCTTGCTCTTTTTTTTAATTATCTCAGTAATTTGGCAGTATAACCTCCAACTTTCAATCTCTCTTCAATTATATTGGATTGTACAGTGAAGGCTTCCACTTTGGTGCAATTTTGGTGTGCTCTTAGAAATTGTCAATACGTAATGTTGGATCTAAGCGCCTGGGAGTTAAAACTGTCAGTGTAAAATGGTGTTTCTGTCAGAATCTTTTCTGTATAGATCTTTGATAGATGTGATGTTTGTTTTATCTGTGATGCACTAGCCACAGTCCAAGTGCTCCCATACAGCTGCTTTCTACTATGTAAGATATAAATTACGAATTTGTCTTGGTTCCATATGGCATCACCCCATGATTATATATGTGAGGAGGTCGAGGTCATATCTATTTTGTAGTGCAACCAGTCGTATTGCTCCGAGTTCTTCCTTTATTGCTTTGAACCCGTTCACTGTTGAATTTTTAGGCATCATCAGCTCCCAGCACGTTCTGGAGCCACTTGGCGTTTGCATATGTTTGGAATCCGGGGTGTATCAGTGCCGAGAAGAACATTGCAGTCCTGCTGAATAGTCTGTGGGAATGGGTATCTCATCAAGTGCTACTTCAGGCCGTTCCCAGAAGTAATTTCTTTCCCTTTTTACTCTGGCTTTGTGTCGACAGCAATGATCTCTTCTTCCTAATGTTGCCTTCATCCATTTTGGGGAAGTCGTCTATCTTGACATGTTTCCTAGGCACTACCAATGAGGGTATGTTGACATGTGCCAGGGAGCATATTCCCCCCAAGTTTGGTGGGAGCTTGTCATAGGATTTGGACCCACAGGCCCAATAGTGGTCCATCAGCACCGCTGTCCCTGACCCCATTTCTGGAATCTTCTCTATTCTTTTGCAACCTTCATTTTTACCTACTTCATCATCGCCGTCATGCTGGTAACACAGGGCGGGTGTTTTTCGGGGAATTATTGTGAGTGGTCCATCTTCGTTATCTACCCAAGTCAGTAAACTTGCACTTTTGGCCCATTCCTTGGGGCATTTATCATTTTCTTCTTGGACCTTGTTTACTGCTGCTTTTTTGAACGTAAGTGCCTTACTCGCAACTACTCCATCTTCCCATCAGTCTTTTGTGTATACCTTTCCATACAACAGTATCTGTGGTTGGTCCCAGCAGCCGGGTTCTCCACCTATTTCCTTTGCTCTCCATTTGCATGGGAAGTATTCCAATGTAACTGTTTTAGTTTCACCTTTTTCTGGGCCGTCGGTTATGTTTCTTAGAGCTTCAGTGTGTTGCCAACAATTGTCCATCATAGGTAATGTCTTGATGAAATTATCTTCATAGGGGAATGTTGCCTTTGACCTCCAATTTTACGTTGCTGTCTTTCCTTGAAATCTTCCTCTTGTTTGGAACATTGCAAGGTACAGGAGGCATTGTGCTGTTGCTACTGGTACTTCTGTTGCTACGAATGTCCTGGAGGCGCTCATGGCATATGGGATCATACAGCAGCTCTCCCATGTTGAATCCTTACCAATTATTGACATGTGTTTAACCCACATGTTGGTTATGCGTGCAGTACCAGTGAGGCATGTGTCAACTCCATTAACATCAGTGCCAACACTACGCTTACCTCTCCTTACCTTATCTGCTGTGTCTTCTGTACCACCCGACATAGTCATCCTTGCAGCTTGGGTTGGGGAAATATCAGTATTGGGTACAGTGGAGACATGCAAAGCCATATACAACTGCCAGAGGGCAGTTGCTAAGAGACCAGTAGACAATAGTAACCACAGAGTTGTCATATTAACTTTTGTTAACAGAACCATTATTTCCCTTTATTTACACCGTTATCAAGCAGCTGATGAGATGATAAAGTTGCCCGCCTGAAAATCGCGATAGAAAGTGTTATGGTTTTTAGTATTTGTATGTACTTTCAAGCTCAGCGTACTAAATAATCATTTAATGCCCATGCAAATATTTGTTCCCAAATTCTTCGTATGGGCCGATGTCCGAGTATGGGTAGAACGGGGTATGCCTCCTGCTCAAGTTGTAGGTATACTTGCACTATATACTCAAGAAATGTGTAGTAGTAAATTTGTGGTGATCAGGGTCTAAAATGTGTGGGTCTTGTTATAGCATGGGTGAATTGATGATAGTGCTTCAGGGTGTTCAATAGGAGGCAGCATCTATAGTATTCCCTAATGACTATACCCATAAACACATACACATTAACAATCAACTGTCGCCGAACCCTGCATGTGCGAATAAGAAGGTGGTTAAGACCGTGTTAGCTTAGTTTAGTGAACCATGAGACTGTGCGTGCGGAATGATCAGATATACTTTTCAGTACTGATTGCTTCTTAAGTGTGAGGATGACGTTCTTTTTATTGGTCAATTTGTACCAAAGTTGCAGCAGGGATATCAGGGACTTGGGAGCTCTTGGCCAGCATGCTCTTGTTCACTTGTATTTAGAGAATCGTCAAGTTCTGGAGTGTTTGGGATTGGGGCACCAATACTGCCGGGCCTCTACTGCGACTGCCTCTACTGTGTGGGGGCCTGTAAATCGAGGTGCATTCCAGTGCCTTGAGAAGTTTTTGAGCAGAACCTGGTCTCCTATTTTAATGGGCAGTTCCGTTAGTGTTTATTGGATGTTGTCGCCCTCTTGTATGTTGTCATCCGACCTCGCTGTATCCGTTGAATCTGTCGAGAAATAAAAGAGGCGCAAGAAACAAGTGAATTCACAGTCAAACATGTCGTTTCCAAAGATTTGAGGCCCCCTCACAATCTTTTAAAGCCCTCGTGTTTGGAGCTAGTGGTAGATGCATATGGCATCCTGTCACCACCTCGTAAGGTGTGAGATGGTGGTCGGATCCGGGTAATTCAAATAAGGCCAGGGTAGGCAGTGTATCCAGTTCCTTTTAGTGCTTTGCAGTGTTTTGACTATGCTTTCTTTCAGAAGTCCATTGAGGTGTTTGCACACGCCATTTGCTTGAGGGTGGTATGCACATGCAAATTTGTGCTTTATCCCTAACAGGGCAGTTACGTCCTGGAACATTTAATTGGCGAAGTGAGGGACGTTGTCTGACAGTAGGGCCTCACAAATGCCGCATCTTGGGAATACTTCTCGGACCAGGAATTTGGCTGCTCTTAGGGAGTCGGCACGGGAGCATGGCCCAGCCTCTATCCACCTTGAGAAGGGGCAGACCACCACAATCATGTATCGTAGCCTTGACATACCTGGATCATGTCCACATAGTGAATGTGGAGATGTAGAAATGGGCCTTCAGGACAAGGGATTGCTCCTCTCATCACTCTTAGGGTGTGTCCAGCAGTGAATTGTCAGCATGTTAAGCAATTGCTGATGAAATTAGAAACATGTGCATTTAAGTCGGGCAGAACCATGATTCTCCAATGCGTGTTGCAATTACCTCTTTTCCTGTATGTGTGGGATGATGCAGTTGTGTTAGAGCTGTTTTCAGTAGTGTGAGGGGCATCACTACTTTTCCTGTATTGTTTTGCCACCACAAGGCATCAGTGGGAGACATCGAACACACTCTTTGTACCCAGAGTTCTTTTCCATCCATTGGTGCAGCTGGCTGTAATTCCATTATTTGAGTTTCTGGTAGGTGGTTATACCCTTCTTTCATTAGCATTTGGCTCACCCCTCCCCTCTCTTTTTGTCTTTCTTTTAAATCCCACATTTCTCCATAATAAGATGCGCATTTTGCGTGGTAGTCTGCTGCTTCATTTCCCTTTGAGATTGGGTCGTTCCCCATTAGTATGAGCTTGCCACTTTACTAATGGCATTTCAATTGGGTATGTGACAACCTCTATTCGCTCTCCCGATAGTAAGGCAAGTTGTACAGGGGTCCCATCTGCTCTCCTGAACTCCCTTCTCAACCATCTTGCTAGCCCAGAGTGTACTGTTGATGTTACGTAGGCGCTGTCAGAGTAAATCGTAACCCTCTTGCCTTCACATTCCCTGAGGGCTAACATCAGGGCCACTAATTCTGCTGCCTGTGCTGATTATTGTGGAAGTAATCAAGCACTCTTCACTACTTCACCTGTCCAGTCTTCTTTCAATCTGACCACTGCCGCCCTTGTTCCCCTGATGACATCGCCCTGATCAATTGTTGATGACCCATCAATGCGCAGCACCAATCCCCCCATCAAGCGAGTCTTCCTCTACTTTCCATGTTTCTGTGAAAAACTCAATATTCGTTGTGCAATCATGAACCTATTCTCCTTTCCCGTACTCTTCTGTCAGAAATTGTGCTGGATTTACATTTTTGCACCTTACTATTTTCAGTTCAGGCCGAGACAAAATTATCTCATACCCTGTTGCTCTTTGCATTGTCAGTGTGCTTTTTGGCTTATGCAGAATCACAAAGAGGGAATGCTACACATACAGTGTGGTGGAGCATCCCATAGTTATTGATGATGCGTTTTCTACTGCGAAAGCTGCAGCAGCCAAGTGTTGTTCGCAAGGGAAGTGTCCTTTCATCACCAGATATAATTGTCCACTGTAGTAGTTTGTAGTCCACAATTGACTTGTGACCCATGCTTGTCTTTTGTGTCAGTACTGCTTTCATGACCACCTCATCAGAGTGCGAGAATATGAAGAATTATTTTTTGTAATCTGGGTCCCTAGAACCAGAGCCGTGGATATTGTTCTTTTAGCTCACTGAATGCCTCTGTCATTTCCCTGGTCCACACCAGCTGTTTTCCTTCCCCCTGTGCTTCTTTAAGTGCTGTGAGAAGAGGACATGTGTAAATACTGTAATCAAAGACCCAGGCTCTGCAATAGTTGCATAAGCCGAGGAACTGCTGTAGCTCCTATATCATTTTCGGTTGAGGTGTGTCAAGTATTTCCTGTGCTCTTTTTGGTGCTGTGTGTCTGCCGTTTTGAGACATTACTGTAGTTTTGCCTCGTCTACTTTGTACCCTTTTTCTGCTAGTACAGTGAGCATGTCTACTGAGTCTTTCCAGCACTCGTCCTCAGTGGTGCTGCAGATGGGAATATCATCTACATACTGTAAAACTGTGCTTTCTGTTTGGACATTACCTAAATCCATCTGAATGACTGTTGAAGATGGATGGTGATTCGCAGTACCCTTGTGGTAATCTGGTGTGTTTCCATTTTTTTGTTGCAGTACATGAATCTAGTCAAATATTGTGAGTCTGGATGTAGTGGTATTGAGAAAAATGCATTTTTTAGATCAATAATGGTGACACATGTTGCTTCAGCCGGGATGCCACATAGGATCGTGGCAGGGTTAGCTGCTATAGGGTACTCTGCTTTTACAATGTGGTTGAGGGGGAATTTGCCTTGCGGACGGGGTACACTGCAGTTTTGCATGGAGATTCTGAGTACTAGGATGCCTCTCTCTATGAGGGCACTGATAGTTTCATAGATGCTTCTTTGGTCAGGGGGTATTGTCTAACCCTTGGCAGGATAGCTCCAGGTTTCAATGTTATCTGCACTTCCCCTATGCTTTTTATGCAACCCACGTCATACGGGCTGGTCGTCCATAGTGTGTTGGGTACCTCTGCTAATTCTTCTTCACAGAAGAGAGGTGGTGCTTCTAGTGCCATTTCCATTTTCTGTGCTACCTCTGTATGTTATACGTAACCAAAAGTACACACATTCCCAACATCATCTCGCTCTCACCTTTTTTTCTGTGAGAAGAGTTCCTCATCAGACACCTGTGTCAATCGACATCCATGCCTTCCCCTCATCATCTGGGGCGTGTACAGCAACCCAATCTTCTCTTGCCACAATTCCCTCAATGTCAATTAATACAAATGCTCCCTCATCTAGTGGTGTCTCTGGCCTAAAGAGGTACTCACCTGGTCTTCTCTGAACCTTTCCTGCAATTCCGAGCAGCCATGCAAGTGCCATGTCTGTTCCATAGTGAGAAATGTCTGGGTCAACTGGCTCCGTCTGTACACTTTTTCCACAATATGCCTGAAGTATTTGCCTAGTGGTGAGCATGTGAATACCTGGTGTGGAGCATACTATGCCTGTGTCTGTGAATGAAATAGTCATGTTCAGTCTGCTCATTATGTCGCGTCCCAATATGTTTACAGGTGCTTGCATAGAGTAAAGTAGAGGTAAGGAAGAAGTTACTTATCTGTAACTGTTGTTCTCCAGCATGGGCCTGGCATGGATTCACATGCTCATGAATATTCCCCGTCGTCAGGCCGGGAATCCTCAGTAAAGAAAAAATCAGTTTGAGTTTCACTTCTGAACTGTCTTTCGTCTAACAACAAATCACTGGTCTCTGGGTCATACGGCTCCAAGCCAATGACTGCCCTCTACCCAAGCCCCTCCTTTGGCAGCCATCTTCAGATTTGGTAGCACGTAAAGTGGCAGTAGGACCAAGAGAAGAGCCGCAGAGGGGTAGGTGGGAGAGTTTGCATGTGAATCCATGCCAGAACCATGCTGTAGAACAGTTACAGGTAAGTAAGGACCAAGTGGATTTTCTGTTTCGACGATGGGGCAATCCCCAAATTGATCTATTTGCGACAGCGACGAATACTGAGTGCAAGAGGTTTGCCAGCAGGTTTCCCCAGCCGAGGAGCATGGGGGACGCATTCTCCTTTCCCTGGGACGGCCTGTTCCTGTATGCGTTCCCTCCGTTGCTTCTTCGGGTAGTCAATCAACTCGGACGGTCCCTGTGCAGGATGATCCTTGTCGCACCGGCGTGGCCGAGACTGATCTGGTACCCGGACCTTCTGGACTTGTCAGCCTCCCCTCCAGTCAAGCTTCTGGTGTCCGCAGATCTTCTCCCCAGAGAAGGAGGCGTGATTCTGCACCACATCCCAGGGTCGCTGAACTTGCAGGCCTGGCTCCTGCAGTGCTAGAGTTTGGGGGATACGATATTCCGGCGGACAGCAAGGAGGTGCTTGCCAAGGCCAGGGCTACGCTGAAATGCTATGGACGTAAGTGGAAGAGGTTTGCCGTCTGGTGCCGTGCACAGAAGATGGACCCTCTACGAATTACAGCTCAGCAGGTGCTGCCGTATTTGCTGTCTCTGGCCAAACAGGTCTGGCTCATGCTTCCATCAAGCTTCATCTGGCGGCTATTTCCCGCTACACCAGAACTCCGGGACGTTCGTCGTTATGGTCTCAAAGGACTTTTCTGTTTGTTCCCTCCAGTGAAGGCTCCGGCCCCGGTATGGGAGCTCAATGTGGTGCTGACTAGGCTCATGGGTCCCCCATTCGAGCCTATGAATTCGGCACTGACTGACTTTTTGTCATGTAAAACAGTGTTTCTTGTGGCCATCACCTCTGCACGACGAGTGGGAGAGATCCAGGCCCTCTCTTGTAAACCACCTTACTTGACATTCCATGAGACGAAGGTGGGGCTACCGACACACCCCTTCTTCATACCAAAGGTGCCGTCGGACTTTCATCTAAACGAGCCCTTGGTGTTACCTGTATTCTTCCCAATGCCTTTGTCGCCGGCTGAGAGGACTTTGCACTCGCTGGATGTGGTTAGAGTGCTGAAGTTCTACGTGGACCCCATGAAGAGTTTTCGGAAGACGTCACAACTTTTTGTGAACTTTGGCCCTGTGAACCATGGGAAGGCCCTTTCCAAGACTTCCATTTCCAGGTGGCTCTCCAGCTGCATCACCCATTGTCACCGGTTGGCAAACCGACCGTTGTCTGTATGGGAGCGCATTCGACCAGAGCTATCGCTGCAACTATGGCGTTCCTGTCTGGTGGGCCGCTGCTAGACATCTTGCTAGAGGTCGACGCACACCTTCACGAAGTTCTACTGCATCGACCGGGATTCCAGGGAGGAGTCCAGAGTCGGCCAAACAGTGCTGCGCAACGTTATTGCTTGAGATGCTTAATGTTGAGATTCTTAATGTTGAGCCTGTAGAACCACCTCCCGTGGTTCTACATGTGTGTACTGCCATGTATTCTTTATTCATGAGCATGTGAATCCATGCCAGACCCAATGCTGGAGAAGGAACACGTTACTTACCTGTAACTGTTGTTCTACAGCATGGGTCTAGCATGGATTCACATGCAAACTCTCCCGCCTACCCCTCTGCGGCTCTTCTCTTGGTCCTACTGTCACTTTACGTCCTCCTCCCTGCCGTATGCACCTTGGACGTGCTTGCACCACCCCCTGTGCATTCGTTAGAGGCGCTTCTACTATTGTGTCCTCCTTGTTGTTCTTCATCAGGTCTTTTCCTATTTAGCTCTTCCTTTATTGCTTCGCTCACCCTTTTGAGTTGCCGCTCGTCCTCATCCATCTGATCACATTCTCTCACCATCCTTGCCAACCTTATCTCCTTCAATCTCCTTTCTCCAGACTTACGTATTTGTTGTAACAATATTTTCTTTTTCCAATATACCATCTCCCTTTCCGCTTCTTCCTCTCCCCTTTGCTCCATCTCCTCCTTCCTTTTCTCCACCTCATTTTGACTCACTCCCTTGGTATTTCTATCACATCTCTCTTTCCAACAATGCCAAACGTTCCTTCCGTTCCAGTTCCCTTACTGACTCCCTCCTCCACTCTCTGATTTCCTCTTCTAGTTTTGCTTCTTCATCTCCCAGTAGTTGCTCTTCCCTTACTGCATGTGTTGCCCTTCCTCTACACCCCTGTCCCAGCTCCAACTCCTCTATTGCCTTTTTTGCACCTTCTGCCTCCCCTGTTGTGACCCCTTGTAATTTCAAGAGTACCTGTGCCACTACCCATTCATCCGGACCTATACCTGCAAACTCAATCTTTACAACCGCAACCCCTCCTCGTCTAGGCCTTGGCTGTCGGCCTCTTCCCCCATCTCTTGTTAGACACTTGGGGCATACACCTTTGGGGCATATGGGGGTGGTTTATAAGTGGGGTTTGAGTATCCTTCTGCTGCCTTTAATTCTTGTGGTTCTCTCACTTCTTTTAGTTCCCGTACCGGGTAGAGGCCCGGCTCCTCCTCTAAGTCATCAGAGGTCGCGGGAGGTGGAGCGCATGAGTCCACTCCCTCCTCCATCACCCCCTGCAGACTCATCATCAATAGCCTATCCTCCTGGAACATACGCCACAGTTCGAATATCTCCATAAAGTTAGCCAACTTCTTTCCCTTGCATGTGCTCTGTAAGTGGGTCAGTAGTGATTGCAGCACGTCTTTGGAGAAACTGGCGTTAGGCGGCAATGGTCTTGCTATCTTTGCTTCCGTACCTTTGGACCATTGTATGCTATATTTCACTATTTTGTCTTTATAGGGAGGCAATGTCTTGCAAAGGTGCTGGATGGGAGTGTTACGCTCACCTGGTCTTTGTGGAGGCGTTGGGGCACGGTTGCAGCCCTCCCTGAACTTGAATCACCCCCTTCAGGCCTCTCCTTCAGTAGAAAAGCTGTGAGCTGTGGTACATGGTGATACTGCTCCTGCGTGGAGATAAGTGTTTGTGTGAGTGCGCCAATCTGTGATTGTTGTACCTCTCGAACCCTTCACCCCAAAGTACCGTTTCTGTGAGCATATGCCGGCCCATAAAGCTCACCTGTGAATTATGGAAGATGAGCTCTCCGCCCAGCTACTTCTGGCAGTGGCGCGTCAAATGGGATCTAGTTCTTCACTGATAAGGATTAGTCCAGTCCAGCTGCGACTATGCTTCTTCTTATGATTGGTAAGTCTTTCTTGAGCTCTTTCGATGCTGTTCGTTCTGTTTAATGTCTTTATATGTTGCTTCCATTTATGCCCGCAATAACGTGTCTCTTCTGTTTTCTTCCCTTATATGGAAATGCGGCCTCAATGCAGCTGTGAGACGCGAGACACGGCGGGATGGAAGATGGATGCTACCGCAATGTTCGACAGCAGGTAAGTGATGGTTTAAGGAAAATCGCGAAGTATGGCGAAGCACAACCTTAAACTGATTGTTTCTTCGATGTCAACCTAGTCTTCTGTTTTTCCTTGCAGGCGCTGCGGTCGACGATGGAGTGTGTCGTGCTGTGGTGCCGAGATGAAGATTTCGGCGTTCCAGAAAGTGTAAAGATGAATACTTGGTTCGCTGAAGAGATGTACAGGTAAGAACAGCTTCCCCCAGTTGGTAAGTATGCTGGCAGAAAGCAGGATGTCCAGGAAGCAGGATCTTCAAGAGTAAGTCTGACCTCAGGCAGCGGTGAGCGTTACGCTGCTTGCAAGTGCAGAATGACGCGAAGCATCTGTCTTGAGGATCGGGGCAGCTTATATAGCTGAGATCGTGGGCACGTCCATGAGGGCCGGCTTACCAGCCACAACCTGCCACTCCTAGAGAGTGAGCAAGTGCGAAGGCAATCCATTAGCAGCCACACCCAAGAATACACTTGGGGCTGCTTAATGCTAACTCTTAAGGGAATACGTCATCTACGCACCAAACTAAAACGTCCGATTTATAGGAATCCAACACACCAACATATACATTCACGATTCAAGCCTATAGAGCGACCGACCCTACTTAACACAGGAGCCCGTTGCCTTGCAACCTGAACACTCACAGAACATAGAAAAGGGACTTTTACCTCCGCTCCGATCCCTACCACCATCCAAGTGTTCTCAAACACTTCAAAACCAAAGTTACCACAAGTTAGCTCCCTGTACCATTTACACACCCCCCCCCCCCACACAAGGATACGTTGCTGATTGCGTGGACCACACTTACTTTAGTTGCACGTCTGCCAGCACCGCTCGGCCGCTGACTCCCCGCTCTGCTCGTCTCGCTCCCTCTGGACTGCGTCGGCTCCTGATGACCAATCTCTGGTTGCGCTGTCCGGTAGTCTCGCAATACCCGCAAGGGTCCTGCAGTCCTCCGAGGTCCGACAGCAGAGGAGGCAGCACTTGGCCGGGATGATGCCACAACCATCTCGCTGGGGCCTCCAACATGTTTGGGTAATTTCTGTGCAGGCAAAGCCGTGCTAAGGGTCCGTGGACTCCCAGCTCACGGAAGGCCCCAAGTCCCTCCCTTGTCCCAAAGTAGTCGAGGTCCATACAAGGAGCAAAGGGATTACTGTGGTTTTATTACAGACAACAAAACACACAGGGGTCATATGCACGGATGAAGGTCCAGGCACATCTCGCCGCATTCTGGCGCGCAGGCTAGTTTTGTAGACTTGGGACATCATAGTCTGCGTCACTCAGCACGCTCCCTTCACAAACCGAACACCACTCAGGATTGGCCACTGAGTGGTAGTTCCAGTATAGGAACCTATAGAAGGATGATATTAGTGGATGCTGCTGTGTCAGGTGGTGTACTTGGATCATCCCTAAAAATTGCTACTCTGAAAATGTGACATTGGGTAAGCCCTGGGTCCGGTCCCTTGAGTGCTCCCGTCTTTCCATAGGGTTAGTTGCATGTAAGCATCTGCAAGCAGGTACACAATCTCTTCTTGCTTGTTGCGTTGCTGTAGCGAGCCCAATGGCAAAATAATAAAACTTGCAGACAGTATGTATGTCACTGTCCTCTACGTCATTGAGCTGTACGTGTGTGTTCTTCGTATTGATTGGTGCGCGAGTGTCCCGACTGTGCGGATTGCACGTGTGCTTCCTGTCTAACGTAGGTATGTCGTCGTTTTTAGTCGATTCTATCCATGTAGTCGTCTCCAGCTCTGTCTTGTCTCTCCAACTCCACTCTAGGCAAGGTTCCTAGTACTGCAGGGGTGAAAGATCGGTTGGCAGAGTATCTTTCGTGGTGGTTATCCACAGCAGCCATATTGTCGGTGGCTCTTCTTCCAGTGGGGAGGGGGTCTTTCCGGAGGGAAGGCAGTTTCGGATTTTGCCTATTCAGGTGGCAGGCACAATCCTAAATGAGATTAGACAAACTAATTTAGATTAAAAAAATATATCTATAGGGACCACAGTTCCCGCGGAAGACTTTTGTACACAAAGAGGCCCACCCATAGCGTTGGTCAAGCAGGTCCGCTCCAGTCGACAGGGAAAAGCGAACTGAGGTGTGGCGCTGTGGGGCGGGTCAAGGGAGCGTATGCTGGAGGGGCTGCGCAACCAAATTGAAAGGGGAAAGAATGTTTCTGGTGAAAAAGGTTCTGTTCCCGTCCCTAGCGAGGGACGCCCATACAGTATGGAGGAAAGGAGGGGATGGGACGTAGCAGTATAAATACTACACAGGGATTTCACACAGTGGCAGTCACAGGGAGGTGTGGAGTGAGTGAACAGGGAAGTAAATCTTAAGTAGAATTCTATCAAACTCAAGGGTTGATTTACTTCTTGAGAGCACCTCTAAATCTCATCAATATTTGGTCAATGACAAGGTTTTTTCAAACCAGTTGGAGGCAGTGTCGACAAGATGGTGTGAATGAGAATAGTCATGCTCCGTAATTCAACATATATCAATAATCTGAAACCTCCCATGTCACTAGAGTTATACCTTAATCCTTATGGTATGATACTGTTAGTTTGATAGAAAGGGCAGGATTCTGTTATGTTGGTGTGGGGCTCTGTCATGTTATTGTGAATTCATAACTAGGTACCATGATGTTTTCTTTTTTTAACTTTTTTTTAAACTTTATTTTTGAATTTTGAATACAACGCATCAACATGGTGCTCTGTCGAAACCATTGGAGAGGGAAAAAGGGAAGAAGGGAAAAGAGGGGGGCATGAGAGGAAATAAAGGGAAGATAGAAGGGAGAGAAATAACATTACCCAATCCCGAGTTCCCCTCCGAGGCCGCCTCCCCTCCCACCCCACAAGATGAAAAAAGTCTGAAACAGTCCTTCATCAGAGTCTGATAATTAAAAAATTCGGTCGAGTGTTGAGGATTTTAGTTTCATAATCCCCTTTCAGGTACTAGTTGAATCGGAGTCAGAAGATTCATTACTATTTAGCAGGTATGCAATATATGGTCCCCAGATGTCGGGGGCAGGGGGCCTGCATGCAATGGTAGGGTTCTTATAAATTCGTTTTCAACGTCCTGACAGTATGTTATGTCTTTTTTCCAGTCTTCGATTTTGGGTAGTGGGCCTCGGCTCCATGACATTGCGATCCTCCTTCGGGCCAGCACCAGAAGAAGGGATGCTAATTTACATGCTGCGGGTTGAAGGTATTTAGTGAGACTCAGTAGGGGCCCCAGTGGTAGTGGGGTCACCTGTTCACCTATGATGTCGGCAATTGTTTGCAGGACCGAGTTCCAGAAACGCCTTATTCCCACGCTAGGTGGAGGAAGTCCGCCTGGGCCGCCGCGCATCTATCGCATTGGGGCGACGTTTCCGGGTGAAGCTTGTGTTTCTTAACTGGGGTATAATATGTTTGGTGTACAAAATTGAAGTGTATTAGTTTATAGCGAGTTTTTAGTGTGACCTTTTGAATTTGACTTAGGATATAGGACCAGTCTTCCGCGGGTATTGTCTCCTGGATGGCAGTTTCCCATTTGAGCTGTGTTTTAGGGTTGGGTTTCCCAATAAAGACCACCAGGGATTTATATAGCAACAAGACTAACCTCCCCTCCCCCTGAATCGTGTTATGCAGTAACTCCTGTGTGGGGGGTCGTTTGGGGAATGAGGGAAATATTTTGTGTAAGGTGTGGCGTAGTGTAAAGTAAAGGAATACATCCAGGGAGGTGTCTCCACCCCTATCTTTGGCCATTTGTGGGGTTAGAAAGGTGCCCTCTGGGAACAGGTTTCCGAAGGAGTGGACATCAACCTTGTCAGCCCATATCAGGAATACTTTTTCATTCGTGAGGGGGATGCTGGGAATAAATCTGATAGGCAATAGCGGGGAGAATCTACGTCCACACCGTATTTGGCCGCTATCTTTTTCCAGATTGCGTATGTAGACAAGACTGTTGAGTGTGTTGTATGGAACTGGGATTTGACTTATGACGGCACTTAGCAAATCAGGTGAGGCCAGGGCTCGTTTCACCTGCACATGTGGGCGAACGAAGTGAGTCCTATACCATAAGCTCAGGAAGTGAGCCTGGGCTGCCCAATAGTATTTTTCCATGTCTGGGAGCACTAAACCTCCTTTCGACGTTGGTAGAACTAATGTGTTGTACACGACACGGGCTGGTTTACCCGCCCAAATTAGCTCTAGGACTGCCGACTTGACTTTCTGGAGAAAGGATTTGGGGAGGAGTAGTGGGATGTTTATGAATAGGTATATAAGCTTAGGAAGAACGACCATTTTAGTCAAGGATGTTCTACCCCATAGCGTTAGAGGTAGCGATTTCCAGTTGTGTATGCGTTCTAGCAGGGAGTTTAACGTGGCAACATAATTATCTTTGTAGATCTCATGATGGTTGCATGACATGTAAATACCCAAATAACGCACCTTTGAGCTCTGCCATTTAAAACCGCGATCATCAATAAATTCAGTTGTATTGGGAGTCAAGGAGAATACTACCGATTTGGAATGATTAATTTTGAGACCTGACATTTGGCCAAATCTATCACTTCGCGCATTACAGGGTTAAGATTCTCTTGGGGGTCACTGACGAACAACACAACATCATCAGCATAAAGAGAGACAATCAACCTGTGGGGGCCCAGTTTAATACCTCGCTGTCGGTGGTTTTCTCGTAATCTCGATGCCAGGGGTTCATGATAAGGGCGAATATCAGGGCCGAAAGCGGGCAACATTTTCGTGTTTCACGCTCTATTGATATGCTTGTGGATCTAGTGTTTCCTAGGGAGACATGACCATGGGTCGTTATATAGGAGGGATACTAACTTGATAAAGAAACTGCCGAAGCCATTTGCCTTAGCGCCGCCATCATGAATGGCCACTCTACAGAGTCAAACGCCTTCTCGGCGTCTAGCATTACCGCAATTGCTTGTAGCGTTGGATCTACGGCCTCAATGACCCCAAACAGTCTCCTGATGCTGTATGTGGTGCTGCGACCTGGGATGAATCCGGCTTGGTCTCCAATCACCAGAGCCGGCATGAGAGGGAGGAGCCGTGATGCGAGTATTTTGGCTAGGATTTTATTGTCCAGGTTGAGTAAGAAGATCGGCCTATAAGATGCGCAGTCATCTGCGGGTTTGCCGGCTTTGTGTAGCACCATAACGTTGGCTTCGCGCAGTGTGTGGTGAAGGCTTCCACGTTCGATATCTTCTTCATAAACGCGAAGCAGGCGTGGGGCGATGATGGACGCGTGGGCTTTGTAGAACTCTCCAATGAGCCCATCTGGGCCTGGTGCTTTCGAGTTTGGGAGGGATTTTATTGCTTCCAGCATTTCCTCCACAGTCAGTGGTGCGTTCAGCGGTTCTCGCAGGTCTGCCTCCACCCAGTACAACTGGGTGTCGTCAAGATACTCTTGTATAGCTTTCGGATCTGAGTTACCTGTGGAGCTGTACAGTTTCTGATAGAAGTTCCGAAATGTGAGAGCAATGTCCTCCTCCGTGTACACTCGCTGCCCTTGATCGTTTTTCACGCATTCAACTCGAGTCAGGGTTCTGTCCATCGACAGCCGCCGGGCTAGCAAAGCGCCCGGTTTCTGTCCTTTCCCATATGGTCGGACCTGGCGGCCATGACCCAAGAATTTTATCTCTCGTTCGGCCATTTCCTTGAACTTCAGAAGTTCTTCCTTTAGTTTGGCTTGGGTGCGCGGGTCTGGGGTATTGAGGACCTGGAGCTCTAGTGTCTTCAGACGTTGTCCACTGTCCGATAACTTTGCGGATCCGTTTTAGTATGCCATTTTCTTTAGCTAGGCATATGCCACGGACGAAGCACTTTAGAGCTTCCCAGATGGTACCGGGCGAGTCAACAGAGCCCTCGTTTGTCTCGATGAAGGCCATTATTTCTTTGCGCAATTCATCTGCGAAAACTGCATCGGCAAGTGTGCCTGGTTTGAATCTCCAGTTCAGGCCGGGGACTGCTGTGTTTGTTAGGAAGACGTCGAGAGTGACCATTGAGTGGTCGGACAAGGTGCGTGGTAAAATTTGACTCATCCCCCAGACGAATGGGCTGTGGGTGGACGCCAAAATGTAATCAATCCGGGAGCTGGTGTTATGGACGGCGCAGTAGAATGTGTAGTCCTTCGCGTCTCGGTTGTGGTGCCTCCAGGTGTCGGATAGGCCAAAAGTCTGGCAGATCTTGCGAACTTGAGCGCTGGGTTTGGACGGATTCCCCACTGTGCTGTGGGATTTATCAAGTCTGGGATCAATTGGTGTGTTAAGGTCCGCTCCCCATATAATGGTTGCTGCGTTGGTCTTTCCTAGTTGGGACATCACCCAGTTAAAGTTGTTTGGGCTGTCGGTATTTGGTGCGTAGGAGTTCACAATTATTACTTCCTTTCCTGCGATTATCCCCCTCACCAGCAGGGCTCTCCCCTCAGGGTCTTTCTGTGAGTCAATTACACTGAAGTTCGTTCTCCTGTCTATTAAGATTGCGACTCCCCTGGCGTAGGAAGAGTACGATGAGAAATACCTGCAACAGCCCCAGGATTTGGCCCAGTGCAGTTCCGACTGTGGCAAGAGATGGGTTTCCTGCAGTATGGCAATGTTGATTTTGTGTCTGCGGAGATACTGGAAGATTCTCCTTGCTTTCGCTGGCTGGTTGCCCCCACGGATGATCCAGGTGGCGACTTTAAGTATTGGCACTGTCGTCAGAGAGATCTGGTGCATTCATGTTTGACAGGTCCAGATATTGCGACTGATGACTTGATCTGCAGCCAGCACGATCCAGGTAGTCGATTGTTTCTTCAGGCGTGCTAAAAAAACTGAGTTTTTCCCTCGAATTGGATGCAAAGTTTCGCCGGGAATAGCATTGAATATTGAATTCAGTTTTCTTGCAGCCTGCGTTTCATAGCTGTGAACGACCGTCTCTGCGTCAGGACTGCTTTCGAAAAGTCAGGGAAGAACTGCATCTTATCTACCTCATACAGTAGGTCTCCTTTGTCCCTTGCGGCCCCGAGGATTGCGTCTCGATCCTTATAGTTTAGTAGCTTAGCTATGATGGGACGCGGGTTCGCTCCCGGGATAGGTCTTGAGTTAGGAATTCTGTGGGCTCTTTCAACTACAAAAAGCTTGGACAGGATCTCAGGGCCAAACAAGTCAGTGCAGATCTTCTCCACGTGGTCCTCCATCTTGGAAGACGTTTGGTGCTCTCTGACTCCGACAATCCTTATGTTATTGCGCCGGGAGCGACCTTCCATGTCCTCATTTTTGGCTATTACCACTTTCAGTTGCGTCTCGAGTGAGGACACATTGGTCATCAGGGCTGATGCCCCGTCGTCAAGGTCGGAGACCCTCTGCTCGACTGCATCCAGCCGGTCAGCGTGCTTGTCCAACCGGTGTTGGAGCTGGTCTACTTTGGAGGAGAGTGTATCCAGCTTGCTTCCCAGGCCACCTATGCCGGCTTTAAGATCAAGTAGTATTTCCCTGATGTCGAAGTCCTGTGTCGCTTCTCCGTCTTGCGGTGGGTCCTGGGTGGGGGATTGCGATCTACTGTTGGGGGGCCCGGTTTTGGTGGAGGAGCAGCTTTCAAAGGTCAGCTTTCTCCGTGATCTATCGGTTTTCCCCATTCTTGTTGTGGATAGGGCCGGCTGTGTCCCCAGAGGCGTTGTGGCAGACTTTCGGGACTCAAGTCTGTATATAGTACCTCAGTAGGATATTCAGAACCCCAGGGCCACCAGGGATCCCCGCTATATTTCGTTGCTTGAGTCCGGGGGTGCCGCTCGTTGCCGAGTATTCCCCGCTGTCCCCTCAGACGTGTGCACCGGTGTCGCGCCTCGGGACCCTTTCCGCAGCTCTCCTGTTCTTAGGGAACGGGCCTCTGGGCCGATGCCGCCTCGAGACTCGAGTCGCTTGCTTGCTTGTCGAACGGGGGAGATCGGGTATAATCAGCCTGCTTGCCGTATGTGTGTATGCGGCTTAGGGGTGCGCAGGACGCTCGTACCTGGGCTCCTGCAGGTCGTGGCCGGTTGCCTCCACGTTCTTCCTGGTGCCGATATTGGGCCGCTCGCTCTTCTCAGGCCGCACCCGGATTCAGCGGTGACCGTGGAGCGCATCCAGCGGTCTCGGAGCTTATCCTGAAGTGGGCGCCGCTCAGATGTTGCAAACGGCAGGCAGGCTCCTCCCAGCCGGCTGCCTTCCCGAGCCCCCGGCCCTCTGCGTCCAAGCAGAGGCCGCGTCTTCAGGCCTGCAAGAGGAGGGGGGGGGGTCCTCCCCGCCGTGTGTTCAGAGGCGAAGCGTCAGATCACAAGCAGATTAAACGCAGAATTGGGTTTGCAAACGCTTCATCTATATATTGCTGGCGTTAGGGCTTCATATCACCATCACGATAGCTGCGATTTATCAGGATCTCGGGGGAGCTCACGGAGCTCACAAGGTGGCCGCCATCTTGGTTGGCTCTTTAGCGCCGTCTCCATGATGTTTTCAAATCCTTTGTCTGCCTTTTAGGTTAATACACAACTCCCAAACTGCCCAGAAAGGGCAGCCATCAGGTTACAGAAAGAGATATTTCTTCTTAGGAGGGGAGGGGGTGGGGTGATGTATTAGTGTACTTCAGAGTGGGTGATGTCAAAGTGTATGCAATGGCATGGGTGCAACGTATGTTGGGATGTAGATTGTTCAGCTAAGCAGAATGATGCCCCACTGCTGGGTTTCAGGAGAGTTAGATGGAAAGGTATAGCCTGGGTAGTGGGCACTGGTTGGTCTCTGCTATCCTTCTATACTTCATATAACTCAATAAAGTAACATATTACAAGGACTTTGCTATGGCTCCAGGAATCCTTTCTAACATTGGCTAGGAGTTGGCCCAGAGATGTGCAGGAAAGAAACTCAATTGTGCTGGACTGAAGGCATGGTTGGGGAGGGGGTGGGAGATCAGCCAGCAGTGGACTCACCGACCACCAGAGAAGGTCCCACCACCCAGGGTGGCCTACAGGAGTGGAAGTATACTGCATGACTAGGGTGCTTTGTGAGGAATAGTGTAGTAACCAAAGAACTGAAGCGCCTACAGTAGGAGTTCTGAACCTGTGAAAATAGAATGACCGGGACGAAGTACCCAAAGAGGCATAAAATATAAGGTTTGATGGTGTGATCCTGCAAGTAAAAAGAACTAGGAAGCTCAAGTGGTGTCCGTTCACATAAAGGAAAACATCTGCTAAGGAACCTAATATACTTGAGCTCTATGTAATGGGTAAACACAAATGTGATAAGAACGTCTGACTGCAGCTTGAAAGGACACTGTATAACATGATGCAATGAGTGAAGAGTCTCATTTCTGAATGCTGATGCACAGTTGGAGCATGGGTCAGCTGCACATTAGTGGAACATTAACTGCAATTACCAGAGAAGTGCAAACCCAACTGGTACGTGAAGAAGAGACTACGGGCACTGCTCTAGAGCGGGACGCTGCCTGTACTGAGTTACACGATTTTCTAAACAAATTGATCAGCATTCAAGACATACTCCATCACAACTGGCCAAGAGTTCTCCGTACAGTGGTGACTAGAAAGCGAGCAAGCACCTTCTAGGCGAAGGGTCCAGTAGATGGCACTTAGCAACAGCAAACAAATTCTTACCACGTCACTGGACAAGCTGTAACTGGGATATTCATGCTGCTGAGGGGCGGGTACGGCCTCCTGAATTGTGGCTAGGTAATGCTACAAATAGGAGATTCTGGCCTCTAAAACCTCCACAGTTGCAATGTCTTAGCTTAGTAAGCAGACAGTTATTACTGGAAGAGAACACAATATGCTGGAAAGTGTATGCAAAAGGTTTGCTGTTGCGAGGTAGACTACTCTTTCAAGAGCATGACAGTTGTGTGAGCTAGTTTCTATGCCTTCTGTGGTTGTGCATTTTGTCTTGCAGACCAGAATGAAAGAGCATTATGTATATTGAGCAGCAGACACAACAGGCGGTAGGATTGCATGATATATTTTAAGAGGATTGGATTGAAATGGTCCCAAGCAGATTTGAAATTCTGTTAGATTTGTTGAAGCCGGTAAACAAATTAAAGATGTACATGATTTGCATGTTCTGGAAGTTGTGCTTAGTAGTGAGGAAATGCTGTTGAAGTTGCTCACTGCCACCATGTGCTCACAGTAATGAATTATGCTCAGTCACCAAGGATATTAGTGAAAGACATTTTCTTGCCATCACTTTGTGTAATACTAATTCCCTGTAATTTTAGCAGGGCTGATTGCATGTTTCTGTAGATGTCGCAATAGGAGGGAACAAATAGTCATACATATTGGGCCCTTCAGACCCCTGGGAATGTCATAGTGGAAAAAACATATACATTAATAATGTTTCAAGGAATATGCAAAAAAACAAAAGGAACTGCAGCTAAAGTTGGATGCTCTGATGTACATCAGATTTTCATGCAGGGGAGCATTGAATGCCTCTCTGCATTATCCTGGTTGCAATGTGGCAGTACCACTTACCCTTGACACCATCACTTATGTTGAAGAACATGAAGAGCACACCTAAAGCTCCACGAGTAGAGGTGGATCCACCTGGTGCTGTGCAAGTGCAAATTTCTCTGGTTCCAGCCTGTAGGCTGGATATTTCAAATATAGGGAAACTGCAGGGAAGATTATAAACAGAAGAACAAGTTACTTTCTTACCTGGTAACGTTCTTTCGATGGGATGTTCCTCCGATGTATTCCACATCTATGACATGTAATCACCACAGCTGTGCTGGTTCGGAAAATCTTCAGCGTCTGCATCCTGCGTCGTTGACGTCGATACGCTGCCCTCGAGGACCTCCTCCGACGGCCGACGTCACTGGATGTTATAAGTAGGACGCACGACGCCCGTAGCCTCAGTTGTAGTTTTTTCCCCAGAACATGTGGCACCAGTCTTCTGCCAGTCTGACACACAAAGCCTTGTGGAAACGTAAGCTGCAATCGCATAAGAAATTCTGTAGCGGGTAAGGCAGGGAGGGAGCGATATGGAATACGTCGTCGGACCATCTCATCGAAAGAACGTTACCAGGTAAGAGAGTAACTTGCTCTTCGAGGGGATTGGGTCCTCCGACGTATTCCATATCTATGAGAGACTCCCAAAGCAGTACCAATGCAAGGAGGTGGGAAAAGAATTTAGAAAACAGAAATGTAGAATGCCCAATCAAATTGCGGAGTAAAGGACCGCCTTGCCAAAGGCCAGATCCTGCCCACGGATGGAATCGAGGGAGTAGTGACGTACAAAAGTATGTACCGAAGCCCAGGTGGCTGCATCACAGATGTTACGAATAGCAACACCCCTCTGTAGGGCAGTAGAGGCAGCCATACCCCTGGTAGAATGGGCCCGCAAGCCGACCGGTGGGTCCTTACCTGCCAAGCGGTAACTCTCAGATAGCCAAAATAATCCAGCGAGACAAAGTTTGTTTCATCAAAGCTTGTCCCAAACGCTTTCCAGGGTAACCAATGAAGAGTTGATCGTCCACTCTGACCCGGGACATGCGTGAAATATAAAAGCTTTACGCTCTCCTAGGATCAAGCCTATGGAGCCTCTCCTCTTACTTACCAGGATGTGGAGGAGGATAAAACGCCGGAAGAACAACCTTCTGGCCTAAATGAAATTCCGACACCACCTTCGGAAGAAAGGGAGGACGAACTCTAAGGACAACCCTGTCCTTATGAAACACAGTGAAGGGTGGCTTAACTGAAAGTGCCTGTAACTCACTCACTCTGCGAGAGGAAGTGACCGCAACCAAAAATACAGTTTTAAGAGTTAACAGTCTCAAAGGGCATGAATGCAAAGGCTCAAACGGAGCACCCATCAGAAACTTGAGAACAAGGTTCAAATCCCATCCCGGCACCTTTTAGAAACTGAGAAATCAAAGGAATCTTAAAATAAGAACACTCCTCAGACGAGAGCTTAAATATTGACAGCGCCGCCAGGTAACCCTTAATGGCACCCACTTGCAGGCCCTTGTGGGCTAATGAAAGCAAAAAAGAAAGAACAACAGAGATGGAACATTGAAAAGGATCCACATTCAGTAAACCTGCAACAGTCGCAGAACTTTCTCCAACGGCACAGGGATTTTGTTGCGGGCCTTCTGGCCGAAAGCAACACCTCCATCACGTCTTCATGGAGGTCCCAATCCTTATACCTCAACCTTTCAGATACCAAGCATGAAGGCTGAGAGACTTGACCTTTGGATGGAGAACCCGACCCACCTCCTGTGAGAGCAGATCGTCTCGATAGGGAAGGCGGCATGGAGGGCAGATTGACATGTCGAGAAGGTGCGGGTACCACGCTCTCCTGGCCCACGCCGGAGCAATGAGGATCATTCAGGAACCGAACCTCCGTAACCTCGGCAACACTTGTGGAATGACGGGGACTGGAGGAAACACGTTCAGCAGTGGGAAGGACCACTCCACTACGAACGCGTCACCTAAGGATCCTCTTGGAGGAAATTCCCACAAGCAGAATCTTTCGTACTTTTGGTTGACACTGGTGGCGAAGAGATCCACTTGTGGGGTCCCCCAAAGGGCAAAGATCTCCCAAAGAACTTCCTGAGCCAGCTCCCACTCGTGAGAGACCGTGCCCTGCCTGCTCAGAGCGTCCGCCGCTGCGTTTTCGTCTCCAGCCAGATGAACTGCAGAGATCGAAATATCCTGCTGGATGGCCCAGAACCAGAGCTGCATCACCTCTCTGCACAATGGGAGTCACCCTGCCCCCCCCCCCCATTTTTGTTGAGGTAGTGCATGGCCACTGTATTGTCCGTCATAATCAGGACACTCTTCCCCCCCGCACAGACGGCAGAAAAGCCTTCAGGGCTAGCCTGGCAGCCCTCAGCTCTAACAGATTGATGTGGAGTCTGGACTCCGGCGGAGACCAACGACCGCTGACAGTCAACTCGTTGGCATGAACTCCCCATCCCATGAGGGATGCGTCCGTCACGATCGCCTCCTCCGGCCAGGGTAGCCAAAATGGTGCTACCCTCATCAGATTGTCTTAGACGGCCCACCACAGAAGATCCAGGGCTACCGAGGGCGGCACCTGAATGGGATCCGACATCCTGCCGGAGAACTGCGACCACTGCATCTTGAGAGCCCACTGCAGAGATCTTATCCATTGGCATCAGTAGAATGCAGGATGCCATGAGGCCGAGCAACCTCAAGAACTCGAACGCCGGGAGACTCTGGGCATGTTGAAACTTTTCCACCATCTGCAGAATGTGATGAGCCCTCACCTGGGGAGGGAAGCACTGCCCCAGGGATGTGTCGAGCACGGCTCCGATGTACTGGAGTGGCAGGTGATGGACAGATGATCCAGAGCTTGCTCGGGAGAGCGCGCCTTGATCAACCAATCGACCAGGTAGGGGTAGACGTGAATTCCCCCCCCTTTCCTGAGAAAAGCTGCCACCGCCACCATCATCTTGGTAAAGACCCTCGGGACGGGGGTGAATCCGAACGGCAGGACACGAAACTGAAAATGCGAGTAACCAACCGCGAACCTCAGGTACTTTCTGTGCTTGGGATGAATCGGCACATGTAAGTAAGCATCCTTGAGGTCGAGAGACACCAACCAATCTTGAAGTTGAAGGGCCTGGAGGACTTGAGAAAGAGTGACCATCTTGAACTTGTCCTTTCTGAGGAGCTTGTTCAAACCACACAAGACCATGATGGGTCTCAATCCTCCGTCTTTTTTCGGGATCAAAAAATATGGGGAATACCATTCCTTGTTCCTCTCTGCTACAGGTACCAGTTCTATGGCGCCTTTCTCCAGCAGCGATATGATTTCCTGGGCAAGGAGCGGATCCGGACGCTTCAAAGAGCTTCCCCGGTGGATTGTAGTGAGGCCTCTGCCGGAAAGGAAGACAGCTGTGGGCTATGATCTCCAGAACCCACACATCTGAAGTAATGGCACGCCATTCTACAAGATGCTGCGCCAGCCTTCCCCCAACCGGCAAACCATGGGCCATATCCTCATGACTGAGCGGAAGCGGCTGCGGCCATGCCTGAGGTCAAGGAGGCAACTGCCCGAGCTGCTTTGGCACCTCGAGTACCTGGTTTTCCACCTCTGGTACTACGACGTTGGCCCCTTTCACTGGCAGCTTCCCTCGATCTACCAAAGGAAGAGTAGCATCGAAAGGAACCTCCCCTCCATTGCTGTCCCCTAGGACGAGAAGGCAGAGGTTGACGTACTGAAGCGCTCAATGACTTTGCTGCAGCTTTGGATGTCTGCAACCTCTCAAGGCTCTCGTCAGCCTTGCTGCCAAAAAGATGGACACCATCAAAGGGCATGTTGAGAAGCCGGGACTGCACATCAGGATCAAACCACGACTTCCGCAACCACGCAAACCTGTGCATCACAGTGCTTGCCGCCATGGACCGGCTGGCACAGTGCCACTTCCAGACCCGACTGAACTGATTCACACATGGCATTCTTGCCATCTTGCACGAGGGCTAGAAAGCCAACCCCTTCCTCCCCTTCGGAAATATGTTCAGCCGCCAAAGATGCACAATTCCACAGAGTTTGAGTGAATCTTGCTAAGGCACAAACGGAGTTGGCTGCCTTTAAAGCCATACCTACCCCCAGATGAAAATGCTTTCTTTGCAAAACCATCAAAGCGCTTATCGTCCCTATCAGGAGGGATGGTAGGGTACGCAGCCTGCTTCGCTGGGGCCTTAGCTGTCTGCACCACCAAACGCTCCGGAGTGGGGTGCGTAGACAATTAGCAGGGGTCACCACTGATTATTTTTTCGAAAACGATTTACCCACTGCCGGGAGACTCTCTGGAGCAGTCCAAGCAGCAGTCACCCTTCTTTGCAAGGCCATATGAAACGGCAACACCGGGTCAGTGGGTGGACCTTGGTCCAGGATGTATGTCAGATCATCCTGCAGAAAATCAACAGGTGGAGCAGACCACCCCAAGTACTCAGTCACCCTCGACATGAGACACCTGTACGAGGACTCGGCATGTGTACCAGGCTGAGGCCTGCCAAACTCAACCTCCGGAGAGGTGTCAAGACCACTGGCGTCATGTAAGGACGGACGTAGGTCTTCCATTTGGCTGTACCAGACAACAGGTCATCAGGAACCTCAGGAGGCACAACCCCCTCCTCATTCGACCCTTCTTCCACCTCTGAAATGTAATCCAAAGGCTGGAACAAATCCATCCTGGGGGGGATGACCAGAGAAGGGCTCAAACGCAGGCCTCACTGACTTGCAGAGAGAGCCTTCCTCTGAGTTTCCACCGTCCTCCGGGGCACCTCTGGTAAATTCTCCTCAAAAGGTGTCGAGGGCGCCGATGGAATCGGCGTCGACCGAGGCGTCGATGACTTCGACGACTGCTTTGAGGCCGGAGCCCCGAGAGCGTCCTTCGACGGCCTCGGCGCCGACAACTTCTTCAAAGCCGGAGCCTCGAGAGAGAGTCCGTCGACAGACATGGTGTCGATGCCTTCTTAGAAGGCCTCATAGGCTCCGACTGTCTCGACGGCATCAAGGCCGGGACCTGGACCTGGCACGGCTATGGTGATCAACCTTGTCCAATCGGGACCTCGATGGCTCCCGATGATCGCGCCGACCGCCCGACCCCGAAGGCGTGCGAGCCGTGGCTCTAGCTCGTTCCTTGCGGGCTTCTCTGGAAGGCGCGGATGGAACGGTGTCCTGCAATTCGAAAATCGCCATCTGCTGGCGGAATGTGTCCCATTCGGCCGGCGATGAATGCTTGGTGGGACAAGCCACCGGCCGTCTGGCGGAGTACTCCGACGAGGAAGGCGACGGTGACGGCACTTCCGCGAATGCCTAGAAGAGGCAGAGGAATGGCGGGACCCACTCCGAGAACGAGATCCCCCTGGACTTACGCCGACTTGGAGAGCCTCCCCTCGAGTCGTCGGTCGAAAGCACAGCAGATTTCGACTTACAGGGTTTAGAAACCCTACCTACCGACAATTTCTTCTTCCTCTCCCGCAAGGCCTTCGATGTCAGGAACTGGCAGTCATCGTAGTCGTCGGTGGTGTGGCTCTCGCCGCGGCACCAGAGGCAGACGTCGTGCGGTTCCGTAATGGACATTTTGGCACTTCAGTCCCAACACTTTTTGAAGCCCGTCTTTGGGGTAGAAGAAGAGGAAGACATTTTCACAATCGAAGTAGAAGAACAGAGCGCGCTGAGAATCCGAAGCGAACGCGTTCGCGGAAAAAACAGAACTGAGGCTACGGGCGCCGTGCGTCCTAGATATAACATCCAGTGACGTCGATATGCTGTCCTCAAGGGCCTCTGTCGAGGGTCGAGTCCTCCAGAGGCCCCCGAGGACAGCGTATCAACGTCATCGACGCAGGACGCCTACGCCGAAAAACAAATTCCGAGGCAGCACAGCTGTGGTCATTACTGTCATAGATGTGGAATACGTCGGAGGACACAATCCCCTCGAAAGGGTGATTTGTGAGTTTCTTCAGTAGCCCATGCCACTTGGTTTAGGATAGACATTATATTTGATGATAAAAGTTCCTTTTGGCAATATTCCTTTGTTTAGGTAGTGAAACATTGAGCAAATGAGTTGGTGGGTGAAGAGGGCAGTCTTCGACAACTGACAGATGCATGAAGGCTTGATAAACAAAGGTGAATGTCCATCCGGCCAGGAGAGTGAACGCCCCTACAATTCTCCTATTTCGTGAATCTCTCAAAACATGGCTCTTTCAACAACATGGCTCTTCCGACTAATTCCAATGGAAGCACATACTGACGCACAGACATCACAGTACTGTGCTGTTAAAAGATGTTAGCTGAAATCCTGGCTACCCACACTCTGTAGAGCGCTCCGCCGCCATCAAGTTAGATCTGTGCTTTAAACAATAAAATAAATAATACAATTAAGATGTGACTAATGGTCATAGGATGATCATAATATATATATACCTTAAGGCCTTTGTAATATTTGCAAGTCAGCATTAACTCAGTTGTTTTTGGGAGAGTGCTTTAGAATGAGGAGTCCTGTACATGAAGAGGTCTGCCCCCATACCTTATGAATCTGGATTGGTTGAGTACATACGTAATCTCAAATATAGAACAAACGTGGATTCTCATATGTTTGCACCATATTGCCAACCGCAGAAATGTTGCAATTTGTAAATAGGGTCCTTTGGTTTGGAAATAGTTGCACTATAAGCTGATGTTGATCAGCAGCTTCATTAACTGTAATGGTAGCCAGTAGCCCATCTCTCCTTAGTGAAAGGAGCATTCATCAGCTTCCATCCACTAAGTATGGGGTGTACTGATTTTTACAGAAAGACATGCCCTCTAATATCTATAAAGGTTTGTAATGTTGACAGAAGATCTCTGGTTTCTTGCAGATAAGCTACAGTACTGATGACTGTGGTAAAGGAAGTGATCAATATAGAACACCAATGGTTGAAATATACTGTTGACAGGCTACTGGCACTTTTGTTAAAACCTTATAAATATGTTTTTTGTATTCTGACAGGATAGATATTTTTGCTTACCATTACGTTTTTTGCAGACATTCTTTATGGTGTTGGGAGGTGTCCATTGTGATCATCCACCCTTCTTTGCTTAATAGATTTATCGCTGAACACTTCCTTGATAATTTCAAATTTCAAATACTTTACATAAAATGGAGTGATAACCTAGCTCCCAGGTTGCGATGTGAAACCACTTTAGGCTTAAATTCCTCATAATCCTTAAGTGTTTGACTGGTTACCTTTCGTTGGGTTGTCAAAAAAAAAAAGAAAATTCTGTTTACTTTTCCAACTCAGTTTCAACAAATCTACCCAGTTTTCAAATGAAATGAAAACAAGTGTAGGTATGCAGGATAGTCGCAGGCTTAATGTCTATTTTTTAAAATATATTTTAAAACATTTACTTGAGCAGCTGAGAACTACTTTTTGTTAATGTTTGTCGGAAAAGCTATTTTTTCTTACAATTTTCTTCTGCGCGCTTAATGTTTTTTTCCTTTTTGGGAGAAAATGTGTCCGCTTTTCCTGAGAATAATGTGGAGGATTCAGTTTTAGTTTGCAGTGGCATCTACAAAGTGGATATCGTATACTTCTGTTGTGCCATCTTGGCCTCTGTAGGTGATGTACATAGGTCAGTCTTCCCGTTCGGGGTTGGTGTCCAACCCCTGGAATAACTACTTTAACTTGCAGATGGCATTCCACTTTTTTTGGTTTATGGTGTTTCGTTGTGCATCCAGCTTTACATTTTATGTCGAATATTAAGTCATGCAATTGTTTTGGAGGAAAGGAGCAGAACGTTATTTTCACTCTGTGAATTTAAGAGCAAAGATCTGAAACAAAACTCACAGTAATGGTAATTGAGCCGAAATGAGAGGAGATGTCAGGAGCTAGCCTTGACCCATTTTGTTTCTTCATTTGTGTGTGCTTTCACATCATTGTGCAGGTGACAAACCAGTTGTCTGCTAGGCTACAAACAGACAACCTATCAGTAGGCTGGGATAAAGGGCAACTAAGTATGTGACTGGGTCTTTAGGAAGTCCATTGCTCCTTATGGTAAACCTTCCCCCTTCTACTCTGTATCTTCCTTCAGCCTTGCTCCCCACATCAGAAAGGGGAAATAAGGCTAGAGAAACGATTACTAAATTAGCTCCAAATTGACTTGACCAGTGGGTCAAATCAGAATAAAAATAGGTCACAGTTGGCAGAACATTTTATTGGCATAAGAAATCAAAATGGCAATATATCTTCAACAACTGCTGTAAATAAAAAGATAAGTTAGAAAAATGGACATGCATGAAGGTCCAACAACACATTTTAAAAGAACGAATATACGTATGTTTGTGCAATGATTCTAAGTGAAATCTTGCCAAATTTGGTGCTAAACTGGAACTAGTATCTGAGAAATATATTTGTCTACCAAGAATGCTCTCATTAAGACCTAAATGAACGCACAACAGTTAACTTCCAAGAGAGCAGTAAAATAGCTGGAATGTGTTATAAAATTTAGATTCAGGAAAGCTTTACAGTCACAAATGTAAGTGAACTGCACACCGCTATGACTGAAATATTTTTCAACAAGTCTGAAAATGTAGTCCTTGGGTAAAACCATTCCTTTACCGATTAATCAGAAATCTGGGCTGCAAATTAAGGAAAACGTTAAGATGAGCATGTGTACACCTCTGTGCTAACAGCATTTACAGATGACTGGCTGAGCACACGTAACAACTTGAAAAATGAGAGCCAAGTACTGTAGCAACATAAAGGACTTTCAAACCTGCAAGAACATGTCAGATCAGAGAGGGACGGGGTGCTATTTCATAAGAGAATGGGGAAGGGATTGGGGAAGTTCTGGACAATACATCAAGCATCTTCACTAAACAATGTATCCATTATATATGGCCCCAAACCTGGCCACCAATGGAATTTGCAATTATTCCATTTACAGGATCACTCTATTGAATGACTAACGGGTTATGTGACAACTGAATATCAAATACCACTGAACAGGGCTATGCTGTAAGATTTGAAAACTCTGCTTGGAAAATAACAGTACTAGACAGAAGCCAGTGATAAAATACTTCAAATTGACAATTTCTTTTAACGTTATATTTAAATAACAGATTCTCTTTAAAATCCAAAGGTCCAGTTCCCTCCAATACAACTGGCATAAAGGACGGTCAATGCTTTCACACAGATCAAAAGAAAAATGAATATTGTTCATTTACTTTTTAAACCAAAACGTAGATCGAAGGAAAAGTGGAGTTCATATTTAAATATGAAATTGCAAATTGGATAGAAACTTTACAAAGTGTGCAACGGAAATTGGTGTGTCTATTCTGACACTAATTTGAAAGTTTAAAGCTGGCTGGTCTGCTTTATAAAAGCTTTATCCTAATGTCAAATCTAGTGCCAAAGACGTTAAGTCCGATACAGTGTCAGGTTGTTTGAGATGCAGATTCAGTTTATGAAAATTAAAAGCATATTCTGATTTGTTTTGTATTCATGTTATATGCCAAATATATCACAAATGATCAAATCAGGCACCTAAGCAAAATCATGACTACATACAAAAAAAAATAAGTGCTAGCTGGAAAACCAAACAAGTGAAAATAACATCCCCTTGCTATTTAAGTTCAACTGATATGGACTCTTCAGCTTAACACTGTCGTGTAAGTGATGCTATATTTTAAAGTAGTTGGTCTTATGCTCAAAGGTGCATTTAAGAAAAATCTGAGTGTGGCCTCCAAGTTCTGAAACACATGAACATCAAATACAGCCAACAGAAAAAAGTGTTGTAAAAAACACATATCCATTTTATTTCCATGGCATACAATTACGTGCTGTATTTTATTACAGCTAATTGAGGAGCAGAAACATTTGCGTTGGGCATTCTATAATACATCTTACAATTTGAGATTTAATCAAAGACAATTTAAAAGTAGTTGGTTGTCACACTGTGTTTACGAAAAGAGTGGCTGTTTTCAGTTCCTTTAGTTGCTCTCTCCCGAAAAAATACTGCAAATAGTGTAGAACCATCTCAAGAAATCAGGTCGTGATTTAGTGCACTTCCATGGGAAGGCGCTGCAGTGCTAAGAAACGCAAAGTTCAGATTTTATATTCTGTATGGGAGGTTTCACCTCTTCTGCTTTTTCATGTCCAGGCCCTGAACATGTAGTCTTTCGCTTGAATAATCGGAGACTTAACCGTAACAAGTCACTGTCCACCACTGGAGGATTGGAGTACGTCTGTTTCATGGTACCCTGTTGGAATCGATACAAAACAATGTTAATTGTGAACAAGTTCGCTGATTAGGTACTAAATAGAAGAGATTAAGGGAAGCAATGTATTTTTTAATATTACTGCTGACTAAAAATGATTGTGGTGATTTTCATGTGAACATTTCTACAAATAAATTGTGGAAAATACAACGCACAATATTAGCAATTTTGGCTATCAGAAATGTAAGATTTTTTGATGGTTGACTGATTAACGATTATTTGAAAGTCACATCCTATAGAAATGACGACATGAAATTAAAGATACACGAGTACTGTCAGCTATGCTAATGGATAGATCACAGCCCTCCAACAAAACTATACATGTATGCATATTAAATGAAAAAAACTTTAGTTAATGATCAGTTAAAGGTTAAAAACATATCACAACAAAACCCTGGAAATTTAGCTAAAGCCTCCTTAACTTTGCGCCACGTATCGCGTAGCCTATGACCACAATGACATCCAGTTTTGGGATTTCCTATGTAATGCAGTTTTACCTTAACTATAGGGTGCCGACCGCCTAACCAAGTCCCACAGTCTCTTCCACTTCCTACCAGTGACGTGACTAACAAGAGGAAATGAGATTCTTCGCTTCCTAAATCTTCCCCTCCCTAGGTACGATCCTCAAGTCATTCTTGTGGGATATTCTGCACAGGTGTGGAAAGTGTCCCTTGCACCCACGGCGAAATCATTACAGATTGCTGAGCATTTCCTTCCTTGAACCACATACCTATCCCATCCACACCACATGCATGTCTTGATTAGGGAGGTCCGTGGCGCAGTGCTATATTCCTGCATTTAATGATGCTTGCCGAAATCTTCTGTATTTACAGCACTCCTCTCTGCTGGCACCGTCCTCTGTTGGTTTTATGCACAACTGAGTCACTTGTTTCCCAATTCAACTGACCTTGCAATGTCCATCAACCACGCGTTACTGGCTTTCCACAACTTGCATTTTATGGTCGGGTCCAAAAGAGCCCTGGACGGTAATTGTCCAGAGTACCTGTGAATTTGCATGACACAATCAGGTACCAAAGTGCAGTGATGTAGTTCTCCAATCACTTCTTTTTTTTTCTACGAAGTGGTGCTCCAGGACTATGATTTACAAAAGACGCATTTAGTGTCTGGGTGTTTATTTTTTTTACTTTGTTGTGATTATACTGGATTCTTCTCCCACTTTGAATGCACTGTCGACAGGTCCGATTGGTCGCAAAAAATGCAGAGGGCTCCCTTGCCTAGGCAGTGCAGCAAAGTCGTTTCCTTTTGATCAACACAAGATCTTTACCCCCACCATCCACTGCTGCGCTAAAATACACTTGGGCCCAGCCACACCCAACATTTGACAGTTGGCTAATAAGGGACTGGTAGGAATGGTACAGATGTGGGCACTTTTTGCATTTTCAGTTCACTGTATTATTACCATTAGTTGTGACTGGGATGCTTCCTAAGCTTGTCTGTCTACTTTTCTCTTAGCTTGGTGCAGTCAAGTTGTGTGTACAACCCCTAGCATGAAGCTACTTTATATAGCTGGTGTATGTGCTAGTATGAAATACCCACTGACCCCTTATTCTGGTAGGAATGGCCCTGCGCCCCGGTTTCACCTTTCTATGTGGTGTAAACGGGTCGGACTATATGTGTTCTTCGAAGAGCCTCAGTTTTCGGTGGGTTTACTGGCTGACATAGGCGCAGGATCTCCTGGCACTTCAGGCAGCTCTCACGCCCTTTCTCCTTTTGTTATGTTCTGGCTGTAAAGTGGCTGATGGTTCTGCCAGGGAAGGGGTTGGCCATTACTCTCGACAGCTATGCTCTGTGGCCTACTAAATTCTATTTTTTCATATGTGCCTGAACCCCCTACTAGGCCAGTCTTAAGGTGGTTAATTTCTAATGCCCCAAGGTGGAGGGTTGGGACACTTCACAAGTTGCTCCGTGCAGCTATGCTTGCTTGCCTCTTGTTTTGGCTTCTAGTACTGTTATCACACATAGGCGACAGGGCACCACTACTCACCACTGTTATCCAGATATGGATACCATGTGAAAAAATAACTTGTCTCTGGATTACTGAACAGAAGAAATACAGGTTTGCCTAGAATGGTATGCCATCAAATGATTCTTAGTTGTCATACTACTCCATGACCATGAGGCAGTGGTTTGGAGGCTATGGCAGGACCATGCAAAACACACTTTGGCTTGCAATAGTGTTGATTGCTTCTTGGAAATTAAGGTGGCTGAAATGGATTTGGCGAAAGTTGAAAAAAAAACCTTGAAAAGGGAAACATTAGTATTCAGGCGGTAAGCCACAACTCCTCAAGTTACGTAGCAGCACTGGTACTGTTCCAACAGTAAGATGTATAGTGTGATGAAGCAGAAAAGCTAGCTGGTCTATCAATGAAAATCTATTTGAACACATAATGCATATTGTGGATAAGACCCCTTCTGGGCAATGTGCAATGAAGAACCAACCTTGTTCAGAACACGTGGGCTATCAGAAGGTTTCTAAACAGAGTGTTTTTCTGACAAGTCTGCTGCAAGATAGGCAAATCATTTTATACTTTGGTGACCGATTTAAGAGATACACAAGGTATCAATTTATCGTTGATAGTTTGGAATGTTGGCTGACTAAAAGGAAACGGAGTGGGAGCAGTGGAAGTTAAGGTATTGTTCAGTCTAGCTAAAACTACCTCTTATGGTGCATTGCAAGACATTGGAGTGATGTAAAAAATAAGGAAGAAAACCCATTTTCCTTCCCAATTTGTATTACTGCAAGTACCTGCATTTGAGAAACAGATGTAAGTTAACCAGTCCACTTTGGAGTCACCTACCATTTTCCCTTGCGTGCTCGTATGGGTTGACCATTTTTCAGCAGCGAGTTCCATTTACATCTCACTGGAGATGCAACTCATTTGGCCTCCAATGGTGGGGACCACCGTTAAGGTGCTCCTTGGTGTCCCTGTGTCAGCGACCTTATGTAGACAGATGTAAACTTTCTGGTTGGTGGCAGCGTACGTTAATATAGGGGCTGCAGGATGTGTAGCCCTTTTCGCTCACAGGAAGATTTTTTTCTGAAAGCATTAAAATGGGGTCTCTAGTTGTTAAATAAGGCAGCCAAACACCTGTTCTGTGGTGTGCTTGTGTATCTGGGTGAGACCCGGACTGATCATGTGGCGTCATTTTCTGATACAAGCCATGACCAAGAGGTCACAAAGGACAGTGCGAGTGTGCCGAGGTAGGCCTAAGGGGGATGACCGTCATGGATACCTATGGAATGCACATTATCTGTGTTTGCCCTGGGTAGACCTGGTGAAAGTTGGGATGTGGTGACAAGAACAGACTGTTTGCCTGTCAAATGTTTGAATGATCAATACGTGTGGACTGGAGGTTAGGATCTCCCTCTACTCTATGGTTTGGGAATCAAGGATGACACACTGCACCACAACATGAAATGCTAGAATAGACGACTTAACAGTGGACAATTAAAGCTGTGCAACAACCTATTTTGAGTGCCAAAAAACCAAAATGGCGAATAGCACTGCCCCACAGATGAAAACTAAGTATATTTTACCATGCCTCAAAATTGCACTCGCCACTAGCCATTGGTTAGTGATAAGCAGCTGTGGCGAGTGCAAAATGATGTGCTGTGTGTATTTGGAAAATTGAGGGTGAAAACAACTTTTTATTCTGGGCCAGTAGTTTGCAGCTTGAAATCATTCTCTGTTTGTACAGTGCTCTTTTAGTTGTTCTGGGAGCGACATCTAAATCTGTTGGGCATGAAGACGTTTTCTTGGGTCTCAAGATTCAGGGCTCGCCTATGCTGCTTGACTCCTCAAACTAAGGACCACATCCTTCTGGCTTCCCTGGTGTGGCTGTGGGCTCTGCTGAACCTTTCATTCAATGCTTTAACTGTAGCAGGACCCTGGTACTATTCAGCGGAATAGAGCTGTTCAGGTAGGTAGTCCGCTCCACTGTAATCAGACAATGACCTTGCCCATCCAGCAGAAAACCACAAACTTGCATGCTTCTGCTCCAAGGACCACTCTCAGCAAGCTCCTCAAAAGTGTGCATCTGATGGCACCAGTTCGCTGAATCATTTTCTTGGAAGTTCCCCAGACTCTACATGAAGTGATGATTCCGTTACTAGCTGTGCTGTTTAGAGAGGACATTTTTTGTCCAGATCACCTCCTCGGTGGCACCCCATTACCCTTCTGGTTTTGGCACTATTCCTGCATGGCTGTAGGACTTCTGTGCTGACTCTACCCATCCAGAACAGAGCCGCAGTAGTCCCTGTTGGCAACGTTACTCCTTCACCTCTGCAAGATCTTGTTCTAGTTGAACTCTGTGACTGGACTTATTTTATCCCACTGGAGGGCTTTTCTGGATTCTTCTTGCCTGTGGGAACCTGTGTGTAGACGACAAACTTGCATTCATTGGTTAACATTGGCCCATTGAATAATATGGGTTTATAGACTTAAAAGTGGAACTTGGGGTTATTTGTTCCTACAGAGACATGCGAGCATTGCTTAAAGTCCAGCTGTATATCACGCACCAGTGTTAATATTTCATGATCCAGTGAGACCGTTATTTTGTGTTTTATATTTGCAATCAATTACATGGAAATAAATGGTAGTTATTTCTCCTGCACAACTTTATAATAAAGAAATATTTCTACAAGCACGTTGTGTGGACATCTCCTTATTATCTAATTATCAAAAGTATGTGCTGCACATATAAACCACCGCTCTCCTTCTGAAGAGCTGCTTCAACTACTCAGTCATAGTATCAATCGATGAGTAAGGCTCGAAGAGGAATCGCAGTATAGACCAAGTAGTCAGAAATATAGGGGCTTTAAAATAAGGCCTCCAAAAATAGCCCAAATACATATATTGAAAACTTTATGTATAAAAGACATTTTGCATCCGGTATCTCTTTTGGATTCACATGCTGTGCATAGACTGCCATCTAGTGGTTGGTTAGTCGACAATATCACAACTTACTATCACATTTTTAAGCGGTCGTTGATATGGGTTAATAACTAACTAGAGGCCAGCGTGATGTCCACTTTTCTTTCATCTTGATCCCTTGATTAGATTAGGTCATGAGCGCAGCATTTTTTAAAATCATTTTATGGGCATTTATTGAGCGTGGATGTAGCTTCGAGAAGCAACAGAGCACTTTAAAAGTCAAAAGGGGAAGGACCATGTGAAGGAAAAAGATACAAGGGAGGGCAGGAAATTTGCCAGCCAGTGCACTACAAGCAATCGGGGGAGGAAACAGTGGGGAGCAGATCGCCCAGTCTCCGGTTAGGTGGGGAGTGAAGGATGTGATGAATTGGGCTTTTTCCGGAAATGTGGAAGCAAGGAAGTGAGTCTGGTGTTGACGGGGAGGAGGTTCCAGAGCTTGAGGGCACAGTCCGAGAAGTCCGGTCTTCTGGTTCTTTCCTTCCTGCACCAGCCGAGGTCAAGTATCGCACATATTTTTACTTCTGGTGGATCCTAGGACTCTGGAGATACAAAGTTTCTCAGTAAGGAACCTTGAGGGCAACAGACTTGTAGATGATGCTGCAGGATTTGAAGAGTATACAGGCTTGAAGCGGGAGACTGTGCAGTTCATGGAGTGTCGGGCGATGTGGTCAAATTTGCAATCTCATTTAATGTGTCGTGCCGTAGCATGTAACACACATCTCAGGGTTGCCAGGGTAATCGCCGGAAGGCCTTCCAGGAGGGCACTGCCACCATCCAGGTAGAAGATGGCCAAGGCTTGAAGAGCAGATTTGAAGTTTTTTTATGGGTGGAAGGGCTTCATTTTCCAAAGGAGAAAAGGTTGGTACCAAGCTGTTTGTGTCTTCCGTGCTATGTGCTACTTTAAGGACACTGGTCTGTAGATGTCAAACCTGAGGGACTGGTCACTGGTGGTCAGCTGAGGTATGAAGCCCTCGAGATTAATTGCCGAGAGCCAGGTCCGGATGTCACAGTGTTCAGTGGTGATGTTCAGCAGTAGGAATTCGGTCTTGGAGGAGTTGAGCTTTAGGCAAGCACTGAACATTCAGGACTGGATAAATGTGAGTCGGGCTTTGAGACTGTGGATGTCTTTGATTGAGGAACAGCAGCGAGTCATCCGCATATGATAGATGTGGATGATCTGTGGCGCCAGGAGGGTTCCGACATCCTGAAGGAATAATGGGCCCTAATGGGAGGTATTGAGCTTTGGCGCAGGGCTTAGTGCTGCGGTTATGTAGGAAGATGATGCTTTGGCCTAGCCAGAAACTAGCCAACAGCACAAGTCAAACAAGGAGTGCTACTAGAGATACTGGAATTTGGGGAAAGCCAGCCAGCAGGCTCTAATAGGCAGTGATCAGGATGTAGTCTACTGGGCGGCTCCAGCCATAGGCTAAACTCCCATTGAACCCCCATCCAACAAAGGAAAACAGTAATTGCAGAAATATTAGTATGTAACACAGGGAGCCTTTCCGTATTACTGTGGAGGGTTCACAGCTCCATGGAAGACATTTCATAGAACCATCGTTTCATACAGCAAGAGGAACAAGAATCCAGACGGGGATCTTGATCTGGGACGATAGTCACTTTTGCTGAATTTACAATCAGAACACCCAAATGAAGAGGTCCTAGAGACACGCAGACCAGATAAAAAAAACAATGCAGTTGCTTGCTACTGCACAAGATAACCTTCTTTCAAAAGCGGACCTGCTGCATTGCTTTGCAGAATTCAGTGATGAATGTGTCACAACTATGAAAAGACAACTCGACTTTAAAAAAAAAAAAAAGTTGACGGTATTTGTACCGCACACCGTCACCACAGCAGTGGTCCCCAGAGGCTCTGGCAGATCAAAAAGGAGCAAAGTCAATTGTAGAGCTAAAAGTAAGATTCGACAAATAAGGGATAGAGTTGACATAATTGAACATGCCATTCAATTTCTATCCAACAGAAGACACTAACGAGATGGGTGGATCTGGAAAACTAAGCAGTAACATTTGGAAAGATATGAGTGAGTTGGAGGCTATTTCAAGAAGGGAGAACATCAGGGTCAGAAATCTTAAAGAAGGCACAGAAGACATAATATGCAGCAGTTGTTTGCAGACATTTTGGGGCCTAATCCCTCTAATGGGCACTGATGCTTTTCTCTAACTACCGAACCAAAGACAAAATTCTCTTGTAAACTTGTAGAAAGGATCTGCTGTGTTTTGCGGGATCAGAAGTAGAACTTTACCAGCGTCTGACACCAACACCATTAGCCAAGAGATGAGACTTCATGAAAGCGACACAAGAATAGACAAATCAAGTAGAGATGGCCATTACCTTTTGACTGGTAATGGTCACTAAATGACTCCACACACTCATTTACCACTAAGAAAGAATGTGCACACCTATTAGGGATAGGCGTACACCAGGAGTGAATGAAAATCGCAAGTATAGACCGTCAGAGAACGGCAACTTAGCAATGTCCGAAGTCGGGAGAAAGAGGAGGCAAATCAGGAAAGGGGACTTATTCTTCATAGAATCAACAAACTCAATCTGCACCATGGTTAAGAGGGACAATTCACTCAATCTGCGATACATAATTGTCTGCAAGAAAGGGAGCAATGAATGCCGATGGGTCATGATTTAAGCTCTCCTATGATTGCTGGAGAGGTTTATCTACCCAACTTCTAGGGCGGTGGAGGGAAATTATGGCAGTAAGGGGTGTCCAGGCTATTGGAGAGCAGGGAGCTTCTCTCAAGATGATATTCAGACCAAAGGTGAGATCCACCATTAACACATCTAGTGTTATCTTAACTGTACATTGCAAATGTTTCTCATACTTACCTTTCATATTAGGGATGGTTGAGAATGGGGTGGACACTTGACCAAATGCAATGGTACCACAAATATCTGCAAGAAGTGCGATTTCTGGTGTTTATGTCCTTTAGATAAGATGTATGGTGGAGCAAATTGTTCAATGGAAAACGAATGCAATGCAGCAGCCTGTAGCCGCATACTGAAAGATCAATTGACTTTTTACGAGAGTGGGGTAATAACTTTGTTAGAACCGACCCACGTAACTGAAAATCAGTGCATTTCATCTGCACTAATGGGATGGTTAAGATAATCTCAATACAATTTGGGACTTCATCCCTTTATAAAATAAGCAAAAACCTGGGGACTAGTTTTCAGAAAGTAGCAGATATGGGACCCTAAGCCGGATAGACACCAGCCACAAACACACGGAGCAACAATGGCCTTGGCTAGAGTGGATGTGGAATTCTAACGTGAGGCATTGTGATACCATGAGGGAAAAACAGGACTGAAAGGATGGAACAAGTTACTTAACTGTAACTGTTGTTCTCCAGCATGGGTCTGGCATGGATTCACATGCTCACGAATATTCCCCGTCAGGCCGGGAATCCTCGGTATAGAAAAAATCAGTATCAGTTTCGTTTCTGATCTTTCTTTCTCAGTAGTAACCAATCACTGGTCTCTGGGTCATACTGCCCCCAGCCAATGACTGCCCTCTCCCTAAGCCCCACCCCTGGCAGCCATCCTCAGATTTGGTAGCACGTGAAGTGGCAGTATGACCAAGTGAAGAGCCGCAGAGGGGTAGGCGGGAGGGTTCGCATGTGAATCCATGCCAGACCCATGCTGGAGAGCAACAGTTACAGGTAAGTAACTTGTTCCTTCTCCAGCATGGGGTCTGGCATGGATTCACATGCTCATGAATATAAGAATACATAGCAGTATACACATGCACAACCACGGGAGGTGGCAAAAGGCTCAATATCAAGCAATACAACTCAACATTAAGCAACTCTTACCTCCTCACCACGCTCACCTTAGGCGAACAGGTTGCGCAGCACTGCCTGGCCGACTCTGGACTCCTCCCTGGATTCCCGGTCGACGCAGTAGAATCTCGTGAAGGTGTGCGTTGACCTCCACGTAGCAGCCCTGCAGATGTCGAGCAGGGGCACCCCAGACAGGAACGCCGTAGTAGTAGCGATCGCTCTGGCCGAATGGGCTCTCGGACGGCCGGGCAGCGGTCGGTTTGCCAACCGGTGATAGTGCATAATGCAGCCGGAGAGCCATCTGGAAATGGGAGTCTTCGAGAGAGCCTTCCCTTGATTCACAGGTCCAAAGTTCACAAACAGCTGTGATGTCTTCCGGAAACTCTTTGTGCGGTCCACGTAGAACTTCAGCGCTCTAGCTACATCTAGCGAGTGCAGAGTCCTCTCAGCCGGCGACGAAGGCGACGGGAAGAAAACTGGCAACACCAAGGGCTCGTTGAGGTGGAAGTCCGACGGCACCTTGGGCATGAAGGAGGGGTGCGTCCTCAGCACCACCCTCGTGTCGTGAAAAGTCAAGTATGGAGGCTTGCAAGACAGGGCCTGGATCTCTCCCACTCGTCGTGCAGAGGTGATGGCCAAGAGGAATGCTGTCTTCCATAGGCTCGAATGGGGGCCCCCCCCATGAGCCTAGTTAGTACCACGTTGAGCTCCCACGCCGGGGCAGGGGCCTTCACCGGCGGGAATGATAGGAACAGTCCTTTCATAAATTCCTTCACCAGACGATGAGACCACAAGGACGCCCTTCCTGTAGTTCTGGTGTAACGCGAGACGGCAGCCAGATGTACCTTGATGGAAGCGTGAGATAGACCAGCCTTGGCCAAAGACAGTGGGTACGGCAATACTTGAGGGGCCGTAATCCGCAGAGGGTTAATCTTCTGTGCCCGGCACCAGACAGAGAACCTCTTCCATTTGTGTCCGTAGCACTTGAGAGTTGAGGATGCCCTGGCCTTTGCAAGAACCTCTCTGCAGTCGGCCGGGATGTCGTATCCTCCAAACTCTAGTGCTGCAGGAGCCAGGCCTGCAAGTGACTCTGGTTCGTGATGAAGAATGGCGCCTCCTTCTCTGGAGAGAAGATCTGCGTCCGTCGGCAGCTTCACTGGTGTGGACGCTGACAAGTCCAGAAGGTCCGGGAACCAGATCTGCCTCGGCCACGCCGGTGCGACGAGGATCATCCTGCACCGGGACCTCTTGAGCTGGTTGACGAGCCGGAGTAGCAACGGCAACGGCGGGAATGCATAAAGTAACAGGCCGTCCCAGGGGAACGAGAAAGCATCGCCCATGCTCCTCGGTTGGGGAAACCTGCTGGCGAACCTCCGGCACTTGGAGTTCGCCGCCGTCGCGAAGAGATCGATCTGGGGTTCGCCCCATCGTCGGAAGAGTCGGTCCACTTGATCCTGGAGCAGTTCCCACTCGTGGCACGAGCGCAGCTCCCTGCTGAGTGAGTCGGCAATGGTGTTTTTATCCCTGCCAGATGAAAGGGTACCAGAAACATCCCTTGGGCGATGGCCCAATGCCACAGATCCTGGGCTTCCTTGGACAGGGCAGGGGATCTGGTGCCGCCCTGCTTCCGAATGTAAAACATCGTGGTGGTGTTGTCGGCGAAGATCCTCACCACCTTGCCCTTGAGGGATGGAAGGAAGGACCCGAGGGCCCAGAACACTGCGCGGAGCTCCAAGATGTTGATGTGGAGAGTCTTCTCCTCCGAGCACCAAAGGCCTCTCGCGTGAAGACCCCCGGTGTGCGCTCCCCAACCTTCCAGGGAGGCATCCGTCGTCACCGTCACCTGGTGGGCCGGGGCTAGGAAGCCTGTTCCCGCTGTCAGATGAGCGCGGCCACCCCACCATCTTATCGCCTGACGGAACGTTTCGTCGAGCGAGATCCTGTCCTCGAAGCTGCCCGTCTGGATCCAGTGGGCGTCGAGGAATTCTTGCAAGGGCCGCATCCGAAGTCTGCAATGGGGCACCAGATAAATGCAGGAGGACATCATTCCAAGGAGGGACTTGATAGACCTCACTCTGGCCACATCCGTGGCCAGTAGACGTTGCACCTTTCCTAGGATGGTCCTTATCCTTTCCTCCGACGGTGAGGCCCGCCGCGCCACTGTGTCGAGCTGTGCTCCCAGAAACAGGGCGACTTGCGACGGGACCAGGTGGGATTTTGGAAAGTTGATGGAGAACCCCAGGTCCGTGAGCAGCTGGACGGACTTCGCAGTGTGTTCCACGGAGAGCTCCCTTGTTCTTGCCCGTATGAGCCAGTCGTCCAGGTAGGGGTAGACGTGGATCCCCTGCAGGCGCAGCCGCGCCGCCACCAATGCTAGGCACTTGGTGAACACCCTGGGCGCCGATTTTAATCCGAACGGGAGGGCCTTGAACTGGTAGTGCTGCCCTTTGACCACAAACCTGAGGAACTTTCGGTGCCTCTTTAGAATAGGGATGTGGAAGTAAGCATCCTCCAAGTCCAACGACAACAGGAAATGGCCCTCCTCCAGCTGTCCCAGCACGTGCTGGAGGGTGATCATCCGGAACTTCTGTGCCTTGATGTATTTGTTTAGTCGTCGCAGGTCCAGGATGGGACACCATCCTCCTGTCTTCTTCCTCATGAGGAAGTATCTTGAGTAAACTCCGGAGCCCCGAAGCCTCTTCGGGACGAGCTCGATGGCACCTTTCCTGAGCATCGCCCGTACTTCCAACAGCAGTTGAGGGACGTGATTTTCCTTCCTGGCCACGGGAGGAATGCGGGGGCACCTCTTCTGGAACTCGAGGGCGTGCCCCAGGGCCAGGGCGTCCAGCACCCAACGGTCAGTGGAGATGGACTCCCACACGCCGACGAACTTCGTCAGCCGGCCTCCCACCGGGGTGCTTCGGCGGGGGCCTGACCCGACGGACGGTTCAATCTTGCTTGGAGGCCGCTTTGCCTCCTTGACCACCTTGGCGACGACGGCGGGATCCACCTGACTTGCCGCGTCCCCTGTAGGCCTCCTGCGATGAAGACCTTGCCGCTTGACGGTAAGTAGAGGAGCTGCTGCCGGCTCCCTTGGAGGCACCCTGTCTGCCTCCGGAGGTCCGAAAGGATGGCCGTCGCTGTTGGAGCACACCCAGTGCACGGGCCGTTTCCGTCTTGATCGCCTGAAGGGATTCATCAACCCCCTTGCCAAAAAGGTTGTTCCCATTGAAGGGCATGTCCAAAACCTTGGTCTGAATGTCCTGGCGGAAATCCGTCGCCCTGAGCCATCCTCCTCGTCTCAGGCAAACGCCGTTGCCCAACTGACGGAAACCGGTGTCGGCGATGTCCGTAGCCACCGTAATGGTGTGGTCCGAGGCAATCTCACCTTCCTGCAAGATTTCCAGGGCCTCAGCCCTCTTGGCATCCGGAAGGAAGTCCAACAGAGGGGCGATCTTGAACCACAACACCCTGTCTTAGCGGGCTACGATGGCCAGGGCGTTGGCCGCCTTGATGGTCGTCGCTGCGGATGAGATGACCCATCGTCCCATCGCATCCAGTTTCCTACCCTCGCCGTCCGGAGGGGAGGTTGAAATCGAGGCCGATGCCCCCCCGCTTTCTTCTTGGCTGCCGCCGAAACGACCGAGTCCGGGGTAGGTTGTGCCCTAAGGCACAAGGGGGCAGCGTCGGGGACCCGGTACTTCTTCTCGTACTGGTCCCTCTTGGCAGGAGCCGTGGCAGGGTTCTTGAGGAGGGCGAGCCCCTCATCCCAGATGTCATCAAGTAGCGGTACAGCGAGGACCGTCTTCCTTTTAGCCTCTCGCCGTTGGTAAAGGAACCCCTCCTCCTTTTCCTCGGGGCAGAGCTGGAAGAGCTCGGATGCCCTGGAGATCATTGCATGGAAGGATCCAATCTCGTCGGGCGGGGACGCACGGGCAGGGGGCGATGGGGGACACGTCCCGTCGTCGCCTCCGTCGTCATCCGTACCCGTCGTAGTCGTGTCCATGCCTGTATCATCCCCGTGGGTAGTGGACCGAGGGGAAGGCAGAGAAGACCGCAGAGGCGGGAGAGGAGGCCTAGGATGCGTCCTCCTCTTAAGCGGTGGGCTCCCCGAAGGTCCTGGCTCCGGATCCTCCGTCAGGTCTGGCTCAGGCTCCTCCGTCGGGGGAAGGGGCAACCTAGTCCTCATCTCCGAGCATAAGGACTGGATGGCTGACAAAATGGCCGCCAAGGTGTCCTGCGGCGCCGGAAACAACGGGAGCAAAGGCTCTTGAGGAGCCTCGTCTGCGTCACCGTCGCCCTCGTCGGGATCCCTCCCGATGGGCTGGGTCTCCTCCACGACTTGGATGAGCGCCTCTTCAGAGGTCGTGTCCGTATCCACGACGGCCACCACCCCCTGCCCTGGGTCTTCTCGATGGGCCTGAAAGACGACTCCCTCCGCGATGGCAGGGAGACTCTGGTACCTGAGGGCGCCTCCGCTGGTGTAGCCTCCACAGGCTGAGCCAGGGCCGCGGCAACAGCCTCAATCGAGGTCCTAGCAGGGTGAATCACGGCCAACGTCACCTTCTGTACGCCTGGGGCCTTCACCTTCGGGGGAGGGTCCGAGCCTCGCTCCCCTTCTGCCGGAGTCTTCGAGATCTACCGGGGCCTCTCCAGAAGCTTCGCCGGGTTCTCGGACTTCCTCTTACCCGAGCCAGAGCGTTGGCTCGTGGTCGATGGCGCCGGGGAGGGTGCGCCCTGCCTGGCAGGTAAGGAGCCCGACTGTTCGGCGCTCCCGGTGCCCACGGACTCGCGGTGCTTAGCCTTTTGTTGGGCCCCCGTCGCCGGAGCACCCTCACAGGACTTAGAAGACCGCTCAGACTTCTTCTTCTCGCCTGGCAGGCTCTTACCTTCCAGCCAGTTGGCGAGACGGAGGTGGCGATCCTTCATGGTCCGCTCCGACATGTTTCCACAAAACGCGCAGTCCTTTTCCTTGTGCGTCTTGTCCTCGTGGAGACAGTAGAGGCATAACGAATGCTCGTCCTCCTTGAAAACGTTCTGAAGCTGGCATCCAGGGCAGGTCCTGAATAGCTTCCCGGGCGTCAAGCTCCCTTTCTCCTGGGCCATGTCCGGGGTAGGCCTCGGAACTTCTGGAATCCTCCAAAAGCGTAACTCGACGAAATCTTCACCCTCGAGGGGCGTAGAAAACTCCGAAACATATCCCCGTTGATCGGAAGTAGCAACGGTGGAGCTTGAAGCTCTTTTGACCGAAAAAATGAGAAAATCTCCGGAAAAAAGCGCGAAAACGCAGCAAAAGCTCGAGAGCTAAGCACGAGGACTCCCAACACTTGAACGTGCGGTAAAAATCTGAGGATGGCTGCCAGGGGTGGGGCTTAGGGAGAGGGCAGTCATTGGCTGGGGGCAGTATGACCCAGAGACCAGTGATTGGTTACTACTGAGAAAGACCGATCGGAAACAAAACTGATACTGATTTTTTCTATACCGAGGATTCCCGGCCTGACGACGGGGAATATTCATGAGCATGTGAATCCATGCCAGACCCCATGCTGGAGAATACACCTTTTTCACTGTGGTATGTAAAACTTATACCGGAAATGATTATATAAGGGTAAGTGGGTCATTTAAATCTATGATTGAGAAAGCAGAGATCGGATCCATCACCCTATTTGATCATGCTCCAGTTACATTTTATGTAACTTTAGCACCTCCAAGAACCAGGAAATGCAGGTTTGTATTCAATCATGACATCTTGAAAGACCCTGTTCATAAGAAAGAATTTGAAGAACCACATAAAAACCTTTTTTAGTTAACGTACCACAACAAACGAATGAGGGGATTACTTGGGATGAGTTTCAGGAAGTGATCGGGGGCCAGGACAACTGAAAGGGTACGCCAAGCTCCCTTACTCGAAGGTAGGTTACATAAAGAACCAATTGTCAGAATTTTAACATAAGCAAATACATTCCAAGGGAAGCTGGGGTAAACTTAAGAGGATCAAAACTCAAATGAATGTACTGAATTTGAATAAATCAGAATTGTTGCGATTACAACTTAAACAGAAGTAATATGACCAGGGTAGTAAAGTCGAAAAACTGCTGACACTGATGCTAAAGGGAGCACACATTAGAAGTACAACCAGGGAATAAGATCAAACTGGCCAACCGGTGACAGAGGAAAGGTTACGAAAAAACATCGAAACGATCTATACAGAAGGTGTGCCACAAATTTCAAAAGATAGATACCTACATGATGTGCAGCTCTACACTCCATCTAAGGAGAATGCCTTAAAATTAAAAGAGGATATTACCCCGAAAAGGTGGTCAAAGCCATCAAAATACTAAAACCTAAAAAGGCCCCAGGACCTGATGGATATACAGGGAGTTTTTATAAAAATGCTCTGTAAGTGAACTAACTCCAGTTTAGACAAGACTATGTAACTCATTTAAGACCACTGGTACAATCATGGATAGTATATTAGAAAACATGGAAATGAACCCCAACCATGTGGGTCAGATAGATCTATTGCACTGATAAAACTGATAAAAACAATGTAAAATTCAATAAAAGAATTCTAGCTACTAGATTAGAGAATTTGTTGTCAGATTTGGTTCATTCGAATACATTAGCCTTCATCAGAGGAGCCAGACATTGATAATATCTACAGAACTGCTCGGCTGATTGAGAAGGGAAATAGAAGAAACATCCCCTTTGTCTTGGTGCCTCTCAATGCTGAGAAAGTATTTGATCCTGTAAATTAAATTTCCTATTTGGGACACAGCAGAGGCTAAGAAAAGGGATTGTTAGGGATCATCAGAGCGAACAACAACTTCCCAAAAGCTTAAGTAAAATCAACAGGGTACACTCATATCAGTAGAGGAACAAAACTTTGCTTCTGCAGTCACCTCTAATTTTCGCGTGCTACTATTAGCCTGCAGAGTTCGGGCCAATGATTTAATTTGAGGCATTCCCTTTGGATGTGGGCAACACAAATTATGCATTGTGGCTGATATTCTGGTTTCCTTTACGTCTCCAGTAAAATCACTTCTTCGCTTGCTTCATTAGCTATAGCGTTACCATGAGGAAGGGGCATTTAAAATTAATTTAACAAAGTCGGAGGTTTTCTGCTCAGGATGTGAAGTAGCAAAATTAAAAAAGAATATCTTCCCAATGGGCCCCTAAATTAATCACATATGCCGGGAGTCAACATTACTAACAGCAGATGTTTTCGTTTTCTCTTGGATTAAAAGAGTAGAAGTTGTTTTACTCCAATTATTGTATCTCTTTCAGGAGCTATAAGTGATGGTCTCAAAATACACAGCCAAAATATGGTTTGGAAATGCATATGGGTCGGGAAGAGAGATGGTCAACAGCACTATTAAAGGGTTTACCTCTTCCAGATTTTGGTACTATTAGAATTCAGTTCAGTGATGGATCATATTTGAATGGGTTAAACCATAGGCACTGATGGATCATGCAGAGGTGGGCCAATCATTAATGGAGCTAAAATTAAAATAAGGACAGACCAAGGACAATCTATGGTGCAATATGATCATTGGCACTTTATTTAAAACTACTGTCTGAGGAGAGAGACTTTCAGAGTGTTAATATGTTATTCCTAAGGCAACAGCTCACTCTAGTAGTGAGAACAGGAGAAGCGGGCAGTCTCTACTGCACATGACTGCATCAGACTAACATACGTCTGGCCTTTTATTATATTGTATGATCTGGGATATCCTTATTAACAAATATAGGCCTCAGCAACTTCCCATCCGCTTGGACGCCTCATTCAACAGAATCTGCAATTTACACCAGCATTTTGATATAAATATTTCGTAAAGGAGGGTCGGGTGAGGCAGGGAGAGGTGGATGTGTGACTTTTTAAGGAAGAGGTGGTTACATTTTAAGATAGACTTGGGATTGTTGAGCCTAATCAGTTATGTTAATTGCAGATAAGGTGCTGGGTGTTTAATAGAGAACAAATTAGAGACCGTGAGGAAATTCACAGATTTCGAAACTCTGGCACTTTCAAACACAGGCCCAAAGAAACTAGTTTCTTTATTGAAATAAGTGTTCAAGTCACTCGGCCCACGGCCAAAATGGGGCTATGCGAAAGCCTGGGAAAGAAGGTTACACAGGCAATGATGGGGAAGGAGGAGTAAGGGTTGGGGGGAGAGGAGTTGGAAAGAGGTCTGGTAGCAAATTCGAGAAATGTGCTATTTAATTGGAAATCTTGTGCAATCAAAACATCAGAATATTCCAAGCCCAGTCGGCTCAGTAGCTGGTAGGGTAGTGGGCTGCTGGCTGACTAAATTCACACGTGAAAATTAGCCATGCGTCACATTTAGGTAAGTTGGTGACGATAGAGCCACGCGTCACATTAGCTGTTTATCCTGCTACACCCAGAAGCACACTTTGTCTTTGATATTTCTTGAGGTGCAGAGAGGGGCTAGTGGGTTTAGCCAAAGTCTTTGCATTTGGAGGAACATGTGGGAATGGCTAGTGTGTTCAGCATGGAGGGGGGGGTGGGAGCGACCAGTGTATTGTACTGGAAAATTGGAGGGTACCAATGAGTTGCAGCTAGATGAGCTGCACAGACACTTGGAAGAATGGTGAGAGCAGCCAATGTTCTAACCTCCCCTGTTCCCCTTCAACATACCTCCCAAGTACTATACACGCCCATGGGCTAGCCAAATTACACATAAACACACAGCAACTTGACCAACATTGGCATACAACAAACAATCCCAGGCACTGGACCTTACCCCTACGGATACAAGCCAGTGAACAAAACCATAACTACCAGCCAAACTAAAGATGTAACACGCAAAACACGCACTCAACACAACAAACACCCTCATACAACAAACAACCCAGGCACTGGACCTTCCCCTTACAAATACAACAAGCCAGCGTGCACAATCAAATTACCGGCCAAACTACACATCAAACACAATGAGGTAAGTACCATGAACTCAGTCAATACATAGGCCCAAAGAAACTCACACACTTTTAGTTATAGTAAAATAGACAAGCATTTTATATACACAAGGCAAAGTTATATTCAGTTATGTAAGTAATATTTAAACTAATCAACACAATAGAAAACATCAGCAACACTTTCAGGCGAGTAAACCAATAGCAATGGATTGTACCAGTCAGGAACACATTTCAATGATAGTTCAATTCACTTATTAAAGTCACTCAGACAATGTTCTGTTGTAAGGAAAAATGGTTATTCAGCACCAGCAATTGCAATATACAATACAAATTAGTTTTATTCCGACACAAAGCCATAAAACAAAAAATAATTTCATCAACATTAACCCTTTAGGTGCTAAGGACAAGGTATCTCGTCCTCAGCACTACGTTTGCAGTACTGAGGACGAGATACCTTAGCACTTACCTTTGGGGGGGAGGGGGAGGGTTGGACTTCCGTGCCTGGGGGGTGGCTGTCATGACGTCGGCGCACGCCACATGCGCCAACGTCATCAGGAAATATTTACATGCTGAAGCCGTTAGGCTATAGCATTTAAATATAGCAGACACGCTTTTGCGTGCTGCTCGGGCATTTTCTGCCCGATGTGCATGGGAGAGGGAGCATTGGAAAGGGGAGACTCTACCCTCCCACAAGCAGATTGCTGGTCGAGGATCGTTCTATCCTCGACCAGCAATCCCACTGGCCCACCAGGGAATTGATTTGGGGGGTGGGAACCCCACCAAGGGAAAAAAAAATGCCACAATGGATTGCATTCTTTGGGGGCAGATGGGTGGGCCCCCAAGGAAGCCAAAAAAATGAAAAGGCAAAAAGACACTGGGGCATTGGGGGCAAGCCCTGTGCTTATGGGCGAGCCCCTTGCCCCCAGAAAGCCCCCCAGGGAAAGGCATATTTTTGCTGCTTCCCTGGGGGGGGGGGTCAAAATTGAGGTTCTGACACCGTTTTGCCACCCCAGGGAAGCACCAAGGAACACTAGGCCACCAGGAATATGATCTTGGGGTGGGGGCGGGGCAGGCCAATCAGCTCCCCAGGGCCAGAAAATGCCAACCAGATGGCATGATGTTTTGCCTTCTTTGGGGGTTGCTAATTACTGCTAATTACCATGTACTGTGCCTTGTAACTTGTACTAAGTGCCCTTTTACTCCTGGGTCCGGAGCGCTATATAAATAAAATAAACAAACAAACAAATTAGTGCTGTTTTGCACCCATTTGCCCCCAAGGAAGGCAGAACAACACGGGGTAATTTTGCCAGAGGCACACTAGGGAGCATCAGGAGGCTGGCCCTACGCCTGTAGGACAAGCCCCCTCAGGAATCCCCCCCATGGAGGGGCAGATTATTTCTGCTTCCCTGGGGGCAAGATTAAGGGTCTGGTCCCATTTTGCCAAACCTGGAAAGCAGTAAGGAGCACTAAGCCACCAGGGAAAAGATTTTGGGTGTTGGCGGGCTGTTGGACCCATTGCCTGGGGCAGTACACCTGGCCGTCCTGGATCATGGGTAGGTCTATGTTACAGCTTTTCCCTCCGTGGAGAGATGGGGACCCTGTTGGGGCTCCCTGGAACCACTGCTGGGCTTTGGGACAGTCAGCTCACATGGGAGACAGGTGCCCAAATATGACCGCAGCACCCCCGACCATCCTGGAGCTCTGGCCATTTAGCATTACAGCTTTTCCCACCAGGGAGGGAAGGGAGTCCTGGCGGGACGTCCAATGACCGCCGCTAGGCTGAGGGGCGGTCGATCCATGTGAGATGGGGTAGCACTCCTGGCTGTCCTAGAGCTCTGGCTGGGCTGCGTTACAGCTTTAAGATCCGGGGAGGGATGTCCACCTGCAACCGCCGATGAGAAGGGGTGGTCGACCTATGTGCGAGGCAGACGCCCAAGGTCGGTGGCAGCACCCCTGGTCGCCCTAGAGCTCTGGCTGGGCTGCATTACAGCTTTTTGCTCTGGGGAGGGATGGGGACACTGCAGGGGCTCACTGGGAATGCCGTAGGGCCTGGGGACAGGCGACCCACATGTGAGACAGGCGCCCAAGGCCGGGGGGCAGTACCCCCGGTTGTCCTAGAGCTATGGCCATGCCACGTTAAAGCTTTGGCCTCCAGGGAGGGACGGGGACTCTGCCGTGGCTCCTTGGGACCACAGCTGGGCCTGGGGATGTGCAACCCACATGGGAGACAGGTGCCCAAGGACATGAGCAGTGCCCTCTGCTGTCCTTGAGCTTTGGCCATGCCATGTTACAGCTTTTCTTTCCGGGGAGGGACGGGGAACCTGCCAGGTCGCCCGATAACTGCCGCTAGGCTGGTGGGCAGTCTACCCACCTCTGGCCATACCAGAGCTCTGGCCCTGCTGTGTTAAAGCTTTTCCCTCACGGAAGGGATGGGGACCCTACCGGAGCTCCCTGGGACCACCACTGCGTTACATACTTTCCTTCAGGGGAGGCATGTGGACCTTGCTGGGGCTCCCTGCGACCGTCGCTTGACTTGTGGACAGTCGACCCACACTGGAGATGGGCCCCGAAAGGCCGGAGGCAGTACCCCCAACCGTCCTGGAGCTATGGCTGCGCTGCATTACAGCTTTTCCCTCCGAGTAGGGACGGGGACCACAACGGATCCCCCCATAACTGCCGCTGGACTTGGGGACAGTCGACCCACATGGTAGAAACGCCCACAAGGCCAGGGGCAGCACCACTGGCCACCCTGGAGCTTTGGGCGTGCCGCATTACAGCTTTTTCCTTTGGGGGAGGGACGGGGACCCTGCCGAGTTGCCCCATGACCACCGTTGGTCTGGGGAGCAATCAAACCATGTGCAAGGCTGATGCACAAGGCTGGGGGTAGCACCCCTGGCTGCCCTAGAACTCTAGCTGGGCTTCGCTACAGATTTACCCTCCGGGTAGGGATGGTGACCTTGCCAGGGCTCCCTGGGACTGCCGACCCACATGGAAACAGGCACTCAAGGCAGGGGGCAGCACCCCTAGCCTACCTAGAGCTCTGACTGGACTGGACATCCGGGGAGGGATGTGGACCTTGCCGGGGATCCTTGGGACAACGGCTGGGCGTTGGGGTGGTCAACCCACATGGGAGACAGGCGCCCAAGGCCGGGGACATTACCCCCAGCCACACTAGAGCTGTGGCTGGGCTGCGTTACAGCTTTTCCATCTGGGGAGGCATATGAACCCTGCAGGGGTTACCTGCGACTGCCTATGAGATAGGGGGTGGTCAACCGATGTGCGAGGCAGGCGCCCAAGTCTGCAGCACCCTCAGTCATTGTAGAGCTCTGGCGGGGCTGCATTACAGCTTTTTCCCCTGGGGGGGGGGGGGGATGGAGACACTGCAGGTGCTCACTGGGAATGCTGCTGGGCCTGGGGACAGGCGACCCACATGAGAGACAGGCGCCAAGGGCAGGGGCAGTACCCGACTGTCCTGGAGCTCTGGCCATGCTGCATTACAGCTTTTCCCTCCAGGGAGGGATGGGACCCTGCCAGGTCATCCGATGACTGCCCTGGGCAGGGGAGCAGTCTACCCACGTGCAAGGTACACCCCCAAGGCCAGGGGCAGCACCCTCAGCTATCCTAGAACTCTGGCCCGGCTGCGTTACAGGTTTTCCCTCCAGGCAGGGATGGGGACTCTGCCGCGGCTCCCTGGTACGGCTGCTGGACTTGTGGATGGTCGACCCACATTGAAGACAGGTGCTCAAGGCCGGGGGCAGCACCTGGGCTGTCCTGGTACTCTTGCCGTGGCACGTTAGAGCATTTACCTCCAGGGGGAGATGGTGACCCTGCCACGACGCCCTGGGACTGCCGCTGGACTTTGTGACGGTCGCCCCACATGGGAGACACGCGCCCAAGGCCGGTGACATCACACCCGACCATCCTGGAGCTCTGGCCTGGCTGCGTTACAGGTTTTCCCTCTGGGGAGGGATGGGGACCGTGCCGGGACTCACTAGGACCGCCGCTGGACTTGTGGTCGCTCGACCCACATTGGAGACAGGCACCCAAGGCCGGGGGCAGCACCCTTGGCCGTCCTGGAGCTTTTGGAGTGCAGCGTTACAGCTTTTTCCTTTGGGGAGGGACTGGGACCATTGAACTAACGACAGTAAGCCACTTGGCATCTTTCTTTTAGCAAGGATTTGTTGCACGGTGTGGTGAATAGGTGTACCTGCGGGTGGCCCCACCTGATGAAGATTTTTCTCATTCTACTGCCACTCATAGTTGTCAAGCCCTAACCTGCCGAGTCTGTCCGCCTCCAGGTTGGACTTCCCTGGGAGGTGGACTGCCGAGAGGTAAATGTTGTTAGATAGTGTCCACTCCCACATGTCGATGGACAGCCTGCAGAGGGAAGGCGACCTGGTGCCCCCTTGCTGGTTTCTGTAATACATACATGTGGAGATGTCTGAATGCAATCCGACTTGTTGCCTACAATGGGGAGGAACGCTTTGAGCGCAAGCCAGATAGTCATCATCTCGAGCAAGTTGATGTGCTCCAGTTGTTCCTGCATTGACAGATTCCGTGGACAGTGGTTGTCCAGGGTAGCCACCCATCCGTCCCGGGACAGAGTCCATGGTAATGGTGACCTTCGGTAGTGGCTGTCTGAACGGCCTCCCCACTAACAGGTTGGCCTCTGTCCTCCACCATGAGAGATCCTGGTGCAGATGCCGTGGGCTGACTAGAGCCACTTCGGAGCCTGTTTCCCGATTCCAAAAGGTTGAGAAATGTAGCTGCAGCCTCCTCATTCTGAGCCTTGTATGCATCACCGCCAGGAGACAAGCTGCATTATCCCAAGCCTCTGTTGGTACCCCCATGCCGAAGTTACTGGTCTGCTGAGGAAATGCACAATGGGCCACTTGATTGCTGAGATCTGGTCTTCCGAGGGGAAAATCCTCTTTATCCTTGTATCCCAAATTAGTCCCAAGAAGGCTAAGGACTGCGTGGCAAGTAACTGATTTCTTGAGGTTGATTCGTATAGCATGTGGATTAGGCTGGCTGCCGTGCGCTGGACTCCCTCGGAAGACTCAGCTCGCATGAGCCAGTCGTCGAGGTATGGATAAAGGGGGTGGACTTCTGCTCTGAGCAGGGCTGCCATTGCATTCATTAACCTTGTAAAGACCCTCAGGGGTGAATTTAGGCCCAATGGGAGGACCTTGTATTCGAAATAAAAAGCCCATGATCCTGAACCGGAGGAAGGAACGATGGGGCTCCCAAATCGGGACGTGCAGGTAAGCATCCTTCAGATCCAGGGAGCACATTCTGTCTCCCCCACAGTGTTTCCGCTATCAGTTCTGGCGTAACCATCTTGAACTTTTGAAGAGGTAGGGAAATGTTCAAAGTTGACATGTCCCGTACAACTCTCAGGTAGCAAAAAAGGTAGCAGGTGCTCCTCTCCAGAAAGAACATGGCATGATAATCTGTTCTGAGATGAGAGTTTGCAGCACACGCTTTTTGCTCACTGTACCTTTCACAGATGGGTAATATCCATTTGCATATCAGTCATTGTCCCGCCCACATGGGCAGTCCAGCACCGAAATGCTGGGGCAATTCCTCTCTGAACATGAGTACCAACAGCAACCCCATACACGTGTTTCAGCCGTGTTGGGCCTCATCAGTGAGGTGAAGCTGTGCCTCTCTGAGCACAGGGAGTCCACGTCTAGTTGCCCTAACCTGTTTTTTTCTGTATGGCAAACATACATGAATAGAAGCCCATGCCTTGCTGAGAGAGGCAGGAACCTCCTCCACTGCCTGACCCACCATGAGCGAGCGGATCTCTGCCAGAAGAGTTGCCGTCTCAATCTGTGGGGGGAGAGGAGATGGAGGTTTCGGCAGGCAGAAACCAGAGGAAACCACAGAGAATCCATGGGTCCACGAACCTTGCCCGCCAGGAATGAATGTGAAGGGCAAGCCTGCCACCCACCAGAGAACCGTTTCTTTCCTTCTGAGGCTGGTGCCTGGGAGGGGGACTGGGAAGAACCCCACGTGCAATGATTTGTGCTGGCTGGGCGGCTTGTCCGGCTACCTAGAGCGACGCTCCTGGAAGCGACTGAAACCGCCAACGGTACGATCTCTGTCAGAGTGTGGGTGACTCGGACTATAGCTCTTGGGCGCGCGGCCTAAGTTAAAATTGCAAGGGACTTCTCTGTTTTGGAGCCGTTTTTCTTTTTATCAAGCTCCTCGTCTGCAGATGAATTAAACAAATCTCCCCCTCGAATGTCAGGGTGAGAATGTACTCCTGCATATCAAGGTTAAACTTAGTTGCCTTAAGCCAAGCTGTCGCCCTCATATCGGTGGCAACACAAATAGCCCTGCATGCGATGTCCATATGTGCCACTGTCGACTTCATGGTGTCCTGGGCTACTATCTTAGCCTGTGCCAGACCCGCCTTGATTCTGAACCGGACTGTGGTTCGGAAGCTCAGGATGAAACTCTGCAATCTCCCGCTATAGCTTTTGGTTTACCGCAGCTAGCATGGCGTAACCATTAACCTGCCGCAGGTGGAGTGTAGCATCAGAATATATCATTTTGTCATGGGCCTCTAGGAGGTTTTCTTCCTTGCCAAGGAGGGCCAGTGTAGACATGGAGGTTTGCGGCTTTGCAGAGAACGAGGTCGCCGCTATAACCCAAAGAGTGAGGTTGCAGGTGCACCGACAGCACAAGGGAGTCTCCCTCCGGCTACGATATTTGGCATCTAGGTGCTTGTTTGTAGGCTGTGTAGAGTGGGCTTTTACCCAGCACTTCTTTGCCAATGACTCAACATCTTTCTGCAACAGGATACCAGTTTTAGTGTATGACCGGATGGTAAGCACCTAAGCCAAACCCCCACCTCCGGTTGCTCAGCCTGTGGCTGTGGAATCCCAAGTATTCTGCCACGCCGGCCAGTCTTTCATGGAAGGCCCTAGCTGAGGAGGAGGTTTCTTGATCCTCTTCGTCATATGTGTCCCCCGCTGTGTCCTGCAGGTCAGGGCATGCTGGTGGAGTGCTGGAAGGTGCTGCGGGCGGTTGTGGTGAGCTGATGGGCTGCGCCGGAGGCAGCGTCTGGGGCAGCACCTGGAACGGAGCCGCCTTGACGATCTGTGCTTGGGGTATCACGGGAACCTGGGCCCTTTGCTGGTACCTGTGTATGAACCACGGTAGTCGGTTGATGGGGGCCAGGGGGAGCATGTCTTGGAAGACCTCTCTAATTATGGTCTCTATTTGAGGAGACCTAATGAGCATGCAGAACCTTTTGATGAATCTGTCCTTGCATGCTGGTGAGGAGCTTACTTGCAGGGGTGCGGGTTCTTTGGACTTGTGCCTGTTGCTGTGATCTAACTGCCCCTTGCCTCAGGTAACTGAGGTCTGTGAGACCTGCGTGGAAGCAGTTGGGTATGCGGTGGACCAAGTGACCGGTGTTGACCAATCCCACCTTGGCGGGCGTTCCGATGCCTGCGCACTGTAATGGAAATGCTCAGGATGCACTGCCATTTTGTCTGGCCTGGGAGGCCATTTTGTCTGGTACTGCGCCACGTGCTTGCTGCCTGACGACTATCGTACTGGAACCAGTCTCCGCCTGCTAGCATGACTGTGAAGGCTCGGACCTTCCCTGCACCTCATGCAAGGGGCTGGGAGGCAGAGTGCCCTCATCCATGTTGCCCAGTATTAGGGCTAAGCCCCTGGGGGAGATCCCGGGTAGAAGAGCCTTGCGGGCCCTCAGTTGCGGAACCGGGTGGATCCTTAGACCCCCTCAGCCATGTGGCAGGTAGCTCGCAGAGCCTCAGTTCCCTTGCTGGTAGTAGGACCTGAAAGGCCCCTCCTGCATGGACGCTTTTGTTAGGGAGAATTCTCATTTATGGCTAATTTCCCTTACCTAGTGAGCTCCTCAGCAGCTTTGCTGGATTTCTGGGGTTTATTTTTTCCACCTGATAAGAGTTGAACCTTTTTCCCCACTCTTACATGCTTTTTTCCATGTCTATGTCTACTGTTTGTGTGATCTTGGGCTCTGGAGCCACATCACTCCATAAGCCCAACTCTTTATGTGTGTTACAGAGCACCTTCAGTGCAGTGACACAGGGTTGTCTAAGACTTCCCCATGACTCAATTTTTCTGTACTGTCCCCCAGAAACATGTAAAGTTGCCATTAACTTTATATAGTCACTTTAAACTGCAGACCCAGTACACCCCATCTTACATGGAGTATTGGAAGGGGTTAATTCCTACTCCTTTTTGGCTGCGCCTCAGAGTTTTGTTTCGCTCCCTTAACAACAAGACTTGGCTGGTGGCAGTGGTACCTACCTTATCTTTTCTACCGCGATTATATTATATACACGTGGTACTGTTTTAGGCTATTGTAACTTAAACCCGCTTGACCAAATACTTTTTAATTTGGCTCCGGTTGGGTTCTATCGCCATTTCTTTTTAAAAAAATCTTTCTTGTGTTTTACTTTGCGCAGGAAACCAGGTTTGCCTTCTTTGTTCGCCGACCTTTGGCGGGCTTCTGTCCAGAAGCCCTCCTTTGGCGTCTGGGTGTCTAGAGGGGTAAATGTGAGGGAGGGGTTTAGTCACCCCCTGCACAGGGTCTCCTTGGAGACCCAAGTTGCACTTTGTGTCGATTGGCTAAGGTGGTTGTCCGGGCTGGACAACACCCCTGCTGAGTGATTGACAGCCAGGCTGTGTGAATGGGGGATTTTGGCATAAAAGGCAGGACTCTTGGGCTGGCAGTCAGAGTCGCCACTGGAACTGCAAGGAACCGAAGAGAAGCAGAGAAGAAGATGGGTGCTGCACTCCCGAGTCCCGGTGAAGCCCTGCTGCAGTCCTGAGCTATCTACCCTTCAACGACAAGAGAAGATCCAGCCCGGAGTCTTCTTCCCTTGAGCCCGGTGGGATCAACCAGCTCATCTTTCTTCAACCAGAGAATCCTCTTCTGGGTCGAAATCACTGCACAGTGTGCAGTGGTCCGGATAGCCATCCGAAGAACCCTCTCCAGATTTAAAGGAGCACACCTTTTATTCACCGTTGCTTCGCTGCTGCTGGCCTCATCCCTGGGTAGTGCAGATCGCTCCAGACGTCGTCCTTGTCCCCACGACTGAAGCTCCAGGAACCGTGAGTCTGCAGGAACTACCAGGAACAACTGGCGTAGCACCAGCTTTTCTTTAAATGAATCAGGTACTGTGTCCGACTACGAGGAATTGGGGTCAACCCTTTCTTCCTCACCCAAGGTTCGTCCTTGTCTTCCATCCCTCCTATATCTTTTGCTTCCCTTTTGACAACATCCAAGTACTCCTCTCAATCTCGAATCGCGAACTGTTCTAACCTTGTGATCCTCGACAACAGGACCCCTGTTCCATTTGACACTGGCACAGGCCTATTGACTTTTCTATGTTTTAGAAAGTATCCTCTGATTCGATCTGCCTTGACAAAAGTATTGCCTATGATATTTACCCCCAGCCCTCTTGTGTTAATTCATGTGCTAAGTGCGTTCGACTTCGGTAACATTTCTTCTCGCGGGTATGCCTTTCTTTCGTAAGACCGAACTGCAATTACTGTCAAAAAGTGATCGCGTATTAACCTACGGTAACAATTTTGTTTCACAACACCTGTCTGTCAAAATCCTATGTACTTACCTTGAATTGATCTGCTCAAGGGGAATTGGTTGTGTGTAGTATATTTGAAGTGTGGTTTTAATTTAATAGAAGTGAAGTGTTTTATGAACAGATGGTTTAAAAATAAATGTACTTATATTTAACCTGAAACCTTGAGTCAGTGTTTGCTTGACTCACAGTAATTGTAGTCCTTTGTGTAACCTCTACTACTGCTCATTTGCTCTTGAGATAAGTCTGGCTGCTCGGCCACTGCTACCACTTTTTCTGTGTAGTACAGGCTTGTACCAAAGGTGAAATTGTATTACCACTTGTAGTCTTAATTGTGTGTAGTGGTCCCAAATGGCACAGCACATGAATCTGCCCAACAGCTTCCTGGGGAAGGAGTCGCCCTTGCGGGGTGCAGAGGAGAAAAGGGCACCTACCTTTGGCCTGTTCTTCCTCCTGATGTACTGTTTGATGTGCTCCGGTGGCGATCTTGAGAAGAGCTGCCTCCACCTGGCCAAGCGGTTCTTCAGCGAGCACGGGGTGAGCACGTTGCATGCCAACAGCCGTCCCAACTGTGGTCCTCACCAAGGCAGCGGAGGCAGAGCGCGTGTGGATCCGACGTGGGGAAGGAACCCTAGCAGGCCGGACACCTGCTGAATCCCGCTGCAGTCGACATGCGCCGGGGAGGATCGTGGCACCGGAGGACAGAGCACCTATGACTCTGAAGAAAGCTTGAGGAAAAAGGGGAAAAAAACTATCCCTGGGGAAATTTAGCGTGGAATTCGGAGCAAGTAGTAAGGGCCTCAACCACAGCCTAGGTGAAAGAGGCCTGCTCCCGTCGATGCGGAAAAGAGGACTGAGGAGTGGCACCGGTGGGAACGCATACTCCCGTGGCTGCGCCTCGCCCGCATCTAAATTTAAAGGGGAAGACCATTTTTTCTGGTCAAAAAGGTTACGTTGCCCGTCCCTAGCAAGGGACGCCTATACAGTATGGAGGAAGGAGGACGGGACGTAGGAGTATGAAACCTACCATTTTTTAAATAATACAAGTTAATCACACATTTACAACAAAATATATGCAAACATTTCAATATCATACTTTACATATACAGTAGTATAAATTAAACAACATGTCATATTTGAGCGCCTGTAGACCATGCCAATGGTAACAGTGTGCGGTATAAGTCAACTTAAGATGTCATCTTTACAAATAGATAATTCAGTAAACAAACATAGCAAAAATAAAACATACACTAAATTAAAAAAGCTTTTGAAATATCCGACAGTAAAAACGTAATAACATTTAAACAAATAACCTTGATATATACACAACGTTCATAATTTACAAAGTACCATTTAAAGTATAATAGTCATACTATGCATAAAACATGCAAACATGTAATTTAAAATGTAATGTGTGCTAAATTTAACATAGCAAAGACAAAATGAAAATACTAATAAAAGCAGCGCAAATGTAATGCACAATAAAAACATACATAAATAAAAACACTAACATTTTCATTAAACAAATGTTCACACAACACATTACATAACTCACTATAAAATATTTTTATAGGAAAAAACAAAATATTGCCAAACAAAAATCGGGTGAGGTTGAATTTAAATATATTTTTTTTTACTTATTGATGAAGTTTATTATGTTACCTTAATATTATTTCTAATAGTTGTGGACCACGTTTTTGCTGTTAAACCTCAACTCTTATGAATGTCCCCCCAAATATATACATGACAAAGGAACACACTACTTACCTGTAACTGTTGTTCTCCAGCATGGGTCTGGCATGGATTCACATGCTCATGAATATTCCCAGTCAGGCTGGGAATCTTCGGTAAAAAAAAAAATCAGTTTAATTTTCATTTCTTAACTGTCTTTCTCCCAACAACCAATCACTGAGCTCTGGGTCATACTTTCCCCAGCCAGTGACTGCCTTCTACCTAAGCCCCTCCTCTGGCAGCCATCTTCAGATTTGATAGCACATAAAGTGGCAGTAGTGTGATGCTGGAAATGCATTGGAAGGACAGGGCCTCCCTGTCCTTGTCCTGTAGTCCCTTTTTCATTTGTGTTCTGTATGGTTTTCCGCCCAGGAGCCCATGTGTGACTCCTGGCAGCGCAGCTCTTCCTGTTTTTGGTTTGGTGTACAGACCCATGGGATACCCTTATGGCACCCATGGGTGGGGGTACAACCCTGTGCCCCTAGTGCAGTGGTCTTCAAACTTTTTTGGCCTGGGCCCCCCCTGAGCAAAGTTTGGGCAGGCTGGGCCCCCCCAAAAGTGCCAGATGGACAGTATGTAGAAATCGCTATGAACTTTTGAGTGCCGTCACCGCACCCTATTCTCAGTACAGACCCTGGGCTCTCCCCACCCTACTCCCACCACTATCCCAGTGCTGCTGCCCATCCTGCTCCTACCACAGTCCCATAACACAAGCATACACACATCCATACACATTTAAATAAAAAATAAATCGCCATAAACATACCTTCTGCAGGGGCCTGTGTGTGTTTGCTAAAATGCCCTGCTCCAGGTTGCTCTGCCCGTATGTGCGAGGAGGCGCAGGAGCACCCCCTCGCACATACATACATGCAGTGCCCCAGTCAGCATTTCCAATGAGCTATGCAAGGCTGGCGAAGCAAAACTCCCCCAGCGTTGCATGGCTCAGTGATCATGTGCGGCTGGGGAACTTAACTGTCAAAGGCAAACAGTGGGCCTCATTACGAGGTGGGCGGTAATCCCTTACCGCCCCAATCAGAGTTCCCTTTGCAGGTCCTTCCTTAATGCCTGGTTTTTGCAGGCATTAAGGACGGGACCCGCAAAGGGATACCAGGGTCAATAATGGAACCGCAATTTGCAGTATTGTTATTGTCGCCTTCCCATTGAGCCCTATGGGGGCTCAAATGGGAATGGGGAATGGCCCTGGTGAATGGGGAATTACCGGTCCCTCCGACCTCGGAATGGACCGGTAATTGCTCCATTCACCAGGCCGGAGTTGGAACGAGTTTGGAGGCAGCCATGCCGCAAATAGTGGCATGGTTACCTCCAAACTCGTAATGATGCCCAGTGTTTCCCTTTGACACTTCAGCCAGCCTAGAAGCACTCCCTCATCTGGAAAAAGCAGCTGAGGGAGTGCTCAGTGTTTCACTGGGCTGTCTCCTCTGCTCCTCCGTAATGGGTGAGGGGGCCAGTGGATGGACGCCCCCTCACCCATTATGGATGAGCCGGCAGGCTTGGACTGGCCTATAGGGCAATAGGGCGATGACCGTACCAAAAGTGCAAAATGCTAGTGTAGGCCAGTCAAAATGGGCCACTTTTCTGGACAATGTGTGGGCCAGTTTTGAGGAGTTACTTCACTATGCAGCTAGTAGTTTTGACCATTGTTGCTGAATAAATATTCTTTAAATATCACAATTTGTTTACATTTCAACAAAAAACAACCCCTTGGGCACTATTCAAACAGTCTGTGACTAAAGGACTGAATATCCATTTGCAACTGCTGGCCATGTTTTCATTGGTGCCCAAGACCGTTTTATGGTCCAGTCTGACCATGTGAGCTACCCCCTCCCATTTCCTCCCAAAAAGTTTTTTTTTTTTACATTTCATACTGGGCTCTGGTGCCCCGCCCCTAGGAGGCGGCCGCGCCTCTTTGAACTCTGTAGCCATACGATCCTCCATTAGGAGGTTTCAGGATTTCTTCAATACAAGTAGTGCACACCTTGAAGACGACCTGTGTGTCGAAACATGTGTTGGCTGTTCGTGATTCAATTAAAGCATCAAACCATTATAGTTGTGCCTTATTGTAATGGTGTAAAGTGCATATTCACCCCATCTCCTATTTAATCGCTTAATTATATAAAGACTTTTTTAACTAATACAGGGTGTGGACATTCCTTTGTGGGTGCTTGGGGACTACACTGTACTTAAGAACCAGCCTGCATCACCTTCTGAGAAGCTAGGCCTTGATTTCTCGACCTGCACTACCCTATAGAAAATCTTGGCTGGGGTCCTCTGTGCCTCCCCTCTGCCATATAGAAAGCAGGAGTACAGACACCCCATCCAGTCTTTACAAGTAGGACCAAGAGAAGATCCGCAGAGGGGTAGGCGGGAAGGTTTGCATGTGAATCCATGCCAGACCCATGCTGGAGAACAACAGTTACAGGTAAGTAACTTGTTCCTCCTCCAGCATGGGGACTGGCATGGATTCACATGCTCATGAATAAAGAATACATAGCCGTACACATACACAACCACGGGAGGTGGCAAAGGCTCAACATAAGCATCTCTTACCTCCTCACCAGGCTCACCTTCAAGTGAACAGGTTGCGCAGCACTGCTTGGCTGACTCTGGACTCCTCCCTGGAATCCCTGTCGACGCATTAGAATCTCGTGAAGGTGTGAGTCGACCTCCACGTAGCCGCCCTGCAGATGTCCAGCAGGCGCAAGCCTCCCTGCAGATGTCCAGCAGGCGCACACCAGACAGGAACGTCGTAATTGCACTGATCTCTCTGGTCGAATGGGCTCTCGGACGGCCAGGCAACGGTCGGTTCGCCAACCGGTGACAATGGGTGATGCAGCCAGAGAGGCACCTGGAAATGGAAGCCTTGGAGAGGGCCTTCCCATGATTCACAGGGCCAAAGTTCACAAAAAGCTGTGACGTCTTCCGGAAACTCTTTGTTGGATTCACGTAGCTACAGCGTAACTACAGCGCTCTAGCCACATCCAGCAAGTGCAAAGTCCTCTCAGCCGGAGGCGAAGGTGTCAGAAAAAACACAGGCAACACCAAGGGCTTGTTTAGATGAAAGTCCAAGGGCACCTTGGGCATGAAGGAGGGGTGTGTCTGCAGCACCACCGTCTTGCCATGAAAAGTAAAATAAGGTGGCTTGTAGGACAGGTCCTGAATCTCCCCCACTCGTCGTGCAGATGTGATGGCCATGAGGAACGCTGTCTTCCATGACGAGAACTTCAGTGGAACTGTCTGCATAGGTTCGAATGGAGGGCCCATCAGCCTAGTCAGCACCGCATTGAGTTCCCAAAGGCTAGAGCCTTCACCGGCGGGAACGAGCGATACAGTCCCTTGACAAACTCCTTAACCAGACGGTGTAAGCACAATGACGACCGTCCCGGAGATCTGGTGTAGCGGGAGCTAGACAGATGAACTTTGATGGAAGCATGCGCCGGTCCTGCTTTGGCCAACGACAGCAAATACGGTAGCACCTGCAGAGCAGTGACTCGCAAAGGGTCGATCTTCTGTGCACCTCATCAAACGGCGAACCTCTTCCATTTATGTCCGTAGCATTTAAGAGTAGATGATGCCCTGGTCTTGTCAAGCACCTCCTTGCAATCCACTGGGAGGTCGTAACGCCCAAACCCTCGCAGGAGCCAGGCCTTCAGGTTCAGCGATCCTGTGTCATGGTGCACAATTGCCCCCCCTTCTCTAGCTAGAAGATCTGCGACCATCGGAAGCTTGACTGGAGGGGACGCTGACATGTCGAGAAGGTCCGGGTACTAGATCTGCATCAGCCACACCGGTGCGAAAAGGATCATCCTGCACCGGGACCGTCTGAGTTGTTTGACTAGTCGAAGAAGCAACGGCAATGGAGGGAACGCTTACAGAAACAGGCCATCCCAGGGGAATGAGAATGCATCCCCATGCTCCCCGGCGGGGGAAACCTGCTGGCGAACCTCCGACACTTGGTGTTCGTCTCTGTCGCAAATAGATCGATCTGGGGATTGCTCCATCTGCGGAACAGGTGATCCATTTGGTCCTGCCGAAGCTCCCATTCATGACAAGAGCGCAGCTCCCTGCTGAGTGATTTGGCGACGGTGTTCTTCACTCCTGCCAGATGAAACTGGATGAGGAACATCCCCCGGGCAACGGCCTGGTGTCATAGGTCCTGCGCTTCTTTGGAGAGCGCCGGGGATCTGGTGCCCCCTGCCTCCTGATGTAAAACATTGTGGTGGTATTGTCTGTGAAGACTCGCACCACCTTGCTCTTGAGGGACGGAAGGAAAGACTCGAGGGACCAAAACACTACCCGCAGATCCAACACGATGTGTAATGTTTTCTCCTCCGGTAGCCACAGGCCTCTTGCTTGAAGACTTCCAGTGTGAGCTCCGAATCCTTCCAGGGAGGCATCTGTCGTGACCGTCTGCTGGGGCGGTGGGGTCTAGAAATCTGCACCTCCAGACAGATGAGTGCAAACTCCTCACCACGGTATCGCCGGACAAACTCTTGTCGAGTGTAATCCTGTCCTCCAAGCTTCCAGATACTAGTATCCAACTGGCGGCAAGGACTTCCTATAGGGGACGCATCCGTAGCCTGCACAGCCAAATGAGGTAGATGCATGAGGACATCATGCATAGCAGAGACTTGATGGACTTCACCTTGGCGATCTTCAGGGCCAACAGCCGTTGTACCTTGCCCAAGATGGCCATTATCCTCTCCCCCAATGTAACAGCGCGTCCTGTGATGGAGTCAGCAGGACTTTGCAAAGTTCACCGAGAACCCCAAATCCGGCAGTAGTCGAACGGTCCTCGCTGTGTGGTCGAAGGCAATCTCCAAGCTGGCCCTGATGAGCCAGTTGTCCAGATAAGGTTAGACGTGAATCCCCCGTGGTTGCAACTGCAGCGCCACTGGTGCCAGGCACTTGTTGAAGACCCTTGGCGCCGACTTCAATCGGAAGGGAAGGGCCTTGAATTGGTGGTGCTTTCCTTGAACCACGAACCACAGGAACTTACGGTGCCCCTTATGAATAGGGATGTGGAAGTAAGTCCAGCAACGACAGGAAGTCCCCTCTTCCAGCTGTCCGAACACGCGCTGAAGAGTGACCATCCAGAACTTTTGGGACTTGATGTATTTGTTTAGTCGAGAATAGGCCTCCAGCCCCTGGTCGTCTTTTTGACGAGTAAGTACCTTGAGTACACTCTGGAGCCCCGGAGCCTCTTTGGGACGAGTATTATCGTGCCTTTCCTTAAAATGGCCTGAACCTCCAGCAGCAGCTGAGGGACGTGGTTCTCTTGCCAGGCCACCAGTGGTATTCGGGAACACTTCAGTTGAAATTCCAGGTTGTGTCCGTGGGAGAGAGCGTCCAGCACCCAACGGTCGGTGGAGATGACATTCCACAAGCAGACGGAGTTCGCCAGCCGGCCTCCCACTGGGGTGCCCGGGTGGGGGCCCGATGCCATGGCCGGTTCAATCTTGTTTGGACGTCGAAGGGCCGCCTTGGGGACCTTTCCGACGCCTACCTCCTCCGAAGGCCTTGGAGCAGCCCCTGTTGGTCCCCTGGGTCGAAGAGTGGGAGGGTTGGCGCTAAGAAGAGGAGCCCCCGCCAAACCCCTTGGAGGATCCTGTGGACTTGCCACCCGAGGTCCGAAAGGACCGCTTTCGTTGATGGAGTGCCCAAAGCACGTGCCGTCTGTCTTTATGGCTTGGAGAGACTTATCCTCAGCCTTCCCGAACAAATTGTCCCCGTTGAAGGGCATGTCCAGCACCTTCGACTGAACAAACGTCCTGACCAAAGTTGGTGGCCTTAAAACAGCCACAATGGCGAAGGTAAACGCTGTTGCCCATTTGGCAGGACCCAGCGTCGGCAAGGTCTGTGGTCACCGTGTTGGCGTGGTTCAACGCCACCTCACCTTCCTGCAGAATTTCCTCTGGTCGTTGGGAAGGAGGTCCAGGAAGGGAGCGATCTTGAACCACAATTCCCGGTCTTAACGGGCCACGTTGGCGAGGGCGGCCTTGATGGGAGTCACTGCAGAATAGATGACCAGTTGTCCCTTGGCGTCTAACTTCTTGCCCTCGCTGTCCGGAGAGGTGGAGGCCGCCGAGGCAGAACCACCCGTGGACTTCTTCCTGGCCGCTGCGGACACCACAGAGTCCAGAGAAGGCTGGGCCTGTAAGCACTTGGGCGCAGAGTCAGGCACCCTGTACTTTTCTCAAGGTGATCACTCATCGCCGGGGCCGTGGAAGGGTTCTTCATTAGAGACAAACCATTGTTCCAAATGTCATCCAGGATTGGGACCGAGAGGATGGCCTTCCTCTTCGCCTCTCTGCGCTGATATAAGAAGCCCTCCTTCTCCTGAGTGAGCTGAAAAAGTTCCAACGTACTGGCGATCATCGAGTGGAACGACCCAATCTCGTCCGGCTGTGAATATCTGGGCGGTGGAGACAGGAGGTCCCCTAACCCGCCGTCGTCATCCGTGCCTGTGGTCGCTGTGTCCGTCGGATGGGAAGAATGGCAAGGAGGTGGATGGTGGACTCTCCTCCTTGGCCCGGGGATCCCCCATGGGGGTGCAGGGAGGGGGGTGGGGAGGGTCGGCCGCTGCCGGCGCAATAGGCATCCTTGTCTGACTCTGAGACAAGCACATGCAGTGCCAAGAGGATGTCCATCTAGAGGTCTCTAGATGGTACCTGAGGTGGGGGTGGCAGCACCCAGGCCCCGTCATCATGCTGCCCCTCCTAGACGGTGTCCTCGCCGCCTTCATCGGCCTGCTTCCTTACATTTCCCTCCTCCTGGATGGTTTGCAGACCGGTGAGCTCCTCCTCAGAGGAGATATCTGTACCCTGGAGCAACACCGCACCCCCCCCCTTTGCTTCCAGCGGTGAAGGAAGGGACACCCTGGCATTCATGGTGGCGCCCTGCAGAACCGCCTCGGTGGCCTTCGCCAGAGACTCTGCCACCCGCTCGAGGGAAGGCTGGGCCTTCGCCGGGTGCACCTGGGCTTTCAGGGTCAGGGTCGGAGTCCTGTCCTTTTTTGGCCTCTACTTAGGGGGAGGGTCCGAGCCCCGCTCCCCCTTGGACTTCTCCAGTAGGACTGACTTGGGACACTCCTTGAGCTTGCCCAGATGATCTGACTTCCTCTTGGCCAAAGATCCTGACCGTTGACTGGAGACTGAGGCCGGAGACGTTGAACGCGCCCTGGCTGCCGAAGAGCCCATCGCAACGGCGCTCCCAGTGGCAGTGGATTTACAGTGCTTAGCCTTCTGTTGGACCCCCGCGGGAGGGGCACCCTCAAAGGCTTTAGAAGCCCGCTCAGCCTTTTTGGAACTGGGAGAGGCATGCTGATGGGACCCACCTAGAGCAGGGGCCTTTAGCCTGCAGCCACTTGTTCAGCCGCCTGTGCCGATCCTTCATCGTGCGAGGGGCAATCTCCTAGCAAAACACACAATCCTCCTCCTTGTGTGCCGGGTACAGGCAGTTAAGGCACTCCATGTTTGTCATCCGAAAAGACATTCTGCAAGCCGCAGCTGGAGCAAATCCTGAACAGGGGAGTTGAATCCTTTTCCTCCGACATGGTCCACGCAGCGTAGGCCTGAGAATCTTCTGGAAGCCTCCGCGAAGAAACCTGACGAAATCTGCCCTTCAGGGGCGCTGAAGAATCCGAAAACGGGTCCCCGTTAATCAGAAGGTTGATCGATGGAGCACAAGGCCCGATTGACCGAAAAAATAGAGTAAAATCTTTCAATAAAAGCAAAAACGCAGTAAAAGCTCGAGAGCTAAACACGAGGACTGCAACAGAAAGTAAAATGTATCCCCTCCTTATATACATATATTACTAAATAATTTAAAAATCTCTAGGGATTGAATGTATTAATTTCTTTTAACATGCAGCTTGTTGCACCTTCAACTCCGATACTGCAGAGGATAGGTGGGCACATGTGAATCCAAGACAAGCAACAGAAAGATTACTGGTAGGTAATGTTGATCTTTTGAGGCTTGTGGATTTGCTTAGAATCACATGCTTTACACAGAACTAGCAAGCGATACCTAATGAAGGTGGTGGGTGAACTGAAGGAACAGTAACAAACATGTGTTAACACTGCCTGCCCCACTTGTGAATTATTTTCTTGCTGGAGTATCAACAACAGTGTTGTGTAAAGTTGTGTGCGGAGTTCCATACTGCTGCTGTACAAATAGCTTCAAATGGAAAATTAGCAATGAAAGACAGTAGCTCCTGTACTACGTGTAGAATGTGCTCTGGGAGTAAAGGAAGTGTTTTGCTTGAGAGGCTGTAACACTGTTTAATGCATCTTATGATCCACCTGTCTATAGCAGCCTTTAAAAGACAGGTCACCTTTCCTTCCAGCTTCCACGGACAGAAAGAACTGATGCGTTTTTCTTATTCGCTTTGTTTTCATAAGATAGTAATGGCTTCTCTGCCTACACCCAATGTATAAAGAGCCTACTCCCCTGAATTTTGTGTATTCTGAAATCTAGGTAGCTTATTTATTTATTTGCATTTTTAAAGCGCCCAGCTGCCCTCAGGCATCGTGGCGCTGTTACAAGAGAGTTTACTTGGCATGAAGAGATATTGTGTGAACACAAATGACGACATGGTTACAGGCATGGCTACAGTTCCGAGGTTACAAGGGAACTATGAGCGTGGTACAGTTGTAATTTACAGACATTGATGTATGCAGTGGTGTTATAAGTGGGGTTCACTTAAAGAGGGTGGTTTTCAGAGCTTTTCTAAAAGCTATGAGGGATGTTTCCGCTCTTAGTTTAGGCGGTAGGGTGTTCCAGGCTCTTGGCGCTAGGATTTCAAAGCTCGAACCGCCCGCTCTGACTCTAGTGAAGTTGGGGATTGAGAGTTGGTTAGCGTATAAGTCCCTTTTGGGTCTAAGTGACAGAACTGGTTGTATCCGTTCAGTAAGGTAGCTGGGGGCAGATTGGTATATGCATCTGTGTGTAATGGTGAGAGTCTTGAACTGAATGCACTCTTTGACTGGGAGCCAATGGGCATTTTGTCTTGCTAGGGAGATTTGTTCCCTTCTTGGAATATTGAGGGCTGCTCTCAGGGCGTTGTTCTGTGCGACTTGCAGTCTATTAATGTGTTTGGCCGAGGTGCCTAGTAGGAGGACGTTGCAGTAGTCCAGTTTAGCGCCTATGGTGGCCCTGGCGATGTTGAGGCGGTTAGTGGTGGACAGGTAAGGTTTTACTGCGTTGATTATTTTGGTTGTTAGGGCTTCTGAGGAGGAGATGTAAACGACATGTCTGTCCATGGACAGGTAGAATCTAGGTATACTCCCAGAGTTTTTACAGCAGGGGAGACTGAGATTACTGAGTTTTCAATTAAAAATGTGCTGTATTTGCTGTCTAGTTTGCTGAGGATCTCCTTGGGGCCCACCAATAGGATCTCTGTCTTGTCTCCGTTGAGTCAAAGGCCATTGGCTGCCATCCAGGCCTGGATGATGGCATAAGTGTTTTGAAGGGTTTTTAGGTCTAGTTCGTAGTCGCCGGTTAGTGGGAGAAGGATTTGAGTATCGTCGGCATAATTGGTGAAAGTTATGCCGAATTCTTCTAGGTCATTGAATAGCGGGAGTGTGAATAGGTTGTATAGTGTGGGGGAGATGCATGATCCTTGAGGCACTCCACAGGTGATGGGGGAGGGAGTGGCTGCCGCTTGGTCTGAGTAGACCCTCATGGCTCTGCCCTCCAAGAAGGATGAGATCCATGTTGTGGCTTCATCCGAGAAGTGAGCTGTATTGGTGAGATGAGTCCTTAAGGTTTTATGGTCGACTAGATCGAACGCAGCCGACAAGTCAAGGAGTAGGAGGATGGCACATTTGCCTTTGTCCATGTTTTTTAGGAGTTGGTTTTTTAGGTCGAGTAGTGCTGACTCTGTGCCGTGGCGTGGGCGAAAGCCGGACTGTCTCTTGCCTAGGATGTTGTGAGATTCAAGATAGGCTTGTATCTGTAGATAAGCAGCCTTATCCAAGATTTTCAGCAAGAATGGCACTGTTGTAATGGGTCTGTAGTTGTTGGGTGAGTCTGGGTCTAGAGTGGGCTTTTTTAGTAGTGGGCGAACCCAGGCTTCCTTGAGGGAGGAGGGTACTGAGCCAGTGGCAAATGAGGCATTGATAAAGGTTGCAATAAACTGTGCTAGGGGCTCAGCGCAGTCTTTGATTATGTTTGCTGGACAGATGTCCCCCCTTGCAAAGTGATGGTTTTATTTGTTTCATAATGAGTAGGACCTCAGGGGCAGTTACCTTTCTAAAGGAAAATGGTGGTGGAGGATTGCTGTTGTGTTGGGTAGGGTGTATCGGGTTGGGGGCAGCCCGTGTTTTGAGAGGAGACTTGGGTAGACTGTCTAGGTTGGCTTGGATTTTCTTTTGGAGTCGGTCTATTTTGTCAAGCATAGCTTTCTGGATGTCATTACACCATTTCTCATCCTTGACTGTTTGATGTTTGGATGTGGGGGGTATGACTAGTTCGTTAAAGATAGCTAATAGTTCTTTTGAGTGTGATAGGGCCTTGTCGATTCTAGTGTTGTATGTGTCCGCTTTAGCTTTGGCTATGGCGTTTTTGTACTGTTTAACAGTAGCTAAGTATGAGTCGCGTAGTGGGGCGGAAGGGCTGGATTGCCATTTTTTGAGTGCTTGTCTTTTGAGTGTTTTTAGGTCACGTAGGTCTTGGTTGAACCATGAGTTGGCGTGGAAGAGTTTTTTCGCTTTTTTTGTTTCTAACGGGGCAATTGCGTCGATGGTCTCTTTAATGGTGGAGTAGTAAAGTTCAACTAGTTCTTCGGGGTTATTAGAGGTGGGTGATGCTAGAGCTGAGGTTTCTAGGAGTGGACACATTCTCTCTTTAGTGAAAAGTTTTTTTGATCTGGCTAAGGCAGCTGGCATGGGAAGGTTTTGAGTAGTGGCTGCTTTGGTTGGGATGTAGAAGTGGATGAGGTGGTGGTCGGTCCATGGTTGTGGCGTGTTTGAGCTGATGTCTACTCTGCAGTTGTGGTCGACTAGCCAGTCTAGTATGCAGCCTTTGGTGTGAGTGGCAGAGTGAATTGTAGGTCTAGAAGGGCTTTAGCAAAGGTTTTACTCTGTTTGTCTTTTGTGTCATTGAATCCGAGGTTCATGTCTCCTAGGAGTATGGTTTTAGTATTAGGTTTGAGATTGTTACCTAGGAGGTGTAGGATGGTGTAGGATGTCGGCTTGGAAGTTCAGGAGCGGGCCTGGCGGTCGGTAGATAAGGTGCATTGTCATGGTGTCGTTGGGTGAGAGGGAGAGTTTTACTGTTAGGGCATCAAAGTTCTCGGCTGTGATGGGTTTAATTTGTCTAACCTTTAGAGTTTCTTTGACTATTAGGGCCACGCCTCCGCCTTTGTGTATTGGTCTGTCTTGACGGAGCATGATGTACCCAGGGGGGAGGGACTGGCATATGGCTGGTCCAGAAGCTTCATGCAGCCATGTTTCTGTAATGGCTAGGGCGTCTAGCTTGAGGTCAGAGATTAGGTTGTGTATTTCTGTGGCGGGTGCTTGAAGAGATCTAGCGTTAATGAGAGCAAGTTGGATTTGGGAGGGTTCATTTGTGCTTGGTTTAGCTGCGCTGGTGTGGTGTTTGGTGGTGTTGGTGTGGAGTTTGGTTGAAGGGTGTTGAGCTATGGGAGGGGGAGTGATTGTGGAGGGTGTGGGAAGTGGCTGTGGTGTGAGTTTGTGAGTACTGGTGTGAGCTGTGTAGGTGCGGGCTCCTAGTCTAGTGTTTCTTATGTGCACTGGTACAGTGTGATGTGTGGGTCTGGTTGATTGATTCACATGAAATTTGGACATGTATTTTGGAGAGAAACGTGGATATGTTCTTAAGCCAACTTTGTTTTGTGCACCTTGACAAAAGACTGACGCTGAAAGAACCTGAAGATCACTAATTCTTTGAAGTCATGTAATGTATACAAGGAAAGCTACCTTATAAGGGAGGTCTTTCAAGGAAGTGTTATGCATTGGTTCAAAAGGTGGATACATGAGTTTACTTAGCAAAACATTAAGATTCCAACCTGGACGATGATTAGCTACCGGTGGGAACAAACTATTAAGCGTAAGCAAATATGCCCGACCATTTGATCCATAGTGCATTCATCAGGATCCCCTCTGTTGGTACCTCGGGGCGTAACTCGTGCCTTTTGCATTTTCTGATGTTGGAAAAGGTCTATTATTGGTTAATGACCCCATTGAGTAAAAATATGTTGAGTACGTTTGTGTTCAACTCCCACTCAAGTTCTAGTGCTTGTGTTCTACTTAAGCTGTCTGCTAGACACTTGTATTCACCTGGACATGCTGTGCTTTGAGGTGTATCGCCCTTTAAAGACACCATCTCCAAATGTTTTGAGCAGGTTTGGAGAACGTCGGGGAGTGTGTTCTGCCCTGTTTGTTGATGTAAAACATTGTTTTGTAGTGTGTGTTGCAATGACAATTTATTTTCCAAATTGCATCTTCTGGAAAGCGTGTAGTGCCATCTGGACAGTACGTTAATGTGCTGTTTTTTTAGTGGAACCAACAGGCTCCCTTGAGCAGGCAATGGCGACACCAACCTGTTCGAGATTAATCCGCTGTATCGGTTATTGTGATGAATTGCCATCTGGCAAGGGTGCTTTTTTAATTTTATTAAATAAAATGACAGGCAATTCCATCTCTGAAACGATAATCTGCTGATCAAATTCCTCTTTCATATGCTCCATGCCAAAAGCATAATGTGTATCTGTGCCCTGCTGTATCAGTATCCTGATTTGCGGCACCTGCTCTACCAGTGGCATAGAGCAGGTTCAGAGGCCATAGTTGCCCATTTGACAGCTGCAGTCACAGCCAGGTCTCCTCCGTGCAAGGGCTGCATTTAAGATATGCACTCCTACACCAAAAGGAACAAGTTACTTACCTGTAACTGTTGTTCTCCAGCATGGGTCTGGCATGGATTCACATGCTCATGAACATTCCCTGTCGTCAGGCTGGGAATCCTCGGTAAAGAAAAATCAGTATCAGTTTCGTTTCTGATCTGTCTTTCGTAGTGGTAACCAATCACTGATCTCTGCGTCATACTGACCACAGCCAATAACTGCCCTCTACCTAAGCCCCGCCTCTGGCAGCCATCTTCAGATTTGGTAGCACGTGAAGTGGCAGTATGACCAAGTGAAGAGCCGCAGAGGGGTAGGCGGGAGGGTTCGCATGTGAATCCATGCCAGACCCATGCTGGAGAACAACAGTTACAGGTAAGTAACTTGTTCCTTCTCCAGCATGGGGTCTGGCATAGATTCACATGCTCATGAATAAAGAATACATAGCAGTACACACATGCACAACCACGGGAGGTGGCAAAGGCTCAACATTAAGCATTACATCAAACTCAACATTAAGCAATTCTTACCTCCTCACCAGGCTCACCTTGGCTATCGTAGCCCGCTACGACAGGGAGTTGTGGTACAAACTGGCCCCCCTGCTGGACTTCCTACCAGACGACAAGAGGGCGGAAGCCCTAGAGATCTTGCAGGAAGGAGGTGGCGTTGGACCACGCCATTACGATTGCGACGGACATCGCTGACACTGGATTTCGCCAGTTGGGCAACGGCCTGTGCCTTAGGCGGCGTGGATGGCTCAAGGCTACTGACTTACGTCGGGACGTGCAGACCAGAGTCTTGGACATGCCTTTCGATAGAAACAACCTGTTTGGGAAAACAGTGGACGATTCCCTTCAAGCCATCAAGGCGGACACGGAGACGGCCCGGGCTCTTGGGGTTCTCCATCAACGGCGGCCGCCCTTTCGGAGCGGCGGAGGCAAACAGGGTGCCTCCAAAGGTTCCAGCGGCGGATTTTCCACCTACCGTCAAGCGGCCCGTTCGTCGTCACAGGAAGCTTACAGGGTACGAGGCAAGTCAGGCGGCCAAGGAGGACAAGGCGGCAAAGCCTCGTCGAAGCAGGACTGAACCGGCCGCGGGGTCGGGCCCCCACCGAAGCACCCCGGTGGGAGGCCGGCTGGCGAGCTTCGTCAGCGTGTGGGAGTCCATCTCCACCGACCGTTGGGTGCTGGACGCCCTGGCTCAGGGTCACGCGCTCTAGTTTCTAAAGAGGTGCCCGCGCGTTCCCCCTGTGGCCAGGAAAGAACATCACGTCCCTCAACTTCTCTTAGAGGTAAAGGCGATGCTCAAGAAGGGCGCCATCGAGCTCGTCCCAAAGAGGCTTTGGGGCTCTGGAGTTTACTCAAGATACTTCCTCGTGAAGAAGATGGGAGGATGGCGTCCCATCCTGGACCTACGACGACTGAACAAATTCATCAAGGCACAGAAGTTCCGGATGGTCACCCTCCAGCACGTCCTGGCTCAACTGGAGGAGGGCGATTTCCTGTCGTCGTTGGATTTGGAGGATGCCTACTTCCATATCCCCATCCTAAAGGGACACCGAAAGTTTCTCAGATTCGTGGTCCAAGGGCGTCACTACCAGTTCAGAGCCCTTCCCTTCGGATTGAGGTCGGCACCCAGGGTGTTCACCAAGTGCCTCGCACCGGTGGCGGCGCGGCTGTGCCTGGAGGGGATCCACGTCTACTCCTACCTGGACGACTGGCTCATCCGAACAAAGACAAAGGAGCTTGCCGGGGAGCACACAGCGAGGACCGTCCAACTACTCACGGACCTGGGATTCTCCATAAACTACGCCAAGTCCCACCTGTTGCCCGCTCAAGACGCACTGTTTCTGGGAGCGAAGCTCGACACAGTGGCGCTTCTGGCCTCTCCGTCGGAGGAAAGGACGAGGGCCATCTTGGGCAAGGTGCAGCGGATGCTGGTTGCGGACGCGGCCAGGGTGAGGTCCATCAAGTCCCTCCTCGGAATGATGTCTTCTTGCATTTGGCGGTGCTTGGCCTTCTGTTGGACCCCCGTCGCCGGGGCGCCCTCAAAGGTCTTAGAAGACCGCTCGGACGATGACTTCTTCTCGCCTGACGGGCTCTTCCCTTCCAGCCAGTTGGCGAGACGCAGATGTGGGTCCTTCATGGTCCGCTCCGACATATTGCCGCAAAACGCACAGTCCTTCTCCACGTGGGTATTGTCCTCATGCAGGCAGTAGAGGCGAAGGGAGTGTTCGTCCTCCTTAAAGACATTCTGAAGCAGGCATCCAGGGCAGACCCTTAACAGCTTTCCTGGCGTCGAGCTTCCCTTCTCCTGGGCCATGATCGAGATGGGCCTGAGAAACTTCTGGAGTCCTCCAAAAGCGTGGCTCGACGAAGTCTTCACCCTTGAGGGGCGCAGAAGAATCCAACACGGGTCCCCGTTGATCGGATAAAGAAACGGTGGAGCTTGAGGCTCTTTTGACCGAAAAAGAGAACATTTTCCTAGGAAAAAACGCAAAAAAAAGCACTAAAGCTTGAAAGCAATAGCACGAGGATCACAACACTTGAACGTGCGGTAAAAATCTGAAGATGGCTGCCAGAGGCGGGGCTTAGGGAGTTGGCAGTCATTGGCTGTGGTCAGTATGACGCAGAGATCAGTGATTGGTTACTACTACGAAAGACAGATCAGAAACAAAACTGATACTGATTTTTCTTTACCGAGGATTCCCAGCCTGACGACGGGGAATATTCATGAGCATGTGAATCCATGCCAGACCCCATGCTGGAGAAAAATCAGTTTCGTTTCCGAACTGTCTTTCTCCTAACAACCAATCACTGAGCTCTGGTCATACTTCCCACCCAGTCAATGACTGGCCTCCACCTCAGAGGCGTAGACAGGGTAGGGCCTGAGCGGGCAAGGGCCACCCAAAAGATCTAAATGTCTGCGTTGCTCTGAGCTGGAGTGGCGACGACTCTGCACAGTATTTTTTTTTTGTTGTACCCCTCCTCCCCACATGGCTTTGCGAGGGAGGGGGCCAGTGCAAACTTTTTTTTAAGTTGTTGGAGCGCATGCCTGCTGCGCTCAGCGCTGGCTGGAATGCAACAACTTTTTCCATACAAAGGTCAGCCCAAGCCAACCATGCTTGCACAGAAGCGCCGGGCAGTGCACCGGCTCCTTGTTTTTGTTTTAGGAAAACAGGTCTCCAGATTGCAAAATCGCATCCCCCTGCCGTCACTTTCTCTGGCAGCTGCTCTCTGTGTGCCAAGCAGCTCTGTGTCCAGGTTGCTGCTGCCACTGTGCCTGTGCCGACCGACCGGCGAATAAGACTCTTCTTCTGAAGGTAAGCACTGCAGCGTTAGCAGTGAGCCGAGCATTATTTTAATGTTATGTTAATGTTATGTGTATATGCCTGCGTGTCATGAATGCTGGTGCCTACTTGTCTGTTGTGTGTAGTGTCTGATATGTCTATGTAAACATTGAGTGAGTGACTTGTGACTGAGGGGCTGTGGTGTTCTTGTGGGTGTATGTTGTTAGCAGAGAGTTAGTATAGTGTGTGTGCAAGCGTGTCTGAGTGAATGTATGCTCATGGGTCTGGGGTTGAATGAATAAAGTAGGCATCTATGCAATATCTATCGTTATTACTGCTGTAAGGATAGATACTGCATCGATGTCAACCAACCAAGTGTGCATTAAGTTCCCAAGCTTTTCGGCTGTGAGGGCGTTTTGGGGGGGGGGGACTAAGAGGCTTTGCAGCGCATCATTCTGTGAGCGCCTTCATGCATGCCCATTGCCCTCCTTCAATCACAGCCCCGGGTGCAGGGAAGTATCCAGCATTGCAAGAGTGGGGGGAGGAAAGCGGGGCGAGCCACGAAAAAAGTCCCGCTACAGTGTCTTTTTCCCACAAATAAAGTGCACGCAATTGCATACAGTCTCATTCACATCCACAAACAGCCCACCTCTACCCCAATCTACTTTTGTTTTAACATTAGTGGCAGATGGAATTTTAACAACAAAAAAGTTAAACTGCAGGATCATAACAGATGCAAGGAACACATCTATTGGAGCTCTTCCAGGCGCTATGGAGCACAATAAATGCAAACCTCTTAATCTGCATATGGATTGCACCAACAGATGTGACTTCATAGAAAAGGTCATTACAAGAAGCATAATCAGTCTTTGAAACTTGGACGCACCATGGAAGTGAGATCAAGGGACTAAGTGGCAAATAACTTTGTGGTGCAAAATACCTAAATTGCGCTTTTATTATATATGGAGCAACTCTATAGGCATTTGTTTTATTTTTTTATAATAGCATGATATATTAAGATAAGCTATGAAGTGAATCAGAATCACTTACAGAGCTGTAGATAAGACACAGTGTGATTAAATGATTTGCCCAGGATCACACACTTTGCTTAAATGGTGAAACTGGGATGCGGACAATTTAAGCAACTGAGCAAATCTTCCCAGGCTTAGTTGATATAGATGTTTATTTAGGTTTTGCTGTGCATTTCACATGCTTAAATAATTATTTATAGCAATAAACTAACTATGCACTATATACATTGGGCCTCATTGCAAGTTTGCTGGTCAGGTAACAATGGTACCGGTAAGCTTGCCTGTACCGTTGTTAGCGGACTGGCAAACTACGAGTCTGCGAGCGGGTGCCCTTCTGCCCGTCAGGTCTGAACTGGTGGGCGGAAAGGGGTTTATAGTCAATGCATCGAAATTGATGCATCGCCTATAAAAGCGTCGACAGGCCATGTTTTACAAGTAAAAGTGCTATTCCATAGAAACTAGTCCATCGAAATATAAATAGACTGGTTTCAATGGAAATGCACTTTTAAATGTAAAAGGTAGCATTTTTTTTTTAACATTAAAATGTTACATGGAACTGCCCAGTGCTGAAATTTTCAGCACTCGCCAGCTACATGTAACGTTTTAATTTTTTTTTGTATATTGGGGGGTTCCCCCCTCCAGCCGCCCTAACCCTGACACCCACCCCCCTTACCCTAACCCAAACCCCAATCTAACCGTAGCCCTAACCTAACACTAACCCTAACGTAAACCTTAATCTAACCCTAGCCCCAACCCTAACCCCTAACCCAAACCCTAATCCTAACCCAACCCTTAATCTAACCCTAGTCCCAACCCTAACGTAAACCTTAATCTAACCCTAGCCCCTTACCCTAATGTGACCCTTAATCTAACCCTAGCCCCAACACTAACCCCTAACCCTAATCTAACTCACAGTTTTATATTACTAATTTCGATGTATCCATCGAATTATATTCAACGAAATGGACATTCGATGGAATGGCATTCCGTTGCTTATAATTCGATGGTATGGTGTTAGATGCATTAGTATTCAATGGATTGACCAGATACAGCGGAAAGGCACCCGCTCGCAGACCTTGACGGATGCACCGGCACCATTCATGAATGGTGCCAGTGCATCGATCCTCCTCATTGCCATTGAGTCCAATGGAACTTAAATGGGAATGGAGACTAACATTTTCCGGCGCCCAGGAATGGGCGATTATCGGGTCTGCCGGGGCTGTAATGCTCCGGTAACTGGCCATTCCGGGGTGCCGGAAAATTCATGACTCTGACGGTATTTACTGGCACGGCTGCCACCAGACTCCTAATGACCCTCATTGTCATAGACATCTATTGAGCAATAAAAGTATGGCTTTAGTTTTATTCTCCCCATCATGCATGCAAAGTCACAATAGCATCATGCAGATTTATGTGAGCCTAACGAATCCCCATTGGGTTTTAAAGCCATAGTCATTATTTCATAAAACATGCAACTTTGTCCACCCTTCTCACTTCTGATCATTCTCTCCCATTCCCATTTCCAAAGGGACAAAAGTCCCTAGTAATAGTCCCAACATTTTTTTGTGGGGGCTAAAGACCGCCCAGTCTGCTCAATGGCAGTTGCGATAGCGTGGGCCGGGGAAATGTCAGTGGTGTGAGTGGTAATGATGGGTAGAGGTAGGTGTTGAATGTGGGTGCCATTAATATCAGATGCTGGCTGCCTTGCATAAAAACCAAGTGCATTTTGGGAACATAAGAATGGCCGCCAATGTATCAAACATGTCTGATATTAATTCAAACGTGCATTCCTCCTGAGCATGCAATGCACACTTTGTATAAATGGTTATTTGTTCAGGCAGAATATTGAACATGACAAATAAATGTGTGCAAAGCGCGAGACACGTATACAACTTTGAGACATTTCATTGATTGCGTGTGGACTGTTCTGGTAAGCAATGGACAACTTTCAGATCAGCTTGATAAGGCATTGCATATAGTCGCTCGCTGCACACATTGAGACTTCAAAAGCACAGCATTCAGGAGACTTGGAGTCACGTTTGAGAGGGCATGGGCCACGGGTCCCCGAGGAACGGCATCTGGCAACACAATATTTGCCGGAGCGCAGCTCTGCCTTGTTCCGGCTCAATTCCTTCCCTGCTTTGATAGGTATTCAAAAGTGATCGGATTGATTGCACTGGAGTGCCTTGTGATCCTGGGCAAAGCTGTTCTGGGAAAGTGTGTTCACTAGTAGTGACTTTGTAGATACTATTGAAACATCAGTGATATATTTAGTAATGGGGCACACAATTAACCCAATTGTGAACAAGTGTATATCATTGTATGTTTTATTTTAAGAAATTAGTATGTTTTCATCCCAGCCCCACCAATAACTTATATGCCTGACCCCAAAGCATTAAAATCAGGGCACAAGTCGAGGGACCACTTGGGTGGAAGGGATTCATCCACTTTTTTGAAAGGGCGGATGCTGTCCCTATTGTGTATATTTAGAAAAAATCTTGCACTTTCTGCGAGCAGTCCTGTGCCCAGGATTTAGCTTACTGTTTGTTATCTCATTAGATCTACAAAACTCATCCAATTTTTGATCCATTATCTTAGTTAAAATTTGCAGCTAAAATGCACGCTTTTTCCTAATAAATCTTTGGGGGTCAGGGGGAGGGACAAACACTGCCTTTCATCTGTGGGGGAGCTTTTCTTGGAGTGTGCCCAACTATATTGGCTTCCGGCCCCACTTGTTGAACAATCCTTGCTACGCCTCTGCTCCACCTAAGCCCCTCCTCTGGCAGCCTTTTTCAGATTTGGTAGCACGTAAAGTAGCAGAAGGACCAAGAGAAGAGCCGCAGAGGGGTAGGCGGGAGGGTTCGCATGTGAATCCATGCCAGACCCATGCTGGAGAACAACAGTTACAGGTAAGTAACTTGTTTCTCCTCCAGCATGGGGTCTGGCATTGATTCACATGCTCATGAATAAAGAATACATGGCATTACACACATGCACAACCACGGGAGGTGTCAAGGATCAACATAAGCAGCTCTTACCTCCTGACCAAGCTCACCTTCAATCGAACAGGTTGCCCAGCACTGCTTCGCCGACTCTGGACTCCTCCCTGGAATCCCTGTCGATGCAGTAAAACTACATGAAGGAATGAGTCGACCTCAACGTAGCAGCCCTGCAGATGTCCAGCAGGGGCACACCAGACAGGAACGGCGTTGTAGCAGCGAACGCTCTGGTGGAGTGGGTTCGTGGACGGCCAGGCAGCGGTCGGTTTGCCAACCAGTGACAGTGGGTCATGCGGCAGGAGAGCCACCTGGAAACGGAAGCCTTGGATAGGGCCTTCCCATGGTTCACAGGCCCAAAGTTCACAAAGAGCGGCGAGGTTTTACAGAAACGCTTTGCGCGGGCCACATAAAACTTCAGCGCTCTAGCCACATCCAACAAGTACAAAGTCCTTTCAGCCAGCGACGAAGGCGTTGGAAAAATCACAACCAACACCGAGGGCTTGTTTAGATGAAAGTCCGCCGGGACCTTGGGCATGAAGGCGCGGTGTGTCTTCAGCACCACCTTCGTCTCGTAGAAAGTAAGGTAGTTTACAGGAGAGGGCCTGGATCTCACCCACTCGTCGTGCAGTGATGGCCACAAGAAGAACAAGTTACTTTCTTACCTGGTAACGTTCTTTCGATGGGATGGTCCGACGACGTATTCCATATCTATGACAGGTTATGTCCACAGCTGTGCTGCTTCGGAAAATCTTCGGCGTCTGTGTCGATGACGTCGATGCGCCGTCCCCGAGGACCTCCTCCGACGGCCGACGTCACCCAATGTGATAAGTAGGATGCACGACGTCCCTAGCCTCAGCCCCAAAGCAGTACCAAGCAAGGAGGTGGGAAAGAATTTAGAACACAAATTTAGCATGCCCAATCAAATTGCGGAATAAAGGACTGCCTTGCCAAAGGCCAGATCCTGCCCTCGGATGGAATCGAGGGAGTAGTGACGTACAAAAGTATGTACTGAAGCCCAGGTGGCTGCATCACAGATGTGACGAATAGGAATACCCCTGTGCAGGGCACTAGACGCAGCCACTCCCCTGGTAGAATGGGCCCGCAAGCCAGCCGGAGGGTCCTTACCCGCCAAGCGGTAACACTCGGAGATAGCTAAAATAATCCAACGAGACAAAGTCTGTTTCGTCACAGCTTGTCCCAAACGCTTTCCAGCGTAACCAATGATAAGTTGATCTTCCACTCTGACCCGGGACATGCGCGAAATATAAAAGCTCAACGCTCTCCTAGGATCAAGCCTATGGATGTGGAGGAGGATAGAACGCCGGAAGAACCACCTTCTGGCTCAAATGAAATTCCGAAACCACCTTCGGAAGAAAGGAAGGACGAACTCTAAGGACAACCCTGTCCTTATGAAACACAGTGAAGGGTGGCTTAACTGAAAGTGCCTGTAACTCACTCAGCGAGCGGAAGTAACCGCAACCAAAAACACAGTTTTCAGAGTTAACAGTCTCAAAGGGCAAAAATGCAAAGGCTCAAACGGAGCACCCAGAAGAAACTTAAGAACAAGGTTCAAATCCCAACCGGGCACCAGGAAAGGTGACGGAGGGAACACATTAGTGAGCCCTTTCAAAAACTGAGAAATTAAAGGAATCTTAAAATAGGAACATTCTTCAGACGAGCGCTTAAATATGGACAGCGCCGCCAGGTAACCTTTAATGGTCCCCACTTGCAAGCCCTTGTGGGCCAAGGAAAGCAAAAAAGACAAAACCATGGGAATGTCACACTCAAAAGGATCCACATTCTTAACTCTGCACCAGTCGCAGAACTTTCTCCAACGGCAACGGTACAGAGACTTTGTTGCCGGCCGCCTGGCCGAGAGCAACACCTCCATCACGTCTTCAGGGAGGTCCCAATCCTTATACCTCAACCTTTCAGAAGCCAAGCGTGAAGGTTGAGGGATCTGACCTCTGGATGGAGAACCTGACCCCCCCCCCCCCCCTGCCGTGAGAGCAGATTGTCTCGGTAGGGAAGACGACGTGGAGGGCAGATGGACAAGTCGAGAAGGTCCGGGTACCACGTCCTCCGGGCCCACGCCGGAGCAATGAGGATCATCCGGGATCGAACCTCCGTAACCTCCGCAGTACTTGCGGGATGACGGAGACTGGAGGAAACACGTACAGCAGTGGGAATGACCACTCCACCACAAACGCGTCTCCTAAGGCTCCGTTTGGAGGAAATTCCCGCGAGCAGAACCTTTCACACTTCTGGTTGACACTGGAGGCGAAGAGATCCATTGAGGGGCCCCCCAACGGGCGAAGATCTCCAGGAGAATCTCCTGAGCAAGCTCCCACTCGTGAGAGATTGCGCTCTGCCTGCTCAGAGCGTTCGCCGTCTCGTTGTCTCCAGCCAGATAAACAGCCGAGATCGAAACTTCCTGCTGGATGGCCCAGAATTCGAGCTGCATCGCCTCCCTACACAGAGGAAGTGACTCTGCCCCCCCACCCCCCCTTTGTTGAGGTAGTGCATGGCCACTGTGTTGTCCGTTAGAATCAGGACACTCTTTCCTCGCACAGTCGGCAGAAAAGCCTTCAGGGCAAGTCTGACGGCCCTCAGCTCCAACAGATTGATATGGAGTCTGGACTCCGACGGAGACCAACGACCGCTGACTGTCAACTCGTTGGCATGAGCTCCACATCCCGTGAGGGATGCGTCCGTCACGATTGTCACCTCCGACCAGGGCAGCCAAAATGGGGCCCCCCTTCATCAAATTGCCTTCGACGGCCCACCACACAAGGTCCTGGGCGACCGAGGGCGGCACCTGAACAGGGTCAGACAGCCTGCCAGAGGACTGAGACCACTGGAGCTTGAGAGCCCACTGCAAAGATCTCATCCGCAGACAAGCAACTGGCACCAGAAGAATTCAGGATGCCATGAGGCCGAGCAGTCTCAAGAACTCGGACGCTGGGAGATTCTGGGCAAGTTGAAACTTGTGCACCATCTGCTGAATGTGAAGGGCCCTGACGTGTGGAGGAAAACAATGCCCCAGGGATGTGTCGAGCACTGCTCCGATGTACTGGAGCCGCTGTGTTGGTGTCAAATAGGACTTCTTTAAATTGAGGGAGAAGCCCAGCTTGTGAAGGGAGTGACAGGTGACGGACAGATGATCCAGGACTTGCTCGGGAGAGCTCCCCCTGATCAACCAATCGTCCAGGTAGGGGTAGACATGAATCCCCCCTTTCCTGAGATGCGCTGCCACCACCACCATGAGCTTGGTGAAAACCCTCGGGGCGGAGGTCAATCTGAACGGCAGGACCCGAAACTGAAAGTGCGAGTCGCCAACCGCGAACCTCAGGTACTTCTTGTGCTTGGGATGGATCGGCACATAGAAGTAAGCGTCCTTGAGGTCGAGAGACACCAACCAGTCCTGAAGTTGAAGGGCCTGGAGGACTTGAGAGAGAGTAACCATCTTGAACTGGTCCTTCCTTAGGAGTTTGTTCAAACCGCGCAAGTCCATGATGGGTCTCAATCCCCCGTCTTTCTTCGAAATCAAAAAATAAAAGGGGAATACCATCCCTTTTTTCCTCTCCGTTACAGGCACCAGTTCTATGGCGCCTTTCTCCAGCAGGGCTTGAATTTCCTGCGCAAGGAGCGGATCCGGACTCTTCAAAGAGAGGTTCCCAGGTGGATTGTCGTGAGGCCTCTGCCGAAAGGGAAGACCGCAGCCGTGGGTTATGATCTCCAGAACCCACAGATCTGAAGTAATGGCTCGCCACTCTACAAGATGCTGCAAAAGCCTTCCCCCAACCGGTGAACCATGGGACCTGGCCTCATGACTGAGTGGTAGCGGCTGCGGCGTTGCCTGAGGGCAAAGAGGCAACTGCCCGAGCGGCCTTAGCACCTCGAGTACCCTGTTTTCCACCTCTGGCACTCTTACGGTGGCCTCTTTGACTGCTAGCTACTCTCGCTTTACTGAAGGACGAGTAATAGCGAAAGGAACCTCCCCCTCCATTGTTGTCCCCCAGGACGAAAAGGCGGAGTTTGTCGAACTGCAGCGCCCAACGACTTTGCTGCAGCTTTGGGGTCTGCAACCTCTCAAGGCTCTCGTCAGCCTTGCTGCCAAAAAGATGTTCAACATCAAAGGGCATGTTGAGGAGCCGGGACTGCACATCAGGAGCGAACCCAGACTTCCGCAACCACGCAAACCTGCGTATTACAGTGCTCGCCGCCATGGACCGGCTGACACAATCTGCCATGTCCAAACCCGACTGAACGGCCTCACACATGGCATCCTTGCCATCCTGAACCGTAGCAAGGAAACCATCCCATTCGTCCCCTTCGGGAATATGTTCAGCCGCTAATGCAACACAGTTCCACAGAGTGTGTGTGAAACAAGACAAGGCACATATGGAGTTGGCCGCCTGAAGCGCCATACCCCCTGAAGAAAACACTTTCTTCGCCCAGCCGTCAAAACGTTTGCCGTCCCTATCCGGAGGGATGGTAGGATACGACGCCTGCTTTGCCGAGGCCGTAGCCACCTGCACCACCAAACTCTCAGGAGTGGGGTGCCTGGACAAGTAGCAGGGGTCGCTACTGGCTGGACGGTATTTTCGCGACAAAGACTTGCCCACTGCCGGGAGACTCTCCGGAGCAGTCCAAGCCGCCGCCACCCTTCTCTGCAGAGCCATATGAAACGGCAACGCCGGGTCAGTGGGGGGACCAAGATCAAGGATGTCCGTGAGATCATCCTGAACGAACTCCCCCGGGGGAGCCGACCAACCCAAGTACTCGGTGACCCGAGACATAAGGCGCCAGTATGAAGAATCGGCATGAGTGCCAGGCTCCGGCCTACAAAACTCCACCTCCGGAGAGGTGTCCAGTCCACTGGCATCATGCAGGGACTGCCTGAGGTCATCAAACTGACTATGGCCCAAGATAAGCTCATCTGGTACCGTAACCAAGCCTTTATCAGAGCCTTCACCACCCTCTGAAATGTACTCCAGGCGGTGAGATGAAGACACCTGGGGACCAAAGCTGTGCCTGACCTTAGCCAGAGCCTTTCTAGGGGCCAGCCCCATGCCACTGGGCCCCTCCCACACCACCGCCTCGAAAGGCGTAGAGGGTGCCGAACGGGTCGGCGCCGAGAGAATCGGCTTCGACGTCAGCTGCAGCGCCGCCATCATCGACTGCATCGACACAGGCCTCGAAGCCGGAGCTCCGAGCGTGTCTCTCGACGACCTAGGCGCCGACAGCGTCGATGACCCCCTCGGAGGCAGAGCCTCGAGAGAAATCGTCGACGACCTCGGCGCCACAGGCGTCGACGTCTTCCTCGAAGACGGCACAGGATCACACGGTCTCGAGCGCGTCGAGGACCAGGACCTGGAACGGGCATGGCGAGAACGGCTACCCTTGTCCGAGCGGGACCTCTCCCGCAAGCTGTGCCGACCACCCGAGCCCGAAGGCGTACGAGCGGTGTCTCTCGACCGGTACCAACCGACCCCACTCGGAGGCGCGGCCGGACCGGTGCCCTGAGATTCAAGAATCGCTAACATCTGCTTCCGAAGGAAGCCCATTCCTGCGGTGTCGCTTGCATGGTGGGATAAGCGACCCGCCGACTTGCGGAGTCCTCGGAAGAGGACGGGGAAGGCGACCGATGCCGGCGCTTCCGGGAATGCCTCGAAGAGGCGGAGGAGTGGCGAGACCGACTCCTGGAAGGAGACCCACTGGACTTCCGACGACGCGGAGAGTCGCCTTTCGAGTCATCCTTCGAAAGCCCCGTAGACCCTGACTTCCAAGGCTTAGACACCCGACCTACCGACAGCTTCTTCCTGCGCTCCCGCAAGGCCTTGGCCGTGAGTGACTGGCAGTCGACCCAGTCGTCCGTATTGTGGGCCTCCGAGGCACCAGAGGCAGGCGTTGTGCGAATCCGTGACCGACATCTTGGACCCACAGTCCCTGCATTTCTTGAAGCCCGGACGCGGGGTTGAAGACGAAGTAGACATCGCCACAAACAGCGAGCAGGTTCAACGAACTGAGAAGAATACAGCAAACTCCAAAGAGTCGAGGCATACCGAGATTCACGAAGCAAACACGTTCGCGGAAAAAATGGAACTGAGGCTAGGGGCGTCGTGCGTCCTACTTATCACATCGGATGACGTCAGCCGTCGGAGGAGGTCCTCGGGGACAGCGCATCAACGCAGGACGCAGACGCCGAAGATTTTCCGAAGCAGCACAGCTGTGGACATTACCTGTCATAGATATGGAGTACGTCAGAGGACCCAATCCCCTCGAAAAGCTGTTTTCAACGATAAAAACTTGAGTGATGCAGAATGCATAGGTTCGAAAGGCGGTCCCATGAGCCTAGTGAGCAGCACATTGAGTTCCCCACGCCGGGGCCGGAGCTGTCACCGGCAGAAAAAAAGAATAGTCCCTTGACAAATTCCTTGACCAATCGGTGTGACCACAAGGATGGTCATCGTGGGGATCTGGGGTAGCGGGAGATAGCCACCAGGTGCACCTTAATGGAAATGTGGGCCAGCCCCGATTTGGCCAACAGCAAATATGGAAGCACCTGAGGGGCCTTGACCCTCAGAGGGTCGATCTTCTGGGAACGGCACCAAATAGCAAATCTCTTCCACTTGAGCCCCTAGCATTTCAAAATAGATGATGCTCTAGCCTTGGCGAGAACTTCCTTGCAGTCTGCCAGGAGATCGTAGCCACTGAATTCTAGTGCTGCAGGAGCCATGCCTTCTTGCTTGGAGGTCGACGGGCCGCCTTGGGGTCCTTGGCGACGGCAGCGTCGTCCTCCTCCGAAGGTCTTGGAGCAGCCCCTGTTGGTCTCTTGGGCCGAGGATCAGGAGGGTTGGCGGTACGAAGAAGAGCCCCAGCCGTAACCCTTCAAAGAATGGGACGACTTATCTCTTGAGGACCGAAAAGACGGCCGCCGCTGTTGTAGCGTGCCCAAGGCACGTGCCGTCTCCATGTCTGTCTTGATGGGTTGTAGAGACTCATCTACAGCCTTCCCTAACAGATTGTCTCAGTCAAAGGGCATGTCCAAAACCCTTGTCTGGACCTCCTGTGGAAAGCTGGTGGCCTTGAGCCAGCCATGGCGACGAAGGCAAACGTTGTTGCCCATCTGGCGGAAACCCACGTCAGCTATGTCTGAGGCCACCGTGATGGCGTGGTCCGAAGCCACCTCGCCCTCTTGCAGAATCTCCAACGCTTCTGACCTCTTGTCGCCGGGGAGGTCTAGCAGAGGTGCGAGCTTGTCCCACAGCTCCTGGTCGTAGCGCGCTACGATAGCGAGGGCATTGGTGGCTTTGATGGTCGTTGCTGCAGAGTAGATAACTCGCCGTCCCATTGCATCCAATTTCTTCCTCCCCTCGCTGTCCGGAGGGGTGGAAGCTGCCAAAGATGAAGAACCGGACAACTACTTCTTGGCTGCTGCAGATACCACCAAGTCTGAGAGATTTCTTTTCTAAGTGGTCCCACTTCGCTGGGGCCATGGAAGGGTTCTTCATGAGCGCCAGTCCTTTGTTCCAAATGTCATCCAAGAGTGGGACTGACAGTATGGTCTTTCTCTTCGCCTCGAGGGCGCTGATATAAGAAGCCCTCCTTCTCCTCAGGCGCGAGCTGGAAGAGCTCTGAAACTCATTGCATGGAACGAGCCAATCCCGTCCAGCGGAGAGGATCTGGAAGGAGGCGACGGGAGGTCCACCATGCTATAGTCGTCCGTGCATGTCGTCGCTGTGTCCGACCCAGTCTCTCCACTGGGAGGCGCAGGAGAGGGGGGCATTGGTTGTCTCTTCCTCTTCTTGGACGGTGGTTCTCCAGTCAGCATAGCGGTAGGCACCGGAGCCGCTGGGAGAATGGAGGCGACGGCGCCTGCATCCTCTTCTGTATCTCAGACACAAGAGTATGGAGGGTGTGCAGAATGTCCACTGACAGATCTCTGGGAGGCAGCTGCAGTGTAGGAGGCAGCAGCAGTGCAGGAGGTAGCTGGGGCAAGGGTGCAGGGTCTGGAGTCTCGTTGTCCAGAGGGCCCCATGTCTTCCTCGACGGGATCCTCATCGTCGTCCTCTCCTTCGTCTGCGCCCTTGTCATAGGGCATGACACCGACATTTCCCTCATTGTCACCGACCTCCTGGATGGTCTGGAGGTAGACAAGCTCTTCATCCTCTGCAGAGGAGATATGCGTGTCCTGGAGGACTTCACTGCCCTCATCCCCCTTTGTTCGAGGTCCAGAGGAGACTGTCTCAGGGAGATGACCGGCATAATCTTCTCCAGGGTCTTCTCAATGGGCTGGAATGCCGTTTGCCTCCTGGGCGGGAGGGAAACTCTTGCCTTCGGAGGGGCGCCCTGAGGGTCCACCCCGCGGCCTTCGAGAGTAACGCTACCACCACCTCGATAGAGGGAGCCGCCTTTGTCTGGTGCACTTGGGCATTCATGGTCAGGCCAGGACCCTTGTCCTGCTTGGCCTTCGTGGTCGCTCCAGACACCTTTTCCTGCTTGGCCTTTTACTGCTTGGCCTTCTCCTTCGGGGCCTTCTTAGTCGAGGGTAGGCTGGACACCGTACCCTGTTTGGCCTTCTACTTGGTCGTTTCTGGGACCACCTGCAGCTTGCCCGGGTGATCCGACTTCCTCTTGGATGAAGATCCGGAGCGTTGGCTGGAGATCGATGCAGCAGGAGATGCAGTGTGCGCCTTGTCCGTGAGGAGCTTACCGCAACGGTGCTCCCGGCGGTAGCAGACTCGCAGTGCTTAACCTTTTGTTGGACCCCCGCGGTAGGGGCGCCCTCAAAGGACTTAAAAGCCCTCTCAGCTTTCCCGAGCCCAGGAGAGGCATGCTCCTGGGACCCAGCCATCGCAGAGGCCTTGGTCTGCAGCCACTCGTTCAGCCGCTTACACCGATCCTTGTGCGTCGGGTACAGGCAGTAGAGGCACCATCCGAGAAAACCTTCCTTAAGCCGCAGTCGGAGCAAAGCTTGAAAAGGGGGATGGAATCCTTCGTCTCGTCCGACATGGTCCACGTGGCGTAGGCCTGAACAATTTTCTGGAAGCCTCCACGAAGAAACTCGATGAAATTCACCCTTGAGGGGCGCTGAAGAATCCGAAAAATGGGTCCCCGCTAATCAGAAGGATGATTGATGGAGCACAAGGCTCGATTGACCGAAAAATAGAGTAAACTCTTCCATAAAGTGAAAAACGCAGTAAAGCTCGAGAGCTAAGCACGAGGACTCCCAACACTTGAACGTGCAGTAAAAATCTGAAGATGGTTGCCAGAAGAGGGGCTTAGGTAGAGGGCAGTCATTGGCTGGGGGCAGCATGACCCAGAGCTCAGTGATTGGTTGTTAGGAGAAAGACAGTTCAGAAATGAAACTGATTATTTTCTTTACCGAGGATTCCCAGCCTGACGACAGGGAATATTAATGAGCATGTGAATCCATGCCAGACCCCATGCTGCAGAATGTCTCCACATTCTTTCAGATGCTGAGACAGTCCGTCTCCCACTGGTGAATTGTGACTCAAGACCTCAGAGGTTTTGATGCGGCTGATGCAGTGGCTGTTGGTAAGGATGCCCCTGCTTGAGCAGGCTTTGCACCTCTCCTCCTTTGGCCTCTGATCAGCCATTCCTCTCGCTCTTCCAACTGAGGAGTAGTAGCAAAAAGATCTACCCCTCCAAGGCAGTCCACTGGGGCGAAAAGGCTGAGGCTGCCTAATAGAAGCACCCAAAGATTTGACTGCTGCTTTTGAGGTCTGCAACTTCTCAAGGCTTTCGTCAGCCTTGTAAACAAAAAGGTGAGACCCGTCAAAAGGCATGTTGAGGAGTCTGGATTGCACATCCGGTGACAATCCCAACTTCCTCAACCACGCAATCTGCGTATTATGGTGCTTGTTGCCATGGCTCTGCTGATGCTTTCAGCAGAATCCAGACCCGATTGAAGAGACTAGAACATGGCTTCCTTGCCGTCTCCAACAATAGTCAAGAACCTGTCTCTTTCCTCCGCCTCAGGAATGTGCTCTGCCGCCATGGAAATACAGTCCCATAGAGTGAATGAGAATTTTGCAAGGGCACATGTGGAGTTGGCCGATTTAAGAGACATGCTTGTGCAGAAAATACTTTTCTTGCCGATCCATCTACTCTCTTGTCATCCCTCTCTGGAGCGATAGTTGTATAAGCTGCGTGCTTGGAATGTGCGGTAGCTGCCTGTACCACCAGACTCTCTGGAGTGGGCTGTTTAGACAGGTAGTCAGGGTCACTACTGGAAGGGCAATATTTTTTGGTCAGATTTTTGTTTACTGCCGGTCTCTGGCATCTCCCAATTGGGATGCAACCCTTTTTTGGAGAACAATATGAAATGGTAAAATAGGATCTATTTGCAGATCTTTATCAAGGATGTCCTTCAAAATATCCTGTTCAAAAGGGAAGGTAGGCCGACTCCACCCCATATAGTTTACAACCTTAGACATTAGTTGCCTAGATGAAGCATCTGCGTGCTCACCAGCTTCAGGTCTACCTAAATGCAGCTCAGGTGTGGTGTCTACCCCACTGGCCGTTTGTGAATTAGCATATATATCTTTCCATCTAGGCTCTTCCGAAATAAAGCTCTCGGGCACATTTGGTGTACCAAATTGAAGACCAAAAGGCACCTCATTGCTCATTATCCTCATAAATTGAGATGAAAGATTTGAAATAATCTTTCCTTGGTAAAGGAATATATATATCTTGTCTGGGAAAGGCATCGAAGGCTTAAGAAACTGAACACGACGCTCGAGGAGTTGAAGTCTTTTTCGGCTTCTATGGCACCATTGGTTTAGATGGCACAGTTGCTGTCGAAGGTATGGCTGGCGTCGATGGCCGCCGCTGTTGAGGGCGTAGCTGGCGTCGATGGTGTCAATGACCTTGACCTATGTTTGGACTTATGGCTCGAAGGATCCTTCGATGACTTGTCATCAAGTCGAGGCCTCGATGGCTCTCGATGAGGAACTGGCCTTCGTCCTGGGCTCAAGGACGCGCAGGATTTGGCTAAAGACCTTTCCTTACCAGCTTCTTTGGAAGGCGCGGTAGGAGCATGGCTTGCCAAGCGTTTTTGTTTTTGAAATATGTTCAGCATTTCAGAACTAAATGCTTCCCATTCAGCAGGTGTGGAGCTTTTATTGGGACAAAATACCCTCTCAGGGGAGGTGTCTGACGACGAAGGCGACCCATGTTGCCTCTTTTTCGACTTCCTCGACGAAGAGGAGTGGGGGAGCCGCTCCTCGACCTTGCTCTTTTAACCTTCTTCCTCCAAGGAGAGTCGCCTCTCGGCTTGTTGGACGAAGGTTTCGACGGGGTAGTCGATGAGGGTTTTTGGGGTTACCTACTGCCAATTTCCCCTTTTGCTCCTTCAGAGCCTTTCCTGTCATTGACTGGCACTTTGAGCAGGCCAAGGCCCGAGACACCACAGATCGGTCTTCGGGATAGTAGGTGTCGAGGAAGACATTCGCGAACAACAAGGTAAGCACGCCGTAGCTTCTCGAAGCGTTAGCTTACGCAGAAAAACTGAACTGAAGCCAACAGGCGCTGCGCGTGCTAGATATGCCTTCGATGACATCATCCTTGAGACAGAGGCCCTCGAGGGACATCGAGTCGACTGCATCGACGCACAGCGCCCTCTGCCGAAAATAAATTCGGAAGCAGCTGAAGCTGGATATCTTATATCAAAGATGAGGAATACGTGGGAGGCCACAATCCATTTGAAAATATCTGTTCACTTGCGGGACTGTTCAATCATAAACCTTGCCCTGGTCATACGCTGACCTTCCTAGACTACTCGTTCTTCCTCCGCTAGCCAAAGCGATTCCTTCATCTTTCCCGTTCTTGCGCATGTACCACTCTTTGCAGCCTATCCTTGCAGGAAGAGGCCTAACCCTCTTCTTTCTCTCTAATGTTCAATATATCCTTGGCTCTTCTAACTATCGGCCTCATTCTTTCTTGCTCCTCCACCCTTAACCTATCTGCTAACCTAGCAGTCGGGGGAGTTATCCCCTTACCGCTCGCTGGTTTCAACTTCTCTGTAGCCCTAAACCATTGAAGGAGTTTACCTTCCACTTTCCTCAAAATCTTAGAAATAGTAACTGATGGAGGCGTTACCTATGCCAGTCTTGCAACCACTGGAGTAGCTGCTGGGGAAAATGGTGGTATGAAGTCAAGGTCCTTGTACCCCCCCCTGCGGGCAATAAATTAAGTGTTACTCACTGGAGTGATAAACTTACTCCTAGTCCATAGTCTCCTTTCCTACATCCTGTAGGAAGCGTCCCTCGCGAGGGATGGGAACAGAACCCTTTTTCACCAGAAAAAAATGACTTTCTCGTTAAAGGTGTACTGGGGCGCGGCCCCAGAAGTACGGGCTCCCTTAAACCCACCCACTGGTGCCACACCTCAGTCCCCTTTGACGCGTTGGCTGTATTATGCTGAACAACCTTGCTACTCTTTTTAGGGGGAAGAATGGTGGGGAGTATGGACGAAAGGGGACTATGGACTAGTAGTAAGTTAGTAACACTTAATGTTTACTCGTACGTCCCGTCCCCTTTCCTCCAACCTGTATGGGCAATTACACCACTGATATAACCGCCCTGGGGAGGAGACTTTGCCACTATCCGAAAAGATTATGTAGGACTGCTTGGCCGAATGCTGCGTCGGGCCGGACACTGGTATCCAGGCAGTAATATTTGCAAAAGGCCGATGGAGTGGCCCATATCGGCGTCTGCTAATCCCCAGCCATGGTAAGTGGCACTGAATAACGACTGCTGCAGCCTTGGCCCTGATGGCATGAGCGTGCATGTCCTTTGGCAGATCCTTACGCTGCACCTTGTATACCTCCTGGATAGCTGTGGTCATCCACCTAGCTATAGAAGCTTTGAACGCTTGAGGCCCTGGCTTTAAGCCACTGAACATGACAAACTAGGCATCCATCTTGCGGAAGGCCTTGGTTCTGATTAGATACTATTTTAATGCTCTGCTGACGTCTAGGCAGTGAAGAGCCCTCTCTGACCCTTCCGTTGGGTCTCGGATGAAAGTGGGGAGCACAATCTCCTTGTTAATGTGGAAAGAGGAAACAACCTTCGGTCGGAACTTGAGGTGCGTGCAGAGAACAACTTTGTCCCGATGAAACCTAGTATAGGACTCCTAAGCCACTAATGCATGTATTTCGCTGACTCTGCAAGCAGAAGTAAGCCCTACCACGAGTGCTGTCTTTAGCGTGACCAGTTTGACATCTATCGTGGCCATAGGTTCAAAAGGCTTGTGTGCCAAGGCACCGAGCGCTACATTAAGATCCCAGACTGGGTGCAGTCGTTTGACTGGTGGGTACAGTCTGGTCAGACCTGTTAAATGCCTTTTTACAAAAGGATTGGCCGAAGAGAAAGTAAACTTGTCCAAATTCCTGTATGCGCCAATAGCTGCTAGGTAAGTCCGGCAGGTTTCCACCTTGTTAAGCATGATGGTATGTAGTAATGCCGTGGGAAGACTACACCAGCCTTGTCCTCTTGGCAATAGATAACCCAAACTTTGGAATAGGCCTGTACTACACAAGTTGGTGGAGTGACTGAGCAGCCAGGCTCATCTCAATGTTAGCTGTAGAGTTGCAACAGAGATTCACAATGACAAGTATTCAAATAACTCTTATACTCAAGGTTTCTTGATTAAAATAATTATTTATTAATTTAACAGTTATTAATTTAACAGTCAGTTTTAAAATAAGCCTTCTTTAGAAAGGGCAATATGCAACAATAAAATACACTTCAAAAATACACTCCTTCAGTTTCAGTTAAGTAAATACCCTTTTGGGATGTCACACCCCCACTTCCTACACCTTGAGGTGACTTTCAATTGCTAGGACAATGTGGACATTGATATATCACTTTTAACACTTACTGCAATACTGAGGTTGTGGAACAAGGAATAGGTGAGGGAAGGAAACAGGTTAACAAGTTTCTCAAACAGGTAAGCTTTTTTCAATCCCCCAATGAAATATAGGTTAACCCTTTCCCAGCTATACAAGTAAAGTATGTATGACTTTTTGGAGGGACAGATTAATACAAGGTCAGAGGGTAAGAAGAGTGTCTTCAGGGAGCCAGGACAGCCAATGTCAATTGAGCAAAGTCTAGGGGAGCTGAGGCACTTCTTGAAGATAGCACAAACGTCTTGCACAATGTTAAAGAGTTTTCGAACCAGTCTCAGTTGACAAGCATATGAGTGAGTCCATCAGAGTTGCTGTTTTTCAAGCTACACACTAGATTACAGATCACTGGTGGATATCCATTGTCGGCCTTCACACCAAGTGCACAAATTGATTACCTGCATTCCGATATGATAAGCAATTGTTTTCTCAAAGCAACACACAAATAATGACAAAGATGGTTTTGGAGTTCTTGCTATGACAGTGAATGGATTCATTGGTTATTTTGGTGTAAAAGGTAAATAAACAGCCCCAAAAAGATCTTGGTACAAATCCCTTTGCTCGTGGGCATCACCATACCAGTAGCTCTCGTCATCGGCTCTCAACTACAAGTAGCTCAACATTTGTATTGTCCTAATACTAGGTCGCAGAGGTTTAGGGTTACAGTGACTAGGTTATGTAGTTGCATCTCGGGTACTTCAATGTTTGTTAATACTGTGTGTCTTTATGTCTGGTTCCCATTTCTACCCGACCCCTTGCCTCTACATGCAATGTGCCCATCACCAGGTAGTGGACCTACATTACAGAAACGGATTGGGATGTGTCTTTGATGACAGTTTACAATTTGTATACAAGCAGTAGCTATTTTGACTTTGTCATGTCTACTTAGAGTACTTATTAAACAAATGTGTGTGCAACTTAATAAAGGGGTATATTTTTCAGTATACCAGTGTGGTGCATTTCCTCTGGATAACTGCTTTGACTAACTGCAACTCTGTCTCAGTTTACCTCTCCTCCCTGCAGTTACACCTGGATGCTTTTCCATACTACCTACCATACAGAGGTTTGGCTTCCCTTTTGGGTTGTGTGTACTACCCCACCCCTAAGATTATACGGTTGTACAGCCCACACTAGATTCCTTTTAGACAACCATTTTTTATATGTTTTTTGAATGGATGTGATTCTTTAGGCTATTGTTTAGGTTCAATGCTCTTGTATAGTTGTGGTGTATGCTTTGAACAGTGGCTCTATAGACTCACTGGATAACTGGACTTCACAGAGACATTAAAGTGGACTTGAAGAAGCACCTAGAATGTCATCATGGAATCCACACTGCCATTAAGAACCAACGCTGATGGAGAGAGCAGCAAAGAATTACACGTCTTAAACATGGCACTGTTTCACTTTATTCAAGTAACTTTAAATCTTTAACACCTGTGAATAACTGTTGGTGCAGATTTCCAAACAGTAAACCTTTAATGTCAGATGACATTGTACAGTTTTAAGGGGAGGGAGTCTGGTGCCCTGGATTTCAAACTGTAATGAAAATTATTAAACATGGATCAGGCAAGGACAATATTATTGTTTTATGTGTCACACTGTACGCTTTTAATGATATTTATCTTTTTAAAGTGCCTTGCCTCAATCCAAGACTTTTTACTATTTTTAGAATAGCTATTGTTCATTTTGTTGAACAATATTTGCAATTGGACACCTTTAAGTGTTTTTTGCAGTGTTGAAGCTTTCAGTGGTAGAAATGTAGAGGCAGGGTTTGGCCAGCTGTATTAGTTTGTCAAAGTTTTCTATTGGTAATGCATTATATACATTATATACATGCATGTTACTTTAAAATTAGGTGTTTTTTATTTTCATTTTCTATTGCTGCCTTTTGCAATGGAATTTTAACCTTGCATATTTGGTATGGGGTGGATGCTTGCATATTCAGGACATGCCCTGAATTTGCTACCCTGATTGCAAGTCAAAATTTGAGAACAAGGTCTCGGTGGAAGACAAACTGACATAAAAGTAACTCTCAATGCAATTTCAGTGTGTGTTGGATGCAAGGGTAGGTGCGTATAAGTTTAAGTGTTTCATCAGTATGAAGTAAACAATTACTTTCAGTGGTCACTTCAGGTGTTGCAAAGGTTTGCTGAAGGATTGTACAGGTGGAGCACGAGGCACAATAGTTTGGAGAGCGTAAAGGGATGCTAAGCAATTGTAAATTTGAAAATGTCAATAGTTTACGTGTGGCTTTGGCTAATATTGTCGTCTAGTTTATAATTGGTTCTGCCATACGTTTTTAGCTCTCCCATGTTTTTTAAAGTTGGTATATATCCTGCAACGTGTGCATAGCTGGCGACTGCGATTCATTTTCTTTAGTGCTTTCCCTTGAGCACTAGTGTTTGGGGTTCAAAATCCACTGGCACTCATCATTGGGCTAAAAGGTATGATATAAAGCCGTTTTGCAATAACTAGCATGTTCAGCGTCCCTAATGTGCTCAGCCTACATGTCAGTGGAGTGACCTAGGTTATACCAAAGGTATGAATATGCAGCAACAAATGAGGGCTGACCTAGAGCGTTTCTTTTGGAAATTCCGTTGCCATGTTTTTTCACATATCTATGCCTGTAAATGGTGGGTCCGAGGCAAAGTGACATCACAGAATTGAAAAAGCTTGGAAGAACGTGAAGAAATGTGCGTGCGCCTTCATGAAGGACCATGGAATTTCTCACATCAGCCAAAAATATCTACAGGAATTATCCAGGTTTTTGGGAGACAGTTAATTTACCCAACCACAGCAACAATTATTTTGAAAACCATTTTGAATGTTTTGGGTGTTGTGTTGCAACAACCCCATTTGTTGTTCCTAGATCATGTGCTGCATGGCATATTGTTTAATCCATATGTGGCGTAACAAAATGCAGGTGCCTTCACTGCAAACTTTGTTGAGAATGCCCTCGCCCAAGCTGCTTGACGTGCAAGCCACGCCACAGACTTCTGGGATGACCCGGGCCACCACATATGTGCCATCGGGCCACCACATATGTGCCATTAAGCCACCACATATGTGCCATCCGCATGATGATCATGTTGCTGCAGGTGCGTGCTACACTTGGAGAAAGCTGTAAAGACATTTTTAACCAAACCTTTAATATTTTACGTAGTGTAGAGACAAGGGTGTCGACTTCTAGCGCCCAAACTACCAGCTGCCACTGTGTATAGCCAGTAACATTATGTCTATGCCAATGAAGGCTGCAGCTTTTGGTGACAGGGGAGGTGGATGCCACTGAATATTTTTAGTTGAGAGGCATTAACATCTCATACAAATTAGCATGCGCGACCAAGCGCAGCAAGGAAGCACTAAGGAATTAAAGGGGGCTTGGCGGGTGGGGAGGAGGAGAGTTCTCCCCTCTGCACGACCTCCTGAGTTAAAAAAAATAAAAATGTTGAAATGGTGCATTTTACAATAAAATATTTGAGAAAAATGGGCAAAAAGCTATACAGTTTACAGCTGGTTCTCAAGAGTACATGACAAAATCCAGTAGATGCCAAGTCACCAAGAGTACACAGCACTATTCAATTCCTTTAACATCGACGGTAACATTATTAAAGTAGCCAATGATGTGAAAACGCTAGCAATCTACATTAACTCAGTAGGGAATAGTTTCTTACCTGTAACTCCATTTCTCAGCATTGGTATCTTTCATGGATTCACATGCTTAGAATATTCCCCGTCGTCAGACTGGGACCCCTCGGTACACATATATAGCCTTTTCCAATAGGAAAACTTCCAACACTTTTGTGTCCCATCTACGTCCTTTTAGGACCCGCCTACGCATGCTCCGTAGGCCGTCCCAGTATAAGAGGCCCACCCCCGCGGCTCCCCTTCAGATTTCGGCCCCTCCAAAGTAGGAAGGGTTAAACTTATCAATCAAATACATTACATTCCGGGGAGGTTGGCGGGCGCATGTGAATCCATGAAAGATACCAATGCTGGAGAAATGGAGTTACAGGTAAGAAACTATTCCCTTCTCCAGCATTGGATCTTTCATGGATTCACATGCTTAGAATAGATTGGATAGCAGTAACACTTGAGACGGCGGCGAGAATGTAATGTAATATACCCTCACCATACTATACAATGCATATGTACAGTAGGAATAAGTTAACTCATATAACCTTACCCACATAAAATATACTGTCATTAAAAGGGTAGACAACAGATTCTCCACAGCGTGGAGCTTACCTTACTGAAACAGATGGCGCAGGACAGCTCTTCCCATCTGCACCTCGTCCGCATGCTGCCTGGCAAGGCAGTAGTGGCGGGTAAACGTGTGGGGCACTGACCATGCCGCAGCTTGGCATATGTCCGTCAACGGAATTCCTGCCCATAAAGCTGTTGAGGAGGACATCGATCTTGTAGAATGGGCTCTAGGATGTCCTTGCAGTGGCCTTCCGGCCTTAAAGTGACAAAACGCAATCGTCGATGAGACCCATCGAGCCAATCCTTGTTTAGAGATTGCTTTTCCTCTCGTCGACGGACCATATGCGACGAACAGTTGTCGAGTAGACCTGAGTTCCTGTGTACGATGTAGGTAAAATTTCAGAGCCCTCTTAACGTCCAGGGTATGAAGAGCTTTTTCTGCTGCCGATGATGGTGTGGCGAAGAAAGTAGGGAGAACAATGGACGAGTGTTTGTGATACACTGTCGGAACCTTTGGGACGAACATAGGATTAGTTGCCAGGACTACTTTGTCCTTAAAGAATCTTAGGTATGGCGGGTCTACGACCAGCGCTTGCAGTTCCGAGATTCTTCTAGCTGATGTGATAGCAATCAAGAATGCCAACTTCCACGAAATTAATTTTATGTCGGACGTGGCCATAGGCTCAAAAGGCGGTTTCATTAAGCCTGCCAACACTGTGTTGAGACTCCAAGTCGGGGGGAAACGTTTTTCCGGGGGAAAAGCTCGAAATAAACCCCTCATGAAGTGTTTTACAAGTCTGTTGCTAAATAGAGGAGACGACTGCCTCTTCCTTGTGAACCTCGAGATGGCCGCCAGGTGCACCTTTATCGATGTGAAGGATAATCCCCTCTCCGTCAAGAGGAGCAGGTAAGGTAGAACTTGTTCCGGCGTCACCAACAACGGTTGTAGGCCCTGTTGTCCTTTACACCATTCACAGAACCTCTGCCACCTATAGGAGTAGGATTTGTTTGTAGAAGGGGCTCTAGCCGCCTGCAGAATTTTTTGACAATCCTCTGAAACGTCTAAAGCACCGAACTCCGAAAAGTCAGGAGCCAGGCTGTAAGGTTGAGACTGTCCGGGTCGCGATGCCACACCGTGCCTTTGTCCCAGGATAGTAGGTTCGGGACTTTCGGAAATGCTATGGGATGTTCCAGCGACAGGTGAAGCAGGTCGGAGAACCACGGTTGCCTTGGCCAGTATGGTGTCACTAGAATTACCCGGCAATTGTAACTGCGTATCCACTGTATTGTCCTCCGTATGAGTGGGAATGGGGGAAAAGCATAGAGGAACATGTCCGTCCATGGGAAGGAGAATGCCTCCCCCATGGAACCCTCTTGAGGCCATCTGCTTGCGAATTGCTCGCATTTCTTGTTGTCTTTGGTTGCGAAGGCGTCCAGGGGGGGGGGGTGACCCCATTTCTCGAACACTTTCATCAGGTGAACTGTGTCCATTTCCCACTCGTGTATCTGGGCCATGCTTCTGCTGAGGGAGTCTGCTTGGGAGTTCCTCACTCCTGGGAGGTGATGAGCCACGATGGAAATTTCGTGCTTTAATGCCCAATGCCATGTTTTCTGGGCTTCTATGGAAAGAGTTCTTGATTGCGTCCCTCCTTGTTTCCTCAGATAAAACATGGCCGTTGTATTGTCGGTCAGTATTCGTACTCGCGAACCCTTGATGTGTGGTAGGAATGCCTTCAGGGCCCATCGTACTGCTCTGAGCTCTAACACGTTTATGTGTAGGAGTGACTCCATTGGAGACCATCGACCTTGCGTTTGGAGAGCACCCATGTGAGCTCCCCATCCGGTAAGGGACGCATCCGTGACTATGGTTCGCTGAAACTCCGGCTCCTGTAGGGGTACACCGTTGTTCAGATTGTGGAAACTCTGCCACCACTGAAGGGTCCTGAGCAGCTTGTCGTCGTCGATGGTTATCTTGTCCGACCACGATCCTTGAGCCTGCGTCCATCGGTCCGCGAGGAATTCCTGGACTGGCCTCATGAATAGGCGACAGTTTTCCACCAGATGGATGCAGGATGCCATGGCCCCTAGGACCGAAACGTATTTTCTCACTGAGATCTTGGTGTTTCGCCGTAGTCGGCACGCTTGTTGATTGAGTCTTGAGGTTCTGTCGAGAGAAGGTTTCACTAGCCCTAACTGGGTCTCGAACTGTGCCCCCAGGAATACCAGCGTTCTCGATGGCCGCAGAGAGGATTTTTCGAAGTTTATGGCGAATCCCAGCTGTTGTAGAAGCTGCATGGTGGCTTGTAAACTTGTGTTGGTCGACGCTGGGGAGGATCCCCTTACAAGCCAGTCGTCGAGGTATGGGTATACATGGTGGCCTTGCTTCCTTAGCCAGGCCGCTACTGGAGCCAGGCATTTCGTGAACGTTCTGGGGGAGGTCTTGAGCCCAAAAGGAAGAACCGTGAATTGGTAGTGAGTTCGCCCTATTACAAATCTTAGGAATTTCCTGCGTTTCCGACACATTGGAATATGGAAATATGCGTCCTGTAAATCCAGGGACGCTAAAAAATCCCCCTCTTGAACGGCACGGATCACTTCCTGTAGAGTGAGCATCTTGAATTTTAGGCTCTTTAAAGACTTGTTGAGATCGCGTAAGTCTAAAATGGGACGCCATTTGCCGTTCGGCTTTTTTAGGACGAAATATCTTGAGTAGACTCCTTGACCTCTCTGTGATGTTGGAACTAATTCTATCACGCCCTTTGCTAACATGAGTGTTAACTCTTGTTGCAGTATCTTCAGATGGGAATGAGCGGTGAACGCAGGTGGATCCGTCGTTATTCGTTCCCATTCGTCGACATATGCTGAAACTCTTCCCCCCAGAACGGTGTGTTGTATGTCACTGCTGATCTTTATTTTGCTTGTCTCTCGACGACGACGGATATGATGGTCTTTTCCTGGAAGTCTGGAAGTTCCGGCGACGGTTTGCCGTTTGGGAGGCACGTCTGTATCCCTGGGAGGGGTAAGCCGATCTGCCAAAGGATCTATCTCCAGACGCAGAGAATCTTGAATTACCTGAAGCCCCTCTAAAGGGACGAAAAGACTTGTAGCTTCTGCCACTCTGGAGGGCACCCAATGAACGTGCCGTGTCCGAGTCCTCTTTCATTCCCTTTAGGGCTTCGTCCACCTTCTCACCGAAAAGAAGGTCTCTCTCAAAGGGCATATCTAAAACTTTGTATTGTACTTCTGGCCTGAAGTAGGTACACTTAAGCCATGACTGTCGACGTAATACGACCCCATTATTGACTTGCTTGAAGCCTGACTCAGCGAGGTCCACCGCCATGTTTATTGCGTGATTTGAGGCTTCCTCACCTTCTCGGACAAGTAACATCGCTGCCTTCCTATGTTCTTCCGGAAGATGATCAAGCAACGGAGCTAGCCTGTGCCACATCTCCCTATCGTATCTGGCAACAATTGCCAGAGAGTTTGCGGCCTTTACTGTGGTCGCTCCCACGGTTAGCACTTTTTTGCCAAAGGCATCTTGGCGTCTGGCTTCGTTATCAGGCGGAGTCGTGCACTTGTGCTGGGCCTACGCCTTCCTCGCCGCCGACACCACCGAGTCTGGCATTGGTTGGGAGGATAAACACTTGGGGGTAGACTCTGGAGTCTTAAACTTTTTTTCCAGGCGTCCTTTCACTGCCAGCTCTGAAAACGGGTGACGCATTGTCTGCAACCCCTCCTTCCACACATGGTCTAGTATTGGTATCGAGAACACAGACCTTCTTCTCTTACCCATGTGGTCGAACAAAAAACAGTCCTTTTTCTGCTCTTCCTGGGACAAACCAAATTCTTTGCATGCCTTTTCCATCATAGAATGGAATGACGCAATGTCGTCCGGAGGGGACGGGTGAGCTGGGCTTCTAGGGGTTCCCAACTCCACCTCTGACTCTGAGGTTGGATCCCTGGAAGGGGATGATGATATCCGACATGGCTTCCCTGTCAGACTCCGAATCTGGCAGTTCACCTTCCTCTTGTGCCAGTGCTGAGATTGGCGTGCGTAGGTGCGTCGGCTGACGGGACAGGCCCGGCTCGTCGACGGGTGACTGTGGCAGGTTTGCCTGAGGTAGTCTCAGGTCCAACGACTGTAACAAAGACTGAAGCGTGGACAGAATTTCCAACAACAAAACAGATTGAGGATTGAGAAGAGGGGCAGATACCGGTATAACGGATCCCCTCGTCGACGACTTGTCAGCCACTCGTAGCCCTAGGTCTGCTGGGCCAGCTATTCTCTCGTTCTCGTCCTCCGAGGACAGCAACACAGCCTGTTCTTGTATTAAAGTATCCGGAGCGATCGGATCAAAAACTTCAGGCCTCCTTTAGGACCCCCGTCGACGAGGACATCGTCGACGCCGTTGTCGGTGGGACGGTGGATGCCACCTGCGTAAGCGGCAGGGTGGAGGCCGATGACTGGACTGCCGTCGACGACGGTGACTTAGCAGGTGGTTTTGGCAGTCCTGCCTTTTCCACACTTGGCTTGCTTTTACTCGATTCTCGACTCGTGGTCGATCTATGATGATCGCCCGAGGAGGATTTCCTTTCCTTTTCATGCTTTTTTGATGAAGATGATTTCTTTGACGAGGAGTCTCTAGTTGAGTGACTTCCAGACGACTCTTTTTCCGTCGGTCGAGATTTCTTCGCCGGTGGTTCCGACAAGGAAGCGGGGCGTGATGTTTTCGCCGATTGTGTGGAGCCTACCTCCGAAGGGGGGTATGCCCCCGCTCCATCATTCAGCCATGCCACCAGTCGTCGACTCCGGTCTTTGAGGGTTTTTTGAGAAAACCCTTTGCATATGTCGCAGTTATCCGCCGAATGATGAGGGTGGAGGCAATATATACAATCCATATGTCCGTCCCCCTCGTAAACTTTTTTCAAGCCGCACGTCGCGCATGGACGGAACAGCGCCTTTCCTGACATGGAGGACATTTTCTTTACTCAAAAGTAATGCAACCTTGTACAAAATAGTAAGACAACACGAGGAGATCCCACTACTTTGGAGACGGTTGAAATCTGAAGGGGAGCCGCGGGGGCGGGCCTCTTATACTGGGACGGCCTACGGAGCATGCGTAGGCGGGTCCTAAAAGGACATAGATAGGACACAAGTGTCGGAAGTTTTCCTATTGGAAAAGGCTATATATGTGTACCGAGGGGTCCCAGTCTGACGACGGGGAATATTCTAAGCATGTGAATCCATGAAAGATCCAATGCTGGAGAACTCTCTTTTACGAGACAAACAAATGCCTTAGCATCGTCCAAAGCTTATACATGCAAGCTCATTACAGCCTGCCGTCTGTATTTAACCCATACGAACTGCATCTCAGTAGCAAGAGCTTTAGTATTATCGAAGCGGGACTATTGTAACGCCCTCTACCTGGGCACATCCCAGCAAAACATCAATAAAATGCAAGTTATGCAAAACAATGCAATTAGATCAGCAAGTAACAATCCCAGAAAACAGCACATCACTGCAATCAGACAGAACATAAATTGGCTCAACATTAAGCAAAGAATAGACCTTAAATCGCTCTCACCCACAAGTGTCTCAATAGCCAGGCACCCTCATACCTCCGACACCTTCTCGCGCCATACTTCAATGCGACCGACTAGAACAGCGCAATTGCATGGCATCGACATCACACGATTTAAACAACAAGGTGCTGGTGGGGTCAGCTTCCCAATCCTTGCTGCAAATAAATGGAATGCTCTTCCTACCTCGATAAGAGAGGAACCATCCTTTTCGCTATCCCGCAGCAAGGTTAAAGCTCGATTCTCTGAGCAGGACTACAACCTACCCACTACATAAAACAATTTGCACAACGTTTCAGTCTGCTACCTTAGGATTCTCACTTGATGTATATCTGTATTCAAATTGTATAATATTTTGACTGTATTTACTGTACCATATACGTTAACATTTATTTTTATTGCTTGTATACCCATGACTATGTAACCTGTATCTTTGTACTATATATTTCACTCACTGCTTTTGCTTATATTTTTAACCTGTAATATTAACTGTACACTTGTGCTTTTGTAGACATGCAAGTTCTTCAGCGCCCAGATGCCCCAGGGCTTGGCTGCACTTTACAAATAAATAAATACGATGTTTTGCAACAATTGTATGATGCCTGTGTCTGCAACGTATGCCAGCATTGCCGTTGTAAGTCACTTTTATGGAGTGGCACCAATGGTATTTATGCTAGAATTACTACTGTAAATCGCTTAACTGTCATAGTCGACAATTCACTTAGTAAATGTCCCATAAAAAGCAAGTAAAGGGAAAATCGGCTAACATTCCAAAGAAAATGACGTAGCTGGGGTAGCACATTTATTTTCCCAGAATGGCTTTCACAGCACACACATTAACGTTTTCTAACCAGATGCAAAAAGATGTTTTAAACATATAAGAGCCCTTTAAAAAAAGAAACGTACTTTCTATTTTTCAAAACTCACCTTGTCATTTTTTACTAACTGTTTGCGAATTGCAAAGTCCCTTCTAGAGCAGAGTGCTTTACAGCATGGTCCGAGGTTGCTAAGGAGGCCGGCTCTTTGTTCTTTTCTCTGCAGCGCAGCCATGTTCAGGGCTCCTAGATCATGTTCAAATAAGCTCTCAGCATCTGAAGAAGACAGAGGTATCTCAAAGTTCAGTCTACATAACACTGCGCAGACCCACACATTTCTATGAAGAGTAAAACAACAAATCTGTTTGGCAGTCTGCAACTAAAGTTACCAACCACAGGAATCTATGCATAAAGCAGCAAGCATTTGTATGTAATCATCCACTGAACAGCAGACATTCCATGCCTTTATATATTCTTTTCACAGGTGTTGCATAAGTTACAAACCAGTATAATTGGCTCCCCACAATGGCAATCTTCATTAGATGCATACTTTAGCACATTTCAGGCGAGGGTGCCAAACCACATACAAACATTTTAGAATGTTTACTTTTGTAATGACTTTCCCTTGTTGGCCATTATAAAATCTCTTTCAGAACATCAAAGTTAGATGCAACTGCATTCAGTTCAAGATGTAAGAAAGGTTCCATACACTGCTTCAGAAAATAATCATGACGGTGAAGAGAACATTAACTTGCCTTCAGTAATGATAGCGGACAGAATTGATTTCCAGACTCTTCTCATTTTAAATACTCAAAACTCAAAAGGGCTAGGGGCTTCCAATAATTTCCACCTTCCACCCCCTTTATGTTGGAAAGCACTGTAATTACACCATGAAACCAATGACAATGCTAAAGGGTTTCAATGGTGCAACATTATGCACAAACTCTGCAATTTAGACACATCTAACTATACGGGCCACAGAGGGGTAGGTGTGTTGGCAATTAATAATCTGGAAGGAAGAGAGTATGATTTTAACTATTGTTACTTAAAGGAATACAAATAGTCATCCAGAGGGTCAATCTTGTGAAAAGGTCCCTCCAGAAGCTCTTATTAATTTGAAAGGAGGGGGGGGTCCTCAAATATCTGCCATTCCTTGGAGGACAACCCATAATCGATGAATACCAAATATTTCTGTACTAAGAATAAGATAACTGAAGAACCTTTATGTGATCAAGAAAATTCAATCTTTAATCCCACTGCAGTGGAGTGGGGAGGTGTAAAAAACGAGAGAAGTTTTGTCCAGAATCACCCTTGAAAAACTAAAAACGAGGTTTTCACACAAAGTGACACTTTACCCAATGCAAACTCTTTAAGGAGATTCTCATAAAAGTATCTGAACTTTGATTTCTGCTCTGGCTGATGAAATGAGCAGAGACTGTCTGAAGTGTCAAACAGTTAAATGAGCAACTATGCAGTGGCTGAAAGTGAGCTCAAAAGCTGAGCCAGCACCCATTTCAGTTTCTAGTGGAAATATCAAGATTTAGTTTCATAAATCTAACAGCCTAGAGGCAATTTAAAAAAGGAATCATTCTGCTTTAAAACAGTTGCCATCTAACTATGGACAACGGAAACCAGACTTTTCTTTAGCCAAAGAAATGGCAGAACTGAGGTAAGAAGACAACAAAAGCATTGGTAAGGCCAAGAGTTCAGGCTTTGGTATAGGCATGGAAAATGGAATCCCCCTGGTTTGTTTACATAAAACTAGCCTAAGTACCCGGCTTCTCCTGGGATGTCCATTCTCAGATTTTCTTTCATATTCCACCGAAAAATATGAACAAATATTGTTGCTTGCCACGAAGGTAAAACGCGATGTATGTTAATTTCACTAATTGAACACCAAATTTTCATTTATCTTCGATTTAAATTCTCGCATATCATATTTGTATGCTTACTCTGATCATTTGCAGTGCAGTGGTGGCCATTGTCGCTGCTAAACACAAACTGCAAATAATCAGAGTAAGCATACAACATACATACAAATATGATATTCTTGTGAGAATTTGTGAGAATTTAATTCTTATGTAAATAAAAATGTGGTGTTCAATTAGTGAAATTAACATGTATCAAGTTGATTGCAAAAAAAAAAAATCAATGAAAAGACCTTAACTTCTAAAAAAAAATAAAAAAAATAATGCAAGAACATTTCAGCACAGACTGCGCGAGGAGCACTTTCTACAAATGACCTGTAGATGGCACGTGAAACACCACAAAACATAATGCTGAAAAAGTTACTTATCTCAAGAACGGGATGACCTATCGAGCTAGAAATAGTTGCATTAATTCGGCAATGAAATAAGGAATATTTCACGCAAAATTCATGACGCCAGACTTCACCGTTCATGAGGAGTTACATCCACAAGATAAACGCCACTTGCTTGTAAAACTTTTTTTTAAATTGCCACCTTCCTCCTCAACAGTGGGTACAGATGACTTTAGTGCATAGAAGGGCTCTCGGCTCCAAAACGTTTGTGATCTTTCATCTCTTGTTCTGACCAAAGGATGCGCGTTGTGAAATGACAATGAGCATCCCAACCGTACCGTGAGAAATCTGTTACGATTTGAGGTTGGTAAAGTTAAAATGGAGATCGTATCAATAGGTTTTCAGATTTGTTCTATGGACTAAGAGTAGGTTAGTCACTACGGTGAGTAACATTACCGTATTGTTTTTACATTAGGTTGTGCATAATTTTCCTACTACGACTCCTTTCTCAGGCGGCGGAGCGGGCGCGAGACCGATCGGGAGAGAAGAGGATCCCTGGAAAGAGTGGAGCAATGCCCAAGTAAGAGCCAGGAGGGAGGTCTGGGACAGGACGGGTTAAAAGAGGGTCTTGATCCACGCCAAACGGGTGTATGGGCTGGAGACAGTGTAGCTCTGCATCTTCTCGGTCCACATGAATGCGGCCCAGCAGGCCTCGCACAGGATTGTGGAGGTTGAGCAATAACCTGCGTTAATCCGTACCATGGCGGGTTCCCCCTCGAAATAAATGGTACCTGGTCTAAATACGTAATCAGCAGGTCGCTTTATGCCTTGATATCCTAGCTCATAGCAAAGTCCCCTATATTGTCCCCATTTAATCATCGCTATTTGTAATGTCATTGGTTATTTAAAACGTGCTGAATACCCAGAGGTTTCTAAGCGCGGACCCGGGGATCGAACCTGTGTGGCTCCTTGTCGTCTTTCTTCCAAGGCGAGCGCGTTGCCCTTAGCTATCCCCCCGAGGCTTGCTTGTACTTTGGCACTTCATTTATTTGAGGCTACAATAGTTCAATGCCACGCTCTCAATGGCCGAATAGGCTCGTGCAAAGTTTTCCCTTTGTTTCTCTAAATTCACATTTTGTGTTCCTCGCCATAGGGAACGTGGCTGCACACTTTCCATGCACTGTGTAACTGGAGATTTTCAGGTTTGCCTCGAATTGCAATTCTCTCATTATGGCCGTTTCGACGGTCACTGTTCCTATAAGCTGTTTGGTGGGGCGCCTCAGCGCAAACGTACTCAGTATTCCCCCCCCCCCATCCCCCCGCAGTGGTGTTTGTAGGATCGCTGTGATGGTGCTAGGAATGGTAAGGGGCTGGTTCTGCTGGGATTCACACTGATGACCTGCAGACTGGTCTCATGTTCGAGGTGTAAAGTGTCAGAACCGCCCACAGGTCGAATGACAACCGCTCGATCTCTTGGTTATACCATCAGGAAGCAGGTGAGTGCTACGCAGGGCAAGCCGACCCCAGATTCCCCCCACAAAGTAGTTTCTGTGCCCCCAGGCCCCTGTACCCTCTTTGCGTCCCCCTCTCCCCGCTCCTTCCTGGATCTCCCTGCTCCCTCCTCCCACCCCGCCCCCCGTCCTCCATTGGCTAACTTGGCCCGTGGTCTCGGGTCTAGCGACCCGCGGTAGCCTCCCTGCTTCCTTTACCATCAGGAAGCAGGTGAGTGCTACGCAGGGCAAGCCGACCCCAGATGCCCCCCACAAAGTAGTTTCTGTGCCCCCAGGCCCCTGTACCCTCTTTGCGTCCCCCCCTCCCCGCTCCTTCCTGGATCTCCCTGCTCCCGCATCCCATCCCGCCCCCCCCGTCCCCCATTGGCTAACTTGGCCCGTGGTCTCGGGTCTAGCGACCCGCGGTAGCCTCCCTGCTTCCTTTACCATCAGGAAGCAGGTGAGTGCTACGCAGGGCAAGCCGACCCCAGATGCCCCCCACAAAGTAGTTTCTGTGCCCCCAGGCCCCTGTACCCTCTTTGCGTCCCCCTCTCCCCGCTCCTTCCTGGATCTCCCTGCTCCCGCCTCCCATCCCGCCCCCCGTTGGCTAACTTGGCCCGTGGTCTCGGGTCTAGCGACCCGCGGTAGCCTCCCTGCTTCCTTTACCATCAGGAAGCAGGTGAGTGCTACGCAGGGCAAGCCGACCCCAGATGCCCCCCACAAAGTAGTTTCTGTGCCCCCAGGCCCCTGTACCCTCTTTGCGTCCCCCTCTCCCCGCTCCTTCCTGGATCTCCCTGCTCCCGCCTCCCACCCCGCCCCCCGTCCCCCATTGGCTAACTTGGCCCGTGGTCTCGGGTCTAGCGACCCGCGGTAGCCTCCCTGCTTCCTTTACCATCAGGAAGCAGGTGAGTGCTACGCAGGGCAAGCCGACCCCAGATGCCCCCCACAAAGTAGTTTCTGTGCCCCCAGGCCCCTGTACCCTCTTTGCGTCCCCCTCTCCCCGCTCCTTCCTGGATCTCCCTGCTCCCGCCTCCCATCCCGCCCCCCCGTCCCCCATTGGCTAACTTGGCCCGTGGTCTCGGGTCTAGCGACCCGCGGTAGCCTCCCTGCTTCCTTTACCATCAGGAAGCAGGTGAGTGCTACGCAGGGCAAGCCGACCCCAGATGCCCCCCACAAAGTAGTTTCTGTGCCCCCAGGCCCCTGTACCCTCTTTGCGTCCCCCTCTCTCTGCTCCCTCCCGGCAATTTCCATCCTGGCCCAGGTAAGCGTGTGTGGTTGTGTTGCCCCTGCCCCCCATGCTACCAATATGGGGCTAGGAGGCCCTTGCTGCCTCCCTTCTGCACGGCAGCTTTCCTCCCTTAGTGCCGCCCCCTTTGTCCTCCCCTGGCCCTGATTCGTCCACCTCCCCTTTATCCCGACTTTCCCAGGGCAGCCCTCTGCCCGGCAGCCCCTGTGGCGAAGGGCCACAAGGCAAAGGGCGGCTCCTACAGAGGCGGCTCCAGGACGTGTCAACAGGTGTCCGCAGGGGACGCCAAAGAAGCCAACAAACACCAACAAAAACCGTGAGTGTGGCATGGGTGGGGAGTAGAGCAATCACTCTACTCCAGAAAACCCCCGCCACTCTATCTCACCTACCAATAACAGAGTGCCATAATACTAGCAGGTCCACTCTTAGATGGAATTGTGAATGTTAGCATGTGAAAGTTTGCATTTAGAAAGTGCGCCCTACAGCCTCTCTGTGAATTTAGAAATGTGCCCAATAGCTTATCTGTGAAAGTTGCATTTAGAAGTGTGACCAATTGCCTCTCTGGAAAATTGAATCTAGAAGTGTTCCCAATAGCCTGCCCACTCTAACCTACATTTCAATGGCCCGCAGTATAACGTCAACTAATGATTGCTAGCATACACCACACTTAGATGGAATCTCTAACAACCTCTCTACGAAATTGAATCTAGAACTGTTCCCAATCGCATTTAGAAGTACGCCGGATAGCCCTCCGAGAAAGATGCGTTAGAATTGTTTGCATTTAGAAGCTGCCCCCTATTAGCCTCTCTGTGAAAGTTGAATTTAGAATTGTCCCCACCTGCATTAGAATTGTTCCCACCTGCATTTAGAAGTGTACCCAACTGCAGTTGGAAGTTGCGCCGGATAGCTTCTTTGAGAAAGATGAATTAGAATTGTTCCCTCTTGCATGTAGAAGTGTACCCAACGGCATTTAGAAGTGTACCCAATTGCATTCAGAAGCTGCACCCAATAGCCTCTCTGTGAAAGCTGAATTTAGAAGTGTCCCCACTTGCATTTAGAAGTGTACCCAGTTGCACCTGAAAGTTTTGCACCCAATAGCCTCTCTGTGAAAGTTGATTTTAGAATTGTTCCCACCTGCATTAGAAGTATACCCAATCTTATTTAGAAGTTACGCCCAATAGCCTCTCTGAGAAAGTTGAATTAGAATTGTTCCCTCTTGCAATTAGAAGTGTATCCAACGGCATTTTAGGAGTGTACCCAATTGCATTTAGAACCATACCAAGTTGCACTTAGAAGTATATCCAATTGCTTAGAAGCACCAATTAGTCCTCGACTAGTTGAGCCCAAAAGTGTACCTATAAGTGTGAGTCACTGACCCTAGAACTACAATCAGAAAACCCTCCCAAATCAACCTCACACCAATCACGAGCGCACCAACTCCACCAGTGCCCATCAGAAACCCAAGACCACTCATCTCCTGAACCCCCACTGCCGACCCACCAGCACTGCCCGTGCCCGCTCCCCCCACTACCACACCCCACCCTGCAATCGCCCACCCCCCGCCTTGCCATCATACCCCTGCCACCTCCCCCCGACCGCACCCTTTCCCCTCCCTAAAAACTGCGCGCCTAGCCCTAGCGAGAACCAAAGCTGCCTCTGTCTCCCCCTCTGACCCCCCTACCCTCTCTCACACCAATCGCACCAAAGAAAGCGTGCGGACTGGACGAGTGTGCCGACTGGACGAGGGTGTGAACTAGACGATGATAATGACTGGACGAATGTGTGGAGCGGACGAGTATGAGGAACGGACGAATATGTGCAACGGACGATACTTAATATGCTTTGGAATGAATGAAACACTTGAACATACATCATACCACACCCCACGCTTACTCTCCCCCTTACACCACCACTCATCTAGAACACAGAGATACTATGACACCATTCGGTATAACTCTTCTCATATCTACATTCTCCCGCTTACTCCACATCACTCTAAGTAATCATTGCTGGTTTCACACCCCCCAGCCAGGCGTTCTCCTCAGGCCTAACGCAGCCACACTCGTTCTGGGTAAAACCGACCAGAGCGAACACATACTCCTGACCGCTCAACCACCACACCTACAGCTAAGAAGCAGCTACCACTCGATTTCCGCACCAGCTGCACACATACCTGGTGCGCACACGCACTTTTGGACTCCCTCTACTCTCTCTACTGACCTGAACTTCGGTTCCCAAGGGCGTTCAACATACCAATGGTATATAAGGCGCTATATAAATGCAAAACAACAATAACAATAATTAGAAATTCAAACTTATTTTAACTTTCACTAGTCGGCTAAGCCGTTAGCCCGTACCTACTTTGTTTGAGGACTGTGCATATTTTAGAAATCGACCTGTAGCATACTTCGAGTGTCTAAACGTGATTTAGAAGCTACACGCACTCTGCTTGTATTGTTAGGTATTTAAACTACATTTCCCAGCAAGAATTGTAGTTCCGTGACGCGCATTTCTTCCCGACCCAGGTGCGAATGCGCCTGCGCGCATGGATCAAGCCTAGTCTGCGCTAGTCCACGTCTAGCTGTGGCGCGTTGTGCTGGCGCTCCCGCCGCCACGCATTTACACGTAGACATGGGAATCCTGGAAGCACTTGCTGCAATTGAGGTAGCTGAAGGTACGTTACGGAAACAAAAAACTATTAACGATCATATTAGTGCAAAGGTTATGCATATAGAAGCAGTATTAGCAGACATTAGGAGTATGTACATACCACAAAACCTTGTTGTCTCATCCGATGCTGAAAACACACTTATAGAAGAGTCTGATACTGCTATTATACAATATAATCCTTGTACCAATGTTCTAAATAGTACTAACTCCTACTATCTCCCTACTATCCCCCTAGATATAGATACCATTTCTCTACCCAATGAAGATATAGTTCATAAATCAGATTTAAGTAAACCAATCACTCATCATAACTGTATTAAAACCCTACTCATTAACACAAGGTCACTGGTTAAACATGCGGTGAAGATTGCTACTCACATTGAGGAGCAGAATATAGACATATGCGCCATCACCGAGACATGGGCACATTTAGCAGCTGGCCCCTCGCTCAATTTAGCTATCCCCTCTGGATATGGCATGATTAGATGCGATAGAAAGGATGGTAAGGGTGGGGGTGTCGCGATTATACATAAACTAGATTTTAACATCTGGGAAAGCACTGAATTTATAATGGATGGGGTGGATTCTCTTTGCATCAAAACTACTCAGAACGCAGAAAGCACTTTAAATATCCTCCTGATATACAAACTCCCCCACATAACAAGTGACTTTGTAAAGAATCTATCATCTTATTTACTCGCCTCCATTAAAGCTAATACAAAATATTTGCTTCTGGGTGATTTCAACTTATGGTTTAACCATAAAGATGATAAAATTGCCTTTGAAATGCAAAAAGCCCTACAGGAATTAGGTTTTATACAATAGATTCAAGAGGCCACACATAGTTTGGGCCATATCCTAGACTGGGTTGCGAGCCATGAAACCAATGTCAATAATATAATACTCTCACCATGTCCGTGGTCGGATCATTATTTTGTGAACTTTGACATTTTGGTAGATTTTCCTATTAAACTTAAATGTCAAAATCATATTAAAGTACTGAATCGAAATTTAAAGATCATCAAGATGAATAAGGTAGAATCAATTCTTAATACTATAACTGGTCCTATATGTGATACCCCAGAAAATCTAGAAAAAAGGATTTCCTTCAATCTAGAAAATGTTGCCAAAATCTTGCACCTATAAAGATGAAAATGACCAAAACTGAAACTAAACATAATTTATGGTTTACTTCAGAGCTTCAGTCGTTGAAATCACTCACTACCAAATCATATTTGTGGAAGAAGCATATTACCCCACTCAACAAATATAAAGCCTCCATCTCGATCTACAAAAAGGCTATTATTAAAGCTAAATCTTGCTTTTTTAATGATAGAATACAAAACGCTCAGCATAATACTAAAGAGCTCTTTTGCATCCTGAAGGAACAAGAAAGGACTAACCATACCCTTCCAGATAGATTTATCTCGGATGATGTCACTTGGTGCAACGTTATGCAACAAACCATGCATAAAAAATTAGATATCAAGGTAAATATACTAGAGAAAAGTAACAACTTAAAATGCACTAAGATTACATCTGCAGAATGGTCCTTTCAGAGAGCATCAATGATTCCTATCTTTAATCTATCCCCCATAACAGACAAGGACTTAAAACTATTATCACCCAACTAAAACCCACAAGATGTAAAAACGACATGCACACTACTATGATTATTATGACTTGTGCCCCTTCCTTAATTACTTCCATATGCCAATTTGTCAATACTTCTACAATGCAGAAACTAATGCGAGAGCAATAGTAGGCTCAAAAATAGATTACTGCTCTAGCCTTTTTATAGGAATCAATAAATCTGAATGCAACAGGCTGCAAATCTGTCAAAATGGGGCTATTAGAGCCGTTATGAAACACAGAGACCATGTTACACCAGCGAGACGTGAGCTTCACTGGTTGCCTGTGGCCTCTGGATTTCTATTCCGCACCCTGACTATTGTACATAAGTGCAGATCTGGGAAGATGCCTGGATATTTACAACAGCTATTATCCATAAGAACTAATACAAGATCACTGAGGTCAAATAACTTGTTTCTCCTATCTGAACCAAAGTGCCATACTGTCAGAACAACCAATTCAGCTTTCTTCTCTAATGGACCCAGAGCTTGGAACGCTCTTCCGCTGGAGTTAAGATCCATGGACTCCTTAGAATAGACATCCAGTCGTCATGCAGGAGAGATGCCAGAATCTGAGGCACCGTTACCATTCGAAAAGTCTCCACTAGGAATGAGTTCAGATCTGAACGATGGACCTTATCCTGCCATTCTTTTTGGAATTATAAAATATTTGTAGAATCCCTGTCATTTCTTTTTCTGGAACCAATTCTATTGCTCCCAAGGAGAGACGTTTCTGAATCATTCCGATTAGCTCTGGAGATAGTTTTTGGCTTTGGCAGTGAACATGGTGGCGTAGTAGGAAGGGCCTGAGAATAGCCTAGACGGTTTATGTTTAAAACCCAGTCATCTGGAAAAGAGGGGCAATACTTACTGAAAAAGAATGGGTGCAAAAGGCAAATACCATATATGACATGGAATATCAAACGCATTTAATTGATGAGCTGTGCACAACCATAGAGGGAGCATGGGTTCAGTTTTTCGCTAAATTTGGACGTTAACCTGCTGTGGTAAAGCTGTATTTTTGAATGTGTATGTGGTTGTTGTGACAGGGTCACAAGTGGTTTTGATAGCGATACATATGGGCAGAGGGGGGGGGGGGGGGACCGAGAGTTGACAAAAATTGACCAGAGCTGCAGGTTATTGGATTATAAATTATATGTTACTCACCGTAGTGACTAACATACTCTTAGTACATAGTCCCCTTTCCTCCATACTGAATTGGGCGTACCTCGCCAGGGATGGGAGACAGAACCTTTTTCACCATAAAAAACCTTCTCCTTTAAATTAAGAGGCACAGCCGTGGGAGCATGCGCTCCCCTGACTCCGCCCACCGGCACCACTCCTCAGTCCCCATTGACGCGTCGACAATATTAACATTGCCTAATGACACCAGTATTATTAGGCGGGAGGATGGTGGGACGTATGGAGGAAAGGGGACAATGGACTAAGTACGTTAGTCACTACGATGAGTAACAATTTCTCTTGCGTCCCGTCCCCTTTGCTCCATACTGCATGGGCGATTACAACTGAGTGTAGCCCCAGGGTGGAGAGGTGATCCTCTTTAAGAAAACAAGTTCCCTAGAACCACCTGTCTGAAAGCCGTGACTGACTTAGGGCCGGTGTCCAAACAGCAGTGCTTGCAGAAAGCTGAAGGAGTGGCCCAGGTGGCCACCCTGCTGATGACCTGCCACGGGACCTGTCTCTGGACTGCAATGGCCGTGGGCTTGGCTCTGACAGCGTGGGCATGCATGTTGGTTGGAAGTGGTTTGTGCTGCTCCTCAAAGGCCTCATTGATGGCTGAAACCATCCATCTTGCTATGGAGGCCTTGGATGCCCGATACCCGGGTCTTAACCCCGCCCCCCCCACCGCCACCGAAGGTGACAAAGCGTCCGACTTGCGGAAGCTCTTGATCCTTTCCAGATCAAATTTAGAGCGTGTCTGACATCCAGACAGTGCAATACCCTTTGAGCATCATCGTTGGGATCAGCAAAAAAGGTGGGTAACACTATCTCTTCGTTTAGATGGAAGGAGGAGTCTACTTTAGGTAGGAACGCGGGGTACATTCGCAGGACCACCTTATCCTTGTGAAAAGTAGTATAGGGTGCTGAAGCCACCAGTGCTTGGATCTCGCTAACTCTACGAGCAGAGGTGGCACCCACCAACAAAGCTGTTTTAATGGTGACCAGTCTGATGTCCGCGGATGCCATTGGCTCTAAAGGTTTCTGCGCTAGGGTGCCTTACACTACGTTGAGATCCCACACAGGGTGTGGTTTCTTGATGGGCGGGAAGAGTCTGGTGAGGCCCGCCAGATGTTTAACCACCGAGTTAGAGGAGGAAAAAACCTTCTATTCAGAGTTCTTGTAGGCGTCTATGGCTGCCAAGTGGGTGCGGCATGTCTCGATTTGCACCCCGGAGTGAGCAAGGTGTGCCGAGAAGGAGAGCACATGGTCCAACGTGCAAGTAAGGGCGTTGATCTCAGAGTCCGCCCAGTGACAGAACCTAATCCATTTACTCTTGTATTGGCTCCTAGTAGCCTTGCTCCTAGCGCCCTGGATGATTTCAAGGTTAGCCTGAGACAGGCTCAGATGCTTCAGTGTAACCTGCTCAGGAACCAAACTGCTAGGGCTAATTTCTGTGGAGCAGGATGGATGACCCTGCCCCGTTGCTGCAAGAGAAGGTAAGCTGTGCCCAGCGGCAGGTGAATGGGTGGCCTGTCCAAGAGGCTGAGGAGCTCCGTGAAAGAAGGTCTCGCCGGCCACCACAGAGCCATCAGAATGATGCAGAGGTGACATGACTTATCTTGCAGATCACCCTGTGGACCAGGGGAGTGGGAGGGTAAGGCATACGCTGTCATGTTGTTCCACTGTTTCTGGAAAGCATTGCCCAGTGACCCGGGGCCCTGGCAGGACGCGAATTGCAGCACATCCTGTTGAGGCTGGTGGCAGAGGTTCACCTGAGGATGCCCCCATCTGCTGAGCCTGTCCGCTTCCAGATTGGACTCCCCCAGGAGGCGGATAGCGGTCAGGTAGATTTTGTACTCCAGGGCCCATTCCCACATGTTGACCGCTAGGGTGCACAGCAGGGGGGACCTGGTGCCACCCTGCTGATTGACATAATACATCCTGGTGGAGTTGTCTGTCTGGATGAGGACGACCTAGCCCCCCCCCCCCCCCAAGCAGTGGAAGGAAAGCTTTGAGAGCTAGCCAGATCACTTACAGCTCCAGCCAGTTGATATGAGACTCCTGTTCCTGCAGGGACCAGACTCCATGGACACTGGTTGTCCAGCGTAGCCCCCCAGTCTTCCAGGGAGGAATCTGTGGTGATGGTGACCTGAGGGGGTGCCTGCCAGAAGGGCCTGCCAGTCCGCAGGTGGCAGTCCCTGGACCACCCAGTGAGGTACGGGTGGGGAGAAGGAGGAATGCTGACAAGCTCTGCTTGGTAGCCCTGCTCCCGATTCCATGAGGCAGTGAAGTGCAGCTGTAATCTTATCTTGAGTCTCGTGTGGGGGACGGCCAGTAGGACCGCTGCAATGATCCCCAGTAAATGCTGGTACCACCAAGCTGAAGTGAACTTCGGCTGAGGAAGTGACCTGCGGCTCTCTTGATGGCTATGATCTTGTCCTCCGAGGGGAAAACTCCCTTGGAGCTTGTGTCCCAGATGAGGCCCAGAAAGGTCAGGCTCTGAGTAGGCTGCAGCTGAAACTTCTTGAGGTTGATAGAAAATCCCAGCTTGTGGAGAGTGGTCATGAGAGCGGAGGAAGTGTGATGCGCCGCCTCCAGGGATCTCGCCCGGACGAGGCAGTCGTCCAAGTATGGGTAGACATGGTGGCCGTGAGCCCAGAGGAGGGCCTCCACTGCATTCATTACTCTGGTAAACACCCTGGTTTGAGGCCGAAGGGTAGAATATTGTATTGGAAATGGAAGCCCATGATTTCTACACCGCAGAAAGGGATTGATGAGGCTGCCAAATCGGGACGTGTAAATAAGCGTCCTTCAGATCCAGGAAGCACATCCAGTCTCCCCTGCACAGTGTCTCCGCTATGAGTGCTGGCGTAACCATATTGAATTTTGAAAGAGAGAGGGCAAGGTTGAGGGTGGAGTGGTCCAACACAACTCTCAGACCAGCCTGGCTCTTCTTCTGTATGGCAAAAATCCGGGAGTAGAAGCCCAAGCCTCGCTGGGAGGTTGGGACATCCTCCACCGCCTGGCTCTCGATGAGCGACCGAATTTCCGAAAGCAGAGTTGCTGTCACAATCTGTGGGAGTGGAGTGGAGGAGGGAGGCATTGGTAGGCGGTACCGCATGGATACTGCGGCTAGGATCCGGGGGTCTGTGAACTTCTAATGTCAAAACTGAGCGTGAAGGGCAAGCCTGCCCCCCACGTGGACCCGAAGGGGCGCGTCATGCCTTCTTTCCCTCTGAGGCTGTTGCAGAGGAGGGGGACTGAAAGAAGCACTTGCTCCCCCCTTTTGCTGTTTGCACGGTGCTGACTCGGAGAACGGTCAGGCTGTCTAGACCTCTGTTCTTGGAAGCCCCAGAAGCCGCTGAACGCCCGTCTCTTATCGGAGCGTTGAGGCGACTGGGTGTACGCCTTGGCCGTGGCCTTCGCAAGGATAAAGACTTCACAGTTTGGGAACCATTTTTCTTTTTATCTATTACCTCATCAGTGGTGGAGTGAAAGATGTCACTACCCTCGAATAGAAGGCCCAATATGCATTCCTGGACATCTGGGTTGAATTTAGTAGACCGAAGCCAGGCAGTACTTCTAATGTCTGTGGCGATGCATATGGCCCGGCCAGAGGTGTCAATGTGGGCCGCGGTGGACTCTATGATGTCATGCGCCACCAGTTTGGCCTCTGCCAGCCCCGCCTTGAAGCGTGCCTGGCTCTGCACCAGAATTCTTGAAGGAAGTCGGCTATTTCCCACCAAAGTCTCTGGTTAACAGCTGCCAGCTTGGCATCTGCGTTGGATTGACGAAGGTGCAGTGAGGCGTTGGAATAAAGCTTCTTTCCGTAAGCCTCCAAGATCTTCTCCTCCTTGCCTCGCAGCGCCAAGGACGAGGTGGCCGAGGACGACTGAAGCTTTGAGTAGAGTGAGAGTTGCAGGGGTCACCAAAGAGTGCGGCTGAGGGTGTGGTGACAGCAAGAGTGGATACCCCTCCATTTGCCTATATTTGGCGCTGAGGCGCCGATTGACAGGCTGGACCGAGTGTGCTTGAGCCACCCCTTTTTGGCCAAGGCAATAACATTCTTCTGCATCAGGATCCCGGTTCTAGCCACGGGGCGTAGAGTGAGGCCCTTGGTCAGGACCCCCGCCTCCGGTTGTTCGACCTCGGGTTGAGGGAGCCCCAAATATTCTGCCAAACCTGCAAGCCATTCATGGAAAGACTTGGCTGATGACGGCGTGTCCGAGTCCTCCTCGCCTGTGTCCACCAGGGTGTCCGGCTGGTCCGGAGCGGGTGGTGGAGTGCTGGGCGCCGAGGGCTGCGGTGTAGGAACCCAAGCCGGTGGCAGCTGCGGATGTTGGTGTGGAATCGCCTGAACTGTGGGAGGCAGGGGAGCCGGAATCAAAGGAACTGGCAAGGGCAGCAGGGGCTGGAGCCATAGGAGGAATGACTATAGGTGCAGATGGAGGGGCCGGCGGGTGCATGTCCCTGATCACATCTGGAAAAACCTATCCTCACAAGCCGGTGGGGTGGCAGGTGATGTTTACAGGGTAGCGAGTGGCTGATGGGGCTGGTGCGTACTTTGTCTATCCGGTTGCGGGGTAAACCTGCCCTGCGATGTTGATGTTTAAGCTGTAGGCCACGTACCTGGTTAACACCAGTCACACCTTGTAACTTGTTCTCCCACCTGCTCCGTTCCCAGGGGCGGTATCAGATGAGCAAGCCAGAGCATGGTGGCCATCTTGTCGAGCTGCATGCCACTTGCCGAAGTCGTGGTGTTTGGCTCACTGGGCCCGGCCTCCTCCAGGACTCTTGGGGGTGGAGCATGAGACCTACCCTGCATCTGGTAGGCGTATTGCCCTCGACAGTATGGCTGTTAGTGCTGTGTGCAGGCGCACCCTCGGATATGCACCCCCTCGGATATCTGGCCGGTACTAGAGCGTCGTCCCTCGGGTGTACACCCGATAAAAGAACCTTGCGGTCCCTCAGCACCGTCTCCAGAAGGATCTAATGACCCCCCCCGGCCTGGCAGCCGATAGCTGGAATAGCCTAGATACCTGTGCTGGTGTGAGAACCAGAAAGGTTCCTCCTGCTCGGGCGTTTCCTTGGGAATGAGTTGCCCTTGAAGGGTGCAATGGAAAAAAAAAAAGTGTCCCTCCCTTGGACCGTGACTTATGTCCGACAAAGTCCTTCAAGTCCTCTGGAGGCAACTTCTCAAAGAGCTCCCTCCACCAAGCTAGCCTGTTCTTCAGAGCATGTGGTGTAAGCGCGTTGCACGAGGGACAACCCTCGCAGCCGTGGTCGGGGCCAAGGCAGCGGAGGCAAAGAGTGTGGGGAACGGATGTAGGGAAGAGCCCTTCGCAGGCTGCAGACCTGCTGAAGCCCACTGACATCGACATGCGCCAGGAAGGAGCGTGGCGCCAGAGGACAAAGATCCCCATCCACCACCAGGTAGAAAAATAGTAGCAGGGATGAACAGTATTTTACAACCGTTGGGCAAGTACATCGATTTATTTCTACAACCTTTGATCCAACGCACACATACCTATATACGTGACACCACACATTTTCTGCAAATTCTGAAATCTACCATATTCAATCCCGACTACATACTATTCACAGTAGATGTGAAAAGTATTTATACTTCAATACCCCACGATTTAGTAAAGGAAGACAAGAGTGGATGCTCTAAAAAGAGTCAGAGATGGGAGCCCGTAAAGAATCCATCCTTGTGCTTTTACAATTAATTTCAGAAAATTCGTATTTTCAGTATAAGGACACATTTTTCCTGCAAACATCCGGATCATCAATGGGGACCACCATGGCCCCTACATACGCAAATTGTTTTATGTTCAAGTTTCAGACCGACCATGTTTTGCCTTAAACTTATTGGAAAAGGAACATCCATTTGTGGGTAAGATACATCGACATTTTAGGTATCTGGTCTGGCTGCGAGACTGATCTTATTAACTTTTTCTATTATCTAAACAACATAGAGGCACAAATTCAATTCATGTATGAAATTTCCATAACAGCGATTAATTTCCTAGATGTCCAGATTAAAACCACCAATGACAGTTATAACGCCAATCTCCTCCGGAAAGAGACAAACAACTTACTCCACCGTCTCAGGTTCCACCAACCAAGTCTCATTCATAATCGCCCATATAGTCACCTGCTCCGCGTTAAACGAATAGTCAGTGACCCCACCAACTACATCAAATAAACCGAAATGGGGAATAAATTCCTGACGCGTGGGTACAAAAGCAGCGTGGTTGAAGCAGCTACATCAAGGATCAATGAAACCAATCGTGAAACTTTGCTTACACAAACCACAGAGAAAAAGGGAACAGTTCCTCTAGTATATGTCTCCAAGTTTTCCTTACCAAGTCACAAAATAAAGAATATCAGAGAAAACCTGGGAGATCCCGACTTGCTATACAAGAGTTCAACATTTGTTCAAAGAACCTCCCATCTTCGCATACCAGAGTCGTCGAAACCTAAGAGATGAACTAGTTTCAACAAAACCTCCACCCAAGGAACCCACCACACAAAGTACAGGGACATTTCTGTGTCTTCACTGTGCCAACTGTGAATTTATAACTAAGGGTAATACAATTAACCAGCCACACACTGGTGAAAACCAAAAACTGTGCAGTTATGGAACTTGTGATAGTAGCAACATCATTTATGCTATACAATGTCCATGTGGACTTTATTATGTGGGCAAATCAAAATGCACTGCAAAGATGAGATGGAACGAGCATAGATCATGCATCAGAAATTCCAATATGAATTCTGCAGTTGCACGCCACTGGGCGGAGAAGAGATATAATTTGTCCCAAATTAGATTTCAGATCCTGGAAGCGATACCAAAGAACAAGCCACATGAGGATATGAACCTTAAATTAGACAGGACGGAGACATTTTGGATAGACAGGCTTGGGACCTTAATGCCCAATGGACTAAATGAAAGATTAATTTCCATTGTTACATCTAATGAGCTTTACACCGGTTGCAACATTATTCATTGTAACATTGTTGATGCATAATTCCACATGTTCATTAGTGATATTTGGTCTACGGGCAACACAATTGATGCAGCCTCCACAAGCACTGTTTATGAAATTCTAATGGAGAGTCAGTGTATCACATGGTCTCTACCCAAGTTATCCAAAGATGTATAGCGCACCTATACAGTCTTCACAGGCATGTTTTGTTAGTTTATGTACCGATTACTACTCCTAATGAACCAAGGGATACCTCTTGGTTCAAGTTCTAGCACCCCCCCCCCTCCTTTGAACTCCTTGAACTCTTTGTCCCAGATATTTATAATCAGGGGTCACTGTAAATCTAGGTAAGTTGGTTAATATTTGACCACATTTGTCTAAGGTCTTTTAAAGTTTGCTTTTCAGCAGGACAGGTATTCACTCATCCTCCACTTTCCTAGACATAATGAGCACATCGTTATAACTTACACTTGCTATACATTTTTTTCATGTACCTTAGGGCACACCGATACGTCCCGATCCGCTCATTGAGGGGATTGGAGCATGGGACGCCGGGGGCGGGGCCCCACGACGTCCACAACAGTAGCTTAACTACGAGTGTACACAATTTCGACTATGGCATACAGTTCATTTTGACCACAATTGTTTGATTACAACTGCAGAATTATTCCCACAACTCAGTGGGTTACTCGATACAAAGATTGGATTTTCTTCCTCAGGATAGCATTCTGACAGCCATCCACTCAATCAGAACTGCAACGCTGGATGCCGGCCACTGGAGCACACCCATAGGCGTGCCTAGCAACAGCATCTGGTCGCCATAACAACCTAGCTCTAATTAGAACAACGCGCTCCAGCAACGTTCAGACGAGGCTGTGCTTTTGGGCGAGATGACCTTGACACACACGCAGCAGCGATAAGTGCCGTCGTTTTTAGCAAATTACTTAAATAGTTCTCCCTTCATTCCCACTAGCTGAAATACTATGTCATGGACTATTAAATCAGCAATCGCCTCAATGCGCGATCGGTACAATGGTTCTTTGCACCTATGAAGCACACAGGTAAATGTCTAACGTTCTCCTCACAGGGAAAGCCTGAGAGTTACTTCACAATGCTAACATATCACCAGCAAGTCACTTGTCTCTTTAAAGTGCCATTTTAAATAAAGACAGATCAATATTCGGTCACACATTAGGAATGCAATATTAAAGTAAAGTGACCTTATGTTTAGAAGCAAACAAACAAGATAGTACTATTTAACCGCTTAAGTGCAGGGATCGCTCAAAACTGTAATCCAACCCCCGTGCTATGTTAGGGGGTGGTCCCCCCCTCACTGCCAGGGGGTTGGATTACCTTCCGTTTCACGTCGGCCTGCGTAAAGCACATAGGCGTGAAACTGAAAATAAAATCACTGCTGCAGCCATTTTCGGCTGCTGCAGTGAAGAAAGAAGGTGAGTGCCCTTCTTTGTCAGCCTCGATCTCCGGCTGTATTTCAAGACGGAGATCAAGGCGGGTATCGTTGGAAAGGGGAGATTCTCCCCTTTACAACGATACCCATTGTGTGGCATTTCTGCTCACGGATCGGGAGCGGGGTGCCCGATCCGTGAGCAGCAATGTCACAGGATCAATAGTGATCCGTTTGTGACGCAGGGAGAGACGGGGCTGCTTACTAGGTAAGCGGCCCCTTCCCCCCCGTGGCCCCAAAGCATGGGGCCACAGCACTGGAGACCCCTGGGGGAAGATTATCACTGCCCCCAGGAGTGAAAAAGAAAAAAAAAACAAGAAAAGAAAGGCGAGGGAAGGGGGGGGGGGTGGCAGAGGGTTTGGGGCCCTGGGGCCCACTACGCCACCAGGGATATAGGAAAAAGTGGTGCCCTTGGAAAGGGGAGGTTCTCCCCTTTCCAAGGGCACCACGTATATGACGCATTGCTGGTCACGGATCAGCGCAGAGCGCTCGATCCGTGACCAGCAACCCACTGGCCCACCATGGAAACGTTTTTGATGTTGGGGGGAGGGGGGCTGCTTCACCAAAGCATGGGGGCACATGTGCACAACCCTGGGGGCAGATGGATGATCATCTGTCCCCAGGGAAGGAGGGCAAAAATAAAAATAGAACTGGGTTGGGGGTCTGGGATTTTTTTGCCCCCATGAAATGGTGGTGGCCCTCGCCCTCCCACACCAAGTGGAAAGGGGGGGGCCACCCCTTGTAGCCCTCCCTGGGGGCAGATTTATGGCCCCAGGCATGAGTACATGAGGTGCCCCCCCATCCAATTGGGGGGTTGGGGTGAGGGCTACCAGAAATTAGTGTGAAGCCCCCCAAAGGATGGTGCCTGCTGTCATGATGCCTACCCCCGGGGACCCAGACCAAGTCAGCAACCCCGGAAGCAGGCATCAAGTTATCCCAAGCAAGCCCCACAACCCCTGCTAGGGGCTATTTGGGTCCATAGGCGCCAGGCTCATATTAAAACTTACCTGATGCAGACCATGCTGCAAACTTACCTGATGCAGACCATGCTGCAAACTTACCTGATGCAGACCATGCTGCAAACTTACCTGATGCAGACCATGCTGCAAACTTACCTGATGCAGACCATGCTGCAAACTTACCTGATGCAGACCATGCTGCAAACTTACCTGATGCAGACCATGCTGCAAGAGCTCCAAGCCAAAAGAGGCTTGGAAGGGACTACTTTACTTAGGGACTATTTTTTACTCGGGCGGGGCTGGGGAGGAATACTTACCTGGGACTACTTTGGAGGCTATTTAAACAACGCCCGAAGAGCAGCATACGCTTCGCGTTATTCTGCATCCAGCAGCGTAACGCTCACTGTGCCTGCAAGTCTGCATCCAGCCTTCTGACACGCCCGCCTCGAGTTTGGAGCTCCTAGTAAAAGGGAGAAGGAAGGACCAAAGGTTAGAACAAGAGCAATACCTTTGATCCTTACCTGAATTCCCAATCCATCGCGCCTTCGAGCTGGAAGAAAGAAGTTATTTATGCGCGTCGCCTCGCCTGCTGCAGCGCCGCGCTGAACTCACCGGCCTTCACAGCATCTTCACATTCCACCGCATCCTCCTGCATGTTCCCGCCGCACTCCGGCACCTAAGGAGAAGACAAGAACAGCAAGGTGAGCCAAGGGAATACACAGAGGAATATTAGTTACCCCCCCATAGACTTACCTGATTTTACCACCGGGGGTATTATTCCTCTTCACGGGTCGGCGCAGCTTCCACTGCATCTTTGCCGAACCCCGGCCCCTAAGGGGAAACAAAAGGACAGCAAGGTGAAACAAAGGGACTAACAAGGGGAACCCTCCTCACCACAATAGACTTACCTGATTTTACCGCCGGAGGTATTATTCCCCGTGACTTCATACTTTCTCTCAGCGCCTGAATAAATGAGAAAGCAACAGGTTAAATATTGACATTACTTACTGTGTTGGAAAATACAAATCTGTATCAGAATACTACCGGTTGCCACGAGGAACTCTTCACTAGGGTCAAGTTGCAACCTGCAAGGAATTGGACAAGAGTGAAAGTCAGGCATTTGAACTCTTACGAACTTCATACTTACGGCGTCTTGCTGGGAATCTCGGAGACAATATTGTTCTGGAACTCACAAATTCCTTCGAGCCAGTGAAGCAACTGGTCATCATCGCGCCCCTGCGCTCAATGCAGGATGGAAAGCTCATCTTTTCAAACCATCAGGTGAGACTATAAGAGGGGACATCAGAGGTGATCTGTGGGGGAACAGCGGGGGTGGGGTGGATTTACGCTCAACTCCACGGGTGGTTAATTCCCTTTCTCCATTTGCAGAAGAATATTCCTACGGGCCAAGCAAACAAAGTTAGGTGGGTCAGTCCAGTCTGTCATCTCGGCCCTACGCGTCACATTGGTGGAGACCGCAGCTGTCCAGTTCAGATCGACGCCTCGGTGGGAGCCAGGTGAGCGTAACACCTGCAGGTTAGGCCTCCCCCCGGGGGCAGATGGCTGATCATCTGCCCCCAGGGAAGGGGGCAAAAAAAATAAAAAATAAGAAAAGGGAATTTTGGGTGGGATGGGGGGGGCCACTAGCCACCAGGGATATATTTTACAGAAATGGGGGGTGGCCCTCTCCTCCTCACTCCAAGGGGAAATGGGGTCACCTCTTGTAGCCCTCCCTGGGGGCAGATATCTGCTCCTAGGAAGGGGCATCTGACTCCAGGGAGGGCTGAATGAGATGCCACCCCTGCATTTGGTGTGGGGGGGGGGTAGAGGGTCACCCCCCAGTACATTAGAAAATTACCTGGTGGTTTAGGGTGCCCCTCAGCCCGCCCTAAAGTGTAGTGTACCTTTTCCATTTTTTTTTGTTTACGAAAGTTGCCTTGGCGCAGAGGGGCACATTGGTGTGCCAATCTGGTGCCGGGGTGCCCAAACCTTACTGCCCCACCCACTGGGGGGCCTGTCCCATGATTTTTGGGGGCCTTCTCCCCTCCCACCCCAAATGGAGGGGGGTGTACCTCATGCAGCCGTTTGTAGGAGGCCCAGGGGGGCCTGCATGAGGTGCCCCCGCCATCCATTTGGGGTGAGGGGGGGAGAGGGCCCCCTAAAATGGTGGGACAGGCCCCCCAGTGGGTGGGGCAGTAAGGTTTGGGCACCCCGGGGCCAGATTGGCACAGGTGTCCTCTTAAGAAATGCATGGGGTTACCCGTTTCCCTTGCTGGCTTCGACACCCTAGGCCCAAATCTGTAGGTTGCCCACATTAACAGAATGGGCAGTGACGAAAGGCTTGGGGTTACCAGTGGGTTACCCTTTTCCTTTTGCGCCCCCGGTAGGTGCACCCACACATGTGAGGTACCGTTTTCATCGAGACACGTGTGGGGACGCGGGAAGGTAGGCCATGTGTTGATGGCGGTGTGCTTCGGTGGGTGGCCAGTGTTAGGCAGAATCCTGTGCAGTTCCCTTATGGAGCACTACACAAGATTAGGACTACAGGTGAGAGCAATAAATCCCCTTTGGTATCAGTCCGTACCACAAAGATTTAGTTGGTAGCTGTGGCTGAGCAGTCAGACTTATCTCAAGAGGGAGATGAGCAGTATACAGGGTTTACACAATAGGCCTACAAGCTCTATGGCACAAGGAAACACTGACCAAAGCTTTGTATTAAAAAAGTAGATATATATTTATTGTATACAGTTCTAATTAAACACATGTATCACAGTCATCAAGCAAGTTAAATTAAGTCAAAGGAAAAATATACAAACTCCCAAGTTAAATTGTAGACCAAGTGAACCAGAGTGAAAACTGAGCAAAACAGCACAGTGACAACTACACACAAGGGATCCTCTAACAATTCCTCACAAGGGTGGGAAAGCACAAGTTATCTAGAAATAGGTTCGTATACACCCTAGCAACACTTCCCATCAGTTTGTGAACCAGTTCAGCAAGACAGTGCATCAGTATAGCCAATACTTAAAATGAAAACTGAGCAAAATGGCATTTCACAATGATTAGAAAAAGGGAAGGAAGGGGTGGTTGTAAGAAATAGGTGCACCAACACGGTTCTCAGTGAGAATCAATCTAAAGAAAGCAGTCTAACAAATGTGACCAGAGTCAGTAGGCCTCTGCCAGAGTCGGTGGTACAGAGCAAGGGCCCAGGAGCAAAATGTTCTTGTAGCTGCAGTCAAGTCTTTGGTTAAAGAATTTGAAACGGTGGTTGCAGAAGTTGAAAAAGACAATGTTAAGAGAGAGGGGCGGCCGATCCAACAGGTAGGTATAGGATTTAAAACACCTTTAGGGCTACTGCGAAGGAAGGGCGGCCTGGCAGAACAATGTACCTTTAAATGAAGAAGTGGCTCCTGCGGTGGCGGTTGTTCCTGGTAGTTCCTGCAGTTCGGGTGATCCAGCAGAGGAAGAGAGTCTCTCGTCGTGGAGGAAGGTTCGAGTTACTGCACTACCGAGGGAGGAAACCAGCCACGGTGCTGCCCGACGAATAAAAGGTACGCTCCTTTAAATCGCAGTCCGGGTGGACTGGTGCCTGGCTATCCGGCCTCCGAGTACAGGGTACGGGAGATTCGACCAAGGCAGGTCCGGGAATGCGATTGGCAAACTGGTTGGCCCCACCAGCTTAAGGTAAGAAGGCTCTTTCAGGTGAAGATCTTCTCTTGTTGTGTGGAGAAAAGTGGCGAGACGCTGCAGCAGGGCTTCACCGGTGGTTCAGTCATTGCAGATGTCTTTGGCTTCTCTCCTCTTCGGCTTCTTAGTTCCAGTGGCGACGTCTTGCTCTTCCAGTCCTCAGGACCTTGCTTTTATGCAAAAAGATCCCCATTCATACAGCCTACCTGTCACTCACACAGTGGAGTGGTCATCTTGGCGGGAGACCCTCCAGCCGATCAGGATAGAGTGCGACATGGGTTGCTGAGGCAACCCTGTCCAGGGGTCCTACTCCCCCCCCCCTCCCACACAATGGACGCACCCCAGACTCAGTGGTGCCGGAAGGAGGGCTTCTGGGTAGAAGCCCGCCAAACGGACAAAAAAAGGATCCCCGACCTGGGTTAGGATTATAGAGAAAGACACGAGAAAGAAGTTATATTAAGTTCTGGCAAATAAAACCTACCGGAGCAAAGTTATTATTAAAATGCACCGGCGGTATGTTAGAGGCTGTCAGAAAAAGTGGTAGCCTCGAACAATGGGAAAATCCCATAGGGAAATATTTGCGGTCGAATATTTATGGTATTAACCACTGCCACCAGCCAGAAACTTTTGAGAGAGGGACTGTAGGGTACCCTCTCGAAAATGAACATAGGGGAACAACTATTAACCCCTTCCAGTACCTCCATAGTAAGATGGGTTGTACTGGTTTAGTTCATAGGATTTGACTAGTAAAGTTAATGGGGACTTTACATGCCCTGGGAGACAGTAGTCAGTCCCAGAGTATGGAGTCCATGTTTGGGGGTCGCTACGACACGCCTGTGTCGCTACACTGAGGGTGCTGTGTAGCACATGTGAATAAGGATGGTTCCTATGGGGTTGAGAAAGATCCCATAGTCATTAAACACAAAAATAGCCTAGAACACACATAACAAAAATGCCTAAGAGTGGGAAAAAGAGTCTCACTCTTAGCAGGTAAAAAGAAACAAACCCTTCAAATCCAGCAAAGCTGCTGGGGGACTCTATAGGTAAGGGAAATTCCAAATTTGCAGGTAAAAAACCATTTCCAGACATTTCACTCTGCTCAACCACCGAAACACGCCGCCAACAACAGATGGCATACCTTCTCACGTTCCCACAGGTGTCCTAACGAAAACGGTACCTCACATGTGTGGGTTCACCAATCTAGCCGCAAAGGGAAATGGCTAACCCACTGGTAACCACAAAAGTGTTTGTGCATATAATCTACATATTTGGGCATAGGGTGTCCAAGCCACCAAGGAAAACTGGGAACCCCATGCATTTCTAAAAAGAGGGCACCAGTAGGAATCCACAGAGGTCCAACTTGCACGAAGCGGACCAGAATGTTTTACCCAGAACCCCTGACAAAGTGAAAAATGTTTTTTCAGACACTGCAGGGGTGTTTGGGTAATAAATTCTGGGCCGATTTGCGCAAATCATACCTCTGCGGATTCCCACGGTTGTCCTCTTTTGGGAAATGCACAGGGTTCCCCGTTTTCCTTGGTGGCTTGGACACCCGAGGCTCATATCTGTATGTTGTGCTTGTCTGGAGAAAGTGTCAAATTCAGGTGTCGAAACAGACTTGGGGTTACCTGTGTTTTAGGCTTTCCCCTTGGCGCCCAGGTAGGTGCACCCACACATGTGAGGTACCGTTTTCATCGGGACACCTGTGGGAAAGCAGGAAGGTATAACATTTGTTGTATTTGTGTGGTTTTCATAACGTTTTGACCCTTTTGCTGGTGCCCTTTGTCACACAACCCTTTCATTTCCCAAATGTGATCTACATTTAGTCGCTGCTTTAGGCACCATACACTTTTGTAACCTGCACAAGTCACCTACCCTTGAAAAGGTCTGCCTGTGCTCTTTCAAAAAATGGATGCTTGCCGTTCCTCACCATATTGGTTTTCCCGATTTACACATGTTAAGTGCGTCTGTTCAGGCCGTGAGCATAAAACTCCTGTGTACCATGGCTCAGTTTTTGGCTTATGTTATAGCTTGTTTTGTAAAACACTACAAAAAATGTGTGCTTTCCTAACTGCAAGAGTCGGGGGAATGTAGCGGAACATTGCTTTTCTCAAATTTCATAGAAGCCATTGCCGTACCAAGCCAACCATGTCCAACACACCTTTTTTTCGGGCTATTTCCCGATTTTCCCCCAATCTATGGCATTTTCCCCTACCTAGTTGTTGCCCGACTTATGCAAATCACCCCTTCCTAAACTTGGAATTTTGTCTACTTTTCAGAAATATATGCCTTTCTGTCCTCCAATTCGGCTTTCCTACCCTTTTCTTCCATTCCGCTCATGCATGTCCAATTGGCAAAAATTATCAAAATCGCCTACCTCTCACAAAACAGTTGATAACCACATCAAAATAATTTGTTTTCATTTCCACTCAACCTGTTCTTGAAAGCCAGGAAATTGGGGAACTCAGCACAGCAAACCATTTGTTCTTAGGTCTTACAAGGAAAAAAACACAGGCTTCTTTGTACATCATTTTATTGGCATTTTTTGAAAAAACCCAAAATATTTGCCCTTTTTGCTCATTTTCTCTCACCCCCCTACAGCAACCTAGGATTCGACCGCCTACATGTGGGAAAAAAAGGAGACAAATTTGGCCAAGATATCTCATGTAACAAAAAAGTTACAAGGCATTGAATGGACACATACCGAAATCAACAAAAAAGGCCCTGGCATTGGGGGGGAAATACCCATGGCACTTAAAGGGTTAAACATTGCGATACATGTTTTGTTTTCCTTTTTTCTTTTGGATAATCTTGTGGAACATGGACTCCTTTGGGTATGTAATCATGTTTGATCTGAATTAACTTTAACTGTACACTTTTGACTTTGTTTAACTCGTTAATTTACTGAATATGATGTTGTGAATTGGAATTATAAATACGGTTTCGCCCTGAAGGAGTATTTTAACTCCAGAATGCATTGGCAATTGAGCCCTATATGTATTCAAGTGAATGCTGACCTCTGACTTGATGAGGAATTATCAGAGTTGATAAACCGTTTTGGATCACTAAAATGTCCATGGTCTTTGATTTTGTATGAACACATTACTGTTAACAATTCCTACTTTTGGCAGACCTACTGACTACACACCCTCCAATTGCCTACAGTAACCCCGAGGAGTACAGTCTGTGAGCAACTGATTATCTGGATGACAGTCATCTAGCTTCTTGCATTGCTGTATTATGGGTCCAGGGGTCTTTGGACCTTTTTCAGTCAGCTCCTCTTAAATCTTTCATACGACCACACCCGTGGAATTAAACTCAAGAATATTTCAAACAAGTGGATTAAGGCTATTGTGGTGACCACCAATTTGCAATGCCAGAGGACCGAGTAGGAACAAGTTACTTACCTGTAACTGTTGTTCTTCAGCATGGGTCTGGCATGGATTCAATGCTCATGAATATTCCCAGTCAGGCTGGGAATCCTCGGTAAAGAAAAAAATCAGTTTCAGTTTCATTTCTGAAATTTCTTTCTACTAATAACCAATCACTGGTCCATGGGTCATACAGCCCCCAGCCAATGACTGCCCTCTACCTAAGCACCTCCTCTGGCAGCCATCTTCAGATTTGGTAGCACGTAAAGTGGCAGTAGGACCAAGAGAAGAGCTGCAGAGGGGTAGGCGGGAGGGTTCGCATGTGAATCCATGCCAGACCCATGCTGGAGAACAACAGTTACAGGTAAGTAACTTGTTCCTTCTCCAGCATGGGGTCTGGCATGGATTCACATGCTCATGAATATAAGAATACATAGCAGTACACACATGCACAACCACGCGAGGTGGCAAAAGGCTCAACATTAAGCATTACATAAACTCAACATTAAGCAACTCTTAACTCCTCACCAGGCCCACCCTCAGGCGAACAGGTTGCGCAGCACTGCTTGGCCGACTCTGGACTCCTCCCTGGAATCCCGGTCGACGCAGTAGAATCTCGTGAAGGTGTGCGTCGACCTCCACGTAGCAGCCCTGCAGATGTCCAGCAGGGGCACACCAGACAAGAACGTCGTAGTAGCAGCGATCGCTCTGGTCGAATGGGCTCTCGGACGGCCGGGCAACGGTCGGTTGGCCAACTGATGACTGCATGATGCAGCCAGAGAACCCTTGGTTCACAGGTCTAGCTACATCCAGCGAGTGCAAAGTCCTCTCGTCCGGCGACGAAAGCGACGGAAAGAAAACTGGCAACACCAAGGGCTCGTTAAGATGGAAGTCCGATGGCAGCTTGGGCATGAAAGAGGGGTGCGTCCTCAGCACCACCCTCGTATCGTGAAAACTCAAGTATGGAGGCTTGCAGCATAGGGCCTGAATCTCTCCCACGCATCGTGCGGAGGTGATGGCCACAAGGAACGCTGTCTTCCCCGACAGGAACTTCAACGGAGCCGAATGCAAAGGCTCGAATGGGGGCCCCCATGAGCCTGGTCAGCACCACTTTGAGCTCCCACGCCGGGGCTGGAGCCTTCACCGGCGGGAACGATCGGAAACAGTCCCTTCATAAATTCTTTCACCAGTCAATGAGACCACAAGGACGGCCGTCCTGCAGTTCTGGTGTATCGGGAGATCGCTGCCAGATGTATCTTGATGGAAGCGTGAGCTAGTTCAGCTTTGGCCAGTTCCAGTAGGTATGGTAGCACTTGAGGTGCCGTAATCCGTAGAGGGTTGATCTTCTGTGCACGGGACCAGACAGAGAACCTCTTCCACTTATGTCCGTAGCACTTGAGTTGAGGACGCCCTGGCCTTTGCAAGAACCTCTCTGCAGTCAGCCGGGATATCGTACCCTCCAAACTCTAGTGCTGCAGGAGCCAGGCCTGCAAGTTCAGCGACTCCGGGTCGTGATGAAGAATGGCGCCTCCCTCTCTGGAGAGAAGATCTGCGTCCGTCGACAGCTTGACTGGTGGAGACGGTGAGAGGTCCAGAAGGTCCGGGAACCAGATCTGTCTCGGCCACGCCGGTGTGACGAGGATCATCCTGCAGTGGGACCTCTTGAGCTGGCTGATGAGTCGAAGAGGCAACGAAGGAAACGCATACAGGAACAGGCCGTCCCAGGGGAACGAGAAAGAATCGCCCATGCTCCTCGGCTGGGGGAAACCTGCTGGCGAACCTCTGAAACTTGGAGTTCGTCGCGAACAGGTCGATCTGGGGTTTGCCCCATCGTTGGAAGAGCCTATCCACTTGATCCTGGCGTAGTTCCCACTCGTGGCACGAGCGCAGCTCCCTGCTGAGTGAGTCGGCGATGGTGTCTTATTCCTGCCAGATGGAAGGGAACCAGAAATATCCCCTGGGCGACGGCCCAGTGCCACAGATCCTGGGCCTCCTTGGATAGGGCTGGGGATCTGGTGCCTCCCCGCTTCTGGATCTAGAACATCATGGTGGTGTCGTCGGTGAAGATCCTCACGACCTTGCCCTTGAGGGACGGGAGGAACGACTTGAGCGCCCAGAACACGGCGTGGAGCTCCAAGATGTTGATGTGGAGAGACCTCTCCTCCGGGAGCCAAAGGCCTCATGCATGGAGATCTCTGGTGTGTGCACCTCATCCCTCCAGGGAGGCGTCCGTCGTCACTGTCTCCTGATGTGCCGGGGTCTGGAAGTCCGTGCCCGCCGTGAGGTGTGCACAGATGCCCCACCACTGAATCGCCCGACGGAAAATCTCGTTGAGCGGGATCTTGTCTTCGAAGCCGCCCGCCGCTTGCATCCAGCGGGCGTAGAGGACGCATCCGTAGCCTGCACAGGCGCACTAGATCGATGCATGAGGACATCATACCGAGGAGGGACTTGATGGATCTCCCCCTGGCCACGTCCGTGGCTAGCAGGTGCTGCACCTTGCCTAAGACGGCCTTCGTCCTTTACTCCGACGGAGACGCCAATCGTTGCACTGTATCAAACTTCGCTCCCAGAAACAGTGCCACCTGCAATGGAACCAAATGGGATTTCGGGTAGTTGATGGGAGAAACCCAGCTCCGTGAGTAAGCGGACGGTCTCCGCCGTGTGCTCGACGGCGAGTTCTCTTGTCCTTGCACGGATGAGCCAGTCGTCCAGGTAGGGGTAGACGTGGATCCCCTGCAGGCGTAGCCGCGCCGCCACTGGTGCTAGGCACTTGGTGAACACCCTGGGTGCCGACTTCAATCCGAATGGCAGAGCTCTGAATTGGTAGTGGCGTCCTTGGACTACGAATCTGAGGAACTTTCGGTGTCCTTTTAGGATGGGGAAGTAAGCACCCTCCAAGTCCAACGACGATAGGAAGTTGCCCTCCTCCAGCTGTCCCAGCACATGCTGGAGAGTGACCATCCTGAACTTCTGTGCTTTCATGTATTTGTTCAACCGACGTAGGTCCAGGATGGGGCGCCAACCGCCTGTCTTCTTTCTAACGAGGAAGTATCTTGAGTATACTCCGGAGCCCCGGAGTCTCTTGGGGACGAGCTCGATGGCCCCCTTCTTGAGCATCGCCTTTATCCCCAACAGCAGTTGAGGGACGTTATTTTCTTTCCTGGCCATGGGAGGAATGCAGGGACACTTCTTTTGGAATTCGAGTGTGCGCCCGTGGGCCAGGGCATCCAGCACCCAACGGTCGGTGGAGATGGACTCCTACACGCTGACGAACTTCGCCAGCCGGCCTCCCACAGGGGTGCTTTGGTGGAGGCCCAACGCTACAGCCGGTTCAATCTTGCTTGGAGGCGGCCTTGCCGCCTTGGCCTCCTTGGCGACGAAGCTGAGATCCTCCATGCTTGCTGCGACCACTGTAAGCCTCCTGGGGCGAGGAGCGGGCCACCTGGCGGTACGTAGAGGAGCCACTGCCTGATGCCTCCGGTGCTCCGAAAGGGCCATCGTTGCTGAAGGACTCCCAGGGCTTGGGCCGTCTCTGTGTCGGCCTTGATGGCCTGCAGCGACTCATCAGTTTTCCTAAACGGGTTGTTGCCGTCAAACGGCATGTCCAAAACCCTGGTCTGCACGTCCCGACAGAAGTCTGTCGCCTTGAGCCAGCCACATCGTCAAAGGCAAACACTGTTGCCTAACTGGCGAAACCCGGTGTCGGCAATGTCCGTTGCCACCGTTATGGCGTGGTCCAACGCCACCTCACCTTCCTGCAGAATCTCCAGGTAGGTTGTCCTCTGGTAGGAAGTCCAGTAGGGGAGCTATCTTGTACTATAGCTCCCTGTCGTAATGGGCCACAATCGCTAAGGCGTTGGCCGCCTTAATTGTCGTCGCCGCCGACGAGATGACCCGTCGCTCCATGGCGTCCAATTTCTTACCCTCGCCGTCAGGTGGGGAAGTAGAGGTTGAGGCCGTCGCCCCCGCTGCCTTCTTCTTGGCCGCCGCTGAGAAGACCGAATCCGGCAAAGGTTGGGCCCAGAGGCACAAAGGGGCGGCATCGGGGACCCGGTACTTCTTCTCGTACCTGTCCCTCTTGGCAGGCCTCGTGGACGGGTTCTTCAGGATCACAAGTCCCTCGTCCCAGATATCGTCGAGTAACGGTACCGCGAGGACCGTCTTTCTCTTGGCCTCTCGCCGTTGATTGAGGAAACCCTCCTTCTGTTCTTCGGGGCAGAGCTGGAAGAGCTCGGATGCCCTGGCAATCATGGCATGGAAGGAGCCAATTTCGTCGGGCGGGGAAGCCCGAGGGAGTGGTGATGGAAGATCCGTCCCATCGTCACCGTCGTATCTGCCGCCGTGTCATCCCTGGGGTCCAGTGAGGGGGATGAGGGCTCCACGGGTCGTGGGGGCATGAAGGGCGGGGAGGGATGAACTCTCCTCCGCTTGTTCGGAGGGCTTCCCGACGGGCCCGGTTCTGGATCGTCCGCCGGGGTTCGTGGTAATCTCGTCCTTATCTCCATGCATAAGGTTTGGATTGCCATCAAAATGGCCGCCGAGTTGTCCTGAGGCTCGGGCAATGGCTGCGACGGGAGCGAAGGCTGCTCCTCCACTGGGGCCTCGTCGGCGTCCCCGTCGCTTTCTTCGACCACCTCTTTGGGATCCCTCCTGTGGGATCGTACCTTCTCGAACCTCTCGTTGAGTTTCTTCACGGTTTCCACCAGCTCCTCCTCAGGAGGCTGAATCCGTGTCCGTGATGGCCACCGCCCCCCCCCCCTCTTTTTCCACCAGGGTCTTCATGGGGGTCTTGTCAATGGGCTGGAAAGAGGATTACCTCTGTGGTGGCAGGGAAACTCTGGGCCCCGAGGTCGCCTCCACTGGTGTAGCCTCCACAGACTAGAATCAAGACCTTCACCACCTTGGGCGGGCGCGCTTGAGGCCTTCACCTTGGGGGGAGGGTCACCGCCTCGCTCCCCCTCGGCTGAATCCTTTGAGATCGACCGGGGCCTCTCCAGAAGCTTACCCGGGTTCTCGGATTTCCTCTTCCCCGAACCAGAGCGTTAGCTCGTGGTTGATGGTGCCGGGGAAGGCGCGCCCTGCCTGGCAGCCGAAGAGCCCTACCGTTCGGCGCTCCCGGTGCCCGCAGACTCGCGGTGCTTAGCCTTCTGTTGGGCCCCTGTCGCTGGGGTGCCCTCACAGGACTTCGAAGACCGCTCTGACCTTTTCTTCTCACCTGCTGGGCCCTTCACCAGACAGCTGGCGAGGCGGGTACGACAATCCCTCATGGTCCGTTCCGATAGGTTCTTGTAGAACGCACAGTCCTTCTCCACGTGCGTCTTGTCCTCATGAAGGCAGTAGAGACATCTCGAATGCTCGTCCTCCTTGAAAACATTCTTTAACCCGCATCCAGGGCAGTTCCTGAACAGCTTGGATCCGGGCGTCAAGTTTCCCTTGTTCTGGGCCATGTCCAAGGTAGGCCTCAGTCTTCTGGAATCCTCCAAGAAGCGTAACTCGATGAAAACTTCACCCTTGAGGGGCGTAGAAAATTCAGAAACGGGTCCCTGTTGATCGGAAGTAGAACGGTGGAGCTTGAGGCTCGATTTAACTGAAAAATGAGAAAATCTCTTTGAAAAAAGCGTGAAAACGCAGTAAGAGCTCTAGAGCTATAGCACGAGGACTCCAAACACTTGAACGTGCGGTAACCATCTGAAGATGGCTGCCAGAGGAGGGGCTTAGGTAGAGGGCAGTCATTGGCTGGGGGCAACATGACCCAGAGACCAGTGATTGGTTATTAGTAGAAAGACAGTTGAGAAACGAAACAAACTGATTTTGTCTTTACCGAGGATTCCCAGCCTGACTACGGGGAATATTCATGAGCATGTGAATCCATGCCAGACCCCATGCTGGAGAACCTGATTGATAAAAAAAGAAGAGAAAAAGACAGAAGAAAGTATCTGGGGAAGAGCAAGTGATATTAGAAGGCCGAAGCCAATCCCAGGAGCGCTGGTGAAATCAGGTCGTTTCCATCGATGCGGAAAAGGGGACTGGAGAGTGGCACCGGTAGGCGGAGTCAGGGGAGCGCATGCTACCGGGGCCACGCGCGCCTCTAAATTTAAAGGGGAAGGCTTTTTTCTGATGAAAAATGTTCCGTCTCCCGTCCTTAGCGACAGACGCCCATGCAGTATGGACGTAAGAGTTATGATGTTTATTGAGCATTTGTTTAATATGAAAATGACAAATTTAATATTCAACAAAAATAAACCCCAGTCTTTTTGAGTGATGTTTTCCCACTGATGTAAGAATTTTGACATCCTTCCTGTTACCGGAGATATATGTTCCTTGATGTGCATTGGGACCGATGATGCACACATTCCAGCTGGAAGTCAAATAGACTTCTTTGGATCCTGTGTAGGGGTTGTTATAGGTCTAACACCAGTTTTCACCTTTGGCCTGTACCTCCTTTTTTCATGAAAGAATAAAACGGCTTAGCTGTGGAGGAGGGTGCACTACTAATTGTTCATGATTTTAAAAAGATCTACAATTTTGATGGCAAGGCTGTCTTACAGAGATGGAACGCAAAGACTTTGCTGCACTAACGCTCGCCTTACATTTCTGCAAAACCTTGTCCGTCGACAGATCAAACTAAGTTTTACCATCAAAAGGTAAATCCAACATCTTATTTTGTATATCCTGGTGTATTAAAGTAGCCGATAAGTAAGTATGTCTGCGCATAGTAATGAATCCTACAGACGCCTCATTAATTCCCTGCCTAAAGTCTCCTCCCGGGTGGCCACGGAAAGGCAGACGCTTTCTGATCCTGACCTTGGGGGGGTGAGGGGGTGGTCTGCGTGAGGATTACCTAGGAGGAGAAAAGGCCCAGGGGAGTGAGAGGGAGTGAGAGGAATCCTTGGGATGAGACACAGTATTCGTCTTCCTCTAGAGAGGATGGCTCTGCAATGCCAATGTATGTAATGGCTTATTGTAATAACCAGCTTGCTGTTCCACAAGATACACATACAAATAGGGGTGAAAACAATCAAAAAATCCTAGGCCTTGGGAGAAATCAAAACCCTTCTAAGATTCGGGAGACCTGTAAAGCTAAAGACCCCTTAACACCCAAAGGTACAGTGAAAAGAAATTTGTGAATAACAACGGCTTTAAAAATTGCCTTTCCCTTTTCAATGAAGGCTACTGACAAATTCTTATGATGTTTCTTTAGAGATTATAAAAAAAACTGGGGTTTAAAAGTAAAACAAACTCAAAACCCTAATCTTTCCATTAGGGACTTCAAGTCTCATAATTCCCCAAGTACTGGGACACAGAAGAGGGCTGAAAAGGTACAATGTTGTACGAGTAGTCGGCTCATTAATGCCAATGATCCACACCCGAGGGAGACAGAGGCTTAAAAGGCACCCTCAGGTGCAGGCCATAGAGGAGTTGTTGGAGAAGAGCAGAGGAAGCAAGAAAAAGAAGCCGTGTGGTGCGTGCTGGCAGCCCAGGCAGCATAAGCTGGAGGAAAAAGAAGACACCGGGACCACAGTTTGGCAGGCATCAGCTGCCAGTCCGGAGATGGTCGGTGTCTCCAGAAATCTGAAGTGCAGAGGCTGCGCACCAGGAAGCGTGCCGTCACAAGTGACTGGTGTGCACCAGAGGGCCTCAGGAGCAAGAGGTGCTCAAATTGCAGGTGGCGTGGGTGAAGGCGGACTAACTGAAGCAGTTGGCTGGGTCGCAAGGGGCCACAGCAGCAGAAGTCCTGCAAGCGACGAGGGGAATGGAGAAGGACGTCTTACCTGGTGAGTTCACAAGCTGGTAGTGAGCCCAGAGTGCTCTGTACCCGCTCGCGTGTCAGAAACATGAGTCCAGAAAGTGAGCAATGCTTGCACAGAAGTAAAAATAGTTCAGAGAAAATGTTTGAGTTCAGAAATATTGCAAAGCAGCAGTAGCACTTGTGTATGAATGAAAGTGATTCCCAAGTTTATTTTGAATACTGAACTAGGGAAAAGCAGCAAAAACCCATTATAACAAAGCCAAATCACTACTTAAAAGTTTGAGTCTGTGGAAAATCCAGCAACCCCTGAGGTAGACTTTGTTGAGAGTTAATACCGCCAAGCAATACCCAAGCCAAGACAGACTAAGACCAAGGCAAATAGAAGCTAGCAAATATTGCCAACAGCAGAAGGGGTATAATGCAAGATCTACAAGCTCTGAAACGTGTCGCCCATGCATAGTACAATATAGGGTGAAAGCTGGCAAAAACTCTCATTGCAAAGGGAGGAGAAGAAAGAGACCCTATCCTTGTTAGTCTTTGGTTACTGGTGTAGTGGGGAAACAAGAGTGGCAAAAAGGCTGCCCTTCTGGGAAGAGATATCCAGAAGGAGAGGAGCATCATTTGCAGAGGAGCATTAAAGAGCAAAATGTGAATATTATTTTCCCTGAAGAGTTGTTGAACGTTTTGAAGCTGCAATATGTTGAATATTATGAAGATGTTGTGAATTTCCTGTCAGTTGACCTTGACCACAAAAGCACTTGTGAAATGCTGCTCGTGCAGGGGAGTATACCTGGATGACAAAACATTTGCAGGTGTGGGCCTGGAATTGGAGTAAACCAGGTGGAAGTTGAAGAGGTGCTGAAAAGTGGTCATGACCGAGGCAATTTATGTGGTTTGTGATACAAAAAGGAGTTGCTATGTAAAGTGGTTACAACATTTCTTTAGAAGTTGGCAGTTGTGGAAAATCATCCGGACAAAGGCAATTATTGTTGCTATTGATGAACTGAGAACTTGTTCAAGAAAGAGGATTTACTATTTACTGTGGTTGAACTTTCGGTTGACAAGTTGAAGTTGCAACAAACTGACTTGGAACTTTGTTGACCAGTTGAATCGAACTGTGTTTGAACGTTGTTGCAAAGGATTTCGTGGTTTCCTTTTCTTGAACTGTGAAGCAGAATCATGTTCAAACCTGGGAAAGGGGAGTTCACCCAGGTTAAGAAGAGACGCTGTGGTTACATTGCAAACTCAATCATTATTGTTGTATTTCCTGGTTTATTTGTTGTATGTAATAGTGTGAGGGACAGATATCCTTTTGTTAGAGTGTTTCCTTTAGTTCATGTTAGGCAGGGAAATCCTCATCAAGGTAGGGCTAGTGAGGCGTTCATCCATCCTTTGACTATAATAAAACGGTGTTTGTTCAGAATACTTCACCAATGGGTCCGTCACCCATTTCTGACCCCCCACAGCATGCAGACTGCTCCAGTCATGTCTCTTGCTGTCTTATCCGTCAAGTTCTTACTACTTGCAGTTGCTGTAGAGTATCCTCTCTTTCTTCTGAAATCCAGAAGGCAAAGTTCTGGGGGATAAACTCTGCAAACTTCTTTATGTTGATCAATTAAGGATATTAAAGCCTGATTGTACCGTGGCTGCATGAATCTCTCTCCTTTGCAAGGACACATTGACATAGGATTTTTTTTCCCCTTGTGTTTCCCATGCTTTAGTGCTCTAGTCCAATACTGATCCTGGGGATATTACCGGCCCTTTGCCCTTAGATGCCAAGGCTGTTGAAACCAACTAGGACTGTATCCTAGTCGGACCGCAAACTGCTAGTGGACGTTGCAAACCATGAACCTCATGTATTTTCTGTGTTTGGGATGGATTGGTGCTTTAAATAAGGGTCCTGAATAGTGTCTACACCAGTCAGTTCTGTAGGTCCAAGGACTGCAGGATCTGTGCAAGGGGGATCATCTCTAACTTAGCCTTGCATAGGAACAAGTTCAGCAGCCACAACTAAAGCTGGACGGCAGACCACAGTCCTCCATCAGCACCAAGAATAATGGGAATACCAGGCCCTTCTCTCTGAGGAAGGTAAGTGTTGGATTGTGGATTTGGCTAGAAGATGCCAGACTTCCAGCCGCAGTGGGGCATAAGGGGGATGCGAGGAACGAGGGGTAGGGTGGCAGGTTTGTCCAGTGGGTGGTGAAGGAAAGGGAGGCAACAAGCTGGGTCAGCCTTCCACCCTCTTTCTAAGGAACCACGGAGACAAGACCTGTTGGCACCTGGTTACCCTTACCTCTCCATCTTGTTCAGGTAAATGACTTTGCTGCTGTTTGTAAGAAGGCAGTTAACCCAGACAGCTTTCAGCAAATAAGGTAAAAGGATTAAATGAAACTCCTCTGGCAAAAGGCAACTCGACCACCAAATCAATGGACTTGGACACAGCTTGGACACCTTGAATTTTTCAAGCAACTGATCCGACTTGGTGCTGAAATGATTGGCTCCATCGAAGGGCATGGCCAGGAGTTTCCCCTGCACATCAGGTACAAATCCAGATGCCAACATCAAGAAGGGCTTTCCGAGATCACAATCTGCAATCTCGAAACTTGTTTGCAAGATCCGACTGGATGCTTCTTTGAGGTCATTCCCCAAGTCAGTGAACCTGACCATCCCTAGATTGCAGATCACCACCTCCTTCACCACAGTCCAAAAGCTGTATAAACACCTTGCCATAACTAAGAGGAATTAGCAGCCAGTAACCTTAGGGTGCAAGCTGAAAAAACATTGTGCTTAAGGGCGTTTATCTTTTTATCAAAGTGGCAAGATGGGTAGCAGCCTGTGCTGTGGAAGCCTGAACGACCGGGATCTCAGAAGTGAGGTGGGTGAAGAGGAAATCTGTTTCCGAAAGAGCTGGGTAGTGCTTCCTGGTCCGATCCATGTCCACAACCGGAGCAAAGCAGGCAGAAGCCACACAGCCACGATAGGGTCAGAAACCAACGGGGACCTTGCTCCAAGATATCGGCATGGACATGTTGCACCTTGGAGACAGGGAATTTTCAGAATTCACTGCTGATATTTTTGGTACGTCGTTGTCCTCGATCTTGCTATCTTGCTTGTTTTATATTTGAGTCTACGTTAGACAGCTACTAAATGCATCTCTGCAAGATCAGAAGTGGAAGGTAGCTCCAACACTAGATCAGCAGTAACAACAGCTGCTTATGGAATAGCAGACTCTAAAATGATGGGCACGGTTTCCACATATTTGCTTATTAAAATTAGCAAATTGTGATTTAATCGCCAAACATAACCGTCACACCTCCTATAGCGTTACTACGTACTTCTGATAACAAAACATTGTAAAGCTTTATAAGGGACGGGAGCACCATACTTAAAGCACCTAATGAGGGGGTAGCTGCTTAGAAATGGTTGAGGGGGAGCTCCATTCCTGCTAGAAAAAGAATTCTCATCCATTGGTAGTAGCAGTGCATTATGAAAAAACTCTTCATTAATAATTGAAGAATTTTCAATTACAGATTTCAAGATGGCCTTATCAATAGAGTCCACTCTCCCCACCGGGTCCAAGCTGTGACAGGATTTCAATACGGAGGCATCAATAGATAAATGTGTTTGAGGAATAAATTAAACAATCTATGGGAATAATGAAATAGAATGCTGCAAACAAGTTCAGTACTTTTATCATCATCACCAGTGCCAATTATTTTCTTGGGGAAAAAAACAGTCATGTTTCTCCAATACACTGCAGATGGAGATTCGCTGGAGCCTCCCGATTGATTTCTGATGTTACCATCACCGATTCACATTAATCAGTTAAACTGTGGTGACATTCAACATACATCCATATACAAAACATATTACGCAGGCTGCACCCCATCACCTTACATCCATGGATAGGACGGATAAAATAACTAACTTTTTAAATAACAAGTGTGCCTCTTCTTTCGGCCTGCTTCCTGACTGCAGCACTACTTATTGTGCCGCTTTGCACTGTACATTTGCGCTAGTTAGTATTTCTTGCAAACTCTGTCCAGAGCGTCACAAGATGCAGCGCAAACAGAAAAGAAGATTCCTCCTCAGGTACTCAGTGAGTGCTGCCCCACTTATCTCGCAACTTCACGCCTGAAGTAAAACAATCCTCAGGCACTCGACCCCTTTTGCAATGGTCTTTTGCAAGGCATGTTAACTTTAATATAGGCTTGCATAAACCACACCTCCTCATCTCATGAACTCTAGTGAGAAATGACACTCTCACCCCCGTTATCGAAGTTCTGTCCAAATTTGGACAGTAACTCTGACCTAAAGGCCGGAGAAAAACTTCAGGCTCTATGTGCTTCTTAAGAGTAACCAGTGTAAAAGTGCTCTTTGCTGGGGATAGCACGCGAAAAGTCAAAGTTTGGGGAGGGGAGCTCTGGGAAAGTAGTTTCCATGACACATGCCTTAACAGGGGTCAATGCCACCTGGCGACATGTCGAAGGTGAAGGCCTTCTGGAGGATCAGCAAAGAAGCAGGGTTTAGCAGGGACGGTTGAAGAAAGCAATTTTGCCTGATTTTCAAACACTTGTTCCTCTTCGTGGGGGTCTTGGCTCCAATTATGATCTGATAAATGGCTGCGGAAGTCACCCTTTTAGCCGGATTCAAGCAAGAGTGCCCCCCGAGTACACCAATGGTGAGGATCTGTCCAATTCAAACTGCCAGGGGCTGCACAATCCTGGACAACCTCTGATCACATCTGCCCAGCAACAGAAACTCTGGCATTGATATGCACTGGGACAGTCCCAGCCCCCACATCCAGCCATAAAAGCATATTACCATTTTGCTCGGAAGAAGCCAGAGCTTTCCTCTGGAAAGGGCTTAACATATGGCAAATCTGGCCCTGTGAGACCAGGACGAAAGCCAAACTAAAGGATGGCCAAAGGACTTGCGAAAATCTTGTGGCCAGGCCATTTTACAGTATATGGTACTCTAAATGGCATTAAGCGGTAAAATGCAAAAGTCCACAAGAAAAAACTAAAACTGTAAAAAATAATCTGCTGCCAAAAGAATGTCCTGGGCACATCATGCAAGTAACCATAAAGTTACCAATACATCTCTCTAACGCACAACACAGCAAGGTAATGTGCACAGGGAAAAATAAACAGAATTTCACAATGGACAGAGTTCTCCAATTCTCCTGCACTGATAGTCATAAGTGTTAGAATGGATTACTAAACTCTGGCCTGGTGGACTGATGTTTAGGAGGCCACCCTTGATGGATGAACAGGGAACAACTTCTGGGAGTATAGCCAGACTAAATCAAGGTAGCGTTTCTTAGAGAGCAGTTAAGGCTAAATCTCAGGAGGAGTGGGAGTGGTCTGGGGTCAACAATGAGACCACACAGTGAAACACTAAGGATTACACTTAGTAAGTATATCAAAAATAATACTAATGACCAGGGGGCGCGCAGATGGTAGTCCCAGGAGTGTGTACCTTTGTCACCCAGAGCCCGAAAAAGTGAGGAAGCCCTCCCCCGTATTCCTCCCAGGGAATGTAGGCGACTGGACTGGTGAAGGGAGAACCAGACTGAACTCAACTGCCAAAAAACGGAACGAATCGGCCGTGTACAAGCCGAGACACACACGCCGAACAGAACAAGGAGAAAGTGAAAGTGCTTCCTCTGCTGCCCGGGCCAGGCATAGATTGGTGCTAGTGGCGTAGAAGCACCAGAGGTCTCTCCTGGAGGTTTCCTTCCGCCCAGACATGCAGACCCCTCCTCCCCCAAAAAAGAGGCCCGATAAGCTGCAAGAGGCATCACTGCCACCCCCCCGCCCCCAAAACACATCTCGAGGGCGGAACCAAGATCAACGGCATGACGGCTTGACCCCCGGAAGATTCTGCGCGCCCGCACTTGTGGAGCCCCCCCGCCCCACCAAGAGGGGACTGGAGAGTTGCCAGTGGGGGCCTTGTTCCCACCACCCGCTTACCCAGAGAGCAGAGGAGTGAACAATCAAACGGAGGACAGACCGCCCTTGGGACAGCTGGGTCCCTGCAGTCCCCAGTTGTGTAGAGCAGCGCTGGTGTGAGCCGTGCACCCGGGGCTCAGTGGCTGAGGAACAACGGTCTAAGGCAGCCACTCCAGACTGGCAGGGAGTGTGGGGTGTCTGAGGGGGGGGCACAACTCTAAGCAAGATGGCTGGGGTTAATCCAGTTACCCAGGTCAGTGAGGTTGGTGGCAAGAAAGTTGTGGAAACACAGGAAAATACAGCCCGGGAGGTGTAGGCCCCCAGTATTGGGGTGTGTACCCGCCATTCTGTAGCCTGAGCTTGGAAGAGATCCATTACCCGAAATAACCCGGAGGTCCAAGCCAAGAGGTGCTGGAGTAACCCGGGCGGAACTGGTGTGGAACACGGAGGAAGGTGGGAGCCTGAGGAACTCTGTACCCACGTGGGTGACCCCACATTGGGTTCACATCCAAGGGGACATTGGGAGAGGTGTATTTAGGGGCGTGTGCCCACCTCGACCAAACCTTCAAGCGAGTGGGAGAAGAGTTCATGGACACTGAGGAATCAGCACAGTGGTTAAGGTAGAGCGGACTGGTGGGGGGACCTGGAAAGGGGGAATTGACAACGTTTCTAAACCAGAGGAGGCCCGAGTAGACGTATGAGACTACCAATGTGAGCTTTCCCACCCCAGGGGTGGGAGGGGGGGGGGGAGGGAGAGGTGGGGTGTGATCTGTTCCCCATGGGTAACTCACTCCGGCCCAGTGTTTTATTGAGTTCAAATTAAAATTGGCTGCATTCACGTATCCGGTGAGGGCTGACTCTGCAGACCATAACACAAGGAAGATGATGGTGGGGGGAGGGGAAGACTTGATGTCACCAAAGAAGGATGTTGCCTGGCTACTTGAAGAGATTCGGGGCACGAGGGCAGATATTGGTGGAAAAGTTGACAAGATCGACATCAGACAAGATAAAATGGAGGAGAGACTTCACGAGGTGGAATACAACTAATCGTCTTTGGACATCTTGGAGACTCAAATAGATGTGAGGCTGGGAGGAATACAGAGGAGGGAGGCTGATATTGTTATAAAATTGGATGACTTTAAAAATCGGCAAAGGAGAAATAATCTCAGACTCTTTGGGATCCCGGAGAAGGAAGGGGAAACTGATAGGGACCTCATGAGAACCGTACATGAAGTTACAAAACTGCTCTTCGATGACACAATTGATGAAGTAAAAACTGAACAAGTGTATAGGGCCAGTGGCTATCCGGACAAGCTCAAGATTTTGGAGAAGGCTAGGGCCAAGAGCCCAGTGATGTTGGGCACGGTGAGAATTGGCGTTTTTTCAGGTCCTCTCCTCCTGCCTTACGCACACGAAGAGGCGACTGAGTCTGCCACTGACTAAATGGTTGACCCGGGAAGGGAATCTGGTACAGACAAATATTCCCGTTCTCGATATCTTTCGAGCTAGAAGGGCATAAACACAGGCTGAAGAAGAAATTGAGTATCGTGAGAGCTGAGCTATTGGGTGACCATGAGATGTCTCCAGAACCACAAGGGGAGAATGAGTGAGATATAAAATGGCGTATTAAAGGTGCCAAAAGGAGAAGAATCCCAGTTTCAAGGAAATTTAGGAAGCTCAACACATCCTGAACACATTCTCCGATAAGATCGTGCAGGCTGCTCGGGGAGTCTCTTGATGGGGTTGAGCATGGTTTCTTGACCCAAAAGGGGAGGGATTGAAGGGGAATGTGAATGGAAATACTGTTATTGTTGGCTGAGTAGGTGGAAGGGGTGAGGAGCTACCACAGTTTCATGTTAGTGTGTGTTCTTACGTTTATTGAAGTTGGGGGGGCTGGGAGAGGGCATTAGACATTGTGGTGTTTATGGCTGGGGCCTGGAAGACAGGCTTGTTGTGGTGGTTCGGTACTCGCATAGTGATGGTAACAGGGAGGGTCCGGGCACCTTGTGGGGGGAGGGGCAGGGATAAATGGGGAGTTAGTACTCAGTATGTGGCTAGGGCAATGTTCATTTATGGCTTCACTCAACATTTCCCCGGTGTTAAGTTAACTCTGCCTGAGGAGAGTTGGTGGGGTCTGAAACTTTGCTATGGCAGCCTTGGGAGACAGGACTAAGGTGGACAGCTTGCGTGTATTGTAAGGAACTCATGGTGACAACAGTAAAGACAGACAAGAGATCACAGTTCAAGGGTGTTTTGTTTTTTGAAAATCAAATTTTATTAGGTTTCGCACATGTGTTACAACAATGCAGAACATATTTAAACATTAATAAACAGGAACCCATCGCCCCCACCAGTTCAAGTTCTCAGTAATTGCATATTTGACAGATTCCGAAAAGAGCGTAGCAATGTCTACATGATGTGCACTTAGCACGCCGAAGTCATGGGCCGAGCTTTGAAGGACTCGAAGTTGGACCAGTGAACGATGGCCCGAGGCCCCCGGGGGTGGGGGGGGGGGTGGGGGGCATTTGAGTTCTCCGGGTCCGGTGCTTAAGATTATACTGAGCGCCCGTATTTTTCGAAGAAAGGGAGCCATATTTCCTTGATGTTGGATCTAGATTCGTCAAGTAAATGCGTGAATGGCCCGTACCTTGATTAACCATGCTTTTTCCCCCGGGCATTCCGGGGTTCTTCCATTTTTGTGTCAGGCAGCACCTGGCCGCCACCAACATAACCTGCAGCATGTGGTCATGGGTACTTTTATGATCGTCCCCAATGTCAATTCCGAAAAGGAGAAGCCAGGGGCAGGAAGGCCGCTCCACCCCATCTATCCCCTTAATCCATGTCAATACCTCCTCCCAGTACTTTTGGACCACCGGGCACCTCCACCACATGTGAATATAATCCCCCCTTTCGGTCCTACACTTCCAGCAATGTGGGTCGTACCCTGGCCTCATTCTAGCAATCCTCTGCGGGGGGTAGTGCCAGCGATGCAATACCTTGAGGGCCTGGTGGCGATACTGGAGTGAGGCTGTGGAGCGATTGGCCCGCCTACACATCTCCCCCCACCTCTCGTCGTCGATCTCCTCACCCAGGTCCTTTCCCCATTGTGTGCGTGCAGGTGGGGGATCTCGTGGGACAGAAAAGAGGAAGAGCTTGTAGAGGCGGGATATTATTCCCTTGGAGCCCCTCGCCGAAAGGAGGAGTTTTTCAAAGTCTGCGAGGTCTCTCCTAAGGGTGTCCCCCCCAGGATGGTTGGGTTAGGACTCCCTTAAGCTGGAGATAGCGAAAGGGGGACAGTGTGCCTATCCCCAGGGCCTCTTCCAGATCTTTCAGGGGTAAGAAAGAGCCCCCCACCCACAGGTGACCAGTCCTGCTAAGGCCTGCTTTGAACCACGTCTGGTACGCCGCTGGCTCTGCTATCTTGGCCAGGAGGGGGGGGGGCAAATGCAGCTCAATGGGGAGGGCCAGGTTGTGAGCCAGCGGTAGTAACCCCCTCCCTCCCTCCCTCCATAGGGACCACAGCACTTTTAGGACTGGGTGATACAAGACACTTCTAGGGATCTTCTTACTCGGGACCCAGAGCCATTCCTCTATGGTGACGGGCGCGAGTGGCCCGTTGTCCATGGCTACCCATTGTTTTTTCGTACCGGGGCAAAGTGGTCGACCAGGACCCTCAGTTGGGAGGCCCTGTGGTATGTTTCAAGGTCAGGGTATCCCACCCCTCCATCCTCCTTCAGCCTGGTCAGCACCTCGTAGGAGATTCAATGTTTCTTGCCTGACCAGAGAAAGTTGAGGAGGACTCGCTTCGTTTCCTTGAAAAATGTTTTGGGGATCAGCACCGGGAGAATTTGAAAGAGAAATAAAAACTTGGGAAGGATTACCATTTTTATGAGGTTGAGACGTGCCATCCAAGAGAGCCCCGACCCTGACCATCGCTCTATGTCTTTCCGCAAGGGTGTTTTTTAAACTGTAAATGCAATGTGGAAAAAAGCCTAACCTAATCCTAAATCTAAGATGGGAGCAAACTTCGACCATCAAACGAAAAATAAGGCAGTCCTTATGGCGTCTTGTCAAAGTAAAAGGCCTATACTAAAAAAAATAAACGATTGCCAAATCCTTGCAACCAATTACAGAAAGAGTGTGGGATAGGGTCTTAAATAAAGTAAGAAGTGTTCACAAATATTAAGTCAGGATGCGATTGCCAGGGGTCTCCCTTCCCCACGTTTTGAGCACGGGCCAAGGTGGATTTCCTGAGCACAGTACACCCTCGACCTTTCCCAGGACGAGCTGACAGTTCCGTACCAATTATCAGGTTCTTCAATGGTTAAGTCTTTTTTTGATAAAAAAGTCTCTTGCCTTCGAGGGCCTGATGTATTCAACAATAAAACAAAGAGTTCCTTTCCAAACAGACTTTGGGTGATAACTTTTCACCCCTGGATCTCCCTAAGTCGAGCTTGGATCCAAATGCCAAGGAGGATAATCCACTTCCCCTGGTCTTACTATACTTCTTGCATTCATGAACCTTAATGTCTTTTTACACAGTTCTTCAAGCTTAGCCCCTTTTTGTCAGCTTCCCTCTGCTGGGTTCACTCTTGCCAACTTTTACTAAACAGTTCACTGTGGACATCCCTCGGTCGGGTTCACTCCTGTCAACAAACTCTTCATGCGCTAATTTTACAAAGTGAGATTCATTTATAAGACCTTCGACAGTACAGAGGATTTTACGTTTATGACCACTTTGACCTCTTTTCACCTTTTCCCAAGGCCTTCTGGTTACGGTAGTTCCTAACATCGGGTAATCACACAGAGTTTCCTGTAGGAGTACCCAAGTGGTGCTGGACTCCCCTGTTGCTGGTTTTCCCCCCGTTTCATCAATAACTCTAAGTCTTTCACAGTTCAAATGAGTGGTTTGCTACTTTTCGTTCAACAAAGTTCGGTTTCTTATTGACTCTCTCCTCGGCTCACTGGCTGTGATGAACCGCTTAGCTTTCTTTCTCCTTGGAGTCAAGGCTGGTACCACTGAGACAAGCGTCTCTCCCCGGCTCGATAATCAGCGGTGGAGGGTCTTGTGTACCGTTGACATCTGCTGCAACACATGCTGGCTATTGTTCACAGTCTTATGATTCCATCTGCAGAGGTTTCACAGGACTTGGTCGGAAAGGGTAAGGTCGCTTCTCTCCTCGTCACCCTCTCGGAATGCGCCATCTTTCTCCTCCTCTTGAACAGCCGTGCTGAGTTAGCTCTCACGTCGTGCGGTCTGCCTTGCTCGTCCTGTGCTCTCATGCTCCACCTTTTATCCCTGTGGGGAAGGGAAAGGGCCATCAGGTGGGTGTGATTCTGGTCAATTGCCTGACTTTGCCTGACCCTTGTATTCGGACATGTCAGGTAAACGGCTCTTGTATTAGTCTGTTATCTTCCGTGTTGTGCAAAAGTGTTTGTGCCAGAAAGGGAGTGGGGGAGGCAGTGTTTTTGAATATCCTACGTGGTAGGATGGGGAAAAGGTGTTGAAAGAAGGGGGATACCAAGTCTCACCCATCGGTGTCCCACTCGACACCCCAATCCAGGTGATCCTCCCTCACTGGTCCACCCCCAGGAACTGGATCCAATAGTGATGGGTGTGTCCTGTCCACTTGGATGGCAGATCCCTGGGGATTAGCCAGGGAGACACCTTCAGGTTTCGCACAGTATGTGCCCTCAACGTTAAGGGTCTCAACTCAACTACCAAGAGGTATCTGGTTGCTAGGGAATTTAGAAGGTCTAAGATCGCGGTCATGTTTCTCCAGGAGACCAAGTATCTGAGGGGGGGAAGAACATAAGATTCCATGTGGGCTGGTTGGGTGCGAATACTGGAGCTCTGGGATAGCGAAAAAAGCACGAGTAGGGATTCTCGTTCGCAGAGTACCGAGGATAGAAGTTACTAAAACGTGGTCAGACTCAGAGGGCAGGGAGGTGTTGATCTCGGGCTTTATTAAAAAGATAAGATTTACATTTGCCTCAATTTATGCCCCGAACCAGGGTCAGACAAGATTCCTACCCAGAACCTTAGTGAAGGTAATAAACGAGGGGACGGGTCACCTTATTGTCGACGTGGACCTTATTGTTTGGATGGATGTTACTTTGGACAGATTATGCAACCCGAGGGGCAAGAATCCCAAAAACAAGGCTACAGGGAGTTCTCTACAACTATGGAACTATACAGGATGTGGGACATTTGGTGCTACTTCCATCCACATGAAAACGGGTTTACCTTCTATTCCGCCGCACATGGGACCTCAACGAGGCTAAACTATCTTTATATCTCTAGGGACCTATGGAATGTCGCACAGGGTTCAGTGATTCACCCGGTTATTTGGTCGGATCACGACATGGTATCAGTTGAAATTGGGTGGACAGGTCCAAGCCCTAGGAATTCTAAATGGAGGTGTAATGAATAACTCTGGAAAGGAAGAAATGGAGAAGGGAATCAGAGTTTTTCATCATTAACAACACAGGGTAGGTTTCAAAGGGGTCTGTCTGGGATGCTGCAAAGGCCACCTGGAGGAGTTGATTAAAGAGGGGGCCCGTAAAAAGAGAGAATGAACCCTTGAGAATGGATTCAAGGAAAAAAATAGGAGCCCTAGAAAGGTTGGCGCACTCGTCCGATGGGAGGACCACATCAAGGAAGCTAGGGGACTAAGGGATGAGCTGAGACTGTTGGAGTAGGGCAAGATAGTCCGTAACTTACAGTTCCTGAAACAGAAATTTAACAAAAAGGGGGATAAGGCAGATGATCTTCTTGCCATGCGACTAAGGGGACAAAGGTCGGGGAGAAGGGTTTCCGAAATAGAGGGCCTGGATGAGCCCACTGAGGTTTCAGTAGAAGGGATGGTGGAGGCATTTGCCTCGTTTTAGGAGGTGCTGTATAGGAGCGAAGGGAGGGCCGACATGGAAGCGATTGGGAATTACTTGGATGAGATGCGCCTCCCACTGTTGATGGCAGATGTGTCCGGTGCCTTGGACACTACAATCAATGGGGAGGAGATTAAGAATGCTATAGTATGTCTCCAGTTGGGCAAAGCACCAGGGAAAGATGATTTCATCTCAGGGTTCTATAAATCTTTCCAATTGGTTCTCCACCCATTCCTGACATTGTTGAAAGATATTACGGAGACTGGCAGAGCCCCGCATTGCTTTGTTCATGCCCTCATCATGGCAATACCAAAGGAGGGGAGGGACCCCATGTTGTGCAGCTCTTCCTGGCCAATCTCTCTTTTGAATATAGATACTAAGTTATTTGCAAAGATCCTGGGACCCAGGCTGGAGGGACACCTACCAAGATTAGTACACACTGATCAGTTGGGTTTTGTAGAGGGCATCAGGGGGCTGACACGATTAGGAAGTCACTGCATCTGATTAATGAGGTTCAAGGTTGGCCAGGGGTTCCCATGATCCTATCTGTTGGTGTCGAAAAGGCCACTTCCTAGAGGCAGTGCTTACTAAATTTGGGATAGGTGGTAGATTTCTGCGGGGCATAATGTCAATCTACTCATCTCCCAGGGTATGTGTGGCGGGGGATACTATCGCCGGTTCGGACTGGGCACAGGGACGAGACAGGGTTGCCCCGTTTCTCAGTCTCTCGTCGTTCTCTCTTTGGAACTACTGGCCCACAGGGAGGACTGCCGAGTTGAAGGTTTTCAAGTGGGAGGGAAAGAATATAAAATTGGGCTAGATGCAGATGACATGCTCCTGCATATAACAAACCCCTTGACATTGGTACCGGTGGCAGTTGGTTTGATAGAACAATACGCCCACATGGCAGCGTTTAAAATGAAGACAGGTAAATGGGTCCTTTTTCCCTTGGACAGAAATAGGGATAACTATATGGTTCCTTTATTCGCCCCTAGGAATGAAAACTAGCCTGGGAACATTACGCTACCTGGACATTAATGTCACGAGAGATAATAGGGGACCATATGAGGCAAATTTCACCCCCTTGATGGCTGTAGTGCATAAGGAACTGGAGAAACCAAACAAGTTGACGGTATCATGGTTGGGACGTCTGAATGCCCTGAAGAGGGTGGTTCTCCCAAAGATCTTATACTTGTTCCAGAAGCTCCCCAGTCAGAACCCAGATTCATACTTCAAGAGAACAAAGGGGACCCCTCTAAGATTTGAGGTCCTGAACCTTCCTAAGAAAAGCAGGACGGGGCGGGGGAGGAGATGGGACTGCCGGACATACACCTTTATTAGAAGGCCACCCAGCTTATAATTTGAATGCCTCACCTTGGAGCCCAACGAGAAATTCAATGGGTGGGGTTGGACAATGATTATCTGCAACCGGGGGAATGGCTGCACAGAGGAGGATACGGGACCATCCCATTCTGGGAACCAGGTGGTCTACTTGGCGACAGTGAGTGGGATTAGGTTTGTTTGCATTACCTTGGAGCTTCGTTTTGCAGTTTGAACTCTACCCTGCTATTCACAGCATTGCGAGCTGCAGATAGCTCTTGCTGTGGCCCCTTCTGCTTCCTGGAGGAGGCGGAGCCACGCTGCATCACGTGACGGATCACGTGACTTATCCGGACCTTTTATTCAGCCGTGAGTCAGCTGAGCGGTGTGTTTGCATTACCTTGGAGCTTCGTTTTGCAGTTTGATCTCTACCCTGCTATTCACAGCATTGCGAGCTGAAGATGGCTCTTGCTGTGGCCCCTTCTGCTTCCTGGAGGAGGCGGAGCCACGCTGCATCACGTGACGGATCACGTGACGGATCACGTGACTTATCCGGACCTTTTATTCAGCCGTGAGTCACCCTCGCGGCGTTAAGCCCGGCGGGGAAAAGCCCACCAGCTGTTGTGCGGCTGTTAGGCGCTGGTGGTGCCAGATTCACTCGGGAAGTGCGCCTATGTGCAGACTGTGGCAGGGAGACAAGAAGGCAGCAAGGTAACTGCAAGATCTATTTATTCTGAAAAGACCTGTATATCAACCTGGTACTTCTGAAATCTTAGTAATTCGGCCTGGTCTTACTGACTAACTGTTCACAATGGCGGACTCACCGGTCTCAAAGCTCTCGCCATTTGGACAGGGGTGGGCTGCTACCCCGAGGTAGCCATTACATGCAGCACTGCCTCATTCGAAAATATTTTACAAACAAATGTGGAAACGGCTGAGGAGGTGGTGAACGGATCAAGTATAGGAGAAGGGGAAGGCTCCCACACACAGCTTCACCTACAGCCCCAACAGTCTTCCAAGACCCCGGATACATCAGTGCCCCCCATAGAAATTGAAAATCGGGGAATTTTTAATAGCACGGTGGTCATTGACGATAGGGGCCAGAACGCGAAACCACAAATAGGACTGTCCCCCAAGGCCACAGTGTGGGAGGTTTCGCCCAATTCGATTCCCTTAAATTCTACTCTCTCCTCCCCAAAGGACTTGGGCGCAACTTATGATGATGAGACAGGTTCTCTAAGGCCAACCGCACCTCCTGTTGTGAACCCCTTTGTCTTCGGTTCCTTAAATGGGAACAAAAGAGATCAGCCTCCAGCAAAAAAAATCGGACAACGGTTGGAAACCCTTTGGGATTTCCTTACTGAACACCGATTTCCACACAAACTATTCAAGTACGAACCAGCAAAACAGGGTGACTATTCGAGTGTGTCTTCTGGACCCCTCTACGCCACGGTCTAGATCCCAACAAATGACCACCCCAGGGTCATACACATTTATCCCTGAGCGTAAGGGGTCATCACCAAATAAATGGGGGGGGGTCTCTTGCCTCAGTCAACAAAACTTTACCTCAGGGACCCCCACAAAGATTCCATAAAGGAGTATTCCCTCAGCAAGCGCCGTTTCCAAGTAAACGGCAAAGAAGACAACCTTCTCCCACAGACGAGGATCTCTTGTCCGTCTTGGAATCAACTCAAGGAGATGCTCCTTCTAAAAAGGATCCCCAAATCGATCCTGGAATGATCACAGCTTTTGCTCTTGTAATGGCCCCCTTTATGAAACTTATTGAGTCGCAAAATGATCAGCTTCGGGACCATACGACAACAATCGCAATGATGTTTTCTAAAATGATCTTTATAGAAGGCTTTGTTTCGGCAATTCAGTCGAAACTCGAAAAAAATGACGAACATACGACAAACATTTTGAAAAGTATCATTGAGCCAATCATAAAAGAAAAAGAAATAAGAAGATCGGAAAGGACAAGTCTCAGGTTAGGGAGTGCAGGTGGCCCGGAGAGTGGTCCGACTTCCCTGGAACAGACTCATAACCAGCAGGTGGTTCTGTCTACAAAGAGTACTTTTGAGGAACTTTCCACTACTAAATACAAGGACAGTTCTACCAACACGGACCCTGCTGTGCGGGCAATTAGCCCAGTAATGAAGGAGGGTAGGCTAGCACCGAAGGAAGGATGTTCAGCACCTTCCATTGCAACTAATACTCTGCCCCTGGTTACACGGGATCAGCTCGAGGCTCCAGTGCCAACTAGCAACATCAAATTATTTGACTTATTTAAGAAACCAAAATCAGGTTTATCCCCAATGAAGGAAGGTCTACTTAAAGTAAACAAGAAAGGCGACAAAAACTATGGGAAAATAGTCATACCAACGGACAAACCTATAGGACAGAGACCTTTGGCTACAAGAAAACCAACATTGAGATCTAAAATTGCAACTGGTCTATCCCTTCCAAGGAACTTGGCACTTCCCTGCAAACTGCCAACTCATAAGAGACCAGTAATAAAAAAAACAGAAATTGCTCCTGCTGCCCGCCTAAAAGTAACTCCTGATGAGTCCCCTCGCCCACTGGACATCACGTCGACAAATGACAACATGGACATCTCTCTCATGGACTTATCTGTTTATTCAGACATAAACACCACATGGGAGGGGGAGTCAGGATCGAATACCTCCGGAACAGAAAGTGGTATCGAGGAAGAAGATCCAGCAATATACAGCAAGATAAAAGAAGTCGACCTTAAAGGGGAGACGAAGGCTCAGACGATTAAAGACAGGGCGGTGCGGCTAGTGTCCTTCAAAAAGCCCTCAATGCCCACGTTATCCATTCCGAACTCAGTCTTCGATAAAAAACTCAAGTGGAAAACTAGAGTGCACTCCGGTAGAGAAATATCGGCCAGCCCCACAGAAAAAGAGAGTGCAGACATACACCCATCTAACGCCTTGGTTTACACAACACTGGAAGACAGACAGAATTTCTTGTCCAGAGATCCCTGGTAACTACCAGTAATAAAGGAGTCAGCCCTGACGCGTCAAAGAAAACAAAAAGAACAGTGTCATGGGCAGAAACGATTGAGAGAAAACCGACATGTGGGCCCAACAATCACAATGCCCACAATTGACCGGGGGCAAAAAATGCCAAGGAACACTACAGAATACTATTGGAAAGAACTCTAGGCTACGAAGACAACTTAATTATGAATCGGGCTAACGTTATGAGGCTCTTACAATCCCTGGATCTTCTGGAGAAATTAAAATCGAGGGATTTAGACTGGATCGAATTTTATAATGAACAGCGACACGACAGTGTGATTCTTCACAGAACTGATCAAAACACTAAAAATGTACTCTTAGAGTTGGGCCCAAAACTTAACTTATGTGGATTCGTGCTTAGGGGGTTGGAGGAGGAAAACAGATTCGACCGTGTAGCTACTCGGAAACATCTACTACACAACCACCGAAGTACCACTACCAAACCCTATAAGGATCATCCGATGAAAGCAGGAAATAGTGGTAGAGGGACCCGAGAGGTTGATAGTGGAGGAGACCAAGTGCATATTCAATCAGAAAAAGCAGGACTAAACTTGGTGAATAGTCAAGACGACTGGAGTTGGCTGGCTGGGGTCCTATCTGCTACGTCATAACGCCAACACCCATCTACGAGTGCCCACTCCAACTCCAAACCAAAAGGGATAAAGATCATGAGTTGGAACACAAGGGGTTATGTGCATTTACTTGGCAATTCAGCAATTCACCTGTCCTCTTACAACCTATTTTGCTTGCAAGAAACCTGGTTGTGTGATCTACCTCTTCTGGACAGGTTTGAGCTATATCTAAACCCCGCAACAAAGGGCTCAAAAGGCAGACCGAGCTCGGGTTTACTGTTGGGGGTAAAGCGCACCAGTGGCATAAAAGTGCTCTCTTCTCTAAACAGAAACCCTTGGATCCAACTTACTAGGATTTCATCCACATCAGAACCAGCTTCACTTACTTCAGACTGGCAGTTGCTTATATGCAACGTATACTGGGGCCCGACAGCCCGAGATGAGGACAAACTTATGGAAGTCCTACTGGAAGCCATAGACGACGCCAAGATTGAATGCCCACTACTTGAAATTCTGCTATGTGGTGACTTGAACATGGAATGTTACGACAAGAAGCAGAGGAAAATAGAGTTCCTGCCTTTGAACGCCTCAAAAAAAATAACGAGAGGCGTGGTCATGGAGAAGGAACTACTAGCCAGAAATATATACTTGGTAAACGGTAACTTGGCGGGCGACAAACCAGCCGCCCGCACATGGAAACGGGGTGCCCAAACAAGTACACTGGACTATATGTTTGCATCAGAAAATCTCTTTGGCAAATTAATATCGTTGGAAGTGATCCCCACGATCCAGAGTGATCACAACATCCTGGAACTCAAATCTGAGGCCTGGAACAAGCTCTCGTCTGTACCAGGCAAACATCTACCAAACCAGTTTCTTGAGTCAACTCCTGGTGGCAATAGACTACGCATGGGAAGAAAAGAGATGGCCATGGTGCTGGATTCCTTAATCAAGGACCAAGGTCCAAACCTGATAGAATATGCTGAAACACTGAAGATCTTTCGCCCAAAAGTAGTCGCCAAGGAAATTCACCAATGCAAGCGGCACCACTATGATCACCAAGTAGTGACAAAAAAAAAACTGGTTAAAAAAGCCAGGAGATTATATGTTAAAACTAGAGCACCAGCTGACTTAGTCCTGTATACTAAAGCTAGAAACACCTACAGGAACTGGCTTAAGCAACACATACATCAAATAATGCAACAAGACAGTGAGAAGATGCTTCACCTACTATCTACTAAAAACATCACTGGTATTTGGAAGTTGATCAATGAAATAAACATCCCTTCCGACTCAAGAATGGTAAATCCAATAGCCTCAGAAGTTTGGGAAACTCACTTTCGGAACCTTTACTCTATGGGGAAAATCTGTGGTCCTGCCCCATTCTTACCATCGAATGAGCCCTGGGACTTTAAATTTGGAAAACAAGATATTCTAGACCTTATTAAACAGTCCAATTCTTCAAGGGCTGCAGGACCTGATGTCTCACCAACGACATCCTCAAAAGGGACCCGGAAAAATGGGCTTCGTTCATGCTGGATTTGTATAACAACATAACAAGACTAAAAAAGTTACCTAAATCTTGGACGACGTCCATAATTGTGCCGATCTTTAAGAAGGGAAGATAGGTCCGTGCCCACTAACTACAGACCGATTGCCCTTTTGGATGTCGTCGGCAAAATATTTGCAGCACTAATCTTGAAACATCTAAATGATTGGAGTCGGCTGGCAGACCATCTGGACCCTTGGCAATCAGGCTTTCGAAAGGGCATTGGGAACATCCTTAAATGTGCTACTCATCAACATAATCAAATGCATGGTTAAGGCCAAGAAATATAAGAACATCTATATCGCGTCAATAGACTTGGAACAGGCATTCGATTCTGTTGATCGCGGAATGCTATGGCACAAATTAAGGAAATGGGGATGTCCGACCAACCTGAGAGAACCTCTCGAAGCACTACACACGGGGACAACCCTCAGAGTAAGGTTGGACAGACAGGGCAACCTCTCAAACAATGTGGTGGCCATGCACGGTCTGAAACAGGGCTGTCGGTTGGCTCCCGCTGTTTTTTGCCTTTTTATATCCGACATGCAGGAAGCTTTCGAAGCAGTGAGGTGTTTCCCCCCAAAAATAGCGGAGACCGTCGTGGGAAGGCTGTTATTTGCGGACGATCTTCTGTTGCTAGACCAAACGGCCATCGGACTTCAGCGGCAACTAAAGGCACTCGAGTCATGCACACAAGGAAACGGCCTCCGTATAAATCCAAAAAAATCAAAGATCTTGAGGCTAGGACCTATCATCAGCATGAAAAATCTAAGGTGGTACCTTTCCGGGGAAGAAGTACCAGTGGTTTCATCCATGATATACCTTGGAGTAACTTTAAACAACAACATCCAAGATGGGCCAGGTATCTGCAGGCTTAGAAGTAAAGTTACGAACTTGGCTTCGCAAGCCTTGTTAATCAAGCGACGATACTGTTCTTTTTCCCTTCGTCCTCTGATAGATTTCTACAAACTGAAAGTTGTGCCAATTCTCACTTACGCAGCAGAGGCGAATTTCTTCATCAATTCAGGTGTTTGGAAACCGTTGGAGGGCCTATTCTGGAAAAGGGTATTGGGTTTACCGACATCAACTCCAATGGAAAGTGTGCGTAAGGAACTAGGCCTATCGTCCCTTTACATATCTACGGTCTGGAAATCCCTGACACTCCTCTGCAAATGTCTGCACCCCCAGGAAAGAAGTGGATTTGTGGCAATTAACGAAGCAATCAAAAGACAATTGATTCCGGTCCTAACCAAGTGGCAATTAATTTGTTTAGAAATCCTGAATACCATAGCACTAAAACCAGACAATCTCATGTTAAATCCGCTCATGGTAAAGAGAAAACTCTTGGACTGGGACTGGATAGCCACCCTGGACAGGCTCAGTGCTTTGCCATCAATCACCCAAGGCATGGACGAGCACTATTGCAGAGGCACCGTCCACCCTTACTTATAAATTTCCCTCAAATACGGAAAGATAGCGGTTCTTAAAATTCAGACTAAACCTCTTCCACACAAGAGAAGTCTTAGGGAGAAGAACCAAAAAAGAGGAAAAACCCAGTCTGCTGTGTCGAGGCTGTGGGCAAGAGGCTGAAACCTTACAGCATCTAGTGATGAAGTGTGTTACCTTAACTAAGTTCAAAGAGAAATGGTTGGGGATGCACCTTTCAAATTTAAGCACTTTAACCTTGCAGGACAGGTGGCTAATTCTGAGAAGGGGGGAAAAAGTATCTACGACCCTGGCTCTGTTGAACTTTATGAGAGAAACCTTTACAATTTTGGACATTTAGTTATTTTTCTCGAGTCCATTGCACTGCATGGGAAGATGGACTGTGCAATGATAAAAGGTTACAAAAAGTGGCAACAAAGCGAAAAGACTAACAGCCTGACGGACTAGTCAGTTTCCCCATAACATATAAGCAAAAGTCCAGTGGAGTGAAGCTGAAGGCTTCACTTCTTTGAAAGAATTCATGGCCAGGATGAAAAAGAATAGCAAAAGGGTTGGGGGTCCATAAAATATGGAGGTTAAGTTGCTAAAAGGGAAACCTTTCCTAACAATAAGGTCTGATCAACGTCCCAAAAACGGACCAGCTTAACAAGGCATGTGCAGCAAAAAGGCTTCACTTCCCTCTGACAGTCAGAACAGGTTACAGACCATAGCAAAATGTTGGGGTGTCTCATTGATGTCTAAGGAGGGAAAGCAGTAAAAAGAATCTTTCCCAACAATCAGTGAAGAGGCCAATGCCATTGGTACCTTGGAAAAAATGTGACATTTTCTGCCAGAAATCTTCCCATTGCTCCTGCCATTTGGCAGATCATCATTGGAACCAAGAACACTACGAAGAAGTGCAGCCACTGACGACCAGAGGATGACTCCTGCAGCTGACCAGCACCAACTCTAATGAAGCCCAGCTCTTCTGTCCTGAACTCAAGAAGGCCCTCTTCGGTGCTGTGACCCCTCCCCCCCCCCTGCCAGTGGGAACAAACAGTCTCGACTCCTGCTCATGGATGCGTGCCTTCGGAAATGTCCCTGGACCCACTGGTGGACTGAGCAGCTCTCTCCTGGGCAACCTTGCTGCATTCATCGCTGTTCACATTGCATCCTTAGAACATAGAAGATTTAAAGCTTACCCTACAAGACGCCTGCTCCCTCATTTCCTTGTGCACTTTTGCATTTATCACGAATGGCTATGAAAAAAGGCTAGCACCAAACAAAATGTTTGCTTGTTCTTTGGCCATCTTGTGCTTCGTCCTTCTGTTTGCCTTCAATAAATTCCATATTTGGTAAACCCTTTACCGGTAAAAGTTACTGCTTTCTCTGGCAAGTGGGCTTTGTGTGTGAGCCAGAGGAGGGGGCTGGACACGTCTGGTCCCAGTCCACATCCTCTGGCACCTGAAAGTTTGTTGCTGGGCAGATGTGATGACCAGTGCTTGTACAGGATCGGATAACCATGGGCTGTTCGAGTGTTGCAGATCCTTACCATTGGTGTACTTGTGCTAGCTCCCAACCTGAACTTTGGATAAAAGAAGGGCTCCTGCATCTAATCAACATATCATTGCAACCAAGACTTCTATGAAGAAGAGCAGCCCACTGACGACACAAGGACTATTGCAGCTGGCCAGCATCAACTCCACTGATTGGCCCGGTGAAGCCCTGCTCCTCTGCCTGAGCTCAGAAAACCCTTGTTGGTGCTTCAACCCTTGGACCGGTGGGAACAACCATTGTCGACCCGTGATCCACATTGTGGAAACATTTGGAAATGTCCATGGAACATGCAGTGGACTGATCAGCTCCCTTTTGGGCAACCTCGCTGCAGCCGTCACCGTTCCAAGCAGAGCCTTGGGACTTGCAAGTTCTTCAGCTTATGCGATCAGTTGCATTTTCAGCCATCTCATGACAGGGGAAGCTGTGCTGGGGCTACTTTTGTGTACTTTTGTGTACTTGTGTACTTTTGCCACTGTCACTCCTACGCAGACCTACTCCTCTTTTGAATGTCTTGTCTGCCGACTCTCTCTCTCTCCTAGCCATTCCCTTACCGTGGCTACTATCTATCGGCCACCTGGTCAAATTTCATCCTTCCTCTCTGAGTGGGCTGACCTCTCCTCCTCACTCCTGTCCTCAACCACCCAACTCCTCTTTCTCGGTGACTTCAACATCCACCTCGATGCCTCCTGTCCCCCCACTGGTCTCTTTCGCGAACTCTGCAACTCTCTCTCACTCTCTATCCTCCCGTCTGGGCCTACTCACTCTGCAGGGCACACTCTTGATGCTCTGATCTCTTCTGACCTTCCCCTCTCCCTCCCTCTCTCCACTCCTCTCTCCTGGAGTGATCACTTTCTCCTATCCTCCCACCTCTCCCTCCCTACCCCACAGGCAAAGCCACCCTCGTCATTGCCACCCACCTTCTCGGTCATCCGACCCATGAAGCGCGTGTCAGTTGAGGCTTTCGCTGCTACCTTCTCGCCCCCTCCTCCCCCCTCGGCTGACTCCCACCCTGACACCGCCCTCTCCATCCTCTATTCCTCTATATCTGATACTCTCGATATCCTTGCCCCCGTCATGAGAATCCGCCTGAAGCCCAAAGCCAAATGTAACTCCTGGTATGACTCGGATCTCGTCACCCTAAAACGCAAGTGCAGGGTGGCAGAGAGGAAATGGCGTGCTTCATGCTCATCCTCTGACAAACTGGCCTGCCGCCTGCTCCAAAGGCAATACCGGCTCTCCGTTCTCACCAAGAAGAGAGCCCTTATCCAAGCCCGCATCTCTGAGGCATCAAACAACTCGGCCGAACTCTTTAAAATCTGCAAGGAGCTGGCCAACCCTGCTGCAGTCTCTACCTCTCCTGTCCCCTCCCAGGCCCTCTGCACCGCACTGGCCTCGCACTTCATCTCAAAAACTCAGGACATCCTGTCCTCGCTCTCCTCCTCTCTCCTCCCTCCCTCTCTTCCCGGCTCTTCCTCTTGCTCTCTTGCAGCCTCCCCTCCGCCCTCCTTCTCTGCTTTTCCACCTTTCTCTGCTGATGAGGTTTCCAGACAAGTCCGATCTATGAAAGCCTCGTCTAAACAGGTTCACCCCTGTTCCTCCAAAACCATCAAGGACCACATCGACTCCCTGGCTCCTGCCTTGGCTGCCTTTTGCAACCACTCATTCGCCTCTGGAGTCTTCCCATCCCCCCTCAAGCACTCCCTTGTGCACCCCCTCCTCAAGAAACCCTCCTCCGACCCCTCCTGCCCGGCCAACTATCGCCCAATCTCCATCACTCCCTTCCTGGGCAAGCTCCTGGAGAAACTGGCCATCTCCCAGCTTAACCTCCATGCTGAATCTGTTGGTAATCTTCATGACCATCAATCCGGCTTCAGAGCGGCCCGAAGCACGGAAACTGCTCTCCTGAACATCCGTGAGGACCTGCTCCTGAACCTCGATTCCAACACTCCCTGTGTTCTCATTCTGCTCGATCTCTCCTCTGCCTTTGACACTGTCAACCATGCCATCCTGCTCAACCGTCTCCGTGATAACCTGGGTATCACTGGTCAGGCTCTGGCATGGCTGACCTCTTTCCTTTCCGGTCGACCCTCCCAGGTCCAAATGGGCTCCTTCCTCTCTGACATCTTTTTCTCCACCTGTGGTGTCCCCCAGGGATCCAACCTCTCTCCCTGGCTTTTCAACCAGTATCTGGCACTCCTTGCCCACCGCATCGCCGCTCTCTGCCCCTACTTCCAGTGCTATGCGGACGATACCCAGCTCATTTTCAGGCTACCCTCGGCCTCCTCCTCTCCTTCCCTCATCTCCGACTGTCTGTCTGCTATCCAGGAATGGTGTGCCGCCAATGACCTCTGCCTTAACGCCAGTAAGACTGAGATTCTACTCATCGGCACACCCACTCCCTCCTTCCCTGCAGCTCTCTGGCCGGCCTCCCTTGGCCCCCTTCCTGCCCCTACCTGCAAGGCTAAAAACCTTGGGGTCATCTTCGACTCCACACTCTCCTTCTCTCCTCATATATCTGACGTCTCTAAGAAGTCACACTACCAGCTGCACCTCCTCAGAGGTATTCTTCCCTTCCTCTCCTTCCCCCAGAAGCTCACTGTCTCCCGAGCCCTGGTTCTCTCAAGGCTGGACTACTGTAACAGCCTCTATCTTAATCTGCCTGCCTCCACTCTCCGCCCTCTGCAACTTATCCAGAACAGAACTGCGAGACTTGTCCTTGGCCTCAAGCCCAGGGACCGTATCTCTCCAGGACTGAAATCTCTTCACTGGCTCCCAGTGGCTGCGAGGATTAAGTTCAAAACCCTCTGCATTGTCCACAAGGCCTTCTGGGGCCTGGGGCCTAAATACCTTCAACTCTCTCTTCCTAAATATCTTCCTTCACGAGCCCTTCGCTCATCCTTCTCCAACTCCCTCATGGTCAGCCGCTTCTCGAAGCAACGAGCTGGGGGTAGATCTCTCTCCGCAGCAGGGGCCTCCCTCTGGAACAGCCTTCCTGCCTCCCTGAAACTTGAGGAGAACCATCTCCGGTTCCGGAAGCACCTCAAAACCTTCCTCTTCGCTTCTGCCTTCTCTCTCCCTCTCCCCTGCTAAACCTGCTTAACTCCCCACTGAATTCTGCACTAAACCTGCATCTGAGCCACTCTCAGCGACCTCGGTCCAGGTCCCAGCCACTCTCCACTTGCACTGCCTCCCTGGCTCCCCCTGCACTGTGGGACTGTCACTGCATCCCTACAGCCCCCTTCCCAGCACTTGCTCTGCACTTACCTCGCACTTGCCACCAGCTGGCCCTTTTATTTATTACTTATTATTTATTTATTTTTTACGCTACTTACCTTGTACCGCACTTCCCCCCCACCTCCTCCCCCTGCACTTTCTCCTTTTCCCCTTACCTCTGCACTTGCGCGATCTGAATGACACCTGGCCTAGTAGGATCGTTTGTCTGTCTTCCCCTTGTTTCCCTCCCTCCCTGCCTCGTCGCGCCTTGAAACACTTGTGTATAGGCGCGTTACAAATATCATATCATATCATATCATATCATATCATATCATACATGCTGGAAGATAGACTGTCACCGCTGGACCGTGGCGACCGTTGCTGGAACCATCCTTCTGTAATCCCATGAGGTGTCCTGAAGGGTCTGCACTGCCGAGGTCTGCATCTTTTCTTAATTTGGGGGTCGTCTTCAAGAAGTTGCCTGGAACCATCTGGTGAGAACAGAGACCAGCTCCTGACACGAAAAGTGCCCAGCGCTCCCTTTCACAGTAGACTCAAAGGTAGATTTAGAGCTGGCCAGGCACCAGGCACATCTAGGAAATGCCCTTTGAAGGCTAAATCTGTGTCATCCATTTTGTCCATGCAGCGCCACCCTTCCTTGCTATCCTGATAACCTGGTTAGTTGAGGAAAAGCCAATGCATGCAACATTGTTTTCACATTCACCCACACATTGGCATCCAATTCTGGTAACTGTACAGGATTTTAAGAAGGTGCTCTTTAGAGCCACATCTAGGTACACCCAGTTAGTAGCCAGCCTACAATTGAGTAATCCGTCACTAACCAGTAGGGAACTTGCCGTCAGTGATGTGCGAGCACTTTTAAAGGACAAAACCGGGTACTTGGTGTAACCCAAATTGGAAAGGCTTAGGGTACCTCAGGGGCACATCCATCACATTTGCGTCTCTCGGAAGTACCCAGATTAGCACTCGTCAGGGAGAAGTCGAGTAGCAATTCAGGGGAAATGCAAATATCACAAGGGCCCTTGGCCAGAGCTGGACTTTAGGACCATCTACCTACCACCTCAAGGGGGAAGTTAGGCCAACAGTGTGACGTGGATAATATGCAGATTATCCATCAATTAGATGTAAAACAGGAGTCTTCAGCCCTTTTCCGAAATGAAGAGGTCACTAAGATGTCAGGCCGAATGTTGGTTCATAGTCTTGGTGTGTAGTTGGGATAAAACTGTTTCCTGGTCTTTTCCTTTTTTTTACGTTCTTGGTTTCCAATCTGGCAATTTTTCCGATGTCTGGTACTGCGCTGGCATCAGGAGATGGAAGGTATACAGCAAGATAAGCAGGGTCATTTTTGGTTACCGTCTTGTAGGTGATGCAGGCCCAGAGGGCCAGCCAGTGAAGCCCCCAATGTGCCCACAATGATAACTGGTCATATTTCCCCACTACTTTGAAGGGATGGGCTGCTGTATGCAGGATACTCTCTTAAGGGAGACCAGGGTGATGTCTGGAACACCAGCGTAGAGGTTGTTGCACCATCCAGTGAGAGATGACTAGGGTTAGCATATGGTAACAAATGCAAAGAATACATTGCATGAAACATTTTTGGAGTGATATTATGTTACCCAGTGGTATGATACAGAAAAAGAAGAAAGGAGGCTTCCCAGATAAAGGATGAAAACTCACTCAGCAAAAACACAAGCACAATTTAACATCTTGCCATCCACAGTGTCCGCCATGGAAAAAAGTTAAGTGCACAGCTCAGCTAATCGTGCACAAAGATAAGCTTTGGTTCGCGCAGTGCTGCATTTTTGTATAAAGTCATTTTAAAAATTTTATTAGCAGAGTGCGCACATTCAAATTGCCTTGATTATCAGTTATTTTATTAACAATTTCGTACAATTATTTTTAAAGTCATATGAAGCTATTCGTATCTAAGACACAAAATGATAAATGATTCAGAATACATACACAAGTTTGATGAATGTCTGTAAAAACTTTAGCTGCATGATAGGATACAGAAAAACAAAACAAAATTATGAAGTGGCGCTGAAAACTGTTTTCAGTGCAAAGCTCTGTGCAGGCAGTGTTTTTCAGTGTAGTGTCCCTGTACACTTTTTACCTGCCACACCATGTGAGGTGTGAAGATAAATTTATAAATGTAATGAATAAAACAATAAAAATATCAAAGTTGGAAAAAAGTCAGACCTGAAGACTAGGTACAGAGTTGGGTGTTGCGGAAGGCAGGGTCGTAAGTAAATTCAGATGGGCAAGATGACCCTTGCCAGTCATTGATATGAACAGATTCAATATAGCATTTAGGGAGGAGGCAGGGACGAGAACATCCCACTAGACCAGGCCAGATGGGCCGGATTGAAGCATTTCCAGCCCAAAGTGGTATTTATTGCTATTAGCAACTTGGGACGCCATCCACGGTACAGACACCATTTTTTATTCTTAAGGGAATCAGGCTTTAAAAGATTCACCCCAGGTCTACTTCCTTTATAAACAAACTAAACAAATGTCCACGTTCGCATAAAAAAATAAAAAATCTAGTAGCTGCGAGTGGCCAGGGAGTTGCACGGGTGAGTGGGGCGTGGGGAGAAATGCGGCTCGGGTCACTGGCAACAAGATGTTAGCCAGCAAAGAGGCATAGGTGGGCAAGAATGAAACGTAAGCGGTAACTTGCAAATTCCACCAGTGTTTCCGACCCCCTGTTTGGCTTGTGCCTCTCTCGCCCAGGAACTAATATGTGATATAATCATTATCAAAGAGAGCTGGAGACTAAATACAATGTATGTTGTTGCAGTAGGGCTGTAGCTTCACAGACTGGTTGGAACTATTGATTGCTACTTTGCATAAACATCTAGTTCGCTTTGTGAAGTAATTATGCAAGAGGAAGAGAAGGACAACGCTAGAGACTACGCCAAGTGGATAGCATTGTAGCAGGCCGAAAAAGAGGGCAAACTAGGCGAAAAAGAGGGCAAACTAGGCGAAAAAGAGGGCAAACTAGGTGAAAACGTATAGTTTGCGGATTGTCACTTTCAGGATACCAGGCTTAAAGTGGCATATTGATGAGATAGAATGTCAAGGAGTTTGTGATCAGCTCTTATATTGAGCACCAGATGCATAGATATATTATTAGCCATCCAGAACTAGGTATTCCAACAATAAGATTTGATTGTGTGAATGTACATTTTGTTGAGGGTTCTCCCATGCTCGTCAATATGATGCCACTTCTCCTGCACAATTAAATATAGTTCACACTATGAGATTTAGATGCACTAACCTAAACTTTACTGAAAAGCATGGAGACACCAGTGTTTTTCTAGGAGCATGCTTTCATTATACATTATGGAATTGCTGATCTGACACAAAGTTTACGTATACTGGTCCTTGAAAATAATTTGAAAAAGAAACATCTTAGACTGGCTAAAATTCCACCACAATTAGTTGGCATTTTTAAAAGCAGAGGCGATAATCAGTGCCAAGCTCTCCATTAGCCCCTTTGAACTTCTGGAGAACAAAGGAAGGAGAGTGTACAGTACTCCAAGGGCAAGAGAAGAATGCAGGGCGAGCTCGGATTTCTTTGAAAAGGATCATTGGAATCGCGAGCTGTGATACACGAGTGTCAAAGTAATTAGTATACCCACATAATTGCACAGCATATTGCGATGCAATACTGCTTAATTTATGTCTAGCGATTGGAGAGATTTGTTTAAAATAGCGATTTTAGAAGCAGTTTAAGTACTAAGAGATGATAGTGAAGCATCAAACATGCAATAAAGACATTTAAAAAAATGGTCTGGCATATGTAAGTAGTACTATTCTCTCAACCCAACCCAACAAAACGCTCCTCCCTTACTCTTTTTGCATAACTAATCAACCATGGATACCGTATGGAGGAACATTGTAGCCAGTTTCTGGAAAACTACCTTTATGTCAGTCAAGGACTCAGAACTATGCACAAATATGATTTTATAATGACATTCTCTTAGGATTTATTAAAATACACACTAGTCCATAGGTACATCCCAAACCAGAGCCTGATAATAGTCTTCCTTGAATCGTTGTTTTGACATTTTCTATGCGACAATTAATTCACCAGAAGGCACAAATTCACCTAAAAAGCTATTTTGGGGAAACAAACATTCATATACAACATCAAATTGTCACTGGTAATGTTACTAGTGTCATCCAAATAATCTGGATTTACCTTTAGGCTTTTCCAAAACTCTCCGACAGGTTTCTTTAACTTTTGTGAAAAGGTCAGGACCGGCTAGTCGTTTTGAAATACCAACTCGCAACAGAACTGCACCTGGAGTGAATTTTAAAAGGGCTGCTCCTGCTTCCCGAGGTTCTTTTGGTTGTTTTGGCATGAGACTAGACCAGTCCACATCAATAACACCCAGAGTGTCTGCAAGAATACAGAAGTTATATTAAAAATGGGGACTAAATCTCGCATTTGAGAATAACATTCATCACAGGGAGGAAGGAACAGAACACTTGCACACAATATGAACAAGGTACAACCAGTTTTATTCTGAGACCAACACATGGGTAAGGGTAGTCTGGACAAGAAAAAAGGTGTGGAACATGAACAGAACAGCTGCATTTAGCAGGGCTAAGTATCTAGCCATAAACTGAGGTTATTTAAACTACAGCAGTTTGAGATCCTGGTGTCGCAGGTATTTGTAGCCAACCTCCCACCTTGTAATGTTTTCTTCCCACCTCCCTTCCTGTCTCTTTTTCAGGGCGTGTCACTTACTCCGGAAGAGTTGCCCAAAACCTTGCATTTCCCTCACAAAGGGTATACAACAAGAGCTAAAGGATGCGCTGAACTAAATAAAATAGGGCTTACTTCAGGTAAAAGTGTCAGATTGAGAGGCTTTGCGTAAATCCTGGGAAGGGAAATTTGAGAGTATGTAGCAAAATGTGCCCAATGTTCAGTCCTTATTCAAAGTCCCAAGTTGTTGGGGTGTCCACACCGAGGAGAGCATCCTTTAAATCAGTCACAAGGAGAGTGTCCTTTAAATCCTTCAATCTCAAGTGTTTTGAGTGCCGTGCACACTTCAACGTCAAGTGTTCCTCCGGGAGTCTGTGGCCTTGATGTAGTTCTACTGTGCAAGATAAGTTGAGTCACCCCTCTTGCCCTAAGGCTCTGTGATACATTATCAGAACAAGACCTATAGCTTTCCCTGTTGCCCGAGGGGCTCTTCTGGTATGATTTACTCCCCACTATCTAGGTATTTGTCAGGCTCCAGCAATTATGCCTCCTCAGCGGATGGTTTCTTCTCGGCTGCAAAGTTTTTTAGTTGGCACTAGTGTGTTTGCAGCTACGTATGTGGGTTGGAACTTGCATCTGCAGCTTTTCCTCTCAAGCACTCACGCCTGGGCTCCTGCAAGCCATGAATCGAGGCTCTCAGTATTTTCAGTATAGCCGTCCACACACCCCGGAGCCTTTCCTGTCCTACAGGATGGCTTGCTTGGCTCAGACACCTGCGGTTTGCATTTCTCTTTTACTAGGTCTGCTTTGTTGGCTTGGCCATCACATTCACCCTCTCCAACTCTCCTCCCTTTGCTACATCACAGACTCCCTGGAACACTGTTGTACCACCCTCAAAGTCAGAATACTTCAGACCTTTTATAGTTTGGGTGTCTGTTTCCCCATTAGTGTAATCATTCCAGATTTATGTATGCCTAATAATTTCACCACTTTCCCAGCACAGTCCAGAGGTTCACTTAAGATCAGCCTTTCCGCTTGTGCTTCTGATTGAATTTGCACATAGTGTCTAAAAATGCCTGCCCTCCATTTTGAGATCAGTCAGCAGTGCCATTGAATAGGTGTGGGGTAAATGTGTGCTAACGGTGTGTGTGTGTGTGCTAACGGTGTGTGTGTTAGTGTTAGTGTGTGAGTGTGTTAGTGTGTGAGTGTGTGAGTGTGTGAGTGTGTTAGTGTGTGTGCTAGTGTGTGTGCTAGTGTGTGTGCTAGTGTGTGTGTGTGCTAGTGTGCGTGCTAGTGTGTGAGTGTGTGAGTGTGTGCTAGTGTGTGAGTGTGTGCTAGTGTGTGAGTGTGTGAGTGTGTGTGTGTGTGTACATTGTTTTTCTCTGCTGCTATGTTTTCTGCTATGATCTGCATAAAGGGATTGTGCACCCGAGGTGTGTTCGACACCAGGTTGTGCTCCAGCACTGGATCCAGAAGGCAAAGCCCAATGCTTCCTGCCAGTTCCTCTAAGCTTAATCATAGAGGTGGTGTCCTGGGGCTTTTTTTATCCTTTCAGGCTGCTTCCTGTCATGTAATAATAACATTAAACACCTTTCTGGCATTTCTCAAAAGAGACTTTCTGAAACACACTAACTTTATGTGCACAGCTGATCAGCCCCAGGGTGGACATGGGAACTCTGTAGGAATCTCCATTTACCACCTACAAGGGGCGTACCACATGATTGGTGGCTTTTCTCATTGGTACCAGACTTCCCCAGTCCCCCTTAATAAATCCCTTAAAGGTGACTGTCGCAAAGTCAAAGAGGCAGACACTGATTAGACATGGAATCTATTGGCAAATCACAATAAATACCTTGTCTAAACAGAATCCAAGACTCCTCCAGAGTGATTAAAGAGGCACTATTTGCAAAAAGAAATTCTTTCAGTGTTTAGCGTGTTATGGTTGGACTTGCACCGAATTCTCTATCAATTACCAGGGATAGTGGGGCACTTTCCGTAGGAGAACTCTTCCGCACACAGCAGAACACGTAATACTTCAACCAGCAAGCACAGTGATCCTACTTTTCAACTGCTCCAAATCATCAGCTATTTTGTTAGTTACCTGCATCTTCAACTGTTAAGACAATGGAACTCCTTTATACACGAAGTATATATCTTGTACCAGCATCATTTACACCGGTTAAGACTAACTGTGCTGCCGCTCGACCAACTATGTTTATCTACTTCTGGTCTAGACCACCATATCCCGCCTACCACCTATGTCACACCGCCGATTACCATCGGTATGCACTGCTACGGCATCCTGTATCCTATGCCCCAAGTAAGTCGCAATGTAATACTATTTAAAGACCTAACATGCTCCAAACTGTTTATTATTGCTGCATATTCCGTATTACATGGCTATTACAAGGGTCTGTAAAGATTGCCCCTATTCCCAACTCAATGTCCTCTAGCCATACATTATTACGCCTGTTCTCACAGTAGCCTGCTATAACCTCCTATTGACACAACTGCCTAAGACTAAGTGACAAGTGATATACCCATTAGCAAAATTCGAATCCGCCCACTGCAATGTGCAGTGCTCTATGGCACGTTGCTTACTCATACTGACTGTGCTTTAGGCACACCAAGCAAAAAATTGAATCTGCCTATTGTGATTTACTATGTACTTATGGCACCTTGCTTCCTCTGTACACTGTGCTTTTAGGCCCACCTAGCAAAAAATGGAATCTACCTATTGTGACCTACTGTGTTTTATGGCACTTTGCTTACTTTGCACACTGTGTTTCTAGGCCCACCCAGCTAAAATCGAATTTGCCTATTATGATTTACTGGATCCTATGATGGGTGTATCAGAGGGTTAGGTGTGGGGGATGGGGAAGTTAAGGCATTGGCCTATGCAGATTATGTGGTGGTCAAGTATTGAAGAGTGTTTTTGAGGAAGTGGGAAAATTATCGGGTTACCGGATCAACTGGGAAAAAACGGTAGTATTTCCGGTGAGGAACACGTCAGGAGGTGAACATTTGCTAGAATGGAATTGTAAATGGGAATATTCTACTGTGAAATATTTGGGTATTTATACTACTTAGGATTTTAAGAAGTTAGTAAATTATAAGGTGGATAAGATCATTGAGGTTCTTAAAAGGGACATTATGAGGTGGGGATTATATATCTTACTATTTGGGGTAAAATTAATGCAATTAAAATGCTTCTGCTACCAAAGGTTCTGTATGTTGTCCAATCTTTACATCTGCATTTTACAAAGAGAGCATTTGAGCGTATAGATTTTTTATGGGGATTCGGGAAGAGAGCTAGAATTCCTTGGTACATTATGGTTCGGAAAGTTAAAGATGGAGGTTTTGGGTAGCCCATACTAAAGGATTATAGTAGTGAGTTTTTACTGAAAAAAGTGTCTGATTACACTGGTGGGGATCTGCATCAGGTGCCGTGGTGGGTGCAAATTGTGACGCAACAGTTTTTCCCGTATGATATCAATTGTTTGTTTTCTTTTTGGAAGTTACCTAGGAAGGTGCAGTGTTTGAAAGCAGCATTAGCTACAAAAGAAGCATTGTCATCATTGATAGTGGGAAGTGGACAAGGACTTTATATTTATGAGGAGGCATCCCTTTGGCATAATCCAGACCTGCAGATCATTAATAAAGTACTGAATTGGAGAAGTTGGGTTAAGAGAGGTATTTTAACAATAGGTGACATGTGGAGTGATGGAGTGGTACCTTTTGAAAGTTTGGTTGAGAGGTTTGGACTGCAGAATATGGAATTAGGAAGATATAATATACTGGTAAATTTACTCTCAGAAAGGAGACAAATGATGGATGCTCCATTTTTGAAGAAACCGGAAATGTTTAAGTTATTGGTTAATAGTTCTCAAAAAGTGTCGAATTCTATGCAAGTTATGCAACTTGATGGGAAATGGTTCCATTCCTGGGAAAAGTTACGCGTGTCATGGCCAGGGGAGTTAGGCAGGGAACTTACGCCAAAAGAATGGGAAAAAGTTTGGAAAATCCCTGTGAATGCTAAAGTGGATTTACAATTATGTTACATCCTTCAAAGGATACTGGGAAGAATATATTGGACCCCAGTGCGTATGTGTGGATTGGGGTTGGTTGATGATGATCGCTGTTTGGGTTGTAGGAAGGAAAAGGGTAATTTGATACATATGTGGTGGAGTTGTGAAAGAGTGGTGGGATTTTGGAGGGATGTTATTGACAGGATTGACCAAATCTGGAACATTGTTTATCCACGCAATCCCTTGGCAATCATCTTACTATTGTCAAGTGGGGGGCAAGATAATAGTTGGATCATTTCGTGTGGAGTGAGCAAAGTTTTGTGGAAGAGTGGATTTTGGATGTTAAGGTTTTATCAAGATTTGAAAAAACTATGTATAGTAAACAAAACAAGGAAACCCTTTATGAAGAACGGTGGGGAAGCTTTGTTGATCTTTATGGGCGATGCTGGATTGGAGTGAAATGGTTTACTTTCTGATAATGTGGATATTGGGGGGGTTTGTGTTGGTTATGTGGTGGTTTTGTTTTGTGTAGTCTTACTTGTCTGTTGACATTTGTTTAGTGCATATGGTTATGTTTTAGGTTAGTCCTAGTTAAATATTGTAGAATATAGAGTTACGATTGGCAATTCTATTATAATAACTGTCTTAAGCTATTGTGTGGTTTGTAACTCATTGACCTAAGATGTAGATACTGTTTTTGTTGTACCTTGTTGAAAATTATAAAGTTTAAAAAAAAATATTAAAAAAAGAATATAGCAAGGCAGCGGCCAGCACGGACGAATGGGGCTGCGGGAGGGAGGCAAAGAGGATTGTCTCCCCATCCGTCAGCCTAAACCTGCTGTCCAACTTCTTGCTAATCTGGGGGTTGGCCCTGGGCTTCTCCTAGACTTTCCGCACCGCCTGCAGCACATCTCTCTGAAGTGGAGTGCCAGATCGGACTGCAGTGTGCTTCCTCAAGACCTCTGCGAGCACCCCCGACTCCTGAGGGGCTTCCTCGGTGTTGGGGAGAATTATAAGAAATGTTTTTATTCCTCTCTACCTTAGAGACCCCCAGCCCTTTTGCTGGACTTTTGATCTTTTACCTGGAGAGAGTGAGACCTTTTTCCCACTCGCTCATGTATTTTTCTGTGATTTGAACTCTACGTTTCTGTTGGTTTTTGGAGTCTGACAAACTCCGTAGGCATAATCTTTTTACATTGTGGCACGCAACACCTTCAGTGCAGTGGCATAGGGAAGTCTTAGAGATTTCCCCAAGGTTTAAATACCTTCTCTTGGATAAACTACTGTTTCCAAGAGCAGTGAAGTGAAACTGACTTTACTTACATGTGTAACTTTGTAGACCCAGCAAACGCCGTCTTACAATAGGGTGCTGAAGGGGTTACTTAGTATCCCCTTTGTCTAGTTTCTCATGTAACAATATTATGTCACCCCTTCTACAATTAATGGCTGGTGGCAGTGGTTTACTTTTTACTACCATTGTGTGTTTTTACCGCAGGCTGCGTTCGCTGCTGCAGTAAGGCACCCATGGGTGCCCATTTTGTGAAAATGGCCCGGTCGTCTTTTTTTACCATTTCTTGCTGGAAAGGTCCTTCTTGAGATTTACTCTGCACGCCAAACCAGGTTTGGTCGCTTTGTCCATTTTGTCTTTGGAGGGATTCACGAGTGAAACCCGCCTCTGGCTCCAGAGTTTCTGGCAGGGGCAGGAAGTGAGGGAGGTGCGCAAAACTCCCTGTGCTTAATCCCCATGTTTACAGGAATGCACCCATAGCTGATTGACAGGCTGCCTGTCCGGCAAGGACAGCCACCCTGCTGTGTGATTAACATCTAGGCTGGAATGAATGGGAGAAACCTGTATAAAAGGCGAGGCTTTTGGGTTGGGAGGCAGAGTCGACCACTGGACGAAGGAATCCAAAGAAGAACTTGGAAGAGACGCATGCTGCAACTCCTGGACCGGCCCGGTGAAAACCTGCTGCTGTGCTGAAGCTCCGAATTTCGTTTCGACTAGAGAAACCCTGCAAGGACGACTTCTCCTCTTGAGTTGGTGGGACCAATCAACTCTAAAGTGAACCCATTTGTACATCCGCTCGGAGCTGGCTGTACTTCCACTGCTGCTGGAACCGAAGTGCCAGGGAGAGGAACACCACACTGAGTGCATCACTTAAGTTGGACCCGAGCTTGTGGAAGATCCACCGGACTCCCAGCAAGCAGGACTGATCAAGCCTGAGCAACAACAGAGTGCTGGACCCCAGATGTGAGGAAAGTCCAGAGTGGTATACGAGAGACAGCTGTGGTGTCATTTGCTGAGACGAGAGGAGCTGAAACCGCAAAGTGCCGCTGAATTGAATTTTGTCCTTTGCTGTTGCTGACCGTCCCATTGCAGTGTAGGAGCCCCCAGAAGACCTCCAGCTTGTCCCCACAACGGAGGCACAGGAACGAAAGGATCTGCAGAGCTGCAAAGGAACAGAAGCCAGCTGGAACCATTTCTTCTAACCAAAGGTACTATAAAGTTTGAGAAGACTTATCTCTTGTTGCGTAGCCTTACTTGTTCTCAGTTGAGACTTGTCTTGGTTGCTTCTGTAGAGTTGCTTGCCTCTTCTACTTCTCACATGCCTCCCAGCTTGTGGCCCTATATTGATTCTACTTTTTCTACAAAGGACTTCTAAAACATTGTGCAAGACTTTTACTTGCCTACCAGAAGTGCTTCAGTTCACCTAGACGTTTGCCCAATTGACATTGGCTGGCCTGGCTCCCTGAATGAGACTTCTTACCTCTGATATTGTGCTTTACCTTCCCTTACAGGAAGGGGCTAATCTACTTTGCATTGGGGTTTCAAAAGCACTTAACCTGCTTCAGAATAATGTGTGAGCTCTTGTTTTATCCTATACCCCCTTTCTTTGACACTCATCTCAGTATTGCTCTAAATGCACCAGTGATACATTAATATCCAGTGCCCTAGCTATTTAAGTCACCTGTGGGTGTAGGAAGTGTGTGTGTCATCCCCAATGGGTATTTGCTGATTTAGAGAAACTAAGTGTATTTTGGAGTGTATTTGTGTGTTACTTATATACATTACCCCTTCTGAAGAAGGCTTATTCAAACTGACTGTTAAATTAATAATTGTTTTATCAAGAAACCTTGAGTATAAGTGTTTATTTAGATACTTGTCACTGGAAATCTCTGTGCAACCACCCTACTGCTGACACTGACCCCTCTTGAGATGAGCCTGGCTACTCAGCCACACTACCAACCTGTGTAGTACAGAGTTATACCAAAGGTTGGGTTCCTATTGCAAGGAGGACAAGGTTGTTGTAGTGCACCAAAACGGTACTGCACCAAATCTTGCCTAACACTCAGGAGGACCCCCCGCCCTCCCCCATGAACTCTGCCAGGCCCTGAAGGCGGTCATGAAAGGACTTAACGGATGCTGAGGGCTCGTCATCCAGGGCATCATTATCGGCCCATCGTCATCACCCCCCCTCCACCCTTTTTCACAGGCTAAGCGGAGTCCAGGCCCTGGGAGATAGGTACCAGAGCCCACCCCCCTCCAGGAACAGAGAAGCAGACAAGTGCAACTGTTGTTGAGGGGGAGGCGTTGGTGGTACAGGAGGTGGTGGAGGGGGTCGGTACAACGCTAAGGCCTGAACCAGTGGAGGGACCAGCGGCGCCGGGGGAACAGGAGTACCACGTAGTGGAGGGAGCCTTTTCATTTGAGGAGAACACATGAGGAAGAGGAAGCGTTGGAAGAAGCAGTCCTCACTAGCTGCCGGGTACCTAGGGGCCCTGCCTTCCGAGGCACTGGGCCTCCGCTCCTGGACAAAGCTTTGAGGCGCCTGGTGAGTGTAACTAAGTCTGTGATGGGTAGATGTACCCGAGGGGACCAAACCCTTGCACTATATGATCTACCACACCTTCCGGAGGGAAGGGGGATGGAATCATCCTGCCAAGCCCACTTGATTGGTGAAAGCACTGGCAGACCCTGAGCCAGATCCAAGATGGCCGCCTGCCTGGCAGGCTCTGCACGTGCCGCTACCGCCATTTTGACACCTTGCGCCATGCCCTGGGAGGGAGGACGCCTGAGCCAGAAGCGGCCTCAGACATGGGAGGATACAGCTTGGGTCATGCACCCGAAGCAGAGAGGTCTACCTCAGAGATCCCCCTAGTAGGCACTAAGCCCTCAGCCGGACAGCCGCTAATCGAAACGCCCTGGGTGATGGCCTTGGAGCGAGATCCGGTCGGCTGGGAGCCCTCGGAACCTGTGCCGGTAGCCGTGCTGGATCTAGCCAAGGAACCACTCTTGGAAGTGGCACTCGACGATCCCTTATCCCCTGGCTAAGAGGATGAGCCTGATCGGCCATCCGAGGATAGCCTGGTAGGGTCCCCGAGCACCTCAGCTTGGGAGTCGGTAGTCTGGAAGGCCTCAGGTCTGGCCCCGGACTGCCCGGAAGAGCCCGCGGGCCCCTCTGCTTGGGAGCCACTAGCCCTAGAGGACTCGGGCCTGCCAGAACCAGAAAGTGAGAAACCCTGGTCCGTGGAGCAGTGCTGAACAGAGGGCCTACCTTGTCTTGACTCCAACGAGCAATGGAAGCCTTGGACGCCTGAGCCAGCACAGGAGCCCCCAAAGGTCACAAAATATTCCTCCGATTTTGTCTGAGAGAGATAAAACTCGAGGACCCTCTTGAGGTACAAGGAATGCAGGGCCCTCTCTGCCTCTGATTGCGTGTTCGGGAAGAAATTCAGAAGAAATGGACAGACAACCGTAGTCAAGAAGTTTGGGTGGATGCTCAAGATTACCATGTCGTCGTGAAATGTGGTGAAGGGCTTGCACAAGGACAATGCCTGCAGCTCACTAACCATGCACGCAGAGGTGTGAGCAACCAGTAAAACTGTCTTTAGTGTCACCAAGCGGATGTCCACAGAGGCCATTTGCACGAAGGGCTTGTGCTGCAAAGCTGCAAGAACCACATTGATGTCCCAAACTGTGTGCAACCTATTCACCAGAGGAAAAATCCTAGACAACACCTTAAGGTGAGCCTTACCCACTGAGTTGGCTGCCGAAACACATGCTCAGGGGAATTCTTGTAAGCCCCAATGACAGCCAAATACGTGCAGCAAATATCCACCTGAACTTCAGAACGCGCGCAAGGTTTACTGAAAAAGCCAGTACATCATCCAAAGGACAAGTGACAGGGTACATGCCCTTGTCATGAGCCCAATGGCAAAACCTAGTCCATTTTTTCTTATAGCGAGACCGAGTCGAGGGCCTCCTGGCATGCAGAATGATGTCCCAGTTGTAATCTGAAAATTTAGCACGCTAAAGCCTCAGCTGATCAGGAAGCAGGCCGCCAGAGCCAGTTTGTCTGGGTCCGGATGTTCCACTGACCTGCCCTGCTGCAAGAGGAAGTCCCTGCTGGGGATCAGAAGATGGATAGGACCCTGGGAGCACATCTGCAGCAGATCGAAAACTAGGGTCTCAAAGGCCAGTGGGGGGCAACCAGGTTGAGGTTGCAACCCACGGAGGACCGGAACTTGCAAAGGGTTCGTTAGAGTAGAGGGGTGGGCAGGAACGCATAACACCTGCGCTCGTGCCAACAGGTCTGGAAGGCGTCTCCCAGTGACCGCTGACCTCCCATGAAGCAAAATGGGGCAACTTTGAATTCAGAGGCGACACAAACAGATCCAGGTCTGCGAACCCCCAATGCTGGAACAGGGGCAACAAGGAGTTGTCCGCTTCTGCATTGCTGTCCCTCAGGGGGCGGACTGCCGAAATGCAAATCCCCCTCCATCAGGGCACATTCCCGATCGAAAACACCTCCATGCAGAGGTTTGGGGAGCGGGTGCCACCCTGCTTGTTCGGGTAAAACATCATTGTAGAATTGTCCTTCCAGACGAGACCTGTCCCTGATGAGGGGCAAGAACGCCTCGAGGGTTAGGCCCGCTGCCCTGAGCTCGAGCAGACTGATATGCAAGAGGGCTTCCGTCCTGGACATTCCTCCATGAATCGCATAGCCCTCAAGAGAAGCCCCCATCACCATGAGAGGGAGGAGTCAGTTGTCACCAGCATGGTAGCTTCTGGTCGAGTGAAGGGGACTCCCACTGAGACATTGTCCTCATCAGCCACCAGTGAAGAACGGGCAGCAGGAACAGTGGTACTGGGTTCCTGTCCGACTAGGCCCTCGTCTCTTCATCCAAATTGGCCGCCAGGTGGAGCAGAAGGTGGCTCATCTTGAGGCGAACACACAGTACAGTGAGCACACACGAGGATATCAAGCCCAGAATGTGCTGGAACCACCATGCCGAGGTGGTCGAGTTGACCAAAAAGTGTCCCACCGACTTGCACAGCATCATACACCAATCGGGCGTGGGGAACACACACACGCTGAACGGTAGTGTTCCAACGTACCCCTAGGAGGACCAGTTCCTGAGAAGGGCATAACTGATTTCTTCAGATTGAAGAAAACATGAGCTGATAGGATATCCGCCAATCTCTGGCAGGAGTGCATCACCCCTTTGGTGACCCCGCCCTCATCAGCCAGTGGTCCAAATAAGTGTATAGATGATGTCCCTGCAAGCGGAGAAGGCCCGCCACTGCATTAATCAACTTCGTGAAGACACGATGGGCCAAGTTCAGGGCGAAGGGCAGCACCTTGTACTGAAAGTGGTACGGCATTATCGTGAACTGCAGAAACTTCCGATGCGATTTATAGATAGGTACGCATCCTTGAGGTCCAGGGGAAAAACTCAGACAGATTTCGAAATGACGGGTCCAGGACCACCGTCAGACCAGCCTCGTCGTTCTTGCGTACCACAAAAATCCTGGAACAGTAACCGAAGCCCCTGTCTACAAGAGGAACCAGTTATATCGCCTGCATCTCCAAGAGAGAAAGGGCGTCCTGTAAAAGAGCCGGGGACCTGATCTGACAAAGAGGAGTAGAGGATGGTAGAGGAAGACTGAAGTCCATGGACTATGGATAGTATCCACAGGTTTCTGAAAAGACGCTTCGAGGTGGACTGGAACAGAGCCAAACTGCATTAACCAACCTACCCTGTTGTCACCAACAGGCAACTCCTGTGCACTATTAAGTGTACAGGGGTTACCTGTTGGTGACAACAGGGTAGGTTGGTTAATATTGTGTTGAGTCTCCAGGGTAAGGAGATTATACTCCTATGCACCAGAAGTGTATTGAAAGCAATTTTGTTTTTCTACAACTGAAAAAGATGCAAGCTAATAGCAATTAAAAAGGCGGTGCCCCTCTACATATGAATACGTTTTTCCCTTTAATACAGAGCCAAACAGCCCGACAGGCAAGCTGTTCTCCCCGACCTTGATGTCACTGCTTCTTGGCGTCAGATGCCGAGGAGGGGGGAGCAGAAAAACCTGCGCAAGGTGTTCTGCCACTTCCTTCTGTTATCGCAGTGCGACCCGTCAGGCCTCCGTGTACTGCAGTCCCCCAAACCCTTCAATCCGGGGAAAGCGTGGGGCTTGGACTCGGTCCTGGCCTGGGATTGAGGGAAGGATTTGTGACCTGATTTTGTCAGGATGGCCAAACACTTGCCAGTCTGAGTGGAGGTTTTCTGCTTTGTCAACTCATCGGTTGACGAATGAAAAAGGTCCACACCATCAAAGGGCAGATCGCTCCTGCACCTCAGAAGAAAACTTTGTGGCGTGCATCCACGCCGTCCTTCTGATCTCGAGCCCAAGGCACAACCTTCGGCTGGCTGTGTCAATGTGGGAGACCGAAGACTCCATTAAGTTCTGCACAATGGCCCGGCCATCTGCCAGCCCGGCCTTGAAGGAGGTCGGGCAGAAATTCCGAGAGCTCCCGCCACAGCTACTTGTTAGCGGCAGCCAAGAGAGGGATTGCGTTGGCTTGCTGCAGATTCAGTCCTGAGATGGAATAGCACCGCTTTCCCCAAAGACTTTGTCCTCCTTAGGGAGGAAACAGGAGTTTGCTCCTGTGGAGGAAGACGATGAAGACAATGGTTCAGAATACAACAATGCTGCAGCCACCACAAAGGAATGGGGCTGTGGGTGGGAGGCAAAGAAGATTGGCTCCCCATCAGTCAGCCTTAACCTGCTGTCCAACTTCTTATTCATCTGGGCGTTGGCCCTGGGTTTCTCCCAGAAACTTCACCCCACCTGTAGGACATCCGTCTGGAGGGGGAGGCCAGACCGGATCGTGGTCGTTTCCCCAAGACCTCTGTTAACACAACCGACTCCTGGAGGGCTTCCTCAGGAAGAAGGACCACCAAGAACTCTGTCAGGCCGTGAAGGTGGTCATGAAAGGCCTTAACAGATGGCGAGGGCTCATCGTTCTGGGCGTCACTGCCACTCCCCCTTTTCACTAGACAAGGAGAATCTGGACCCTGGGTACATAGGTGCCGGTGGGTCCAACGGCTGTTGAAGGGGAGGCGTTGATGGTACAGGAGGAGGTGGAGGGGTCAGAACGACCGGTAGGGTCTGAACCAGTGGAGGGACTGGCACCGGGAGCGCAGGAGGAACAGGAGGAGTACCCAGAGGAGGGGGTCAGGGTGGCGCCACCAGTAGGATGTCCTCCTTTACAATGCCCTTCAGGAGCACCTTCATCTGAGGGGAACACATGAGGAAGAGTAAGCACTTGAAAAAGCGGTCCTCACAAGCCGCTGGGTGCCTAGGGGCCCTGCAAGGTACTGGGCATTCGCTCCTGGTGAAAGCGCTGATGCGCCTGATGCATGTTGCCATACGGTGCAAAGGATGACATGCATTACTTACCGTAAAAGCATTTCTGATGATTCTATCTGCTTAGATTCACATGCTGTGCATATGGTCCGACATCCAGTGGTAACCGCGGAGTATTGCACCTTGTCTTTAAGTAGACCGAAAGGGGACGTCAGCATAGGCGTGTCTGAAACACTATCCCTATCGTGACATGTGTAGTACCCAAAATCCCTCACACGCCGAGGTCCCTCCGATTGTATTTTTTCTTCCATGAGGGAGCCCAAGGCTATAGTGAGTACATGAAGAGAGAAAGTAGTAAGCAGTCTATGTTCCTTCCACCCCGAGCGGGGAGGCAGAGAGGGCACATGTGAATCTAAGCAGATCCAATAATCAGAAATGCTTTTACGGTAAGTAATGCATGTCTTCTGATGCTTGTTAATCTGCTTAGAATCACATGCTGTGCATAGAATAGCGAGCAGTATCCGGAGTTGGAGGTGGGTTGTGAGAAGGAACAGTATAAAAAAGATGTCTTAGTACTGCTTGTCCCACCTGAGAATCAGACCTAGAATGAGTGTCTAGGCAATAGTGTTTTGTAAAGGTGTGCACAGAACTCCAGGTTGCCGCTTTGCAAATGGACTCTAAGGGAACATTTGCAATGAATGCTATGGATGCCCCAGTGCCTCGAGTAGAATGTGCTCTAGGCTTGAAGGGCAGTTCTCTCTTTGCAATAGTGTAACAGTGTGATGCATTTGACAATCCACTTTGATATTGCTGATTTAGAGACAGGGTCCCCTTCTCTACCAGCTGCCACTGAAACAAAGAATTGTTTAGTTTTCCTCAGTGGCTTAGTTCTATCTATGTAGAACATGACTGCCCTGCGCACATCTAGTGTGTGAAGGCTTCTTTCGGCCATGTTAGTAGGTTTCTGGAAGAACGTGGGTAGTTCGATTGACTGGTTCACATGGAACTTTGAAATAAATTTCGGCGCACATCTGGGATGAGTGCGCAGAACTACTTTATCCTTGTGGACTGTAACAAAGGGGTCCAAGACCGAGAGGGCCTGTAGTTCGCTAACTCTTCTGATAGAAGTGATAGCTACTAGAAAGGCTGTCTTGTAAGTCAGGTCTTTCAGACTAGCTTTATGCATAGGCTCAAAAGGGGGACCCATGAGCCTAGTTAAAACCACATTTAGATCCCACCCAGGGGCTGGTTGAGTGATGGGGGGGGATATATTCTTTTAACCCCTTCCATAAAGGCTTTAATCACAGGTATTTTCCACCACAACACCTTTTGCTGTGACGTGGTGTAGGCTGACAACGCCGCTAGGTGAACCTTTAAGGAATTGAAGACTAACCCAGAGTCCAACAGATGGGTTAGATATAACACAATGTGTGAAGGCGAGCAATCGGTGGGATTGATGCCTTTGGAACTGCACCAAATGACAAAACGTTTCCATTTGCTGGCATAGCAATAACGTGTGTTAGGCTTTCTTGCCTCCGTCAGTATGTCCATGCATCTTTGAGGGAGTTGCAGATGTTCAAACTCTGACTTCAGGAGCCAGGCTGCTAAGTTCAGAGTTTGTGGGCATGGGTGCAGAGTCTCCCCCCTGTCCTGAGACTGGCAGGGCAGCTTTACTGGTGGGGAGAGGGACAATTCCATCAGGTGCGCGAACCAGGGTGGTTCCTGGTGCATCTTGTGCACTATCTTGTTCAGAAGGGAAGTCGGGGTTTTGTAAACAAATTTCCCCCACCAAGTTATCCAGAGACCGTTCCCCTTGGATTGGTTCTGGGGGTACCTGGAGGCGTAATCTGGGCATAAGGCGTTCTCCTGAGTAGCGAATAGGTCGATCTCTGGAAACCCCCATTCTGCGAAGACGTTGGATACAATGTCTTCGTGCAGACGCCATTCGTATTCTTCTGGCAGAGGAAAATCTCTGCCGAGTACGTCTGCCAGAAGATTGAGTTCCCCTGGAACATGTTGGGATATCAGGATCGTCTTGTGTTTGAGAGCCCATATCCATGTTTTGGGACAGCTTGGATAGCCCTGGAGAGTGAGTGCCCCCCTGCTTGTTCAGATAATACATTGCTGTTGTGCTGTCGGTTAGGACCAGCACTGTCTTCCCTTGCAGTTGCTCCTGAAAGGCTTTCAATGCTTTGAACACTGCTAGTAGCTCCAGTAGGTTTATATGGTTGGACGCTACCTGAGGGGACCACACTCCGTGCGCTGTCTGGTGAAGCAGGTGAGCCCCCCACCCTGTGAGAGATGCGTCTGTCGTGAGAGTGGCTTCCACTGCAGGGGTGGTGAAGGTTTTCCCCTTCAAGAGGTTCTTCCTCGACCACCACTGCAGAGAGAGAACGAGGGCTGGCGAGACAACTAACAGATCTTCCCATTGTTCGCTGGCCTGACACCACTGGCTGTTGAGCCACTCTTGCATGGGACACATGCGCAGCCGCGCGTGGGGGACCAAGTGTATGCATGACGCCATCTTCCCTAGCAAACGCATAGCTTTGCGTACCGTCACCTCTCGACTGGCTACATACTGAGGAACTTGAGAGTATGTTCTGAACCCTCTCGCTGGAAGGGAAAACTAGACCGTCTTCCGTGCGAATTAGAACCCCCAGGAACTGTTTTACTTGGCTGGGGACTAAGCTGATTTCTTTTCGTTGATAGAAAATCCCAGGCTGACCAGTAGGTCTACTGTCTTTTGGGTGTTCGAAAAACAAACGTCAAACGTGTCCCCCATGATGAGCCAATCGTCGAGGTAAGGGTAAACTGGAACTGAAAGTCTGCGCAAGTGTGCTGCTGCCACTGCCAGGACCTTGGTAAACACTCGTGGCGCTGAGGCTATGCCGAAGGGGAGTACCTTGAACTGGTAGTGTTTGTCCTGAATCACAAACCTTAGGAATTTTCTGTGCGTTGGCAGCATTGAAATATGAAAGTATGCATCTTTCATATCCAATGTTGTCATGAAGTCCCCTTGTTTTAGCAATGGGATCACCTCTTGAAGTGTTACCATGCAAAACCTTCTGGGGCTTTATGAACTTGTTCGCCGGGCGCAGGTCTAGAACAGGACGCATGGTGAGATCCTTTTTGGGTACAAGGAAGTATATTGAATAAATACCCTCCTTTACCTGAAGAATCGGGACGGCTTCTATGGCGTCCTTTCCCAGCAGCGCCTCCACCTCTTGGACCAGGATCTGCAGATGTTCCGGTGAAAGGCGTTGATGTTTCGGCGGTCTGAACTGTGGGGGTCGGGTGAATTCCACGCAATAACCGTGGGCGACCGTCTTTAATACCCACTGGTCTGAAGTTATCCCCTCCCATGCCTTGAGGAAAGATGTTAATCGACCCCCCGACTGGGGAGATATGGGAGGGGACCTGAACTTGGTGGTCATTTCTGACCAGAGGTTGACGCACCTCTGGAATTGGAGCCTCTGCCTCTATTCTTTCCGTGCTTCTGACCCCTCTGGGGGTAGTAAGTGGGGCTTGCAGCTGGTTGACTTGCGTTGAAGTTTCCCGTGCCGAAATTATTTTGAGCGGCGCAGGCTTGTCCTCGAAAGGACCGCCGAGAATTGCTGCCCCTCTGAAGAGGGTTTTTGGGAAATCTGGTGCAGCGACTTAATAGTCTCATGCTCCTTCTTGGCTGTCTCCAACGCATCGTCTACCGCCTTCCTGAAGAGGTTGGCCTCGTCAATAGGTTTACTGATGATGGATGCCTGGGTCTCAGGCCTGAAACCCCGATGTGCGCAGCCACGCGCGTCTCTTTAGGAGAGTACCCTGTGCGAGAGACCTGCCTGCTGTCTCTGCGGAGTCCAGGGTGTTCTTTACAACATTTTGATTGGCAAGTTTGCCCTTGGAGACAATGGCGCGAAGCTTGGCTCTGGAACCTCCTGGAGGCCTTCCTGGAGTAGGTTCAATTGGGCGTCGACGTAGCTTGCCAGTAACGTCGTGTTATTGGAAATACGGACAGTATAAGCAGCCGCCGACGTGACCCGTTTGCCTAAGGCATACAACCTTTTCGACTCCTTGTCCGGGGGTGACTCTACCGTGGCAAGGGGAACCCCTGCTCTCTTGCGAGTGTTGGTCACCACCAGCGAGTCTGTGATTGCGTGTCCTTTGATATAAAGCGGGTCGGTGGGGGAGGGCCGGAAGAGTTTTTCGACCCTTGGGTTCACAGCCCTAGTCTAAGCGGGTGTGAGTAAAGAAGGGGCCAGCTGTCTCTTTACAGAGCTCAAGAGAGGGATAGACTGGCTTGCCAGAGGCTTGTCATTAATAATGTTTTCTGCGAAATTCTGTTCAGGCAATGCCTCAAGCGTGGCAATTTTAAAGAATTCTGCTGCTTTTTTCAACGTGTTGTTGAAAGCCATTTGATCATCCACCGGGGGAGCTTGCCGAACCGGTGTGGATGGGGAAGAGTGGAGGCAAACGATATCAGAATTGTGATCGTCCTGCTGGGGGTCCTCCCAGTTGTCCGTTGTGCCTTGATCTTCCCCATAATTGTCCAGAAAAGTCGTCTCCTCTTCTTCTGTATAGATGTCTCTATACGTGTCCTTCTGGACATCTTCTTGATAATCAACATAGTGTTGAACATCTAGGCGTTGGGCAACTCGGGTGTGAGGGTTAGGGTCTACCCAAGCTTTTTTCGGCAGAGGTTGATTAGAAGCCCCGAAAACCTGCTCCAGCCGATCCATATACCCCTCAACTTGTTCCGTGGTCCACTTGGATGACCCAAATGGACCCAGCTGAGCAGGAACAGGGTCCTCCGCCCTAAGACGTTCAGAGGATCTCCTCAGGGTGCTTGAGAGGGGTACCTGGCTCTCTTTGTAAGAGTCCTCAGGATCATCTTCCAAACCTGTGGAAAACCTTTCTGCGGATTGGCCCATAACTGTGGGCGAAACCAGTACTAGGCCCACCGCCGTAGCAATCCTATTGATACTCTTACTGATGGTTACTGAATCTTCAGGGGACAAAGCCTCCGATGATGGTTTCCCGGGTAGAGGCCTACTCGTAGTTTGTGGCCTACTCATAGTTTGTGGCCTACTCATAGTTTGTGGCCTACTCATAGTTTTCGGGCCTGCACGGGCCTTGGAAACCTTGAAACTTGTCGAAGTTTCTTGTTCAGAGACTTCGGGGTGTGTAGTTTGAGGAGTTGCGCCTTTGTTATGTTTATTAAGCCCAGTCATGCGCTGCTGCGGATGTGGGGAAGGCTTCGGATCAAATCGATCCAATGGCGCTTGCGCTTTCTTCGACGAGGTTGTTGAGGCGGGCGCTTGGGTTGTGTGTTTTGTGCAGTGCGATTGTACGCCCCTGTGTGGTCCCTGTAGCAAGACCGGAGTCGAGCCTGGAAGGGTCGGGGACGGGCGTGGCGGCTCTAGAATCGTCCGCCTCAAGGTCTACAACGTCCGCGTTGGACGTTTGGTCATCCGATGTACCCCCCGTCACTCTCGGCTGTTGTCGCAGCAGGGGAGGGAGACTCCACGAGTGACATAACGTACGCGGCCCACCGCTTCAACCGGCGTTCCTTACGGGATTAGGTTTAGGAGTTGAACGCCGAACACCGCTTTAGTGCTCTAGGGGGAGACAAGCGTACACAAAGTGTGCTTGTCTTTCCACGGAAATCTGACCCTTCACAGAGGGCAGAATCTAAATGGTGTCCTTTCCATAGCAGAAGGGAAGGGTGACCAGACGAAAAAGGAAAGAAGTGGAAAAGAGGAAAGACATTATAGCAGTATGGCAAACCCCGAGCCCACTCTCCCTACTGTGTAGGCCGGCCAGAAGGCCCGACCACATGGAGGTCCGAATGCCGGATCTTAGGTGCCGGAATCCACAGCCATAAACGGTACCCCCGTAGTCTTCGTCGAAGATGTTCTTGATAGGCGAAGTGACTTAACAGGGATTAAATCGACAATTCTGTAAGATAAACAATGTCTCATGAAGAGCTCCGCTATAGGACGACCAATTATCTGGGCGGAAAAAAACAATCTGAGGGACCTCGGCGCGTGAGGGATTTTGGGTACTACACACGTCACGATAAGGATAGTGTTTCAGAGACGCCTATGCCGACGTCCCCTTTCAATCCCCCGAAAGACGAAATGCAATACTCCGTGTTTACCACTGGATGTCGGACCATATGCACAGCATGTGATTCTAAGCAGATTAACAAGCATCAGAAACATGTATACCTGAAGGCACCAAAAACCTGCACCATAGGATCCGCTGCCGCTTCCAGAAGGAAGGGCTCAGGGATCATCCTGAAAAGCCCATTCTTTGGGTGAAAGCACTGGTAGGCCCTGAGCTGGATCCAAGATAGCTGCCTGCCTGGCAGGCTCCGCCACAAGCCGTTCCACCATTTTGGAGCCTTGCAACACACCGTGGGCGGAGGGGGCAGAGGGCGCGGAGGTCCTGAGCCTAGAAAGGCCTCAAACACGAATGGATACAGCTTGGGTCTTGCACTAGAGGCAGAGGTGTTGACCTCAGAGATCACTCTGGTAGGCGTTGAGCACTCAGCCGGTAGCCACAACGCCCTGACTCATGACCTCGGAGCGAGCACCGGTCGGCTGGATGCCCTCGGCACCTGTGCGGGTTACCATGCTGGATCTAGCCGAGGACAGATTCTTGGAGGTTGCACTTGACGATCCCTTACCCCCCTGGAGTAGAAGAGGACAAACTTAATCGCCCTTCCGGAGACAGCCTGGTAGCCAGTAGCCAGGATGGCCTCAGGTCTGTCCTCGAGCACCCGGTAGAGCCCCGGGCACCTCTGCTTGCGAGCCGGTAGCCTTAGAGGCCTCAGGCCTGCCAGAAGCGGAATTCGAGGAAACCCGATCCATGGGAACCCCAGGGAAGGAGTCACTGCATTGTGGAGCTGTGCTGAACAGAGGGCCTGCCTTGGCTTGATGAGAGGTCCTGGAGACAAAGTCCTTAAGGTGGGGCGGAGAAGTGTGGAAAATCTCTCTCCACCGTGACAACTGATTCTTCAATGCCCCATGACAGAGAGTGCTGCAAGCCGAACATGCGTCCCAGCGGTGGTCGGGCCCCAAACACTCAAGACAGAGTGCATGGGGGTCCGAGGCAGGGAACGAGCGGTCGCATGAGGCACATCTCATGAATCATCCTGCGGCCAACTTGCGCTGGAGGAGGTGAGGCACCAAAGGGAAGTTAAAGAAGATTGAAAAACCAAAAGTGGAGAAATCGGACAGCTAAGAAAGTCTCAGCACTGGCTGCCAGGTCCAACCCCGTCCGTGCAGAAAAAAGGTTTCATATGAGGCGCCGGAGGGCAGGGTCTCGCTGGGTCGTGGCCGCACACTATACTAAATTAAAAGGGGAAGTTCAATTTTTCAGTGCCAAAGGTTCGGGTAAGGTCCCCATGCTAGGGGACCCCCACAAAGATGGAGGAAAGGGGATGGGAGAGTATGGGGCTAGGGTGATTGTGGAGGTTTCGCTAGAGGATTAGGTCATATTTAGGGTTGCAGCCAGCCCTACAGATAAGGGGTGCATCAGCCACTTTCATACCCTAAAAATAGGCAAATACTTCCAACAAAACATACGAAACGGACACGTAGGACCTTGTGCCCGTGGTTACACCCTCGCAGCTCCAGGGATATGTTTGGACCAGTAGTGCACTTATTACCACAAGAAGAAACTAATATAACTGTCTGATCAGAAGAAGTAAACGTGTACTGATCGGCACGATATTATGCAGTACCCATAGGGTGCACTACAACAACCCAGTAATAACCCAACCTTTGGTATAAGTCTGTACTACACAGGTTGGTAGTGTGGACAAGTAGCCAGGCTCATCTCAAGAGGGGTCAATGTGAGCTGTAGGGGAGTTACACAGATTTTGACTGTGACAAGTATCCAAGCAAAGACTTACACACAGGGCTTCTTGATAAAACAATTATTAATTTACCAGTCAGTTAATGCAAGCCTTCTTCAGAAGGGAGCACTGTACAACACCACACAAATATACTTCAAAATTACACAATCTCTTAGTTCAGAATCAGTAAATACCCATTTTAGATGGCATACAGCAGAGACCTACACCCACAGGTAACTTCAATTGCTAGGGTGCTGTTGACATTAATGTATTACTGTTGGCATTCAGAAATAGTTAAGAGCAAGTAAAAAGAAAAAGATTATTAAAGCAAACAGGTTACCACAAATATTTCTTAAGTAGGCAAATACTTATAGATCCCCCAATAAGAGTCATTCAGTTGAAACAGGCGAAGCCAAAGTCAATAGGCAAGAGCCTAGATAGGCTGAAGTACTTCTTTGAAGATAAGAAAAGTCTTTGCACAATGTTTCAGAAGTCTTTGAAGAAAAAGATGAATTAATGTAGGGCCACAAGCTGTTAGACTTGTGAGTAGTTGAAGATGCAAGCAACTCTACAGCAAGTGGTAAGTTATTTTAGACTTTGTACAGTACCTTTAAAATGAAGAAAAGATGCAGCAGAGGACTCCTGTTCCTGTGCAGCTCTGCAGGTTTCACTGTTCCTGGGATTCAGTCGTGGGGACAAGAGGGAGGACGTCGGGGGACTCATGCACTGCACTGGGACGGTCAAAACTTGCAACCGGCAAACTTCACGTTCACTGGCTGTTCAGTGTTTCAGCTCCCCGGGTCTACCGCAAATCGCATACCGCAGTTATTTGCTGTCGAGATGGACTTTCCTTGCTTCTGGGGTCCCGCACTCTGTTGAGGGGGCTCAGGCTAGATCAGTCCTGTTTCCTGGGAGTCCAGCAGATCTTCCTGGAGCTCTTCGCCAACTTAAAAGCAACGCACACAAACTGGTGTTCCTCTCCCTGGCTCTACGGTTTCCAGCAGCAACTCTGTGGAAATTCAACCAGCTCTGAGAGGGATGTCCAGGTGGCTTACTTTGGAGTTGTTTGGTCCCACCAACTCAAGAGGAGAAGTCGTCATTGCAGGGGCTTCTCCGTCGATGCGAACTTGGCATTTCGGCACTGCAGCAGGGCTTCACCGGGCAAACCAATGGTCCAGGAGTTGCAGCAGGCGTCCTCTTCAAGTTCTTCTTCGGTTCCTTCGTACCGGAGGTCGACTCTGCCTTCCAAGCCAAAAGACTTGCCGGTCGACTCTGCCTTCCAAGCCAAAAGACTTGCCTTTTATACAGTTCTCTCCCTTTCCTACCAGCCTAGCTGTCACTCACCCAGCAGGGTGGCTGTCCTTGCCAGCCAATCATCACACAGTGCATTTCCTAGGAGACTAAGCACAGGGAGTTTCGGGCACCTCCCTCACTTCCTGCCTACCCCAGACACACTGGAGCCAGAGGCGGGCTTCACTCGTGAATCCCGCCAAAGGCAAAACAAACAAGGGGACCAAACCTGGTTTGGCGCGCAGAGTAAATCTCAAGGAGGACCTTTCCACAAAGAAATGGTGAAAAAAGAAGACCGGGTCCATTTTGACAAAAATGGTACTCTTGGGTGCTTTACTGCAGCAGCGAACGCAGCCTGTGGTAAATGCACACCACGGTAGTAAAAACGAAACCACTGCCACCAGCCATTCAGTGAGGAAAGGGTAACATAAAACTGTTACGTGAGAAGTTAGACAAAAGGGGATACTAGGTAACCCTTCCAGCACCCTATTGTAATCTAGTGTGTGCTGGGTCTAAAAAGTTACAAATGTAAGTAAAGTCAATTTCACCAATTTCACTTTACTGCTCTGGGAAACAGTCGTTTTTCCCAGAGAAGGTGTTGAAACTTTGGGGAAATCTAAGAGACTTCCCTGTGACACTGCACTAAAGGTGCTGTGTGCCACAATGTAAAAGATGATGCCTATGGAGTTTGTCAGACTCCACAACCAAAAGAAACAGTACAAAAAAATCACATTAAAATACATGAAAGATTGGGAAAAAGGGTCTCACTCTCTCCAGGTTAAAAAAAATCAAGTCCTCAAAATCCAGAAAAGTTGCTGGGGGTCTCTAAGGTAGAGGGAAATTGGCACATTTCTGAGAATTCTCCCCAACATGTATCTTTTAATGCACATGAATACATTATTACACAAACATTTCCAGTTAAAACATATTTTTACTCGCTTATAAGATACTCTCATTGGGAATTCGACTTACATTTGTAGGCCCTACAAAATGATTTTACTCCCGACTTTAAAAATAGGGAGTAAAATACTCCCACTTACAAATCCTATCTGGAGCACTGGTTGCAACCTTGTACTTTTGTGTATTTAAAAATTGCTTTTTGGGTGACCTTATTACTGCCACACTTTACATTGTTTGTATTGATGCCTACATTTTTGTTAACAACTTTTTGCAGACTACATTTTCACATGACTACATTTTCCTGGGGACATTTTCACATAGAACTGTCTGGGCAAGTAACTAAGGGGCAGCATTGTTGTAAACCCAACTTTAGTGGCAATACAAGTCTCTATTAGCCATTTTGTGTGTGCACCGTTTACTTGCTTCAAAATCTGATGAAGAAAAGTAATTGAACTGCTGTCCGATGTGTGGAACATGGAGTTAACGTTCAAGTCATTTGAAAATCCTGGTCAAAGCAAACAAAAGGAAAAATGTTTGATGCAAATAATGTAACATTCACAAAAAAGCAAACAAAAGGAAAAATGTTTGATCCAAATAATGTAACATTCACAAAGCAGAATCAGAATTGCGTACTTGTTGAATGTTCCAGCTTTCAGGAAAGCAGTGCTTTAATTGCTTGGATTTGTATGCCCAGCCATTAACGGGAAAAAGTGAAACTACAAGTTGTAGCATGAACAGATATTTTAACCGAAAAGCTGGGACTGGATAAAGGCTACCCTTATGACATGGGGCCAGTTTGCAACTCTGCCACATGAACTACTTGAAAAGATGCAGAACCAAAACTTTTTTAAAGTAAATACCACTTCTACCCTGTTTTGTATATGTGCACTTACTAGTTACAGTGCTACTATATATTCAATTCTACAATCTTTTCTGATCTTTCGTTTGGTAGTTGAGGAAAAATCTTAGGGAACAGAAAAATGAATCCAGTAGTTTGCTTAGATCACAAAAATAAATCCAGTCATCTGCTTACCTGAAATTTTCTCATCATCCTGTTGGTCTTCTCTTTTCTCAGCATCATCAGCCAAAATCTCATCCAATTCATCATCACTAATTGGTTCATACTCTCCACCACCACCAGAGCCCAAGGACTGCGCATCATCAATCTTCACTTCACCCTCTCCCGCTGCAAGAGAAATATAGATTTAGGTACAGAAATACCAAATTGTTATACTATTATGCGAAAAATAGTCATACTGTAAACCTCTTTGGAGGGAATGAATCCCTTTCGGGCCAGGAATCCTAACTACATGGACATCACCACAGCACTACATCATGTATTTTGAAACTGTAGCCTACACAGCTCATGTTGATCAATTTCCCTCTATTCTAATTACTGGGAGATTGAGGGGGGATTACATTTCACCCCCAGGAGCCATCTCTTCATATTTAGAGAGCAGCTTTGAAGCATGCTAGGCCTTTATACACCCAAGCACTGAAGGGGAGGCAGGCAGGACCTAAGTAAATCTGAGAAAGATTTAAATGCTGGAGAACTACATTTACAAGTAATTAATTCTTCAGTATTATATCTTTCATAGATTCACATCCTTCAATAGAACGCAAAGCTGTATAGCATAATGGGGAAAGGTAGAAAGAGGATGATCATAACCTATCAAAAAAAGATGTTTGAGTTCTGCCTGTCTCACTGAAGACCCAGTCTTGGAATCAACAATAAGAGAGAAATGCTTAGAGAATGTAGGACGAGTTCTCCAACTCAACAGTCACACCTGCAATGAATGCTGTACTTGCCCTTTTAACCTGGTCGAGTGGGCCGTCACTTGTGCATTGGTTAGACTGCCTACACCAGGGGGGCCAATAACTATATACAAACACATACACAAAACTGGTTGAGACGCTACTTCGAAAGGGACTGAGCCTTAGTCGGTCCGTTGCTCCGTAATTCCCTGGTTTTATCTATTGAGAAATGAGACCATACTTTAATTGTTTTGATCCCTAAGCCAGGTAATGATCATCCTCAATGTGGCAATTACAGACCTATATCTCTGCTGAATGTGGATTTAAAGATCTTTACTAAGATATGGGCAAATAGGTTGAGTGACTATATAGGCAAACTGATAGAGAAATCCCAAGTAGGATTTATGTTGTGGAGGTTTGGGTACGTTAACATTAGAACGATTTTGGATATATTGGGGGTGAAAGAGAGTGAAAAAAAACATTGATACTGCAATTTCTTGATGTGGAGAAGATCTTCGACAGGGTTAATTGGAAGTTCATGGAATACACTTCTCGAATAATGGGATTTGGCCTAGTCTTCATAAGGGTAATAAATAGTTTTGTGAAATATCAGCGAGGGTCCAAGTGAATGGGCTAGTGTCGGGTTGGTTTCAATTGCCAAGAGGTACTAGGAAAGGGTGTCCATTGTCCCCATATTTATTTAACCTGGCAATGGAACCATTAACTGCATACATTAGACAGAGTTGTGTTATATGTGGGATTCAAATAGGAGAGGAAGAATTGAAAATACCTGCTTACGCAGATGATATGACAATGTTACTTTCCTAATCCGTAGGAATGTAGTTCAATGCTGAAATCGATGTTTGAAGAAGTCGGAAAACTGTCAGGACATAAGATCAATTGGAACAAGACAGAAATATTCCCACTGGCAGTTAAGTGTGATATGAATGTAGTTGGCAACATGGAATTGTAGGGGGTCGTCATCTGGAGTGAAATATTTAGGAATACAGATTATTAGGGATTTAAGGAGAATAACTCAAGTTAATATTGATATGGTAATCGGGAAAATATTGCTCGACATTAGAAAATGAGAAAGACTGGTTGGGCGCTGTTGCACAGCCGCAAGATGGCCGCGTAAAGTAGGAGCTCCGTTCCTCGAGAAGTAATCCTACTGAAATATCCGCTATTGCGCCATCGAGAACCGATTTGGATACACACTGAGGCAGAAGAGGCAATCGGGCATACTCTGTCCAAATACTGAGCACAATCTGCCACCGCAGCCCGAGATAACCGTGCCACAAGAGAGCGTGGATTTGGCACTGAGGAGGCACACGCAGAGCGGGGGGAGGTTCCCTGTTCCACTCCGGCAGAGCAAACGTGAGCTGCAGCAGCCAGACAACACCTGCAGCCGACTCCCGAGGCGACCCCCACGCTGGGGCTAGAAATATCAGCCCGACCCTTTTACTGCGGGCAGCCCGAACGCATATATACATCGCGACGAAATAACACAGCAGGAGCCAACAACTAACTGCAGTATACTATGCTCGGCCCCCACGGAACGTGGGGCCAACAGATGCCCCCGAGCCCAGGCAGCAGGCTTGTCCCTGCCCACAGCCACAACCAGAGGGGGACACCATCCCCCAACCCCACTGACAGGAGCTCCGGTTGGCAGACACAACAGCTTGTAGCAGGGCTCCAGCTGAGCAATCCGGCAGAGCGATCATGAGCTACAGCAGCCAGAGAAAACCCGCAGCAGCGCCCCAGGGTCACACAGGGGGGCCCAGAAACATCAGCCTAATCCTTCACTGCGGACAGCCTGGGCGTAAATATGCGCCATAGCTGACAACATTGCAGGAGCGGACTACTGGCTGCGACATACTGCAGCACACTGCGCCCAGCCTCTGCCGAGCGAGGGGCCAACGGACGCAACACGAACGACAGGCTTACACCTGCACACTGCCACATCCATAGGGGGACACCATCTCAGGACCCCAGTGACAGGGCTCCGGATTGAAGCCACGACAGCTCGTACCAGGGCTCGGGCTGTGCAGCGGCACGCAGACCGTGGCTGTCCTGACAGGGGGGCGGGGCGGGGCAGGGGGAGACCAAGCACCGCATCAGGTGCGGTCACGTCCCCCCTCTCACACACAGACGGATGCAGCAGCTGGACTGTGCAGCAGTAGAGCCCGAACACCTGGGCAGGACGGACCCGGAGGGTGGGCGGAGATCGGCCTGTACCCCCGGCAGTGATTCGGAACCCTTGCTGCAGTACAACAAGGTAGGACCATAAGAGCTGGCCCTGTCCTGCTGATCAGCACACTGCGCAGCCAACAGCTGCACGCCAACACTGCCACGCGTGGGTGGCAACCCGGTGCCATAGCAGACCCCAATGCCCATGCCTGGAACTGCTCCCTACAAACATTATTGACACCAATCCATCCTCCGACATCTGGCTCTGAGATCAACACAACACACATACTGGGGGCACGGACAGTGCAGCGCTGAACCGCCTGGCTCCCGCGCGCTGTGACCTGGAATCCCCCACCTCTTAATAGATCAGCACAGATAGAGCGCCCCACAGCACATACTCCTTAGCGGCGATCCTGTATTTCAAAGGATAACTCCTAGTGTAAAACACACCTGGACCGGCCGGTGACCACTACACTGAAAATCCACATGCAGCCCGTTACAACTGCCATAGTGAAAGGCACTGAAATAACTATTCTACAGATTGACGGCTCACCGGAGGCCAAACATCCTGCAGCGCCTACACAGAGGCCCATTGACGAGATAACCGCAACCCGAAAATCCTACGACCGCCATCATGACCAAGGGCTCCCAAAGGAAGAAAAGCCCAATGGACCCCTTCACGGACCCAAGACCAGACCCAGTTGAACCTCTTCCATCCCCCAGTACTACACAATTACAACCACCGGAGGAAAACTCAAGGGATGACTACATGCTACAAACCATGCAAAATAGGTTCTTGGCAATTAACATGAAATTAGACGATATAGTGGGCACCATTGGATCGGTGAAAACAACAGTAGGAAAGGAAAGCGGCTGCACCACAGAAGCAGAAGGGCGCATTAGCACAAACAAGGACAATATAACACACCACGATCGCACTCTAACCACAATACAGACAGAACTAAAAAAGGTGTTTAATAAATGTGAAGATTTAGAATCAGGGTCCAGGCGGAATAATATTAGGGTGGTAGGGGTTCCAGAGACGGCAACAAAGGGCCTCAAAACTCTTTGGCTCTACAGGGTTTTCGCCACAATTCTTAGTTGAGCGAGCGCACTGTGCTCGTACGCCTCCCCCACGCCCTGGCACCGCGCCTTGAACAATCATCGCCAGGTTTTTAAACTACCTGGACAGAGACATGGTACTTCGACTGGCCAGGGAGAAAGGCACGCTGCAATATCATTCTAGCAGAATACACATCTATCCAGACTTTGCAGACAGCGTCCAGACACAAAGATGATCTTATGACTCAGTTAAGCGCCTCCTCCGGGCCAGACAAAACCCTTACTCACTAATGTTCCTGGCGAAGCTTCGGATACAACATAATGGAAGGGCACATTTTTTCGAAGACACAGTACAAGCGACAGCTTATGTGGAGTCACATATACCCGTACCCCACCCACCCCAGCACCCGGAATACCACACAATATTGAAGAGGAAAATCTAGAAGGAAATGACAGAGGCGAAGGTCACCGCACTCAACTCGGATAAGCCCTACAGCACGTGAAATAGACGACAAACACAAATTAACTGAGGAACGTAGAGCTACATGGAAGGCAGGGCAGTCAACATGAACCCTTGGGGTGCGCCCAACAGTTCACGAAGGTCACATCAAGTTGGGGAGATGGTGAGGGAGGGGGGAGGGAACGGGGAACACAGGTGGGAATGAAGACGTTTAATATTCAAGTCGACAGGTCTGCAGTTAATATAGCAGTCCTGAGATGGAAAGTTCGAAAAAGTTGTGGCAACGCCAATACAGTGAACAACATATACAGACCCTGCCAAGCTATGGGGGCAGGGGAGGGCGAGAAGCATACATTTGAAAGAACATGGCATTTCAAATAATACCGATCTCCTGGAATATCAGGGGACTAAATAATCCTATCAAGGCAAGGAAGATACAGGCCTAACTCGACGTCACACCCCCAACATCGTCATGCTGCAAGAGACTTGCGCTCTAGAATCCATACACAAGCAAATGGTGCATAAGTGGGGAAAAAACAGATATAACACTGACTACTCATCTCAAGAAAGGGGGGTAATAACACTTATAAGACCACAGACTTCAGAATGGGAACCACCAACATAGACCCAGAAGGTAGATATGCGAGTCTCCGGCTTGTTGATTATTGTTCCCATCACCTTCGTGAACTCCTATGGTCCCAATACGGACGATCCGACTTTCTACGTTAAGATTGCAACACTGATAGGCCGCGTCCCAGGCGCCCTGGTTTTATGGGGCAGAGATTTCAATACTATATTGGACCCCGCCATAGATAAGTCAAATGTGAAACAGAACTAAAGCAGCAAGCGCTATTATCCAGATAATGAAACCATACAGCTTAACAGATGTTTGGAGGACAGCACCCCTGATGCTGAAGGAGAACAAGTTACTCTCTTACCTGATAACGTTCTTTCGATGGGATGGTCCGACGACGTAGTCCATATCTATGACAGGTAATAAACAGCTGTGCTGCTTTGGAAAACTTTCGGCGCCTGCGTCCTGCGTCGATGACGTCGATACGCTGTCCTCGAGGGCCTCCGTTGAGCCGACGTCATGGATGTTATAAGTAGGACACATGACGCCCTTAGCCTCAGTTGTAGTGTTTTCCCCAGAACGTGTGGCACCAATCTTCTACCAGTGTGACCACAGAAAGCCTTGCGGAAACGAAAGCTGCAATCGCATAAGAAATTCAGTAGCGGGGCAGGTAGGGAGGGAGCGATATGGAATACGTCGTCAGACCATCCCATCGAAAGAACGTTACCAGGTAAGAGTGTAACTTGTTCTTCGAGCGGATTGGGTCATCTGACGTATTCCATATCTATGTCAGACTCCCAAAGCAGTACCAACGTATGGGGGAGGGTAAAAGAATTTAGAAATTTAGAATGCCCAATCAAATTGCAGAGTAAAGGACCGCCTTGCCAAAGGCCATATCCTGCCCATGGATAGAATCTAGGGAGTAGTGTCGTACAAAAGTATGGACCGAAGCCCAAGTGGCTGCATCAAAGATGTTACAAATAGGAACACCCCTCTGCAGGGCAGTAGAGGCAGCCATACCCCTAGTAGAATGGGCCCGTAAGCCTACGGGAGGGTCCTTACCCGCCAAGCGGTAACATTCAGAAATTGCCAAGATAATCCATCTAGACAAAGTCTGCTTAGTAGCAGCTTGTCCAAAACGCCTTCCAGCATAACCAATAAAGAGCTGATCGTCCACTCTGACCCGAGACATGTGTGAAATGTAGAAACTTAAAGCTCTCCTAGGATCCAAACTATGGAGCCTTTACTCGTCCTTACCAGGATGAGGAGGAGGAGGATAGAATGCCAGAAGAATGACCTTCTGGCTTAAATTAATTTCCGATACCACTTTCGGAGAAACGAAGGACGGACTGCAAGGACAACCCTGTCCTTATGAAACACCGTGAAGGGTGGCTTAACAGAAAGTACCTGCAACTCACTCACTCTGCGAGCGGAAGTAACCGCAACTAAAAATACAGTTTTAAGGGTTAACAGTCTCAAAGGAGAGGAATGTAAATGCTCAAATGGAGCACCCATTAGGAATTTTAGAACAAGGTTCAAATCCCAACCAGGCACCTGGAAAGGTGACGGTGGAAACACATTAGTGAGCCCTTTCAGAAACTGAGAAATGAAAGGAATTTTGAAATAAGAACACTTCTCAGACGAGTGCTTAAATATGGACAGCGCCGCCAGGTAACCTTTAATGGTACCCACTTGCAGGCCCTTGTGGGCTAAAAAAAAGCAAAAAAGACAGAACCACTGGAATGTCACATGAGAAAGGATCAACATTCTTAACCCTGCACCAGTCGCAGAACTTCAGCCAACGGCACTGTTACAGGGACTTTGTTGCAGGCCGTCTGACCGAAAGCAACACCTCCATAATGTCTTCAGGGAGGTCCCAATCCTTATACCTCAACCTGTCAGAAGCCAAGGTTGAGGGATCTGACCTCTGGATGGAGAACCTGAGCCCCCTCCCGTGAGAGCAGATCATCTCGGTAGGAAAGACAACGTGGAGGGCAGATGGACAAGTCGAGAAGGTCCGGGTACCACGTCCTCCGTTCCCACGCCAGAGCAATGAGGATCATCCGGGAACCGAACCTGTGCAGCCTCCGCAGCACTTGCGGGATGACGGGGACAGGAGGATATGCGTACATCAGTGGGAAGGGCCACTCCACCACGAACGCCTCCCCTAAGGCTCCTCTTGGAGGAAATTCCCGCAAGCAGAACCTTTCGCACTTCCGGTTGACACTGAAGTCAGCCGGAAGTTGTGGGGTCCCCCAAAGAGCGAAGATCTCCAGGAGAATCTCCTGCGTCCGTCACGATAGTCACCTCCAGCCAGGGTAGCCAAAATGGAGCCCCCTTCATCAGATTGCCTTCGACGGCCCACCACAGAAGGTCCTGGGCGACGGAGAGCGGCACCTTAACGGGATCCGACATCCTGCCGGAGGACCGTGACCACTGCATCTTGAGAGCCCATTGCAGAGATCTCATCCGCAACCTGGCCTCTGGCACCAGAAGAATGCAGGATGCCATGACACCGGGCAACCTCAAGAACTCGAACGCTGGGAGACTCTGGGCATGTTGAAACTTGTGAACCATCTGCTGAATGTGATGAGCCCTCAGCTGGGGAGGGAAACACTGCCCCAGGGATGTGTCGAGCACTGCTCCGATGTACTGGAGCCGCTGTGTTGGTATCAGGTGGGACTTCTTTAAGTTGAGGGAGAAGCCCAGCTTGTGAAACGAGTGGCAGGTGACTGACGGATGATCCAGGACTTGCTCAGGAGAGCGCGCCCTGGTCAACCAATCGTCCAGGTAGGGGTAGACGTGAATACCCCCCTTTCCTGAGATACCGTGCCACCACCGCCATGAGCTTGGTGAAGACCCTCGGGGCGGAGGTCAATCCGAATGGCAGGACCCGAAACTGAAAGTGCGAGTCGCCAACCGCGAACCTCGGGTACTTCTTGTGCTTGGGATGGATCGGCACATGAAAGTAAGCGTTGTTTAGGTCGAGAGACACCAACCAGTCCTGCAGTTGAAGGGCCTGGAGGACTTGATACAGAGTAACCATCTTGAACTTGTCCTTCCCGAGGAGCTTGTGCAAGTCCATGATGGGTCTCGATCCCCCCCGTCTTTCTTCGAAATCAAATAAATAAGGGGAATACCATCCCTTGTTCCTCTCCGCTACAGGCACCAGTTCTATGGCGCCTTTCTCCAGCAGGGCTTGTATTTCCTACGCAAGGAGCGGATCCGGACTCTTCAAAGAGATTCCCTGGTCGATTGTCGTGAGGCCTCTGCCGGAAAGGAAGACAGTAGCCGTGGGTGTTAGGCAGAAACCTGTGCAGTTCCCTTAGGGACCACTGCAAAAAGTTTACGACTACAGGTGTTGGCAGTAAACCCAATTGGTAGCAGTCTGTACCACCCAGATTTACCTGGTAGCTGTGGCTGAGCAGTCAGACTTCTCTCAAGAAGAGTTAGGCAGTATAAAGAGTATACACATTAGGTACAAAAATACAGTAGCACAAGCAAACACTGACCAGAGCTTGGGTATAAAAGTATATATAATTATTTATTTAAAAACACACTTGTAAAAATACACTGGCACTAATATGTCAAGCAAGTTCAAACACAGTCACTAGAAATATATACACCTCCCTGATTAATTATTCGACAAGTCTTAGGAAAAGAACACCACTTATTATCAATACAGGGGTGAGCGCTTAACCAAGATGGCACTCCAATAATTTTTTTAAAAAGGGAGGGAAAAGACAGAATTAGGAAAGCACACAATACCAACACTTTTAAAAGAACCACAGAAAGTCAAGAAAGGCAGGGTCTACTGTAGAGCAAGAAAGTTCATAGGCCAGGCCCACTCTTGGAGATAGCAAGGCGGAATGTGCCCAAGATCACACAGTTGAAGTACACTTTAAAAGTCCCTGCAGATAGTTCAAAAGGAGTTGGATCAGTTCAGAAAAGTTAGTTAACAGGTCCCAGGTCACCCCAGGATAGAGAGTCAAGTATTTACGGGACACCTTGAACAGTCTGTTGCAAGGGAGACCAGGCAGGACACAATACCTGAAATGGTGAGACAGCTCCAGCAGGGGCAGTTGTTCCTGGCAGTGGGTGCAAGTCGGTGCTTCGTCCAGGGGAAGAGAAGATCTCAACGTGGAGGAAAGCTGGAGGTCGTTGCACTGCCAGGGAAGAAACCAGCCGCGAAGTTTCTCGGTTAAAAGGTACTACCCTTTTATTCGCGGTAGTGGTGAAGCGTGGCTAGCCAGCCGCCGGGGTGCTTGGCACGGACGATTCGACCATGAGACGATCCAGGAAGGTGAAAAGAGGGCGAACTGGTTAACCCCACCAGTTCAAAGGAAGAAGACTCTCCATGATGAAGATCTTCTCCGTCGTCGGGAAGTGGTGAGGCTGTTCAGCAGGGCTCCACCGATGGTGTCGTCGTTGCAGGTCGGCTCAGATTCTCCCTCTTTGGATTCTTTAGGTCCTGTGGCGACTTCTGAAGTTCCAGTCCCCAAAGCCCTGCTTTTATGCAGAAAACCCCCATTCACCAGTCCTAGCTGTCACTCAAACATGCTAAGTGGTGAGCCGGGCGGCTCACCACTGGGCCAATCACACAAGAGTGCGACTTGAGTTGCTGAGGCAACTCAGTCCAGGGTGCCTATTCCCCCTTCCCACACATCCTGTAGACCCAGACAGAGTGGCACCACTTCTGTGCAGAAGCCCGCCAAAAGTGGAACAAAGAGCTCCACTTGGGTTGGAGTTACAAAAGCAAACACAAACGCCATTTTAAAACCGAGTCCTGGCAAAAAGACCCAACCGGGGAATACATATTAAATAAATAACCAAAAAAATGGTGCTTTTAAAATGAATGGGAAAATCCCATAGGAAATATTCTGGTGGAATATTTCGCGTGGTAACCACTGCCACCAGCCAGAAACTCGACGAGGGGGGACTGCACAGTGCCCCCTCGAAAAACAGACCCAGGGGCAATCTAATTACCCCTACCAGTACTTCCACAATATGATGGTTTGTACTGGTTCTGTTCACAATTTAAGACTAGTAAAGTCAATGGTGAATTTACATGCCCTGGGAGACAGTAGTCAGTCCCAAGGTATGGAGTCTATGTTTGAGGGTCACTATGACACCCCTGTGTTACTGCACTGAGGGTGCTGTGTAACACATCCCAAAAAACACATGAAGCCCTATGGAGTAAAAGACCCCATAGCCCATAAAACACATTACAAAGTTAAAGGACATTCTCAAATCATGCCTAAGAGTGGGAGAAAAAGAGTCTCACTCTTAGAAGGAGAAAAAATAAACCCTAAAAATCCAGCAAAGCTGCTGGGGGACTCACTAGGTTTGGGAAATTAGCCTATACAGAGAATGTTCCCTAACAGTGGGCTATGATCTCCAGAACCCACACATCTGAAGTAATGGCAAGGCATTCTACAAGATGCTGCGCCTGCCTTCCCCCAACCGGCGAACCATGGGACATGGCCTCATGACTGAGCTGAAGCGGCTGCGGCATTGCCTGAGGGTAAAGAGGCAACTGCCCGAGCGGCCTTGGCACCTACAGTACCTTGCTTTCCACCTCTGGTACTCCTACGGTGGCCCCTTTGACTTGCAGCTCCTCTCGATCTACTAAAGGATGAGTAATATCAAGAGGAACCTCCCCTCCATTGCTGTCCCCTAGGACGAAAAGGCGGAAGTTGGCGACCTGCAGCGCTCAACGACTTTGCTGCAGCTTTGGAGGTCTGCAACCTGTCAAGGCTCTCGTCAGCCTTGCTGCCAAAAAGATGTTCACCATCAAAGGGCATGTTGAGGAGCCGGCTTTGCACATCAGGCGCAAACCACGACTTCCGCAACCACGCAAATCTGCGTATGACTGTGCTCGCCGCCATGGACCGGCTGATGCAATCTGCCATGTCCAGACCCGACCGAAAGGATTCACACATGGCATCCTTGCCATCCTGACCAAGAGCAAGAAAGCCATCCCGTTCCTCCCCTTCGGGAATACGTTCAGCCGCCAAAGAGACAGTTCCACAGAGAATGAGTGAAACGTGCTAAGGCACACATGGAGTTGGCTGCCTGTAAAGCCATACCCCCTGAAGAAAACACTTTCTTCGCACAGCCATCAAAACGCTCGTCATCCCCATCAGGAGGGATGGTGGGGTACGACGCCTGTTTTGCCTGGGCCGTAGCCGCCTGCACCACCAAACTCTCCGGAGTGGGGGGCGTAGTCAAGTAGCTGGGGTCGCTACTGGCTGGACAATATTTCTTCCGCAAGGACTTGCTCACTGCAGGGAGACTCTCCGGACAAGTCCAAGCCGCTGCCACCCTTCTCTGCAAGGCCATATGGAATGGGAGTACCGGGTCAGTTGGTGGACCTTGGTCAAGGATATCCGTCAGGTCATCCTGCAGAAAATCCACTGGTGGCGCAGACCACCCCAAGTATTCCGTTACCCTCTATATAAGGCGCTGATACGAGGACTCGGCGTGGGTGCCAGGCTCAGGCCTACTGAAGTCCACCTCCGGAGAGGTGTCCAAACCCCTAGCGTCGTGCAACGACTGACGCAGGTTTTCAAGCTGGCTATGACCAGACAAAATCTCATCGGGGACCTCAACAGGAGCCAAACCTTCATCCTCAGACCCTTCATCCACCTCAGAAATATAATCCAGAGGCTGGAATGAGGGCACAGAAAAAGGGACAAAGACATTTTTAGCCTTGGCCAGAGCCTTTATAGGGGGTTCCACCGTGCCACGGGGTACCTCCGTCAAAACAGCCTCGAAAGGCATCGAGGGCGTCGATGGAATCGGCGTCGACTGTGTCGCAGACGGCTTCGACACAGTCCTCGAGGGCGGAGCCCCGAGCGTGTCTTTCGACAGCCTGGGAGCCGATGGCGTCGATGGCTTCCTCGGAGGCAAAGCCTTGAGAGAGTCCCTCGACGCCAAAGGCGATGAGGCCTTCTTCGAAGACCTCAAAGGCTCCGACGGTCTCGAGGGCGTCGAGGACCGGGACCTGGAACGGGCATGTCTAGAGCGACCATCCTTGTCCGACTGTGACCTCGAAGGCGCCCGGTGATCGCGACAACCGCTCGAGCCCGAAGGCGTGCGAGTGGTGTCTCTAGCACGGTCACGGCCGGCGTTTTTCAACGGCGCAGACGGACCGGAGCCCTGCGACTGGAAAATCACCATCTCCTGCCGAAATGAATCCCATTCGGCAGGAGTGGAATGCTTGTTGGGACAAGCAACCCGCCGACTGGCGGAGTCCTCGGACGAGGAAGACGACCGGTGACGGCGCTTCCGTGAATACCTCGAAGAGGCAGAGGAATGGCGGGACCAGTACCCCCGGACTGACGACGATGCAGAGAGTCGCCCCTCGAATCGTCCGTCGAATACCCAGTGGATCTCGACTTCCGAGGCTTGGCCACCTTGCCAACAGAAAGCTTCTTCTTATGCTCCCACAAGGCCTTCGACGTAAGCGACTGGCAGTCTACACAATCATCTGTGTCGTGGTCCTCGCGGAAGCACCAGAGGCAGGCGTCGTGCGAGTCCGTCAACAACATCTTGGACCCGCAGTTCTGACACTTCTTAAAATCCGGCCACGGGGTAGCAGAAGACGAAGACATCATGAATCTTCACAAACGAACAGGTTCGAGGAACCGAAAGAACAGAACTAGGAAGGACCGAGGCGTGCCGAGATCTCCTAAGCGAACACGTTCGCGGAAAAAACTAAGGCTACGGGCGTCATGCGTCCTACTTATAACATCCGGTGACGTCAGCTCGACGGAGGCCCTTGAGGACAGCGTATCGACGTCATTGACTCAGAAGATTTTCCGAAGCAGTACAGCTGTGGCGATTACCGGTCATAGATTTGGAATACGTCGGAGGACCCAATACCCTCGAAATACACTTACTACTCCTCCGTGCAGGACGCCCATTCCCAGATCGATTTCTTGGTGATATCGGAGTCATATACAACCGGAAAATGCCAAACCACTATCTTACCACGCACGTGGTCAGACCACTCGCTGATAGTACTGGAATTAGCCCGAGATGAAACAGGCACACCCAGACCCGCATGAGAATGCCCCCGACTGCGCTGCTGGATAGCTCCTTTGCAGAAACTTTGAGGATTTGCCAACAAAGAAAAAGTTGTCCCCTTTCCCATTGTACAGATTGTCAAATGCCCTCCTTACATTGGTGGGGCATAAACTGGTTCCTGCCTTGTCCCTGTCTGAATCTACACTAGGTCTTGGACAAAGGGACTACTGAGAAACTTGCAACATTCCCCTGCGCTGGTCACGGTCTATGTCTGTTTCTACAGTTTGTACCACGCCTCTATTGATTCAGGCCCTGTACGTACCAAACTGGAAACAAATGACCATATACAACCAAGTGTATTGAAAAAATAATTGGTATGGAACAGGTGTGTGGTGAAATACTGACAAATTCACAGTGACACATATATACAGTGTTCAAACGAAAACCAAATATAACCATGTTTCACTTTACATATTCAGTGCCAAAGATTTGGTATACAAAGTAGAGAGAAGCATACATTCATCTTTAGTGGTTCTTAAAAGACATATTCCTCATGACATACAATTGCACTAAACAATTAGAGCATATCCGGGATGTTGTGGGTGCTGTGAGGAACAGTTTCCTCTACGATTAGTCATTTGAGAGGGATTTTGACGACAGGTCTCATTTCAAATGCTAAGAATAAGTATTTGTTGAAAAGAGGTTATCTCGAATTTTGGCCTTTTGAACTTTGATAGACATTGACACATACTTCTCTGAAAACAAACATTCGGTACCCAGGTACAGCACAGTCTGGGAAACATTTGAAGTGTGGATACAGAGCACACTGATCGCTACATTGACAGGGATTCTAAAGTTTACAAGAGCGGACCTCCGGGAAATAGGAGGAGAGCTGAGGAAACTAGAAAATGAACACCACAATATGCACAACAAGGCTCTGCTAGGGATCATACAGGGCAACAGGCAAACGTTTGTGAGCTAGCAGAGCGGGAAACCTGATTTAGCTACAAGAAAATCCAGGCCCAGCACTATGGGGAGGCAGACCGCCCTGGAAAGCTACTAGCCGGTCTGATCAAAGGAGAACGAGATGCGCAACGCATTGGTGGCCTCACAAAACCTGATGGCCACACAACCATCCGACACGAGGATATCAACCAACTGTTCTGGAAATATTACCAAACAATTTATTCTAAGAACGAAAAAGTCAATACAGAAGAAGTGAGCAACTACCTGGCACAAACTAGACTCCTTACCCTAGATGAGATGTCCCAGATCAAGCTGAATAACTCAACAATAGATGAGATTACCGAGGTGGGATAGGGTTAGAGCTCTATAAAACGTACAAAGATGTATTAGCGCCGAAGCAGCTAAATGTCTGGGAAGAAGCGTGTGAAACTGGCAAACTGCCCCCCTCCTTAACAGAAGCAGTGATAACAGTATTGGCCAAACCTGGGAAACCAGCTGATGACATGGCATCATACCACCCACTATCCTTAATCAACTCTGATGCAAAAATCTTTGCCAAAGCCCTGGCTAACAGACTACTTCCGCACATGCCGGACCTGGTACACCAGGACCAGTCGGATTTTATACCAGGAAGATTGTTAGGAAGAATTCTCATAAATGTGCCAATTCCTCTCCACCTTAGAGACCCCCAGCTCTTTTGCTGAACTTTGGGACTTTGAATTTATTTTTCTATTTGTTTTCGGTGTTCTTTGATTATGGAGTTTTAGAAAACTGCATAGGCATCTCTTCAGGTGTGTTACACAGCACCCTCAGTGCAGTGACACAGGGATATCTTTTTGACTTCCCAAAGGTTTACATACCTTTTCTGCGATAAACTACTTTTTCCCAGAGAATGTAAAGTGAAGAACAAGTTACTTTCTTACCTGGTAACGTTCTTCCGATGGGATGTTCCTCCGATGTATTGCACATCTATGACAGTAATGACCACAGCTGTGCTGCCTCAGAAATTTTTCCGGTGTAGGCGTCCTGCCGCGATACGCTGTCCTTGAGGGCCGACGTCACCGGATGTTACATCTAGGACGCACTGCGCACGTAGCCTCAGTTGTAGTTTTTATTCCCAGAACGTGTGGCACCAATCTCCTGTCAGTATGACTGCAGAAAGCCTTGCGGAAACGTAAGCTGCAATCGCATAAGAAATTCTGTAGAGGGGCAGGCTGGGAGGATTCGATGTGGAATATGTCGGATGAACATCCCATCGAAAGAATGTTATCAGGTAAGAAAGTAACTTGTTCTTCGAGGGGATTGTGTCCTTCTGACGTATTCCACATCTATGACAGACTCCCAACGTCTGGAGGTGGGAAAAGGAATTTAGAATTTTAGAATGCCCAATCAAATTGTTGAATAGAGGACCGCCTTACCAAAGGCCAAATCTTGCCCAGGGATGGAGTTCAGGGAATAGTGTCTTACAAAAGTATGGACAGTGGCCCACGTGGCTGCTTCACAAATATTACGAATGGTAACGCCCTTCTGCAGAGCAGTGGAGGCAGCCACACCCCTCGTAGAATGAGCCCGTATGCCTACTGGAGGGTCCTTACCCGCCACACGGTAACATTCAGAGATCGTCAAAATGATCCTTCTGGACAAGGTCTACTTGGAAACAGCCTGACCCAAACGCCTTCCAGCGTATCCAACAAAGCGCTGATCGTCCACTCTGACCAGGGACATCCGTGAGAGATAGAAACTCAAAGCTCTCCTAGGATCCAACCTATGGAGCCTCTCCTCTTACTTACCAGGATGCGTAGGAGGATAAAACGCCGGAAGAATTACCTTCTGGCTCAAATGAAATTCCGACACAACCTTCGGCAGAAAAGAAGGACGAACCCCAAGGACAACCCTGTCCTCATGGAACACTGAAAGGTGGGTTGGCGGAAAGTGCCTGCAACTCACTCACTCTGCGAGCGGAAGTAACCGCAACTAAAAATACAGTCTTAAAGGACAACAGTCTCAACGGACAAGAATGTTAGGGCTCAAACGGAGCTCCCATTAGGATTTTTAAAACTAAGTTCAAATGCCATCCCAGCACCTGGAAAGGTGACGGTGGAAACACATTAGTTAGCCCTTTTAGAAACTGAGAAATCAAAGGAATCTTAAAATAAGAACACTCCTCAGATGAGCGCTTAAATATTGACAGCGCCGCCAGGTAACCCTTAATGGTACACACTTGCAGGCCCTTGTGGGCTAATGAAAGCAAAAGACAGAACTCCGGGAATGGAACATTGAAAACTATCCACATTCTGTACCTTGCACCAGTCCCAGACCTTTCTCCAATGGCAACGGTACAGGCATTTTGTTGCAGGCCTTCTGGCAAAAAGCAACACCTGCATCACGTCTTCAGGGAGGTCCCAATCCTTATACCTCAACCTTTCAGAAACCAAGCATGAAGGCTGAGAGACTTGACCTCTGAATGGAGAACCCGGCCCCCCGCCCGTGAGAGCAGAGCATCTCGATAGGGAAGACGGCGTGGAGGGCAGATGGACATGTCGAAAAGGTCCGGATACCACGCTCTTCTGGCCCATGCCGGAGCAATGAGGATCATTCGGGTACCGAACCTCCGTAACATCCGCAACACTTGCGGAATGACGGGGACTGGAGGAAGCGCGTACAGCAGTGAGAAGGACCACTCCACTACCAACACGTCCCCTAAGGCTCCTCTTGGAGGAAATTCCCACGAGCAGAATCTTTCGCACTTCCGGTTGACACTGGTGGCAAAGAGATCCACTTCTGGGGTACCCTAAATGGCAAAGATCTCCCAAAGAACTTCCTGAGCCAGCTCTCACTCGTGAGAGACCGTGCTCTGCCTGCTCAGAGCGTCCGCCGCCGCGTTTTCGTCTCTGGCCAGATGAACTGCCGAGATCTTAATTTCCTGCTGGATTGCCCAGAACCAGAGCTGCATCGCCTCTCTGCACAGTGGGAGTGACCCTGCCCCCACCTTTTTTGTTGAGGTAGTGCATGGCCACTGTATTGACCGTCATAATCAGGACACTCTTACCCCGCACAGTAGGCAGAAAAGCCTTCAGGGCTAGCCTGACAGCCCGCAGCTCTAACAGACTGATGTGGAGTCTGGACTCCGACAGAGACCAACGACAGCCGACTGTCAATGCGTTGGCATGAGCTCCCCATCCTGTGAGGGATGCGTCCGTCACGATCAAAATGGTGCTCCCCTCATCAGATTGCCTTCGACGGCCCACCACAGAAGGTCCTGGGCTACTGAGGGCAGCACCTGAACGTTTTCCGACATACTGCCAGAGAACTGCGACCACTGCATCTTGAGAGCCACTGCAGAGATCTCATCCGCAGCCTGGCCTCTGGCACCAGTAGAATGCAGGATGCCATGAGGCCGAGCAACCTCAAGAACTCGAACGCCGGGAGACTCTGGGCATGTTGAAACTTGTCCACCAGCTGCAGAATGTGATGAGCCCTCACCTGGGGAGGCGAACACTGCCCCAGGGATGTGTCGAGCACTGCTCCGATGTACTGGAGCCGTTGGGTAGGTGTCAAATGGGACTTCTTTAAATTGAGGGAGAAGCCCAGCTTGTGACGGGAGTGGCAGGTGACGGACAGATGATCCAGGGCTTGCTCGGGAGAGCGCGCCTTGATCAACCAATCGTCCAGGAAGGGGTAGACGTGAATCCCCCCTTTCCTGAGAAACGCAGCTACCACCACCATCAGCTTGGTAAAGACCCTCGGGCGGAGGTCAATCCCAATGGCAGGACCCGAAACTGAAAATGCGAGTTGCCAACCGCGAACCTCAGGTACTTTCTGTGCTTGGGATGAATCGGCACATGAAAGTAAGCATCCTTGAGGTCGAGACACCAACTAATCCTGAAGTTGAAGGGCCTGGAGGACTTGAGAAAGAGTGACCATCTGGAACTTGTCCTTCCTGAGGAGCTTGTTCAAACCACGCAAGTCCATGATGGGTCTCAAACCTCTGTTTTTTTGGGATACAAAATATAGGGAATACCATCCCTTGTTCCTCTCCGCTACAGGCATCAGTTCTATGGCGCCTTCCTCCAGCAGGGATAGGATTTCCTGCGCAAGGAGCGGATCTGGACGCTTCAAAGGGAGCTTCCCCGGTGGATTGTCGCAAGACCTCTGCTGGAAAGGAAGACAATAGCCGTGGGCTATGATCTCCAGAACCCACACATCTGAAGTAATGGCACGCCATTCTACAAGATGCTGCGCCAGCCTTCCCCCAACGGGCGAACCATGGTCCATGGCCTCATGACTGAGCGGAAGCGGCTGCAGCAGTGCCTGAGGGCAAGGAGGCAACTGCCCGAGCGGCTTTGGCACCTCGAGTACCTTGTTTTCCACCTCTGGTACTCTGACGTTGGCCCCTTTGACTGGCAGCTCCCCTCGATCTACCAAAGGAAGAGTAGTATTGAAAGGGACCTCCCCTCCATTGCTTTCCCCTAGGACGAAAAGGCAGAGGTTGACGTACTGAAGCGCTCAACGACTTTGCTGCAGCTTTGGAGGTCTGCAACCTCTCAAGGCTCTCGTCAGCTTTGCTGCCAAAAAGATGGACACCATCAAAGGGCATGTTGAGAAGCATGGACTGCACATCAGGAGCAAATCCCGTCTTCCCCAACCACGCCAACCTGTGCATCATGGTGCTCGCCGCCATGGACCGGCTGACACAGTCTGCTACGTCCAGATCCGACTGAACGGATTCACACATAGCATCCTTGCCATCTTGCATGAGGGCTAGAAAGCCATCCCGTTCCTCCCCTTCAGGAATATGTTCAGCCGCCAAAGATGGACAATTCCACAGAGTGCGAGTCAATGTTGCTAAGGCACAAACTGAGTTGGCTGCCTTCAAAGCCGTACCCCCAGATGACAATACTTTCTTCGCCCAACCATCAAAGCGCTTGTCGTCCCTATCAGGAGGGATGGTAGGGTACGCAGCCTGCTTCGCTGGGGCCATAGCCGCCTGCACCACCAAACTCTCCGGAGTGGGGTGCGTAGACAAGTAGCAGGGGTCACCACTGGCTGGACGGTATTTTTCAGAAGCGACTTCCCCACTGCCGGGAGACTCTCTGGAGCAGTCCAAGCCGCTGCCACCCTTCTTTGCAAGGCCATATGAAACGGCAACACCGGGTTAGTGGGTGGACCTTGGTCCAGGATGTCCGTCAGATCATCCTGCAGAAAATCAACAGGTGGAGCAGACCACCCCAAGTACTCAGTCACCCTCGACATGAGGCGCCTGTACGAAGGCTCGGCATGTGTACCACGCTCAGGCCTGCCAAACTCAACCTCCGGAGAGGTGTGAAGACCACTGGCGTCATGCAAGGACCGATATAGGTCTTCCATTTGGCTGTGACCAGACAACAGGTCATCGGGAACCTCAGGAGGCACAACCCCCTCCTCATCCGACCCTTCTTCCACCTCTGAAGTGTAATCCACCAAAGGCTGGAACAAATCCATCCTGGGGGGGTGGGGGTTGACCAGAGAAGGGCTCAAATATAGGCCTCACTGACTTGCAGAGAGCCTTCCTAGGAGTTTCCACCGTCCTCCGGGGCACCTCCGGTAAATTCTCCTCAAAAGGCGTTGAGGGCGCCGATGGAATCGGCGTCGACAGAGATGTTGATGCCCTCGACGACGGCTTCGAGGCCGGAGCCTTGAGAGAGTCCTTCGACGGACATGGCTCCGATGGCACCCATGCCTTCTTAGAAGGCCTCACAGGCTCAGACGGTCTCGACGGCATCGAGGACCGGGTCCTGGCACGGCTATGGCGAAAAACATTGTCTGATCGGGACCTCGACGGCTCCCGATCACGCTGACCGCCCGAGCCCAAAGGCGTGCGAGCGGTGGCTCTAGCTCGTTCCATGCCAGCTTCTCTCGAAGGCGCGGACGGAACGGTGCCCTGCGATTCGAAAAACGCCATCATCTGCGGGCGGAATGTGTCCCATTTGGCCGGCGATGAATGCTTGGTGGGACAAGCCACCCGCCGTCTGGTAGAGTCCTCGGACAAGGACGTGGAAGGCGACCGGTGACGGCACTTCCGCGAATGCCTAGAAGAGGCAGAGGAATGGCGGGACCCACTCCGAGACCCTCCTGGACTTATGCCGACGTGGAGAGTCGCCCCTCGAGTCGTCGGTCGAAAGCCCAGCATATTACGACTTATGGGGTTTAGAAACCCTACCTACCGACAATTTCTTCTTCTGCTCCCGGAAAGCCTTCGATGTCAGGGACTGGCAGTCATCGCAGTCGTTGGTGGCGTGGCTCTTCCCCAGGCACCAGAGGCAGTCGTCGTGCGGGTCCGTAATGGACATTTTGGCACCGCAGTCCCGACACTTTTTGAAGCACGGCTTCGGGGTAGAAGAGGAAGACATTTTCATCAATCGAAGTAGAAGAACCGAGCGTGCCGAGATTCCGAAGCAAACACGTTTGCAGAAAAAATGTAACAGGCTACAGGCGCTGTGCGTCTTAGATATAACATCCGGTGACGTCAACCCCCGACGAGGCCCTCGAGGACAGCGTATCAACGTCATCGACGCAGGACGCCTACAATGTTTCCGAGGCAGCACAGCTGTGGTCATTACTGTCAGATGTGGAATACGTTGGAGGACACAATCCCCTCGAAATTGATTTACTAGTCTTTCTAAATTCCTAGACCCAGCACACACCATCTTACAATGGAGTGCTGGAGGGGTTACATAGTATCCCCTGTGTCTAAATACTCACGTAGCAGTCAAATTCTACCCTTTCCTATTGAAAAGGCTGGTGGAAGTGGTTTTACAACAAACTACCATGATTTTTCCCGACCGCCAAAACCGGTAGCTAAAAATCACAGGAGCCATGTTTTTAAAGATAGCGCCTTAAGCCCCTTTGTTTAAACAAGCCCCGGTCTTCTTTCTGAGCAGTTTCTATTTGGAAAGGTCCTTCTAGAGTTTGTCTCTGCGCGCCGAACCAGGTTTGGTCCATTCATTCGTATTCCTTTGGCAGGCTTCAGGACTGAAGACCGTCTCTGGCGTCTGAGTGTCTAGGGTGGGCAGGAAGTGAGGGAGGTGCCAGAAACTCTGTGCTTAGTCTCCTAGGAGACCCAAATGCACTCTGGCGTGATTGGCTGGATGACTGTCCGGCAAGGACAGCCACCCTGCTGGGTGAGTGACAGCTATGCTGGAATGAAAGGGAGAGAACTGTTTGAATGGCGAGTCTTGAACTGGAAAGCAGAGTCGACCACTGGAACGAAAGAACCGAAGAAGAGCTGGAAGAGGATGGCTGCTGCAACTCCTGCAACGCTGGTTTGCCCGGTGAAGCCCTGCTGCAGGTCCGAATTGCCAAGTCCATCTCGACAGAGAAGCCCCTTCAAGGACGACTCCTTCCTTTGAGTTGGTGGGGCCAATCAACTCCTAAACCACCTGGATACCATTCCAATGGTTGGTTAGGATTAACCAGGGAGAGGGACACCAGCTTGTGTGCTTGAATCTACAGCTACCTGAACTGAAGTGACTCCATCTTGTTTGTTTTTTCGATGATCCCGTGCAGCGCAGGAGTCCCCCCCGACGTCTTCCCTCTTGTCCCACAACTGAGACTCAGGAACAGTGAGATCTGCAGGACCTGCCAGGAACCAACGTCTTCAGCTGCATTTTGTTTTTCATATTAAGGTACTGTGTCAACCCAATTGAGAGAACGCCACTCTCGCGGTGAAAGTTCGTGAAACTTTCAAAATTTACAGGCCTAATCAGCTTGTGACCCCAACATATGATTCTTTTTCGCCTAAACTACTACTGAAAACTTTTCCAAAGACTTTACCGTTTGATACCAGAACTGCTCTTTCCTATCCAGAACACCAGCCCATTGACTTTGGCCTGGCCTATTGACTTGAATTGAACTCTTTTGGTGAACTGAAATTATTTGCACTGTCTAACAAGTACATGTGATCTATTCTACTTACCTTGTCCCTTTTGCTCACTTCTAAATAACTGAACTGCCATTTGGCTGCTATTTCGGGGGAGCTCAAACGGTCTCAAAATCTTATTGACATGTATTGGTGTGATGCTGGAAATGCATTGGAAGAACAGGACCTCCCTGTCCTTGTCCTGTAGTCCTTTTTCATTTGTGTTCTGTATTGTTTTCTGCCCAGGAGTCCATGTGGGACTTCTGGCAGTGCAGCTCTTCCTGTTTTTGGTTTGGTGTACAGGCCCATGGGATACCCTTTAGGCACCCCTGGGTGGGGGTGCAACACTGTGCCCATAGTGTATGTTTTTGGGCACCTGTGTGGCCCACAGAGCAGGGTATGGGCTGGTGGCAGTTCCATGCTGAATTTGACACATGCTCAGAGTATCCTCCATTTTGGGATACCCAGGCCCTGCCATTGGAATCAGTTGATTCTGATAGGAAACCAGATGGCCCCTGTGACCCTCTTGCCTTCTATTGCCCGTTACCTTGTTTTCCCAAAGTCCTGGGAAGCCCTGACTCTGTCCCTTCCCTCTGACTGGCTGTTTGGTGGAAGTTCCATATATGCTGCTGTTGTGAAATCCAGGCCACACTGGCTGGAGCCTTCCCAGTGACTATGTTGTGGGTACACCCTGTGGGTGGGACCTGGGTGAATGGAGTGTGTGACCAATATGCACTTCTTGTTGTGGACGTCTAGTTTCTGGTGTTTGACACAATAACTGAGACAGCCCTGCCCGAAACTGGTATGAATGCAGTGTGTAGTGTTGAATGGCTGGGTACTTGTCCCAATATACATTCCTTGTTGTGAGTGTCTGAGAGGGAGGAGAATGGCCTGAAAGCACTGTATGCCTGATTGGCTGACTGAACTGCTGAATGCCCTTCTGAGTGATTGGTTGCCCGAGTGTGACCCAGCAGAATGAATGGGAGATCAACTAGTATATCTGGGGGCCTCTCACTGCTAGAATTCGGTCAGAAGCTGGAGTTGAAACTGACATTGAAACTGAAGCTGAATCTCGAAGCCGAGCCTGAAGAAGAAGGTTGACTGCTGTCTCCCTTTGCCGAATTCTGAAAGCCGCCGAGCCGTCAAGACTGATCCAAGAGAGGACCTGGTTAGGCACCCTCTTCAAGTGCTTCGAGGGACCATCGAGCACCACTAACCTTCGCTGAAGATCCCTGGAAGTCAGACCCTCAACAGGCTGCCGACCGGAGATGGGGACCGCCGAGGAGAACGAAGATAAGCACCGGACATTCCGTCCACCTCCGTCGACCAGTGTTCGCAGGTTTGCATAACGGCTGGAGGCCCGTCGAAGCCGTGTTGCCCAGAAGAAGGGACCGCTTGATGCCGTGCCATCGACGACCGTAGCCGCAACGATTCACGGATGCGCTCGTCCGCCCCACCGCCCGCCTTATCCCACAGGAGAAGGCCAGGCCGTCAATGCGCCGAGGAGCATCCACCGGTGGGTTTCCCACCACCCAAAGACCATAGAGACGCCAGACGACTCGACGCCCTTGCTGGGCCCCAGTTCTTAAACTCTTTGTGGTCCTGAACTATCGACATCGAGGTGCCCCGCACGCCTCTTCCATGCAGGACGTCTTTGCTCTGTCGCCGACGAGGACCGCCGGGACCGAAACTGCCGCCTCGACGTCAAGTTCACTTTCTTCGAGGGATCTCGATCCGTGGCTCCTGCTTTAAAGGGAGCCGTCAAGAAGGATCTGTCGACGACTCTTCGTCGAACTCTGCTATTCCAGGTACATTGGGGTGGTAGAAACATTATAGACGGAAATAAGACTTATTGACCAATATATGGACTGGGCTTGTAGTGTATTTTTATTTTACAGGTTGGCCAGTGGGGGGGGGGGAACTGTGTCTAACGGTAAAGGCCAGTATTCTGCCAATTGTTCTAGCCAATTGCTTTCCATCCTACATCTATTGTTGGTTACCTTTATTAATTGATTTGTGTGACATTTGACCAGAGTACAGTTGATGCACTTTAATGAAATCTGATGATAATTGTGGTACCACAGAGAACTGTATATATTTGCCATTGTAGATTTACTGAGCACAAAGTGAGTTATTGTGATTGTATATATAACCTTGAACTTTAAAGGGATGGTCTAGTAAAACATTTTATTTAAAAAAATAGATAGGCAACATAAAAAAAAAAATACTAGCATTCTCCATTTTAAAACTTCCTATGTAAAATTTTGAGCTATTCAAGCTCAAAATTCGCAAAAGCAAGCACATGAGCGCATCCATTTTGTGAAATGGAGGCCCTCCTGTGCTGGCTTTTGCGGCACTAATGAAGGAAAATCGTAAAGCAGATTCAGGCAGAAACAACGCGGCATTGCGGAAAACAACCGCGTTGTTTCTACCTGAATCTGCTTTCCCATTTGGGGCTCTCGGGCTCCCCGCGGGGAGCCAGAGAGCCCCAAATGGTAAAGCAGATTTAGGCAGAAACAACGCGGCATTGCGGAAAACAACCGCGTTGTTTCTACCTGAATCTGCTTTCCCATTTGGGGCTCTCGGGCTCCCAACCGAGAGCCCCAAATGGGAAATCAGCTGCAGGTAGAAACACTACGCGGCATGTAAACATAACTGCGTGTGTTTCTGCCTGCTGTGGCTTTCACTTTGGGTCTCCGGTGCTCCCCTCCCCTGGGAGCACCGGAGACCCAAAGTGATAGCCACAGCAAACAGTGCTATCTGCAATGGAACCAGGTGGGATTTGGGGTAGTTGACGGCGAACCCCAGCTCCGTGAGCAACCGGACGGCCCTCGCCGTGTGTTCGACGGTGAGTTCCCTTGTCCTTGCCCGGATTAGCCAGTCGTCCAGGTAGGGGTAAACGTGGATCCCCTGCAGACGCAGCCGCGCCGCCACTGGTGCCAGGCACTTGGTGAAAACCCTGGGTGGCGACTTTAATCCGAACGGTAGGGCCCTGAATTGGTAGTGGCGTCCCTAAACCACGAACCTGAGGAACTTCCTGTGCCTTTTTAGAATAGGGATGTGGAAGTAAGCATCCTCCAGGTCCAAAGACGATAGGAAGTTGCCTTCCTCCAGCTGTCCCAGCACGTGCTGGAGGATGACCATCCTGAATTTCTGCGCCTTGATGTACTTGTTTAAGCGACGAGGAAGTACCTTGAGTACACTCCGGAGCCCCGGAGCCCTATGGGGACGAGCTTGATGGCACCTTTCTTGAGCATCGCCTTAACCTCCAACAGTAGTTGAGGGACGTGATTCTCCTTCCTGGCCACGGGAGGAATGCGAGGGCACTTCTTTTGGAATTCCAGCGAGTGCCCATTGGCCAGGGTGTCCAACACCCAACGGTCGGTGGAGATGGATCCCACACACTGACTAACATTGTCAGCCGGCCTCCCACCGGGGTGCTTTGGTGGGGGACCGACAAACCGGCCGGGTCAGTCTTGCTTGGAGGCGGCCTTGCCGCCTTGGCGACGGGAACCCCCTTGCTTGCCGCGACCTCTGTAGGCCTCCTGGGAAGTGGAGCGGGCCGCCTAGCGGTAAGTGGAGGAGCCACCGCTGGATCCTTTGGAGGCACCCTGTCTGCCTCCGGAGCTCCGAAAGGGCCATCGCTGTTCAAGCACCCCCAGGTCCTGGGCCGTCTCCGAGTCGGTCTTGATGGCCTGTAGGGACTCATCAACCGCCTTACCAAAAAGGTTGTTGCCGTCAAACGGCATGTCCAACACCCTGGTCTGGACGTCCTGGCGAAAGTCTGTCGCCTTGAGCCATCCTCGTCGTCGGAGGCAAACTCCATTGCCCAGTTGGCGAAATCCGGTATCGGCAATGTCCGTTGCCACCGTTATGGCGTGATCTGATGCCACCTCGCCTTCCTGCAGAATTTCTAGGGCCTCCGTCCTTTTGTCATCAGGCAGGAAGTCTAGCAGGGGAGCTATCTTGAACCAGAGCTCCCTGTCATAGCGGGCCACGATCGCTCAGACATTGGCCGCCTTAATCGTCGTCACCGCCGAGATGACTCGTCGTCCCATAGAGTCCAACTTCTGGCCCTCGCTGTCCGGCGGGGAAGTGGAAGTTGAAGCCGCCGCACCCGCTGCCTTCTTCTTAGCTGCTGCCGAGACGACCGAGTCCGGCGTGGGCTGGGCCCTGAGGCACAAGGAGGCGGCATCGGGGACTCGGTACTTCTTCTCGTACCTGTCCCTCTTGGCTGGTGTCGTGGAAGGGTTCTTGAGGACAGCAAGCCCCTCGTCCCAGATGTCGAGTAAAGGCACCGCGAGGACTGTCTTCCTCTTGGCCTCTCGTCGTTGGTACAGAAACCCCTCCTTTTTCTGTTCTTCAGGGCAGAGCTGGAAGAGCTCGGATGCCCTGCTTATGGCGTGGAAAGAGCCAATTTCGTCGGCTGGAGACACCCGCGGGTGTGGGGCGGGGGGTGACGACGGGATGTCCGCTGTGTCATCGCCGCCGTCATCGTCCGTCCCCGTCGCTGTATCTGTCGCCGTATCCTCTCTAGGGTCCGGCGAGGGGGATGAGGGGTCCACCGGTCTTGCAGGCACGAAGGGCGGAGCGGGGTGGACTCTCCTCCGCTTGTTCGGAGGGCTTCCTGACGGACCTGGGTCTGTGGTAATCTCGTCCTTATCTCGGTGCATAAGGATTGGATTGCCAACAAAATGGCCGCGGAGCTATCCTGCGGCTCGGGCAATGGCTGCGACAGACGGGATGGCTCCACTGGGCCCTGGTCGTCGTCGCTATCTTCGATCACGTCAGCAGGGACCGCCCCCTGGGATCGAACCTTCTCGAACCTCTCGCTGAGGCCTAAGGACCTCTCGTTGAGGCCTAAGGATCTTCCGTTGAGGCCCTTCTCGGTTTCCACCAGTTCCTCCTCAGAGGCTGATTCCGAGTCTGCAATGACCACCGTCCCCCCCTCTTCATCTGCCGGGGGTCTTAGCGATGGGCTGGAAAGAGGATTCCCTCCGCGGTGGCAGGGATACTCTGGGCCCAGAGGGCGTTTCCACAGGCGTAGTCTCAGCCGGCTTCGCCAGGGTCGCAGCGACCACTTCGGTAGAGGCCTTTGCCGGGTGGATCAAAGCCATCACCACCTTAGGTGCGTCCTGGGCCTTCGCCTTGGGGGGGAGGGTCAGCGCCTCGCTCCCCCTTCGAGATCGATCAGGTCTGCTCCAGCGGCCTACCCGGGTTCTCGGACTTCCTCTTCCCCGAACCAGAGCGCTGGCTCGTGGTCGAACGTGCCGGGGAAGTAGCGCCCTGCTTGGCAACCGAAGAGCCTGACCTTTCGGCGCTCCCGGTGCCCGCGGACTCGCAGTGCTTGGCCTTCTGTTGGGCCCCCGTCGCGCCCTCACAGGACTTAGAAGCCCGCTCAGACTACTTTTTCGCCTTCTCACCTGCTGTGCCCTTCTCGAGCCAGGCGGTGAGGTGGGAACGACGATCTTGTTTGATCCGTTCCGAAAGGTTCTTGCAGAACGCAGTCTTTCTCCACGTGCGTCTTGTCCTCATGAAGGCAGTAGAGACATCGCGAATGCTCGTCCTTGAAAACGTTCTGTAATGCGCATCCAGGGCAGCACCTGAACAGCTTGGATCCGGGCGTCAAGCTTCCCTTGTCCTGGGCCATGTCCGTTGAGGTAGGCCGCAGATCTTCCGGAATCCTCCAAGAAGTGTCAACTCGATGAAAACTTCACCCTTGAGGGGCATAGAAGAATTCCGAAACGGGTCCCCATTATCGGAAGTAGAAACGGTGGAGCTTGAGGCTCGATTAAACTGAAAAAATGAGAAAATCTCCTGAAAATGCGTGAAAACGCAGCAAAAAACTTGAGAGCTAAACACGAGGACTCCCAATACTTGAGCGTGTGGTAAAAATCTGAGGATGGCTGCCAGAGGCGGGGCTTAGGGAGAGGGCAGTCATTGGCTGGGGGCAATATGACCCAGAGATCAGTGATTGGTAACTACTAAGAAAGACAGATCAGAAACGAAACTGATACCGATTTTTTCTTTACCGAGGATTCCCAGCCTGACGACGGGGAATATTCATGAGCATGTGAATCCATGCCAGACCCCATGCTGGAGAACTCTAAAATGTAAATCCAATACTTTTATCCTCACCGCTGTACACCAATGTTAGGCAGAATCCTGTGCAGTTCCCTTAGGGAGTACTACAGAAGATTAGGACTACAGGTGAGAGCAATAAATCCCCTTTGGTATGAGTCTGTACCACAAACATTTAGTTGGTAGCTGTGGCTGAGCAGTCAGACTTATCTCAAGAGGGATATGAGCAGTATTCAGGGTTTACACAATAGGTCTACAGTACTTATGGCACAAGTAATCACTGACCAAAGCTTTGTATTAAAAAGTAGATATATATTTATTTTATACACTGCTAGTAAATCACATGCATCACAGTCATCAAGCAAGTTAAAATAAGTCAACGAAAAATATACACACTCCCTAGTTAAATTGTAGACCAAGTGAACCAGAGTGAAAACTGAGCAAAACGGCACAGTAAAAACCACACAAGGGATACTCTTGCAATTTCTCACAAGGGAGGGAAATCACAAGTTATACAGAAATAGCTTCTTACACACCGTAGCAACACTTCCCATAAGTGTGTGAACCAGTTTAAGCAAGACAGTGCATCAGTATAGGCAATACTTAAATGAAAACTGAGCAAAATGGCATTTCACAAGGTTTAGAAAGGGGAAGAAAAAGATAGTTATAAGAAGTAGGTGCACCAACATAGTTCTAGTTGAGAAGCAATCTAAAGAAGGCAGTTCTAATAAATATAGCCAGAGTCAAAAGGCCTGTGCCAGAGTCGGTGGTACAGGGCAAGGGCCCAGGAGCAAAATATTCTTGTAGCTGCAGTCAAGTCTTTGGTTAACTATTTTGAAAAGGTGGATGCAGAAGGTGAAAGACAATGTTAAGAGAGAGGGGCGGCCAACCCAACAGGTAGGTAAAGGATTTAAAACACCTTTAGTTCTACTGCGAAGAAAGGGCGGCCTGGCGGAACAATGTACCTTTAATATGGAGTGGCTCCTGCGGTCGGCGGTTGTTCCTGGTAGTTCCTGCAGTTCGGGGGATCCAGCAGAGGAAGAGGCTCTCATCGTGGAGGAAGGTTCGAGTTACTGCACTACCTAGGGATGAAACCAGCCGCGGTGCTGCCCGACAAATAAAAGGTGCGCTCCTTTAAATCTCGGTCCGGGTGGACTTGTGCCTGGCTATCCGGCCTCCGAGTACAGGCGATTTGACCAAGGCAGGTTCAGGAAGGCGATTGGCAAACTGGTTGGTCCCACCAGCTCAAGGGAAGAAGGCTCTTGCAGATGAAGATCTTCTCTCGTCGTGTGGAGAAAAGTGGTGTGAAGCTGCAGCAGGGCTTCACCGGTGAGTCGGTGGTTGCAGATGTCTTTGGCTTCTCTCCTCTTCGGCTTCTTAGTTCCTGTGGCAACGTCTTGCCCTTTCAGTCCTCAGGACCCTGCTTTTATGCAAAAAGAGCCCCATTCATACAGCCTAGCTGTCACTCACACAGTGGAGTGGTCATCTTGGCAGGAGACCCTCCAGCCCATCATGATAGAGTGCGACATGGGTTGCGGAGGCAACCTGTCCAGGGGTCCTACTCCCCCTCCCACACTACGGACCCACCCCAGACTCAGTGGCGCTGAAAGAAGGGCTTCTTGGCAGAAGCCCTCCAAAAGGACGAACAAAGGATCCCAGACCTGGGTTAGGAGTTTAGAGAAAGACACGAGAAAGAAGTTATATTAAAGTTCTGGCAAATAAAACCTACCGGAGTAAAGTTAATATTAAAATAAACCGGCGGTATGTTAGAGGCTGTCAGAAAATGTGGTAGCCTCAAACAATGGGAAAATCCCATAGGAAAATATTTGCGGTCGAATATTTACGGTAGTAACCACTGCCACCAGCCAGAAACTTTTGAGAGAGGGACTGTACGGTACCCTCTTGAAAATGAACATAAGGGCTGGCCCACCATCTGCGGCCCTGCGCCTACCCGCACAACCTCGTCAATCCTGCCACTCCTCCGCAGGCCGGCTGCCAGGTAGGGGGGCGAGAGGCGAGGGGGGTTGAGTGGCCCTCTCCATTGGCTCCCCCCTGCTGGACTGCGGCCGACCCGATGCCATGCGTCTGTGTGGTTGTACGCTTGGGGGAATACCTATAGCCTTCGTTTTCTGGACTCGGCCTGGCTCACAATACGTGCCATCATCGCTCCCTGCTACTGGCACCCTGATCATCCGTGCCCTGCTGGGGATTTCAAATTTTGGCCGGGAGGCATACACGTGGACCTCTCTACAGTACGCCCCCCCCCAGGCGATCTGAACGGCCAGCTGAATCTGGGATTGATTACCGGACCTCACCACCCAGGGAATCGCTTGCAGGGGTTCAGTAAAGCTCAGGGAACGCTGCTGCTCCGCAGATCTACACGCTCCTGGCTGGGTTTAGGCCACCCCTTGCTTCCAGGATTACCCAGCTCATAGCGGCCCACAGAGACTGAGAAGATCTTTCCCTGTTTCTTATTAGCCTACTTCTCGTGGCCTCTGCCATCGCCGCTCCGGCCATATCCTCCCACACCAGCACAGAATAACAGCGGTCTGCTGCGTTGTCGCGGGACGGGCCCTCGGTGGTCCCTGCCTATCCAGAGGGGTTCATCATGAGCTGCATCCGAGGGGAAACATGCCATACCCGACAGCTGGCACCTTCGGGGAGCCTGCGACTTAATCTCCTATTGCTATGACCAAGGGAGCGGGAGCAAGCAAAGCACACTGAATATGTTCACTAAGACACCCTCCAAACCGCCGATCGATCCTCCAGAGGAATCGCCCACCGCCTTGTCATCCTCACCCTGAGATGACTCACAAAAAATGCTGGAGTACATGCGCGAAGGTTTCACTACGCTTCATACTAAATTAGACGATATGAATGGTACCCTCTCGTCGATAAAGGCTCATATCGAGAGAACAGATAGCCGGGTCGCGGCAATCAAAACAAGAGTTGGCACTACTGAGGATGACCTGGGCTCCCTCCGCGCGGCGGTTACCACTCTCACCAGTCGGGTCCTGGCAGTGGAGAAGAAAAATGACGATCTTGAATCCCTGCTCCAGGCGAAATAACCTCCGCATTGTTGGCGTACCCGAGGACGACATTGGTGAGCCCATGGAGGAATATGTGGAACGAACTCTTTTAAAACTGCTGGATCACTCTAAACTGTCAGCACAATTTGCGGTGGAAAGGGCACATCGCTCCCTAACCGCGAAACCCAGACCTGGCGCACCTCCCCGCCCCATCATTGCCAGGATCCTGAATTTTCGTGATCGGGATGCCCTCTTATGGGCGGCCAGAGTTTAGGGGGAGCTGCTCCTCGGGGGGGGCGAGGATACATCTATATCCCGACTTTTCCGTGGTTGTGCAGCAGGAGCGTAAAACCTTTATAGCTGTAAAAAGGAGACTCCGGGACATAGGAGTTAAATACTCTATGCTTTTTCCCGCAAAGCTGAGAATCGAACACTCCAATCAAACGTTCTTTTTCACCATCCCAGAGGAGGCCTCCAAATGTATTGACAAACACATCCCGGGCTGAGCCGCTTATTCCCTAGCTGGGATGTATACCTACTCTGCATACTGCTGTGCCTAGGACACGTGGGGGACCCCTGTTGGCTTCTCCCCCTATGATGGCACCCTATCGTTGAAGTTCATTGGTTGCTGGTTTGTTCACGTTGCTCCTTTTATCCTATGCAATTGTGGCCTTGTGTGCCATGCTGACTCATTGTTTCCAGAGGCATTATTCCCTGACAAGACCCCGTCTTGGGGGACTACTCTATGGCTACCACTAGACTCCTGTCCCACCCCTACCACTCGGACTCCATGTCCTGCTCCCCAGATGGTATTTTGGGACCCATGGCTGTTTCCCTCCTGCTTACTGGTTTCATTTCCCATGGACCATGGCCCCCTCTATTACCTGTACATGCCTCGAACACTGTGGTTAATACTATTAAATTGCATACTCTCCTCACACTCTCCCCAGTCCGGTGCGCCACTGCCCGGCAAATAACAGTCCCCCAGGCGTTGATGCCTAGAAGTTCCTGGTTGATATGGGTTAGTTTGGGTCTCGTCCCTCCGATGGGGGAGGGATGTGGGTGGGGATAGGGGGAGGCGACGTTCTGGTTAAAAAAGTCTTGACGACCACTAGGGGCGCCCCATGCGCCGAGGTAATGTTTTTTGGGTACACAAACAGGGCTCCGCGCACCGCCGGATCCACTAGCTCCCTGTGGCTGGCGCCTCCGTGGCAGGAATACAAGCAGTACTCACGTGAGTATGTCTAACACTGACCTGACCTTCATGAGCTGGAACATTCGGGGGTTAGGCAATCACACAAAGATGAGACAGGTACAGGTGCATGCTGAACGTCATGGGGTAGAAATTCATTCTATGTTTACAGGAAACCCATGCTCGTTCGGAGCAGTGTGAGCGGTTTGCAAGGCAATGGGGGCCCCAGAGGTATTATACTAACTATTCTACGCAAAGCCGTGGCACCCTTACTTTGATACACAAGAGCCTGAAATTCACATGCCACCACTCGCATATCGATCCTCTGGGCAGATACGTATTTATCACGGGCAAATTGCTCCACCAAGAGATAGCCATCCTGAATATATATGGTCCTAATATCGACGACCCTGAATTTTACCTACACTTAGCTGCCCTCCTTGAAAGTTCCCCCCTACTTCCAATATTATGGGGGGGCGATTTCAATACCATACTAGATGTCACCCTAGATAGGTCAGGCACCAGACCTCGCCAACTTTCCAAGGCAGCCTATACTATCCTTACATCCCTCCCCCGGCTGGCACTTGTGGATGTATGGCGCCTAATGAACCCTGATTCCCGCACATTCTCCTTCTAATCTTCGGTACACATTTCCCATTCCAGGATAGACAGATGGCTAATAACGGACACACTGGTCAGATCCTTGTCTCACCTGGCTACCCTTCCTAGGACAATTTCGGACCATTCACCGGTACTCATTTCCCTAAACTGGGGTCAGGATGCCGAAAAAGCTAGGCAGTGGAGGCTGGGACCATATGCGCTTCTCGACCAGGCCTTTGCAGTCGAACTCTAAACCCCCATCGAGGAATTCTTTGAGATCAATACAGACTCAGTAACATCGCGTGCTATCCTGTGGGAGTCGTTCAAAGCGTACGTGAGGGGGGATGGCCATATCCAAATGCTGCGGCATCCTTAAAGAAATCCGTTCAGACATTGCTTCCAGCGAATCGGCCCTGGCTATCCTCGAGTCCCAATATGCTCACGACCACTCCGCAGCTACTCTGGCTGAACTGGGTTCCGAGCTGGACAGGTTTCACGACCTTGCCCAGCGAGAGGTTAAATTCCTAGACTCCCCCCAGGCGGTGAGGAAATACAGAGAGGGCGAACGCCCAGGTCGTATGCTAGCCAGGCTATTGCGCCAGGAGTTTGGTGCCCCCCATATCCCTGCGATAGTGAGACCCGATGGCTCGCTCGCCACCTCCCCCCAGGACATCAACTCCCAGTTTCAGCTATTCTACACCTTTTACTCTGCTGCCGATGGTCCCCAGGCCCCGGTAATTAATTCCTATTAGGAGACCCACCCCATATCAGTACTGTCCACCGAAACCAGCCTACTCCTGGAGAGACCGTTTACCTCTGAAGAACTTGACGAGGCCATTGCATCGTTGGCATCAGGGAAGGCTCCTGGCCACGACGGGCTCCTCATGGATTTTTATAAACAATATAAGTCAATCCTGATTCCACAGCTGTTGGCCTTGTGGGAGGAGTCGTGTGAAAAGGGCATACTCCCTCCATCTCTCCGGGAGGCACTGATAACAGTGCTCCTCAAGCCGGGTAAGCCCCCTACTCAGTGCGGCTCATACCGACTGCTGTCACTGATTAACAGCGATGTTAAAATATATGCTAAACTGCTGGCCAACCGCCTAGCCCCACATATGCCGCACATTATTCACCCCGACCAGGCGGGATTTGTCCCGGGCAGATCTACATCCCTGAATTTGAGGAGGTTCTTCAATGTAATCAGCAGAATCAGTCCGACTACACAGGCGGTCGCAGCCACCCCAGACATGCAGAAGGCATTCAACTCAGTCTCGTGGACGTATCTATGGGCGAGTTCTCGAGAGGTGCGGATTCGGCCCCAACTTCCGCGCATGGGTCAGGCTGCTTTACACTGCCCCGTCGGCCAGGGTTCGTACCGAGGACAGATGCTCTGCTCCCTTCCAGATATCCAGAGGCACACGACCCCCCTTATATTTGCTATTGCAATGGAACCCTTTGCGGACATGGTACGCCAATCACACTCACATAGGGGCCTGCGCACAGCCGGCCAATCTGATGTGATTTCCCTATATGCGGATGACGCTCTTCTCTACATCCGGTCTCCCGACTCTAATCGTGCCCCCATGCTAGCGGATGTGGCTCGCTTTGGGGACATATCTGGCCTTAAAATAAATTGCTCCAAGTCCACCTTATTCCCACTTACGGATTCCACGCAACCCCCCTCAGACTTATGTGGTTTCAACTGGTCGCCATCCAGCATCACCTACCTGGGGGTGGTGGTTTCCCGCCACGTGGTCAAGCTTCGCGAAGATAATTATCAGACCTACTTAACTAGCCTCGCGGTGAGGGCTTCCAGCTGGTCCAAACTCCCCATTTCACTGGCAGGCAGGATTGGAATACTTAAAATGGTGGTATTTCCCCAACTCCTGTACCGTTTCACTAACCTCCCTGTGTGTCCTGGGGATGTTTTCTTCAGAAAGCTGCGTCAGATAAGCAACAGCTTTCTGTGGCATTCGGGGGCTGTCCACCTTAAGCTCTCCACATTGACCACTCCCAAGGAACTAGGTGGGTTCAACGCTCCAGATTTCATCAGATACTGGATAGTAGCCCGATCGCAGTTTGCGTCGTATTGGTTTAATACCACTGACCTCCCCCCCCCCACATGTTCGGCTGGAAAAACTAGCGGTCTCAGACCTTGTGATAGGCTCTCTGATCCTCAAACCAGCACCCCCTGACCCAGACTCTGCGGACCCGGTTGCTGCCACGTCCTTGGCATTGTCCAAACTCTGGGCAATGATCGGCACGCCTCACCCGTTTCACGGTGACCTGCCGTTATGGAACTTTCTTCCCGATGTCCCGCATATCCCACAATCAGTCGTATCTCACTGGGCAGATGCTGGCTTCCTGGCACTGCATGACGCCTACGAACAGGAGAACTTTGTTGAGTGGCTGGATCGCCCCCCACCTGTTAGAGGCCGTCCTTCAGTATGGCTACAATACTCCTCATTACGGAGTAATCTAAAATCCAAATTCCCTGAGTTTCCCGCCTTGACCCCAGATGAGCCTATAGTGGCGGAACTCTGCTCCTACCTCTCCTTTAGGGGCAAGGTGTCAAGGCTGTACTCTTTACTACAGAATAGGGCGGCCCCTCCCTTTACAGGATTGAGACGCGCATGGGAAGAGGATCTTGGAGTTGAACTCACTGACGAGAGATGGTACCGACTGTGTGGCCGCACCCACAATGTATCCTAGAACACTAAATTTAAATTAATACAATTCAAGGTGCTACACAGATACCATCATACACCAGTAAGGCTACATCGCATGTTCAGCACCGTTCCTCCCAGCTGCCCCAGGTGTGGCATGGATCGAGCCACCTACATTCATATGTTATGGCACTGCCCTCGGCTTACCCAGTTCTAGTTAGATGTGTTCCAAGATATCTGATAGTGTGGAACAGACACCATAGCCCCCACCCCATTACACTGCCTGTTTCATGATCTTCCAAAGCTTCCCCGCGACTAAGAAACTTGCAGGTCTGGGCATGCTGTTGGCGGTCCGCTGTATACTATTGTGTTGGCTCTGTCCTAGGGCCCCTACCTATGCACAGTGGCTCAGGTCAATTACATGGGTTCACGATATTGAGGAATCTTGGAATGCAATGCAGCACTCACACTCGAGGCCAAGAGACATCTGGCGGAAGTTTCGAGATTATATGGCTGCCATGGCCTCACCCACGAACTCTGTTGTGTCCTCCCCTAGGGGCTCCCCATAAATGATGTTCTTCCCCTAATACAGTTGTTAATGTCCTGTCTGCTGCCTCAGCTTCTGTATAGTGTAATTGATGCATGATGTGTTGCGCGATGATGTATGTTGCTAGTTCCATTGACTCATTGCTGGTGCCATGTGGCGCCTTGTTGGTTTCTGGTGTGTTGTCAAGACAAATAAAGTTAAAAAAAAAAAAAGAAAATGAACATAAGGAAAACACTATTAACCTTTCCCAGTACATCCATAGTAAGATGGGTTGTACTGGTTTAGTTCACAAAAATTTACTAGTAAAGTCAATGGGGACTTTACATGCCCTGGGAGACAGTAGTCAGTCCCAGGGTATGGAGTCTATGTTTGGGGGTCGCTACGACACCCCTGTGTCACTGCACGGAGGGTGCTGTGTAACACATGTGAATAAAGATGGTTCATATGGGGTTGAGAAAATCCCATAGACATTAAACACAAAAATAGCCTAGAACACACATAGCAAAAATACCTAAGAGTGGGAAAAAGAGTCTCACTCTTAGCAGGAGAAAAGAAACAAACCCTTCAAATCCAGCAAAGCTGCTCGGGGACTCTAGAGGTAAGGGAAATTAGCCATAGAATGAGAATTCTCCCTAACAGTCCTAATTGTGTGTAGTGTTCCCAGGGGGTACTGCATGCAATTCTGCCTCACAGAGATCCACCGCCCTGAACCCGAGACGTCTGTTAGGCACCATGACCCAAATCAGCCCTGATCTCCCTGAAGCTGCAATAAAAGCATTCAACTCCACATCATGGAATTTCCTGTTTGGAGTCTCGAGACGCATGAGACTGGGGGGAAGAATTCTGCAAATTTTTGAAATTACTCTATACAGATCCAGGGGCCAAAGTCTGTACCAACCAAAACTTCTCATTAGTAATAAAACTGGCTTGGGGTACTAGGCAAGGCTGCCCATTTTCCTAAATTTTATTTGCTTAAACAATTGAACTCTATGCATGCAGAATCCGACATCACGGACATAGGGGCATCCACATACAAGGACCCCCACAAATGATATCCCTATCTCATATAACTGAAGAACCCAGTAGAAAATCTACCACCTATCCTGGAGGAGGTCAAACTATTCACCCTGCATTCTGGATACAAAATAAATAATACAAAATCCGAACTGTTCCCCCTTCCTGCCACAACCGCCAAACCCACCCATTTGCAAGACATGAAATGGGCCGGAGAAACAGTGAAATATCTAGGGGTGCAGATAGTCCGCACTAGAAAAGACCTGTATGAGCTAAATCATGCAATCTCAAAACACTAGAACACAAAATGCTACTATGGGGAAAACTCCCAATCTCCCTGATGGGCTGAGTCCCTGTCCTGAAAATGATCATGGCAGCCAAACTGTTATATCTCTTCACCACAATCCGAATCTGGCCTGGCCGGAAATTTTTTACTTCGCTCCGCAGCTTGGCAACTAGATTTGTGTGGGGTGGCAAAAACACTAGGGCAAAATGGGAGTCAATCACGGAGCCATACCACAGGGGGGGCCTTGCAGCTTCTGATTTTGAGCTATACTATTTGGCTGCCCAGGCCCACCACACAAACCTATGGTATAGCAAGAACTCGCTGCATTCACATGTGGAAATTGAGAAACGATCTGCGTCACCGGCAGACGTTAAGTCCACGCTTATTTGCTCCCACAAGATCGATCCCTGTCTGTTGGACCCAATGAGTACAACGCTAGATGCCTGGAGACGCATACGGTCAAGACTACACATTGAAAACCCATACAACCGTAACATCCTGTTACGGTACACCCCAGATATACCTCTGACTATGGATGCAAACATCCAGATGGCATGGGATCCAGAGAAGACAATGAAAATGGGCGACATGTTCCCGGACGGCAAGTTTGTCTCTATCAGCGACTTTAAAGGGAAACTAGGAGGCAATCAGATAAGGACACTACAATACTACCGGATGAGAGAGGTGGTACAGTGACAATGGCCATCCTACACCAAACGAGCCGGAACCCGATGAATGCCTAGATATGCTACTACAGAACAAAGGCAGGAGAGGACTGCTGGCGAGACTATAATCCAAAATGCAGGTCTCCGCACCGGCCAACCCCAAGCTAAGAGAGCAATGGGAAAAAGACACTGAACCGGTCATAGACTAAATGAAGTGGCGGAAAATGTGCACCTCGACTAAGGAAGTTTCATTTAATGCACAGCTAAGACTAATACAATATAAAATACTTAACAAATTACATTATACACCCTGCCATATAACAAGATTTAACCCGCAAGAGCCACAAACCTGCCCAAAATGTAGAACGACAGAGGCTGACACAATACACATGTTCAGGAACTGCCCTCTGATTGCCGACTGCTGGAAGCCCATAGCAGAAGCGATGTGCGGAATGCTGGACCTAGAACCGGCTCTGCACCCGTTAAAGTACCTGCTGGGAGATATCCGCAAGGCTAACATAAAAACCTGTAGGCTATTTAACATTGGATGCTTAATCGCTAAAAAATGCATATTACTAAAATGGAGCATTTTTTCATTTCACATGCTATTCATGAGCATGTGAATCCATGCCAGACCCCCATGCTGGAGATGTTATGTACTTTTGTGTTATTGGTATCTGTATAACACATGCCTTAGGTAGTACATCCATCACTCAAAATTAGCTGCTAGGAGTTGCAGCTTTTCCCCTGAATTTGTTGATATTTTGGGAGAAGACGGTGGTGGTAACTGAAGGCTGGGTGTTGCCTACCCCGATGTGTAACAGGCATGAACGTGCTGGTCTTGGAAGCAAGACCATACAGAGCAACAGAGGTTTGAATCCCCGATCTGCGCTTAGAAACCGAACTCTGGTATTAAGCGTGTTAACAAAAACAACTATTAAAATTAAATAAAATGAAACGCTCGAAAATATTTGGGCCCCGGCATTTATTTTGTTACAAATTATGCACCGAGTTTCCAAAACAGTTTGAACAAACTCAAGCAGTTAGGCATCACTCTTAAGAGGGATGGGCACAGGTATAGGGTACATATCACTGACCAGGAATACCTAGTAAAATATTGCCCAAAAAACATTCTGAAAATGTGAATCGTGCATTAAGTTTAAGCAAAACTACAAGAAAGTAACTTTAAATATGTGTACATAAAAATAGTAAGGCGTGCAAAGTGGACAACACCACTTTAAACAGAAAACAGTTATACAATTCTATCACAAGAGGTTGTCGGAGAAATTGAAAATAAATATTTGAACTTAGGCTATGGGAATTGACTTTTTGAGCATAAACCAATAGACTATTCGCCACCAAATTGTTGTCATACCACCCAATCTCCTTAGAATGTCTTCCTTGCAGCGTACATTGGTAAGCCACCCTCTTTCCCATTTTAGCTTTGCCCCAATTCTTGTTCTGACTAGACTCATTCAAGTATGGTCAGTATGAGCTGGAATACAGGCCACTGTCTGCCTGAGACAGCTGGCAGAAGGAGAACGGCCAGCGAACAGAACATTGGACTGGTATAAACCAGTGAGGACAATGAGGCCGCTCATAAGCGATCAAATCGTCATGAGGGTGAAGGTCCAATGCACCTCCGCCAGGATCAGCAGACCAGATGTCATATTGCGCCATGAGCAGAAGTTGATATAGACAACGGAATTGCAGGGTATACACTGGTTCATTATTTCGGCGGGAGGTGGAATAAGTGTGGCATAAGGCCTAATGGTAGATTTCTATACTGTTCCATAGTCAGTGATGCTCTACAAAACTATGGGTCTGGAGAGCGGTCCAGGTCAGTCAGGTGGGGTCCTGTTAGATGCACTGCACTGAAGGCGCTGGGTGTCACCATACAAAAGTAGATGTCTATGGAGTTTGTCAAGACTCCAAAAACAGTGAAAACACATAAGAGTGGTCTCACTAACTCCAGGGTTAAAATTTAAAAGTCCCAAGTCCAGCAAAAGAGCTGGGGGTCTCTAAGGTTGAAGGTAATTATCACAGAAATGAACATTCTCATTAACATACACAAAACAGATTAGTTTAGTGAGGTAAGTGGAGCAAAAAGGCCTCACACTAAGGTTCAAAACAATAGCAACAGGCATGGAATACCATTGGCATCTATGGAAGGAAAGCAGCAAAAAGGATTTTTTCCTAAAACCTGGTATCTTGTTACTAATGTGTACACCTTAAGTCCTTATTTGACCTGATAGATTTCTGTGCATCACTTAATAAAGTACATAGTTTTTCATTATGGGTTGTCCAAATCCAGGCCTTGCGGGCTGGGATACTGATGGGTTTTCAGGATATGCATTAATATTCATGAGGAAAAATGTGCATACATTTAGAACATTATATGCATATGTATCTCATGAATATTACTGAGGGGTATCCTGAAAACCCGACATGGAGCCGGCCCTCGAGGCCTAGCCTGACTCGTGTATTTTTCCAGAGATGTCTGTGGAGTAATTGTACCTTTGTGTCGACCTTCCACCCCTACCTGAGAGTTAAGCCTTGTGGCTTGGTTCACATGACTTACCTTGAAGAGCGGTTTGGCTTCCCTTTCTTGTCAGGTTTTATCGCCCCCTTGAAGGTCAGGGGTTTTAGTTCACTCAGAGGGTGAAACAAAAACTGCCATATCAAGTACAGTGTAGCCCAAAGTAAAATACATAGCCAACAGCCATTTTTGCAATGGCTTCTGAGTGAGAAACCCCATCCAGGGAGAAGCTCTGGTGCTCAAGGAGCACCCATGCCCAGGTAGCAATAAGGGCTACTAAGGAGAGAACACCATAAATGCACTGCAGCTGCATAGGTCATTCAGTAGCAGTCCCCCTGACAGAAGAAACAGGTTAGGAACCAAAAACACAACAATAGGCTTAAGGAACTAATCAAGTTGGCAACATTACACGCCAAAAATTGAATTCTCACCAAACATGTAATCTTCAAGTTAACGCCTTAGAATAGCCATCTCTAGTGTATGTACATAAGGGACAATTTTGCTATTTTGCTATGTCTGATCTAGTGCAAGCTGGAATGACAGTTAAGAAGACCAACCCATACTTGGAACATTTTGTAAAGTGATTACTGGTAATCAGACTTGTTCTTTGGAACATTTACAAACATTATACTTTAACATATAGCACGTTTACTTGATCATCTAAATATTAATAAGCAGAATCCAAAAAAATACCTTCCAAGTTCTCTTTCTTTGCATTATTCAATTCCAGTATGTTTTCCATAACTTTCTCACTTTTGGCTTTCTCCAAGGACTCAGCATCTCGCAAGAGAACCATCTTCTCTAGTTCTCTGTCCACTTTAGGTTTCAGATCCATGAGAGAGGGAACATCAACAATTCTCCCCCTATCTCCAAGTTCCAAAGCAGGTCGGTCTCTCTCTCTATCCCGGTCCCTCTCCCTGTCCCTATCCAGATCTCTCCTTCGGTCCCGTTCTCTTTCTCGCATCCGATCTCTGTCTCTGTTCCTCTGCCAGTCTTTATCTGTATCTCGGTCCCAATCTCTTTGCCTTCCATCTCTGCGGTCACGTTCTCTTTCCCGGTCATGGTCATGCCTATCTCTTTCTGAAAGCCTATCTCTGCTGTCAAATGATCCAGATCTTGAATGACCCTGGCGGTCGGACTCAGGAGAACTTCGTCTTGAGCTATGGCTTCTTGAATCTTGACGATCTAAAGTTAATTTAAGAAACATTAAACAGGATTATGTAAAGTCACTGAGTGAGAGCATAACAAATACAAAATTACTTAAGGGTGGTAAAATGCGAAATGCAATATTTTGATCCTATTTAAAATGTAATCTAAATTGCCCATTAGTTAACATTTTATTCCTAAAATACTCAATTTGAAGCAACAAAATCACTACAACTTGGTCAATTGCCGCTGCCTCACTTCCCCACCCATGGACGATTGCATCATAAATTATAACATTCAGGTATGGACCTGCGGACAAAAATTGGGTTCTAATTACACTACATATCCAAAAGGTACTGCCCTAACTTAACGGAAATGTAGATATTGAGCACACAAATGAAGGTAAACATTAAAAGCAAAGTTACATTATGTGCTTTTTTTTTAAACTATTAGATTTACAAATTATATTCTGGGAAGCAGTGCACTGCTGCTACTAGAGTATTTCTGGACATTAGTCCCAAGTCATTAGATAGGCTAGAAGCACATATTTGGGTTGTATAACCATTACACAAGCTGACATACATTTAATACAGAGCAGTGCCTTCTAATGTCGCAAGTAGGCATTTTTCTGGATTGTGGGTGTAGGTCTAGGGACTGTGACCGAAGGCATGGCAGTTATTTATTATTGAGGTGCCATTTAGCGGTACTGTTCTGCCAGCCACAGCTGCAAACATAATCAAGGTCCAAACAATGCTTTCCAATTTTGAATGGACAGTCTGATGAGACTTAATTTGTATAGTGTTTGGTGGCAATGAGGCAGAAAAAAGGAGGCAGAAGAAAGCAGGCAGAAAATATAGGAGAGGTCTAAGATACAAGCTCATGTAACGTGCTCCTGTTTCTAAGTGGGCAAGCGTATAAGAATTCTTATAAGATTATTCCAGCTGGCAATCAACTTGAAAGATGTGGGATGTAATTGAAAAACAGTTTTAACTTATTTGATTCAGTACTTCCAATCAAAGGATTAGTGTGGAGTAAAAGAGATTTTAGACAATACTCAGTTTGCAAACATTTGGCTTTTAAACCATGCAGAAGAAATGGAGGGAGACTCGTTCCATCAATGACATCAGGAAGAGGGGACAGGGTAGCAAGAGGTTGGAAGAGGAGAGAGAAAGAGGGAGAGGCACTTTATATAAGCCTCTTCATTCTGAGTTGAGTAAAAACCTTTAACTTTGCTTACATCAAGATAAACTGTCCTCTCCAAATTACCTGAAGAGGTGCTACGACTCGGCTCTCCTCTCTTCAGCTGGTCTATTCTGGACTTGCGTTCCCCAGTTTTTTCCACACTTCTATTTCGTTCTCTGTCTCGGGAGTTGCCATGTACAGTTTTCTTCCGGACAGCCTGGTCATCTCCACTCCGATGAGCTGACTCGTTGGAGGGAGAGCGCATGCGACTGGAAGTCCGGCTTTGGTTGCTACAAATGCTGCTGCTGCGTTTCTGATCAGCAGGCCTGCGAGGTGGCAGCTCCTCAACAATAGCAACTGGAAGGTCTACTATTTCTACCTTGTTTTGAGGAGCTTTCTTGACAGGCTCTTCAATGCATCGTTCTGGAACAATAATCTCGCCACGTTCAAGTACCTCATCATCTGACCAATCGCTAAATGTATTTTCCTTTTCCTCGGGTGCCTCTACAGATGCCTTCTCAAGAACAACTTCAACTGGCTCTTCTTTCATGGTATTAACAACTGGCACAGCCACTAGTGGAGGTGCTGATGCTGCAACAAGGGCCACAGTCGCAGGTGGTGTCCTTGGGCCTTTTTTCTTCTTAATGTGTTGGGTTACTTCATCTTCAGAAACATCAGAGTCTCCTCTAGATCTTTTCCGCTTCCTTTCTGCACTTTTCTTTTTTTGGCCTCTTTTAGGTGAAAAGACTTCCACTTCCTCAGTGACTAACTCAGCGTTCAGCTTTTCCATCACAGCTTCTTCCTCCTTTTTCTTCTTTAATGCTTTCTTCAGACCTTTTGATTTTTTCTTGCTCTCTTCGTGTATTCTCTCGGAGGAATCCTGCTCCTCAGACTTGATACGAATTGCAATATCTGGTTCTTTGACCTTTAACATTTCGGCAGTGTCCACAACATGCTCCTTCTGTCTTTCTACTGAAGAGGAAATTCGCTCTTTGATTTCTGAATCATCAAATCGCTTTAAGATGTCTTTTTTATCTGGCTTTCTTTCTTCCTCTTTCCACCTTGTCGGCCTGTCATCTGGAAGGTGTGGTGGGCTTATGGACCTGCATTCTGGAGGCCGTACAACTTGACTCAACAGTCTGTGCTTTTCACCTACAGAAAGAAAATGTATTCATCAATTGAATGACGCATTCAAGAAGAATGTGCAAAAAATATTTAAAGGTGATCAGACTGAATACATTACATTAATCACTAACTTGTTTTATCGTTAGCCCTCTTTTGCAATGGGATTCTGTGATAATTATTTGAAATGGAAGTGATCTACTTTTATCCTCAGACAAAACAAAATATAGCATTTCGTAATTTCTGTATGTAACAGTAAAAAGCCAATTCCCAACCACATTATAGCAGTCCAATGACAACATTCCCTGCAACCAAGGCCCCTTATGCCTAACCAGATTACACATGAAACCAATGTTTTAATTATGCCATTTTCTCCCCACACAATTTCCCAATTTTCTTTGTTGGGATGGAACCTTTCAAGGTTACCAGTCAATTGGTCAAAAACATTTGGTCGACAGGACAATTGGTCGACACCATTTGGTCGAATGCCAAATGGTCGAATTTTTTTTTTTTTTGACCCTTTTTTTTTGGGGGGGGTCCCCAACCCCCTTTTTATTCTTTTTTTTTTCTTTCCCCACACGAAAACCCACAAAAAATATATATAAATTAAAAAAAAAAATTCGACCATTTGGCATTCGACCAAATTGCAGTCGACCAAATTGCAGTCGACCAAATTGCAGTCGACCAAATTGCAGTCGACCAAATTGCAGTCGACCAAATTGCAGTCGACCAAATTGCAGTCGACCAAATTGCAGTCGACCAAATTGCAGTCGACCAAATTGCAGTCGACCAAATTGCAGTCGACCAAATTGCAGTCGACCAAATTGCAGTCGACCAAATTGCAGTCGACCAAATTGCAGTCGACCAAATTGCAGTCGACCAAATTGCAGTCGACCAATTGACAGGACACCACCTTTCAAATAGTTTTTTTTATATAGAGGTTCTGGCAGTGAAAACGTGGAGTTGTAATCTGCTACCGTTGCCTCAGCTAAGTAGCTAAAGAGGGAAATATGTTCAGAAGCAGCTGGTTTAAAATATGTAGATATTCCATAGGTGAGATGCCCTCATTGATAGCTAGCACACTGACTGACTAGCCATGCCACTATTTTAATATCACAGGTAGTTACTTAGTACCATACCTTTCCCTCAAAGAACTTGCAGATGTATCAAAAATAAATTAGAGGAAGCAGCTAGGTGATGTAGTCATGCATTGTGAGAAGCATGGCTCTGCTTATCTCATTTATCTAGACCAGACATGTTTAACCTCTATGTATGTGCACATCAAAGTTGTACTTGACGGGAAGCTGCCAGTGGGCAGGTCCAGGGCATACTTGTTCAAGAGACTTCAAGGTGTTTGTCCGTGTGATCCTCTTCCTTCCAGCAATACAGACTAATTTGAGCTAGCTCTATGGTGCCTAAACTAATAGGGACAGTGTCTAAGTGGTAACATTTCAACTCTTAAGTTGTAAACTCCGCTGAAATGGTTATCCCCTTCTCATATACGGTGTGGAGTAGCCCATAAAGGTGATGCAGATGTGTAGATCGGGGTACAAGGTGCATGTACCCTTACAGCACCAAGATGTTCTTAGTGTCGCCAGTCTCACCCACCACCCGTGTCCAAGAGCCCTGGTACTAAGCCCACCACCTTTCCCTTTACTCAAGCAGGGATCTGAATAGGTAGTGCGTGGTCTCAGCAGGTAAAATACCAGCACAGAGCCATCCCTCAGTATCCGCAGCTTTTCATACTGGTGTTCATCCTTTTTAATGGATTGCCTCAAATATAAGAACAGGAATCCTACATTCATTGATCATTATGTAGCCAGAAGAGGAGAAATGAGATCATCCTGTTGCTGATACAACATGATGCACCACCTGGGCAGGGTGGCACCACCTTGGACGACCACCTCACAATCACGTGGCTCTTTCCTTCTTTTAAACAACATATTCGGGGGCCTTTTAGGGAATGTGACAGGCATACCCCCTGAATGAGGTGCTGTTCTTAAAACACATTGCAATCATCACTCTTTTTCTTATCAAATAGGTACAAGTCAATCTCCCATCATTGTGTTCAGCCTGGGCATTTGTCATATGGCATTAGACAGGGTGCTTCAATATTATCTGTGTTATTTAAACTTCATTCATGACAATTTCTGGATTTCATTCACTGCACAAGGCACTCTACCTTTATTTTTCACACATTCAGGGCATGTGCAAATGCTTCTAGGACAAAAAACAATCATGCCTTTACATTTGCACTTAAATCTTGCATCGATGCAATATACAATAAGGTTATAAGTAACTGTAAAAAACGTAACCATACAATTAGATTATTTTTGGTCTATAAGCCAGTCCCAGGAATTGTTTTATTTTTTGCAATACTGAAACTGTACAAACCCAGGGCAGAATGGCGAGCACATTTTGGGATTAAGCTAGTTGGTTGAAGTACTGCTTAAGACAGACACCAGAGGAATGAATACTTAAGCAATATGACCCGAGGAGGAGGGCCATTACCAGTCGAGGGTCATATTGCCATTAGTATCCTGGCACATCGTACCGGGGTACTAATTGCAATTTTGCTCAAGTCGAGAAACAGCGCTGTGACCATTTCTCCACTCGAGAAAAAAAAAGAACAAAAAATGTATGCTGGGGATCAGTAGAAGGCACTACACGTAGTTCCTTCTCCCCTTCCATGGCAGGCATTTAGTTGAATGGCAAAAAAAGTAAACAAATGACCATCATGGAAAGGGAGAAGGGACTATGTTTAGTCCCTTCTCCCTTGCCATGGCAGCCTGAAGGGAGAAAGGAATCTGACGTGCCGCCACGTGATCGGGATTATAGACTAAGTAAGTTTAGAAATTGCTTCAATCGGAGCATAGATTTCATTTTCTATTTGGCGCACCGGGTACTAATGTTTAAATTGCAGTGGCTGACGCTGACCACAAGATGGCCAAAAGTCTCTCTCCTTTGACAAAGTAAGTATGCTATTCCCATTTTCACAAAGTATTCAATTGGTATCAAGTGTACTGTGACAAATCCAGATGAGCCTCTTTAAGGCTATGTAGTTGACCCCGCTAAGCAGAGCCACCCTAGGCATCTGGCAAGCGGTACCTCACTGCGAGCGACTCCTCTCTAGGTGACAAAGACTCCCCATCCCCATGAGGAACTCCCTATATGAGAAACACTGTTCGCTTATATGGGAATTAGGGTCCCTGCACTTATTGCTGTATTGCCTTCAACAACCAGTAATACGATTTCCATAATGATGGATTTCACATAACCAAATAAGAGAAACAAAATGCCCCTTTAAGAGTTGGCTGCAAATTTAAAGAGACTAAGAAACCAAAGAGAATGACAGGGAGAACCTTACGTAGAGCGAGAACCTTATGCAGAGGCAAGCCTTTGACGAAGATATGTCCTCGAGGGGCGGAGTGCTTGTGGGCCGCAGAGCCAGCAGCAGCACGAGAGAACCAAAGGAGCATTGACGAATGCCGGAAGGCTGGCAAAGAGAGCAGTGAAGTAACCACTACAGGGTCAGGGTGGTGAAGACAGTCTCACTTGAAGGCATGACCACGGCGTACCCATGGTGGGCATGGAGTCCACGAACGAACGCTGATATCAGACGCATCAGGAGGCACGAGTCCTCCGCTCCGCCTCTGTGCGCTGAGACTGCTGAGGCATGCAGGTTGAGAAACAGACATGAGAAACCCGAGACTGTAACCAGGGTAAAACGCCCTAGCGAAACGCCAAACCCTGAGAATCAGACGAACACTGAAGATGATAGCAGGGTGGTCCATGGGAGGCAATTGGAAACAAGTGAAGTAACTGTGGTTATGGGGGCCCGAGAAACCCAAAACAAACATTGGTGAGGGCCACGATTGTTGCAAAGTATAAGAAATTAGAAGGGTCTGGCGAGCCCTATAAAACACAATGTGAAAGTAGTTAATAGAACAGAATCTGGAGGAGAAACCACAAAAAAGGCATACAAGGATTTAGAGAAAGGATACAAGAAGGATCCAGGCGTATAAAAATGTTAGGACTTTAAATGTACACCATGAATTACAGATTCTGATGAGGATTGTGCAAGGATGATTAAGGAATTTTCTTTATGGACTTTAAATAACCTTTTTTTCATTGGAACTATTATCATTACGTTGAGAAGAAGCACAGTGAGCTCAATCAGAAGCACAGTCCTCTGGTCTTTAGATTCATTTTTTTTTAAAGTGGAAGGGCCAGATAGAATTAGGTTTTGGACTGAGAACATATATTTGTTTTTGTTAGCACCCTTAGTTTATTTTGTTAGACAGGGAAAATCCCTTTAGCAACAGGGATAGATAGGCCTTTTCTTATTTAATTTATTAAAGAACTACTTGAAATGTCCTCAGTGCGTCTGACTCCTCCAGGTTCGCCACAGTACATTAAACATTTCAGGGATTGCATCAATAGTTGACATCATAACACAAGATAACCCATGTATTGGCTGAAGTAAATTGACATTTTACATTCCTTTGGAATCAATTTGTCTGGATTGATGCAAGACTAAAGTAATGTACAAAGCCTAGAGGAAGCTGTTGCCACGTTTCTAGTGAAGCAGATAGACAATGGAATCCCTACCTGGCTCATTAAGGCAATAAACAGATAGTTGTTAGGGAGAATTCTCAGCAATATGCTAATTCCGTCCACCTTATAGACCCCCAGCAACTTTGCTAGATTGTGAAGACTTGATTTTTTCAACCTGGTGAGAGTGAGACCCTTTTCCCCACTCTCTCATGTATTTTAATGTGATTTTGTACACCGTTTCTTTGGTTTTGGTGTCTGACAAACTCCATAGGCATCTTTTACATTGTGTCACACAGCACCTTCAATGCAACGACACAGGGAAGTCTTTCAGATTTCCCTAATGTTTAACTACCTTCTCCTGGTTAAACTACTTTTTCCAAGAGCAGTAAAGTGAAATTGACTTTACTTACATTTGTAACTTTCTAGACCCAGCACACACTATCCTACAATAGGGTGCTGAAGGGGTTACCTTGTATTCCCTTTGTCTAGCTTCTCATGTAAAATGTTTATGTTACCCCCCTTCTCATTGAATGGCTGGTGGCAGTGGTTTCGTTTTAACTACCATGGTGTGCATTTAACTCGGGCTGCGTTCGCAGCTGCAGTAAAGCACCCTAGTGTGCTATTTTTGTCAAAAAGGCCCAGTCTTTTTTCGCCATTTCTTTGTGGAAAGGTCCTTCTTGAGATTTACTCTGCGTACCAAACCAGGTTTGGTCCCATTGTTAGCTTTGCCTTTGGCGGGATTCACAAGTGAAGCCCGCCTCTGGCTCCAGGGTGTCTGGGGTAGGCAGGAAGTGAGGGAGGTGCCTGAAACTCCCTGTGCTTACTCTCCTAGGAGACCCAAATGCACTCTGTGAAGACTGGCTGGCTGACTGTCCGTCAAGGACAGCCACCCTGCTGGGTGATTGACAGCTAGGCTGGAATGAATGGGAGAGAACTGAATAAAAGTCGAGTCTTTTGGCTTGGAAGGCAGAGCCGACCACTGGATGAAGGAACTGAAGAAGAACTTGAAGGACGCCTGCTGCAACTCCTGCACTGTTGGTTTGCCCGGTGAAGCCCTCCTGCAGTGCCGAAATGCCAAGTTCGCATCGACAGAGAAGCCCCTGCAAGGAGGACTTCTCCCCTTGAGTTGGTGAGACCAATCAACTCCAAAGTAAGCCACCTGGACATCCATCTCAGAGCTCGTTGAATTTCCACAGAGTTGCTGCTGGAAACCGTATAGCCAGGGAGAGGAACACCAGATTGTGTGTGTTGCTTTTAAGCTGGCCAAGAGCTCCAGGAAGATCCTACGGACTGCGAGGAAGCAGGACTGATAGAGCGGGACCCCAGAAGCAAGAAAAGTCCACCTCGACAGCGAGGAACCGCGGTGTTCCTATTTGCGGTAGACGCGAGGAGCTAAAACACTGAACAGCCACTGAAAATGAAGTTTGCCGGTTGCGAGTTTTGACAGTCCCAGTACAGTGCAGGAGTCCCGACGTCCTCCCCACGACTGAGGCCCAGGAACAGTGAGATCTGCAGAGCGGAACAGGAGTCATCTGCTGCATCTTTTCTTCATTTTAAAGGTACTGTAAAAAGTCTGAGAGAACTTACCTCTTACTGTAGAGTTGCTTGCATCTTTTACTACTCGCAAGTCTAATCAGCTTGTGGCCCTACATTTGATTCTTCTTTTCTTCAAAGACTTCAAAAACATTGTGCAAAGACTTTCTACTTACCGACAAAGAAGTGCTTCAGCTTACATAGACTTTAGCCTATTGATTTTGGCTTGGCCTCTTCCACTGATTGAACTCTTATTAGAGGATCTGAAAGTATTTGCCTGCTTAAGAATATTTGTGGTCTCTTGTTTGTTCTAAATAATCTTTTCCTTTGACTTTTACTATATGATCCTAAATGCAACAGTGATATATTAACGTCTGAGCACCCTAGCAATTGAAGTCAGCTTAGGGTGTAGGTCGTGTCTGTGGGCCATCCCAAAAGGGTATCTACTGATTTAGAGATATTAAGAGTGTGTATTTTATGAAGTGTATGTATTTGAGGGTTACTATTATGTTGCTCCTTCTGAAGGCTTATTCTAACTGACTGATAAATTAATAATTGTTTATTCAAGAAACCTTGAATGTAAGAGCTTATTTGAATACTTGCAACTGTAAATCTCTGTGTAACTCCACTACAGCTCACATTGACCCTTCTAGAGATAAGCCTGGCTGCTCAACACGCTACCAAAACTGTAGTACAAGCTTATACCAAAGGTTGGGTTTACTATACCTGTGGTCAGAGTTGTTTGTAGTGTTCCCAGAGGCTACTGCATACAAACTTTGCCTAACAATAGTGAAAATCTTCAGACACCAACCTACAAGAAAAAAACTATCGGAGCTTTATTGAGAGGGGTTGACAAGAGAAAGGTGCAGACATTAGGAACTCTTCGTCTAGAAAGCAAGCACCCTCCCTCAAACGTAGGACTGAAACCGTGGTGTCAAATTGACATGAGTATTAAGAAAGCTGTGTACATTTAGTGCATGCCCCCTAATCTGGATATGCATTAAGAAGGCCTTTAGAAGATGGAGGATTCTAGCAATAAGCAAATTCCCAATAGCTATCTCTACCTGGCGCAGCCAAACGGATACCACTCACTCCTCGCTTCTATAAGAGTAAAACCTCCGGCCCCCCCTCGAGCTGGGCTCTTTGCCAAGTATAATTCAGTCAGGCTATTGCAGTCCTAAACGAATAGGGCCTTCACGCTGCAGAACCTCGGACGACAATGCTTTTGGCAATCCTGTGATACATGGCTGTAGCTCGGTGTTGAGGAGTAAGTAGCCAGTCGATCTGCTCCTGTTGTGTCAATAGAGCCCTGGCGCTGTAGACCAAGGTGGTAGCTCAGGAAACAGACACCTAAGGTGTTTAAGGCAGTCAAAGGAACCCATATGATAAAGGGCTGCAGACATGTGCTGTGGATTACTCAAAGGAAGCTTGGGACTTTAGAACATCTGTGTCTATCCTGGCCGCAGGCACCCAGTGTGGTGTAAAGTAGTTAAGAGAAAGCACCATGATACATAGCTTTAGGCCTGTACACTTTGGAGCATAAACTGCGACTCAAAGCTGTGGAAGTTTGAGAGCATTGTGTATTTATTGGTGATGAGGCATCGGTAGGGGTCTTGGTGTTCTCTCAGGTGAATCGCTCACCCAAGTGAGAATGGACTCCAATTCCTGTTCCAAAAGACCATTGAATGCAACCAAGAGCGGTTAGTGGCAATCATCCAAACTATGCAGTGTTTGACCGGGCGGTCTGTGTACTTTTAAGAGTGCAATAATCTGCAAAACAATTTGATGCAATCTGTACTCTGAATTCAATCAATGCTAGTTAGGAGTTTATAACATATTTCAAGTAGGATTTTGAGTAGCCAGCAAATAATTTTTGGTTTAACAGCTCAATTAAAACACATTCACAATAGATCATTATAAATAGACAATTCCTGGTCTTATGAAAACCAGAGAAATTAATTAACACCGTTGTTCATTACTACAGTTTTGATTGAGTTTCATGAGAAGATTACGCAATTTTTTAAGAACCATTTCTTGCACCATTAAATCCCCCCTCTTTATATTATCTGCGCTAACAGTCGCAATGTGAAGACGTCATTGTGCAGGTGTTGTTACTGCATGAATCACATAGAACATTTAAAAACAGAGTGCCCGTGCATGGCATCTGGTACAAAGCCAAGCACGCTCAAACTACACTTGATGCAACCTTCCAGCTACGAATTAGGTGAGTTAGTTCATATAGTCACTTCTGCATCATAGTATAAGGCTTGATTGGATTGAATTGAATGAAGCATTTGAAAATGGGAATTTTTCTACTAGATGCTATTTTCTAATTGAAGTAACTTGGGATATAAGGGCATCAGGTTGGTTGGCCTGATGCTTCCTTATTACATCAAAAAGGTTGACGTTTGTAACACTAAGCCTACATTAGAACTTCATGCACATGCCCGGGGAAAGCTGCTGCTTTCCTGGGCTTGTGAGCCGTTGTGCGTGTGTGGCCCAAGAAGGGGCCTGGGACCGCCTAGTCCCAGTCCACATAACTGATGCCAGAAGTTTGCTACTGCCGTGGATGTCAAAGCAGTAGTTGCCCCTGATTGGACACCTGCTGGCTGTTTGAATGGTGGGGATCATTATCATTAGTGGGCTTGGACTTGCTTCCAGCTCGGATTTTGGATAAGAGGACGACTCCTGCAGCCATTCAGGAGATCTACGAAGGAGCCAAGAATCCTTCGAAGAAGAGCAGCCCGTTGATGACCTAAGAACGACTTCAGCAGTGGTCCAGCAGCCTCTACAGTGACCGGCTTAGTGAAACCCTGCTCCTCTGCCTGATCTCCAGAGATCCTAGTCAGTGCTTCAGCCCTTGGACAAGTGGGGCCAACTAGTCTCGACACCTGCTCAAAGATCCAGCCCTTCAGAAGTGTTGCTTGACAGCCAGGTGGAATGACCTGCTCCCCAGTGGGCTACCTCGCCAGAGCCATCACCTTCTGAATTCAAACCCAGAACATTGGTGGGCGATAGCCTGTGGCACAAGTTGCCTTCTCCCCGACATCCAGCTTCCTATCTTCAAGGGAACCTGGTCCTGGGGCAGCTTCTGTGACTGGACGGACGCCTGTCGTCACCTGCAAATGGTGTTGGTCACTAGAACTCGTCTTCCTCCATCTTGGCAAGTGTCCTGAAGAGGTCTGCACTGTTAGAATCCACATTTCTTCACTGACAGGGATATCATCTTGTAGTTGCAACCGACTGGAAGACTCCTCGAACCTGCAACCCCATGGCACCTCGCACTGGAACAAAGGATGGTAGAAAGCGCTCCCAGTGACCCATCGGGATCCCTCTGGAAAATCAGAGTCAAGGGGTTAAGTGAGCATAACTGTGCCTGCCCCAACCAGTTATCCATAGGATGACATTGGGAACAAGTCCCTTTGTCTCCCATCTCCCTCTTACTTAGCTTTGGTCGCCTAACCTAGGTCAAGTATCCAGTCCCTGGGTTAGCTTTGGGTCTGGAAGAGAGAGGAGAGCTTACCTGTCTTCTCCTAAATTGTTGTTGAATTTTTTAAATCGTTTGAAAAAAAAAAAAACCACCATCACAAGGCTATTGCATCCTTTTAAGAGAACGCATACATGTGAGAAACTTGTATAGGAACCTGTGACGTTTGGGCACTAGGCGCCATACATCTTAGGTCTGGACGTCTAAAGAAAGGGATAATGTACGAGTAATTGGTGCCCATCATTTTACTAAAACTGCATTACTTAATAGCATTATCTATTTAAGTTATTTGATGATGTACATTAAGTGAGCCTAATGGCGATTGTATATATTTGCATTATAGAGTATTGTGTGATAGCACTATCTGCTAGTTTCATTTTTTAGGCTATGTTCTAAAGGCATCCACAAATAACTATTGTTATAACTGACTGTCTAATCAGAAATATTGTGTGCCATTCTGTGTGGACTCATTAAGGGCCCCTGACCATGCACACTCTCCTGAGATTAAGCCTCGACTGCTCTCCATTGCTACCCTGATTTGGTTTTGGCTAAACTCGCAGAACTCCCTATTCACCATAAGTGGGGTGGCCTCCTAAAGTCTGACCACCGGGGCTCATTTTAGAAATCCATCTCAACACTTAAGGACAGAGAAAAAAGGTGAGCCACCACTATTGAAAAATAATGTTTGCCATTACGTGGTTGTTAAAATGGATTTCTAGAATCTGGCCTAGCGGACAGATTTTAGGAAGTTATCCTAGTTATAGTAAACAGGGGAAATCTGAGAGGTTAGCCAGACCCAATCAATGTAAGCGTGGAGAGTGGTCAAGGCTTAATCTCAGGAGAGTGGGTCAGGGGTCCACAACGTTTCCAAACAGTGATGGACACATTTCAATTTAGATGGGTAGTACAAAATATTATATTTATTAAAGGGCCGAAACACACACTTAGAAATTAAATAAGCAGGTAGTAATATCATGCAACACTCAGGTTAATAAACATATATAAAGTCACCTTTAGATTCTTAGAAATGCAATCAATAACAGACAACAAAAAAAAGGCAAGGAGTGATGTATTGGAATTAAAACAATTCACAAGAATGACACCCTAACTTTTTAAGTCCAATACCTATGATGTATGTATGGGGTCTTGTGCCCAAAGGTCACACCTTTTTTGGAGAAAGCAGGCCTTGCACATTTTTAAAAAAATCCCACTTGACTTGCAGGATGCGTTCCTTAGTTTACATACTTGACCTAAGAGAAATGCAGTTGCACCATGGTGACAGGCGACAAAATATTTACCAGTGTTTTCTGTAAAATGGAGCATGTCACCATAAGCACACTTCATATTTGGTGCAATTTTGCCATCAAAAGGCCAGCCATGCACAGTGATAATTTGATTTGCCAACTACTGCAAACCAAGTTGGTTTGCAGTAAACGTCAAATAAAAGTTTCAAACATCCCCATATTCGCCAGTAAGGTTGCGTACCATGCAAATGGTACTCGCCCTTCATAAAATCTACATGCCAATGCAAGTGGGTGAGTAGATTTTACGAGACCTGGAAAGGGCAGGTGTAGGAGGAATTCTTGTGGTGGTGAAATGATCCAGAAGATATTCAACATTACAGGTAGCTACAATTATAGTCCTTTCTTTCAGATACAGTATTTCAGATCAGATGATCAAAAGGCGATGGAATGGAATAACCGAAATGTATTCTAAGGAGAACAGGGGGAGGTGAATGTGTTGCAATTACTTATCCCCCGACTTTGATTTTCCCAGGTGACTATGTGGGTCGACTAGGGTGGGGGCACGGGAGGTAGGTTTTCCTGAAGTTTGTTCCACTGTAGGATGCCTGTGGGTTGCGGGTCCGAGGATTTCTCTGCTCGCCTGCTGGTGTAGGACGCAAACCACAGTGAAGAAAGCAAGCAGGAGTCACTGCTGCAGGGATCTCTTGGACACCTCACAGGACACAGGGAAGCTACTTCCGCTGACAGGCACCGCACAGCGAAGATGACACACATTTCTCCAGTCAAGGTCGAAGAATACATTGCAGAGCAGCATCCCTTGAAGCTGAAACTCGTCAGGAAGGCAAATTGTGGCAAGAGCTAGCGACCACCAAAGTTCCAGCGATGAACACAGAACAGTGACGATTCTACTGAGGTAGCCCACTGGAGTGCTGGTCAGTCCTCGGGGTGGTCTAGGGAATCAGGATGGCTGGATCCTCGTGAATGTGCAGAGACTGGTTGGTCCCACCAATACAAGGCTTGAAGCACCGTTCAAGGCCTTCACAGATCAGGTAGTCTAGCAGGGCTTCGCCAGGCCAAACGCAGGAAGGAGATGGTGGGCCTCTACGGGAGTCGTACACCGATCTTCAGTCAGCTGCTCTATTACACAGGATACTTGGATCCAACACTGATCTGCCAAAATAGCTGCAAGTCCAAGCCCACCAATGGTAAGGGTCTGCACCATTCAAACAGCCAGCAGTGGTGCAATTAGGGGCACGATATGTCAGGACGACAGGCGAGCAAGGAGACGTGACAGGACCCTGGAGAAGACTTTCCAGTTCGGGCTGGAAATCCAAGAGACATAGGCACATATGAAAGCAACCAAATAGCTCAAGACTGGGGTGATACAAAAGTATCTCCACTGCATTGCAAGATGCTGTATGCACTGTCAAAAAGTTACCAAAAAGGTAAAGGGTAGAAAGACATAAGGGAAACAGTTACCTAGTACTGATAGTCTGAAGGACTGATTAGTTTCCCCGTAACAAAATGAGCAAAAGGCCAGGGGAGTGAAGCTGAAGGCTTCACTTCTCTGTAAAATGTCAGGACATGGTGAAAAGCAAAATGTTTGGGAGTCCATAGAATATGGAAAGAAAAATTGCCTAAAGAGAAATCTCTAACAGTGGTCCCTTTGGAAGCTGAGACACACTTTACCATTCAGACTGAACAGAAGCTCTTTAAGTGGCTACCGAACACGAAGAGTACGAATCCTAGATTGCTCACAGGTGATCCATTAGCCTTCATGGGTTTCACTTCACTGTTGAGCATAGGCTAGATCCCCAACATAGCAATGCTGATGGTATGTTCAGGATGTATAACTGAATGGAACTAGAAATTGATCCAGCAGTGGATCCTGCTGTCCTTAGTCTGGAGGCAGCGCGCATAAGCTTTATCAGCGTTTCCTGCATAGATATCTATGGAACCCTTCCACCCCAAAACCCTTTGCTGTTTGAACAGATTCTAAAATGCATTTGTTTGGAGGCAAGGATCCGTCGCTATTGTTACCACAATAAACACAAGAAAGGTAACGCGACTCGAAGTAGACATTTTTATCAATGTTTGAATTCTCTTGATGAGTACAAGGTCCAATACGCGACCTCCCACTTGGCGGACTCCCTCAACTGTCACAGTTGGAATCCTCCAGTCCACCACATTCCACCCAGATGGGAAGCCACTCAGCTGGTCCCGACTTAAAAGAATGAACACTGCACTTAATCTAAACATGCTGAAACACATGCTGATACACTCCTAACACCCACCTTCCTTCCACCGAACATTTCTAACACCTCCATCCTTCACCAGAGTCATCCTTACTTTACTCTATACACTTCCACTTTTACCAGGATGAAGGTACCCAGATTTTTGACCAACTCCCACTTGTTGTCTTTGCTGTGCAATTTAATCTTTATCAAATCACGTGAATTCACATGTACATCTCTCGATTACTTTATCATCAAATCTCACCTTTCTCTTCATCTCACTCTGAAGAATTCTATCCTGCACTTTGCTCACATCAACACCACCACCACCACCACCACCACCACCACCACAACTCAACCTTTCTATCCAACCAGGACACAAAAATCAATTGGGTTTTCTGCCCCTCAACAATTCAAACGGCCAAACCCCTGTCCCTGTATGAGGGGCTAACCTGTATTGGAAAACCCTCTCCATTGCTGCCTTGATCCAGTCTCAACCTGCAGCCACCGCTATCCTTATAACATCCATCAAGGTGCGATTAAAACTTTCCACGGAACCATTCCCTTGTGGGCGATAAAGTGCTATGGTCACCTGTTGCACACCATACCGCTCTAGAAATTGCTTGAACTCCCTAGACACCAACTGAGTTCCATTATCAAACAAGCATCTCCTGTTACAAACCTCTCTCCAAAACAATGGCTCCAAAAACCTTATTATGCTTTTTGAACTTAAATCCCTTGACACACAACTCCAGCCATTTTGACACTCAATCCATCACAAAAAACAGATAACAGTCCCTTGCACCTCTGATGCTGAACGGCCCCAACAGATTCAAAGCAATCTCATCCCACGGCACTTTAGGCACCGCCCGAATCTTCATAGGCGGTGTAAAAACGTGCAATCCTTTGTCCCCTTCCACACAATCCATAAAATCCTTGACCTTTCACCTCATCCATACCAAGTCACCAGAAGTCACCCCTAATCGGCGCCTTTGTCCGGTCTACACCCAAATGTCCTCAGTGACCTAATCTCCTGACGGTCTCCCTCAACTCCACCGGAAAAAAACACTGTCCTCTGCACACATATTCATCCATCAGACACAATTTGTTTTCGCACCTTCCGGTACATCTTCATTTAAAACATTTCACTCATCCCTCTCCAATTATTCTGCAGCAACTGCACAACTGTTGGATACACATCATCGTTGGCACAAGCCTCATCCCACTCCATGTGCTTCACACACACCAGTACCTGAAATGTACCTTCTACTTCCTTATACTCAACACTTTCTTCCCATTCCTCCATCACTGATGTGATTGCTGCTCTGCATAGAGCATCCAAAACCACATTGTGCCTTCTCTGTATTTGTTCAACCTGGAACTTGCAATCCTTGCATACTGCTCACCCACTTCATTATTCTCAGAGATACTCCCTCCAGTCTACCTTTATTGAAAATGCTCACCAATGGTTTGTTTTCAGTCCTAACACTTAACTCCCCTTTCTTAAACTTGTTCACCGCCCACACACATGCAAGTGCTTCACTTTCCACCACCGAGTACTTACTGTGATGACTTCTGTGATGATTCCCGGCTGTAACAACCTCCCATGTGGACGGCAGCCGCTACCTGATCCTGACCCTGGGGACGGCTATATGAGGGAGTATCACATGGGGGGAGACAACCTCCGGGGAGATGTCATGGCTTCATCGAGTGAAACATGGTATACCCCAATTTCTCTTGAAAATAACTCTCCCAAATCAAATTTCCTAATGGCCTATTGTTACGTATGGAACAAGTTACTTACCTGTAACTGTTGTTCTCCAGCATGGGTCTGGCATGGACTCACATGCTCATGAATATCCCCCGTCAGGCTGGGAATCCTCGGTAAAGAAAAAAATCAGTTTCAGTTTAACTTCGGAACGGTCTTTCGCCTAACAACCAATCACTGGTCTCTGGGTCATACTGACCCCAGCCAATGACTGCCCTCTACCTAAACCCCTCCTCCAGCAGCCATCTTCAGGTTTGGTAGCACGTAAAGTGCATTAGGACCAAGAAAAGAGCCGCAGAGGGGTAGGTGGAAGGGTTCGCATGTGAATCCAGGTAAGTAACTTGTTCCTTCTCCAGCATGGGGTCTGGCATGGATTCACATGCTCATGAATAAAGAATACATAGCAGTACACACATGCACAACCACGGGAGGTGGCAAGACTCAATATTAAGCATTTCAACATCTCAACATTAAGCATCTCTTACCTCCTCACCAGGCTCACCTTTAAGCAAATAGGTTGCGCAGCACTGCTTGGCTGACTCTGGACTCCTCCTTGGAATCCCAGTCGATGGGACCTCGTTAAGGTGTGCGTCGACCTCCACGTAGCAGGCCTGCAGATGTCCAGCAGGGGCACACAAGACAGGAACGCTGTGGTTGCAGCGATCACTCTGGTCGAATGGGCTCTCGGGCGGCCAGGCAACGGTCTGTTGGCCAACTGGTGACAATGGGTGATGCAGCCGGAAAGCCACCTGGAAATGGAAGCCTTAGAGAGGGCCTTCCCTTGATTGACAAGGCTGAAGTTCACAAACAACTGTGATGTCTTTCGAAAACACTTTGTGCGGTCCACGTAGAACTTCAGCGCTCTAGCCACATCCAACGAGTGCAAAGTCCTCTCAGCCGGCGACGGAAAGAAAAACAGGTAACACCAAGGGCTCGTTGAGATGGAAGTTAGATGGCACCTTGGGCATGAAGGAGGGGTGTGTTCGCAGCATCTCCCTCGTATCGTGGAATGTCAAGTAAAGTGGTTCACAAGAAAGGGCCTGCATCTCTCCCACTCATGCGGAGGGGATGGCCACAAGAAACACTGTCTTCCACGATAGAACCTTCAGCTGTGCCGAATGCATAGGCTCGAATGGAAGACCCATAAGCCTAGTTAGCACCACATTGAGCTCATACGCCGGGGCTGGAGCCTTCAACGGCGGGAACTGTTGGGGAGAATTCTCTGTTTAGGCTGAATTCCCTAACCTAGTGAGTCCCCCAGCAGCTTTGCTGGATTTTTGGGGTTTATTTTTTTCTCCTGCCAAGAGTGAACATTTTTACCCTCACTCTTGGGCATGATTTGAGTGTGTTTCTTTGAATCTAGATGTGTTTAATCGGCTATGGGGTCTTTTACCCCATAGGGCTTCATGTGTTTTTGTGATGTGTGTTATCCAGCACCCTCAGTGCAGTAACACAGGGGTGTCATAGTGACCCCCAGTATAGACTCCATACCCTGGGACTGACTACTGTCTCCCAGGGCATGTAAAGTCACCATTGACTTTACTAGTCTTAAATTCTGAACACAACCAGTACAAACCATCATATTGTGGACGTACTGGCTGGGGCAATTCAATTGCCCGGGGGTCTGTTAGTCGAGGGGGCACGTCTCCGTCCCCCCTGATCGAGTTTTGGCTGGTGGCAGTGGATACTACTTTATATTCAACCGCGAATATTTTCCTATGGGATTTCCCATTGTTTTAGGCTACTATCTTTATTTAATTATTTACGGTAGCCTCAAACATACCGCCGGTTTATTTAATTAATATTAATTCTCCGGTTGGTATTTTTTGCCAAAACTTGATTCTAAAATGGCGTTGGTGTTCTCTTCGGTGACTCCAACCCAAGTCGAGCCCTTTGTTCCACTTTTTGGCGGGCTTCTCCACAGAAGCCCTCCAAAGTGGTGCCACCCTGTCTGGGGTAATTAGGAGGGGTGGAGGGGGATTTAGGCACCCTGGACAGAGTTGCCTAGGCAACTCAAGTTGCACTCCATCCTGATTGGCCCAAGTGGTGAGCCGGCCGGCTCACCACTTAGCATGTTTGAGTGACAGCTAGGCTGAGTGAATGGGGGTTTTCTGCATAAAAGCAGGGCTTTGGGGACTGGAACTTCAGAAGTCGCCACAGGACCTAAGACTCCGACGAGGGAGAAGCTGAGCCGACCTGCCACGACGACACCACCGGTGGAGCCCTGCTGGACCGTCTCACCACTTTTCCCAACAACAGAGGAGATCTCCCGCTGGAGAGTCTTCTTCCTTTGACTGGTGGGGATAACTAGTTTCACCCTCTTTTCGCCTTACCGACGTACCTCGTGGCCGCCTTGCCTGTGCCAAGCACCCCGGCAACCGGGATACCACGTTTTACCACGACCGCGAAAAAAGGTACCACCTTTAACCGGAAAACTCTGCGGCTGGTTTCTTCCCTGGCAGTGCAACGACCTTCATCTTTCCTCCAAGTCGAGATCTTCTCTTCCCCTGGACGACGACGCGACTTGCACCCACTGCCAGGAACAACTGCCACCGCTGGAGGATCCTTCCCACTTAAGGTACCGTGTCCCGCCTGGCTTCCCTTGCCACCGACTGTATGGGGTAGATTTAGCCCCCGGCTCTGGAACCTGGGTTAGCCTAGAACACCCTGGCTAAACTTTCCCGAGCCTCTCTAAACTCTTTTTGAACTCTCTGCAAGACTTTCTAAGCCTAGTGTAACTGTGTGATCTTGGGCGCATTTGTGCTCTGCTCTCTCGCCAGGAGTGGGCCCAGCCTTTGGACTTTGGCTCACCAGTGACTTTTGCTCTTCTGCCTTGCTAACAGTGTTCCTGAATCTTAGAGTGGTGTACCTTTCCATATTGTCTTTTTCCCTCCCTTTTTCACAAACTTATTGGAGTGCCATCTAGTTAAGCGCTCACCTCTGTATGAAAATAAGTGGTGTTTTACTAAGACTTATCTGATAAGGGAAAAGGGGTGTATAGATTACAATAGTAACTGTGTTTAGAATATTTTACAACAAGTGTGCTGGAGTGTTTCAAACAGTGTGTTTTAAATAAATAATTATATACTTTGATACCAAAGCTCTGGTCAGTGTTTGCTTGTATTGGTGTGTCTGAGTGCCTATTGTGTATACTTTGCATACTGCCTAACTCTTCTTGAGAGAAGTCTGACTGCTAAGCACAGCTACCAGGTAAATCTGGGTGGTACAGACTGCTACCAAGTGGGTTTACTGCGAACACCTGTAGTCCTAAATCTTTTGCAGTGTTCCCTAAGGGAACTGCACAGGTTTCTGCCTAACAGGAACAAACGGAAAAAGTCTTTTTATGAATTCCTTGACTAGGCGGTGTGACCATAACGACGACCGCCCGGGAGATAGCCGCCAGATGAACCTTGATGGAAGCATGAGCCAATCCTGCCTTGTCCACCGACAGTAAGTACAGCAGCACCTGCAGAGCCGTAATCCGTAGAGGTTTGTGTTTCTGTGCACGGCACTAGACTGCAAACCTCTCTGACTTATGCCCATGGCATTTCAGTGTAGACGAAGCCCTGGCCTTGGCAAGCACTTCCTTGCAGTCCGCCGGGATATCGTATCCTTTAAACTCTAGCGCTGCAGGAGCTAGGCCTGCAAGTTCAGCGACCCAGGGTCGTGGTGCAGAATCGCGCCTCCTTCCCTGGCGAGAAGATCTGCGTCCGCAGGAAGCTTGACTGGAGGGTACGCGGATATGTCCAGAAGGTCCGGGTATCAGACCTGTCTCAGCCACGCCGGTGCGACGAGGATCATCCTGCACCAGGACAATCTGAGTTGACCGATGAGTCGCAGAAGCAACGGGAATGGGGGGGAACGCACAGGCCGTCCCTTTTGGAGGGAGAATGCTCCCCGGCTGGGGAAACCTGCTGGCGAACCTCCAGCACTTGGAGTTCATCGCTGTCGCGAACAGATCGACCTGGGGATTGCCCCATCGTCGGAATAGAAGATCCACTTGGTCCTGCCGAAACTCCCACTCGTGGCACAAGCGTAGCTCCCTGCTGAGAGATTCGGCAACGGTGCTCTTCACACCTGCCAGATGGAATGGGACAAGAAACATCTCCTGGGCGACGGCCCATTGCCATAGTTCCTGCGCCTCCTTGGAGTGCCGGGGATCTGGTGCCCCCCTGCTTCCGGATGTAAAACATTGTGGTGGTGGTGTCTGAAGATCCGCACCACCTTGTGAGGGTCGGACGGAAAGACTTGAGAGCCCAAAACACTGCTCGTAGCTCCAGCATGTTGATGTGCAACGACTTCTCCTCCGGTAGCCACAGGCCTCTTACGTGGAGACTTCCGGTACGCGCTCCCTATCCTTCCAGGGATGCGTCAGTCTCAACGTCTCCTGATGAGAGGGGGGGGGGGGGAAGAGATCTGGAAATCGCCGCCCGCTGACAGATGCGGACACCCCACCTCCAAATTGCTCGACGGAAACTCTCGCCGCAAGCAATCTTGTCCTCGAAGCTTCCCGATACCTTGACCCAAAAGGCATTGAACTCCTGCAGTGCTCGCAACCAAGCAGGACTTGGCAAAGTGTATCGAGAACCCCAGTTCCGGTCCTCGCCGTGTGCTCGACAGCGGTCTCTCTCGACTTTGCTCGATGAGCCAATCGTCCAGGTAGGGACAGATGTGAATCCCCTGCAGGTGCAGCCGCACCGCCACTGGCGCGAGACACTTGGTGAAAACCCTTGGTGCCGACTTCAATCTGAAGGGCACAGCCTTGAAATGGTAATGCTGTCCTTGGACAACGAAGCGCATAAAATTATGGAGAATTGTGGAAATAAACTTTTTTTTTTTTACTTTTTTAAATTTTATTTTAAAATCAAACAAACACACTACAACTCTTTCAAAACATAGAAAGCATCATATTCCAGCACATTTTCATCAAAACTCCCCAACTCCCCACTCCCCCCCCCCCCCGTCCCCCCTCAAACTAGAGCCGATTCTCACATGTCATTTACGGGAGCATCATTGGGAAGCACAATACTTAGGCAGTCATCATCCGGGTCCTCTGTTTCGTTGTCACCCTGGTGAGGGTTTGCCAACGAGGCCACCAGTTGCCGCCAGGCCAGCAAGGGCCCTACTTCCTCCTCGCCCCCCCTGGTGACTGCTTCAAACCAGACCAAACTAGACCATAACTCCACCCTAGGTCTTTGGGCCGCCTTCCAGCCCATGGCAATCCTACGTTTGGCCATAACATAAGCCAGGTCCTACATCTTGCTTATGTGTTTCAAATGCCGGGGTCTAGGAAAAAGCCCAAGCATGCATGACCAGGCCGATTCCACATCCAGCACCACCCCCCCACCTGCCAGCTTCGTCTTGACCTCGTCCCAAAATCTATGCACCTCCGGGCAAGCCCAAAACATGTGTAGCAGTCCCGCATTCACCTCCCTACACCTGGGGCATTGCTGCGTAGTTGGTCCCCCAAACTTTGCAATCTTCCTGGGGGTTAAATAAGCCCTGTGGGTAACGTACAATTGAAGCTGTTGGAATCTCGCGTTTCGGGACACCTTTTTGTGGTACCTCTGGGCCCGTTCCCATTGCCCATCCGTCATCGGTCCTCCCTCCTCCTCCTCCCAATCTTGTTTCAATTGGAGCAAATCCCTCCCTGCCCTTACTCGCAGGAGCTCATATATCCTCGATATTTCGTGCCCGCCCTCTGATACATCATACATGGTTTCCAGGGAGGCGTTTGGGTCTTCTGCTAGCACTGTCTCGGCCATCTTTCTCTAGTCTTTTTCACAAGCCTAGTGTAGGTTATATATTGGCCACCATGTACTCCCGTCTCTTCCTGCAACCTCTGAAAGTCCACTGCCTCCCCTTCCTGCCATATGTCCCCGAGGGTGGCTAAGCCTACCTGTTCCCAGTATCTGCGGTCCGATTCAAGTAGTTGAGTCACTCCCTCACAGCGCCGCCAAAGGGCCCTGCTGGGAGTACGGCTCCGAGTCCCCCCCAATCTTCTATGTCCTGTGCCAGATCTCCCAGCCCAGCCTCAGTAGCCGCCCCTTGCCCACCAGTTTGTCTCTGCACAACCACACCACTTCCATCAGAAAGTATGGGGCTGTATCTCCACGTAGGAGCCTGGCTTCCGCCGAGTCTTCAGCCGAGAGCCACCTGGCCACGTATTGCAGCTGCCCCGCCAGGTAATAGAGTTCAAAATTGGGCAGGCCTATCCCCTCCCTGTCACATGGGTTCTGGAGCTTCCACAGAGCAACCCTATTCCTAGAGCTGCCCCACACGAAACCCCTGCACACGCTATGAAGTTTCGCGAATAGGCTCCTAGGTATCAGAAACGGGACGTTTACGAAGAAGTGCAAAACTCTAGGCAGGACCACCATCTTGAGCAAGACCGCCCTCCCCATCATGGTCAGGGGCAATCTGGACCAAAATACCATGCTGTTCTTGATCCCCTCTATCGCCTTTTCCGTGTTGTGCTTGTGTTCTGCCTCGACCTTGTGGTAAATGTTTATTCCCAAATACCTAAATGTCACGGGCTGCCATGGTATTGGCAGGACAGGCAGACTCTGCACCGGGACATTCCTATATCTGCCCAAAGGGAACAGACTGGCCTTTCCAGGGTTCACCGATATGCCCAAGAGGATAGCGTACCGTTCTATTAGCTCTAGCACGTACTGTAGGTTTTCCTCTGGGTAACGCAAATAAAGGAGCATATCATCCGCATATAATGATATCAGATGCTCTCCACTGGCAGTGCTTATACCCACCTCCCCATATTGTTGTCGCAGGCATATTGCCAGCGGCTCTAATGCCAGTATATATAGCATGAGTGACCTGGGGCATCCTAGTCTGGTTCCCCTGCAAAGTTGCCAAGAATCTGAGACTGTGGACCCTGTCTTGACCCTCGCCTTCGGGGTGCTATAAAACAACTGGACCCATCAGGTATCCAGGTCCCATTCCGTACCCCTTCAGGACCACTTTCAGCCAGGGCCATCGTACCGAGTCGAAGGCCTTGACCGCGTCTAACGACACTATAGCCAGCTTGCCTGTGTCTTCCTCAGTTTGGTCTATGACATGGTGTAGCCTCCTGTGGTTATCAGTGATGTTCCTACCCGGAACATATCCCGTCTGATCCGGATGTATCAGTTTCTTAATCACCCTTTTCAGTCTATTAGCCAGCACCGCCGTGAGTATTTTGCTGTCCTGGTTAAGCATAGACAGCGGTCTGTAAGACCCGCACTCCACGGCCGGCTTGCCTGGTTTCAGGAGTGGGATGATAACAGCCTCACGGAGGGACAATGGGAGTTCTCCCTGCTCATAGGCCTCGTTGAAAGTGGCAAGCAGTGGCTGAAGCAACCCTTGCTGGTATGTTTTGTAGAACTCGCTGGGCAGCCCATCCGAACCCGGCGCCTTGCAAGTGGGCAAGTTCCGAATTACCACCTCCAGCTCATCCGAGGTGACGAGTGCGTCTAAGAGCATCCAAGGTGGGCAGCTCAATGTCCCCCAATGTGTCCAGTATGTCTTGACACATATTCTCCCCCATGTCCTCATACAAGTGTCTGTAAAACTTAAGGAATTCCTCATTTACCTCTTTCTGGGTGTTGCATATGCATCCTCTCTCGTCCTGAATCTCACTAATCACCGAGCGGGGGGTCTCACTCTTATACAGCCAGGCCAGCAGTCTGCCTGGCTTGTCACCCCCTGCGTGTATCCTCTCCGTATATTTCCTGTAGTTGAGCCTGCACAGTCTATCCCAGAGTGCGCTGCAGGACAACTGTAGCTCCTTTGGTTCTATTACCATGAGCGGTGCTCTCGCAACGCGTGAGATCCTCTAGCTCCCTTTCCACCTCCTGGAGTTCCCTTTCAACCCCCCCCCGTAGGCCCTTAGCTTGGGAAATAGCTACCCCACGCACCACCACCTTAAACGCTTCCCACAGTGTGCCCACAGAGCTTACGCTTCCCGTATTTATATCAAAGTACTCTTCGATGGCATCCCTCAGGCCCTCCCGAAACGCCTCGTCCTGCAGAGCTTCGGTCCCAAGTCTCCATGTAGGGATCCGCGGTCGTGGGGGCTGGTGTCGCCAGTCTACCACCAAGGGCGAGTGGTCCGATAGTACTCGGGCCTTGTATTCCACCCCTTCTATGTCTCTCACCATCTCGGCTGTTACAAACATGTAATCTAACCCTGTGTGCAAATCATGTGGTGCTGCGTAGTGCGAGTACTGTTTATCCGTGGGATGCAGCCTTCGCCACGCATCCTCTAGGCCAAGGTCTTTCAGTAAGGTACTCAGCGCTTTAGCCGCCGGTGCCGTTTTTCCTGCCCCGTCCTTGGACCTGTCCATTCTGGGATCTACGGTACAGTTAAAGTCTCCCCCCCCCCCACACTACCGTACTCCCTGCCAGGGAGCCAACTTTACCGTAGCGGGTCCTAAAGTAAGCCGCTGTATCATTATTGGGGGCGTACAAATTTATGATGTGTACTTCTCTGTTTTCCAAGAGACCCGTTACCACCACCATTCTACCCTCCGGGTCCACCGTAGAATCAAGCACCCAAAACGGCACATGGGGCGCCATCCAAGTAATAACCCCTCTAGCATACGCCGAGTACGCCGTCCCCCACAACAGTGCCCTTCCATTTCCTCCTGACCACCTCCAGCCTTTCCCTAGTGAGGTGGGTCTCTTGCAGCAGGGCTTTGTCTACGCGCATCCTCTTTAAATACAACATCACTTTGTTACGTTTAAGGTAGCTGTTGAGGCCCCGTACATTCCAGGTCACAATTCTGAGATTACCCGATGCCATCCGGTCGGTCTATCTCCATCCCATCCCTTCCCATAATGCTCCCTACATAGGGTCGTTCCCTGGCTCTTTCCCTTCTATTCACGAACAGTGCCCTCCTCCCCCCTTCCCCAACTTCACACCACTGCACACAACTCCCCCCACCCCCTCCCCGCCAACCCCCAACAATAGCCCAGCTCCATCCCTGGATCTCAGGCCTACCCACGTCTGGACCCGTCTCGTGTCTGAGAACGAGGACCCTACGGGGTGTCACCACTACAGTGACCAACTAAATATACTACTATTAGGTTCAGAGGTTGCTCCCCAGGAGCTCCCAGTCTATTTAGGAGAAGTGAATTCAACGGGACCCGCCGGCTGATACCGTGACACCCCCCCCCACAAGCACAATATCATACTATATTCCAGTCCCAATGTCATAACTATGGAATCACGGGCGCCTCTGCAACGTGCTACTTATCTCCAGCTGCTTCTGTCTGGGCATCCGATTCCTGGGGTCGACCTTGCATATCCAACCATTCCATCGCTTCAGTCGGCGTCTCAAAGAAGAGGGATCTGTTCTTATGAAACACTTTTAACCTGGCGGGGTAGAGCAACATGTAGCGGTGGCCTGCTTCTCTAAGCCTCCTCTTCACCGTTCCAAAGTTCATTCGACTCCGCTGTACGAGCAGCGTATAATCCGGATACGCCGTTATATTCGCTGACCCCCTTTCTATCGTGCCTCCTTTCTGGAAAAATTCGAGAATCTTCTCGCGGTTACAATAGTTCAGGATCTTCGCGATCAACGGCCGCGGGGGGGGCTCCTGGGGCCGGTCTCCTGGTCAGGGCCCTATGCGCCCTTTCGACCGCGAACCCCTGGGTCAGCTCCCCGCCTGTAATCTCCTGCAAGAGCATAGTTTCAACGAAATCCGTGGGGTTCGATCCTTCCATTCCCTCCGGAACCCCCACTATGCGAATGTTGTTGCGCCTGGCGCGCCCCTCTGCCTGCTCTGCCCTCCAAATTGCCCACTCGTTGCACGAGGGCATGAAGCTCCTTGGCTTGAGTATTACACGCCTCCGTGGTCGGGGCCAACTCCTTCTCCAGTTCCCCAGTGCGCTCCGCGATCGTTCGCACGTCCTGGCGCAACAGGTTCACCTCTTCTCGGACCGCTTCGATCTTAAGGTTAAGGCCCTCTTGCAGCTCTTTCATGGCCAGGCCCAGCTTCGTCTCCCAGGCCACTTTCAAGTCGGCAATTGCCGCCAGCACCTCCTGGATAGTACCCGGTGGGTCCATCGCGGCCGCAGGGGTGTCTTTGCTCTTGCCCCCTTCCACGTCCGAGGGCGACCTAGCATAGGCCTCCATCGTGGGCTGTTTGATCCGGGGTCGCACCACCTTGGAGGACATCCTGCTGCGTCGGTTTGGGCCCGCGCGCCCAGCTGTATCTTCGGCGCTGCCCGCCACGATCCAGGGCCTCCTCCGTGGGGGCTCGCCCTTATGTTCTTGCCTTCAGCCAGAGGCGCATGCGACACGTCTATCTGGTTGGGCTCGCCCACGTTCCGACCAACTGTCTTCCTCAGCTCCACGGACCATTTATGGCCCTTTGTCCGCAGGCGGCCATCTTGGGTGCTGCCCTTCCATTGCACGACCACCACCTTCCTCGAAGTCTAGTTCCGTGGATATGCAGGGAGTACACGCCGGAGACCCGAAGCCTTTGCGGGACAAGTTCCATCGTGCCCTTCCTCAGCATGGCCCGTACTTCAAGAAGAAGTTGAGGGACATGGTGTTCCTTCCTGGCCACCGGTGGAATGCGCTGGCATTTTCGTTGAAATTCCAGGGTGTGCCCGTGGGCCAGGGCATCCAGCACCCAACAGTCGGTGGAGATGAACTTCCACACGCTGACGAAGTTCGCCAGCCGGCCTCCAAGCGGGGTGCTCGGGTGGGAGCCCGACTTCACGGCCGGTTCAGTCCTGCTTCACCGGGGGGCGCCACTTTGGCGGCGGCTTCCTCTAGTCTTGCTGCGGCCCCTGTAGGCTTCCTGGGCCGACGAGCGGGACAGTTGACGATAAGACGACGAGCCGCCACCAAAACCTTTGGAGGAACCCTTAAACTTTCCTCCGGAGGTCCGAAAGGACGGCCGTCGCTGTTGGAGCGTGCCCCAAGCACAAGCTGTCACGGTATCCTCCTTGATGGCCTGGAGAGATTCGTCCACAGTCTTGCCGAATAAGTTGTCCCCATCGAAGGGCATGTCCAACACCCTTGACTGTAGATCCTGGCGGAAGTTAGTGGTCTTCAACCAACCCCACCGACGAAGGCAAACGCAGTTGCCCATCTGACGGAAGCCTGTGTCGGCGATGTCTGTGGCCACCGTGATGGCATGGTGCAATGCCACCTCGCCTTCTTGCAGGATCTCCAGCGCTTCCGCTCTCTTGTCGTCGGGAAGGAAGTCCAGGAGGGGAGCAGCTCCCTGTCATAATGGGCCACGATGGCTAAGGCATTGTCCGCCTTGATCGTTGTCGCAGCCGACGAATGACCCGTCGCCCCATGGCGTCTAGCTTATTTCCCTCGCCGTCCGGGGAGGAAGAGGACGTGGAAGATCCGGAGGATTTCTTCTTCGCCGCCAGGACCGAGTCCGGGAATGGTTGTGATCTGAGACACTTGGGTGCAGAGTCCGGCACCCTGTATTTCTTCTCGTACCTGCCTCGCCAAGGACGGGTTCTTCATGAGGGACAGTCCCTCGTCCCAAATGTCGTCCAGCAGAGGGATAGAAAGTATGGTCTTCCTCTTGGCCTCCCAATGCTGGTACAGGAAGCCTTCCTTCTCCTCGGGGGCCAGTTGAAACATTTCCGAGGCACTAGCGATCACGGCGTGGAAAGAGCCAATCGCGTCGGGTGGAGAGGCCCTGGGAGACGGAGACGGGAGGCCACCATCGTCGTTCGTACCCGTCGTCGCCGTCTCCAGGTCCGTCTCATCACTCGGGGGAGGGGATGGTGGGGGAAGGATGGCAAGGCGGTGGAGCATGGACTTTCCTTTTCTTGCCGGGGGGTTCTCCCGACGGCTGTTAGGCAGAATCCTGTGCAGTGCCCTTAGGGACCACTACACACAATTAAGACTACAGGTGGCAATACAAGTTTTACCTTTGGTACAAGCCTGTACTACTATGTTAAAGTGGTAGCAGTAGCGGAGCAGCCAGGCTTATCTCAAGAGTATATGAGCAGTAGCAGAGATTACACAAAGAGACCACAATTACTGTGACTCAAGCAAACACTGACTCAAGGTTTCAGGTAGAAAAATATAAGTAGATTTATTTTTAAACCATTTGTTATCAACACACCACTTCTGTTAAATTCAAAAGCACACATAAAATACACTACAACCAACCAATTCACTTTGTACGGTATAAATCAAGTTAAGTACCCTGTGTTTGAACGGACCGGTGTTATGCAACAAGACACATTACCGTGAATACGATCACTTTTTGACAGTTTGGTCTACTAAATAATCGCGTATCCGTGGCAAGAAATGCTACCGGGGCAAAAACACACTTTGCACCCGAGATACCCAGAGGGATTTGGGGGCAAAAATCATAGGCAATAGTTCAGTTAAGTAGACAGAATCGAAGAACACTCAGACAGGAATTCAAGAGTCAAAGGGCCAGGGTCAAGTGACACCGGGTGCCGGTTGTCGAGTATCACACAGTCGGACAGTTCACGATTCAACGTAGCCAAGAGTACTTTGATATTGTCAATGTTCGGAAGCAAAAGTTATAAGGAGGAGGGAAAAGTAAGGACAAACCTTAAGGAAGAGAAATAGGGATTCACCCAAATTCTTCAAGCAGGACACAGTACCTTTCTCAAAGGATGAAGCTGGTGCCACAGCAGTTGTTCCTGGTAGTTTCCTTCAGACCTACGATTCCAAGGACGATGAGGGGGTCTGCACAACACAGGGATGAGGCCGGCAGCAGCGACGATGAATAAAAGGTGCACTCCTTAAAAACAGGAGAGGCTCTTCAGGTGGCTCTCCGGACCACTACAGCAGTGTGCAGCGATTTCCACCACAAAGGGATTCCTCTGACTGAAGACGACGAGCTGGTTATCCCCATCAGGCTCAAGGGAAGAAGAATCCGGACTGGATCTTTTCTTAGTCGCTGAAGAGTAGATAGCTCAGGACTGCAGCAGGGCTTCACCGGTACGGGATAGTTGCAGCAGTCAACCTCTCCTCCGCTTCTCTTCGGTTCATTGTAGTTCCAGTGGCGACTGACTTCCAGCCCAAGAGACCTGACTTTTATGCGAAAATCCCCCATTCACACAGCCTGGCTGTCAATCACACAGCAGGGGGGTTGACCAGCCCAGACAACCACCTCAGCAAATCATGGAAAAGTGTGACTTGGGCTTCCTTGGATACCCTGTGCAGGGGGTGACTACAACCCTCCTTCACATTCAGCCCACCTAGACACCCAGGCTCCTAGAGGAGGGCTTCTTGGCAGAAGCTCACCAAAAGACAGTGAACAAAGAAGGTATCAAACTGGGCTGGTGGACTAACCACTTTATCAGGTAGATCGGTAATGTCTTCCTCATCAATAGAACTCAACTCGTCCCCCGGTTCCCTTTCCTCCTCACCTGAACTTGAAGAGTAATTTAACTTCTCTCTTCTGACGTGCAGAGCGGGAAGTCTTTTCTTCTTTAAGAGGTAAGGTCGGCCTCGAAAGGAAGCCACCGCGGCTCCTCACAGGAGGCACAGTGACCTCCCCTCCGCGACGGACTATCAACGGAGTGAGGGGAAAAGCCAAACGGCGAAAAACCCCTCCGGAGTACTGGAGCAAGTAGCAACCCGAAACAGGACAACTCGGTGAAGCACACTCTGGCGATCCAATGCGAGGTGAGTATGTGAGTGCAATGAGAGGCAAGCTCCGTAGGCAGAGATGAATCAAGGCGAAAACAGCAAGGAAAAGGAAACCGTCCGGTACCCAACAAGGGAAGGAAAACTGGGAAAGAAGGAAGAGAGCCGAGCAAGGGATGAAAGAGCCAGGGCAGGGAAAAAAATAGGACAGAGCGGGCGGACCACCACCAAGGAGAAAACAATGGAGGAGCGAGAGCAACAGAGGGAAAATCCGAAGTTGCAACGCGCCGGCCGCCTAGCGCGGAAAAGTAAATACGCGTAGGCGGCGGCCATGTTGAAAAAGACTACAACGCTGGTGCTGTCAGGGGAAAAAACATGACGGCACAATCTAATGGCGGCCCAGCTTCCACCTCTTCCACAGCCGCCAGTGCCCAGCGGTCGTGACAGTAGGCAAACCTGGTTTGCCGCACAAAGTAAAACACAAGAAGGAGTTTAACAAAAAGAAATGGCGAATAAACCGCACCAGAGCCAAAAGAAAAATTATTTGGTCAAGCGGGTTTAAGTTCGAGGCTAATACAATAGCCTGCAATATTACCACTTTTATATAAGATAACAGCAGTAGGAAAGTTTAGGGTAGATATCACTGCAACCAGCCAATTCTAAATGTTAAAAGAGCGAAACAATGCTCTAGGAGGTACAGATCAAAAGGGCTAAGATTTAACCCTTCCAGTACTCCATGTAAGATGGGGTGTACTGGATATGTGGTTAAATTGACTAAGTAAAGTTAATGGCAACTTTACCCTTTTCTGGGGGACAGTAGTCAGCCTCAGAAATGGAGTCGGTGGGAAATCTGCACGACAACCCTGTGTCACTGCACTGAAGGTGCTGTCTAACACAAAAGAAGGGGGCCACTGAAGTGGTGAGCCCACATTCATAAAAAACAGGTAAAAGACACAGCAAAACATAGGTAAGAGTAGGGGGAACAGCTCACACTCTTACTAAGTGGAAAGAAATAACTCCAGAGATCCAGCAAAGCTGCTGAGGGACTCACTAGGTAAGAGAAATTAGCCATGAAATGAGGATTTTCCCTAACAACGGCCCAGGCGCCGCAGGATCTCTCGCCGGCGCCAATGGCACCCTTGTCCAGATCTCTGAGCACAAGGTGTGCAGTGCCTGTAGAATGTCCGGCCGACACGTCTGCTGGCGGAGGTGGCGGTTGCTGTGGTGGCTGCAACGGGGGCGATGGCAGTGGCGTGATGTCCTCTGGCTCCTCACCGCCCTGCTTCTTCTGGTCGGTATCCTTGCCGCTCTCCACATCCGCTTCGCCGGGGTCCTTCCCATAGGTCCGGCCTCGACAAACTTTGTCCAGTACAGTCTTCAGTCCAGAAAGCTCCTCCTCAGAGATGTCCGAGCCCTGCAGGACTACAAGCCCACCCCCCCTGCTTCTGCTCGACCAACGGGGATAGTCTAGGTGAGATGATTGGCATAGTCTTCACCAGTGTCTTCTCGATGGGTAGAAAAGATGATTCCCTTCCGCGCAGGCAGGGAAACTCTCGTCTTAGGGGCCGCCTCCTGCGAACCTGCATCCAGGGCCTTTGCTAGGGACTCCACCACTCCTTCAAGGGAAGACTTTGCCTGGTGAACCTGGGCCTTCACGATCTTGGACACGCTTGAGGCCTTCACCAAGGGGGACTGGGGGGTCTCAGTGCCCCGCTCCCCTTTGGCTTGCTCTGTCGGAATAGACCGGGACTTCGCCAGAGGTTTACCCAGATGGTCCGACTTCCTCTTCGTCACCGACCCTGGGCGTTGGCTCATGGTCGAAGGTGCCACGGATGCCGTTCCCGACATGGCTGCCGAGGAGCCTGTCCCCCCATGGCGCTCTCGGTGCCTGCGGGCTCGCAGTGCTTTGCCTTCTGTTGGGCACCGTCGCCGGAGCGCCCTCAAAGGTCTTAGAAGACCGCTCAGATTTCCTCTTGTTGGTTGAGGCTCGGGGCTCACCTGCAGCCGGGATGTTCATCTGAAGCCACCCAGAGAGCCGTTTGCAACGATCCTTCATGGTGCGGGGCACCATATCCTTTCCAGGACTCCTCCACGTGCGTTTGGTCGGAATGTAGGCAGTGAAGGCAGAGAGTGCCCATCGTCCAGGAAAATGTTCCGTAGTCCACATCCAGGGCAGATCCTGAACAAAGGCATTGAGGCTCCTTTATCTTCGGCCATGTCCACGCGGGGTAGGCCTCAAAGAATCTTCTGGAATCCTCCGATAAGGGAAATCAAACGAAAACTCACCTTTGAGGGGTGTAGAAAGTTCCAAAAAACGGGTCTCCGTTAGTCAGATGATGGATCGATGGAACTTGAGGCTCGATTGACCGGAATAAAATAGAGTAAACTCTTAGAAAAATCAGAAAATGCAGCAAAAGCTCGAGAGCTATAGCACGAGGACTCCCAACACTTGAACGTGCAATAAAAATCCAAGATGGCTGCCAGAGGAGGGGCTTAGGTAGAAGGCAGTCATTGGCTGGGGGCAGTATGACCCCAGAGACCAGTGATTGGTTGTTAGGAGAAAGACAGTTCAGAAGTGAAACCTTTACCGAGGATTCCCAGCCTGACGACGGGGAATATTCATGAGAAGGCGAATCCATGCCAGACCCCATGCTGGAGAACCACTCCTCCTTCCCATGAAGGATAGGGAAATCACTCTCTCCAGCAGTTCCATCGATCATTCATTCAGAACTCATTCACCATTTGAAATCACTAAGAACGTTTGTTCAAGTTTTCCAAGACAGTTCTCAAAACTGGACTTCCTTTCCCGGAATGACCGAAATACAGGGAGGAAGCGGGATCAGCAGTGCAGATCACAGGAAGCAACAACCTCAGTGAGCACTCTAGTGGTTGTGCATATACACCAGTTCCCAGGAAGTTTAAAAGGAAGATGAAGCAAAGAATGTAAGTCGACTGCAGCTGGTGGGAGAGAGCAAAGTCTCTCCGTGAGGTTGAGAAAAACAACAGGCGATTGCTGGTGTGGTGGAGCCAGGAGGCTCGCCATCGAGGAAAGTAGAAGCTGCTGCCAATAAAAGACATGCTGCGGGAACGCCTGGAGCCGGTGAGGGACTCCAGGACATTTGCAGTTGATTGCGAGCAGCATGTTGCTTACCAGAGCCCGGAGCGAAGCAGACGTGTGGAAGGAAAGCTGCAGAGAAAACAGGAGCAATCAGTCGGGAAATGAAAACCGATCGAAGCGATGAACCAGCTGATCGTGGAAGAATGCAGAAATACAGAGAAAAGTTGGTGAATCTGCCCTTAGGCAGTGCGGACCCTGGGGTGTATCTGCGGCCATACCGAAGGAAAGTAAATTAAGTACTAGCAACTAAGAGACAGAACAACCAAACTATTGTGCGTGTGGGACTAAATAGATGCAGGAGGCCCTCATTCCCCCTGCTTCGCATGCTCAACGGTCTCGGTGTTCTTTATACTAACTACCCTGACGACATCCAGGTTAGCTCTGCCATCTACTCTGACATCCATTCATGGATGAGTACGAACTTCATGGCTCTTAATGCAGATAAAAATGAGCTCCTCATTGCAGGCTCAAGCCACGTTAAAAAATCTTCCTATGGAATATGACTCATTTAACATTGCTAATGTATCCATTCCAGCGGCAAGTAGCGTCAAGACTCTTGGCGTCACTATTGATGCAGAACTCTCAATGCGCCAATATGTCGCAAAAACTAGGGCATCTTGTAGCTGGATTAACAAGCAACTTTGTGCAATGCGTCCTTTTCTCTCTGTCAGCAATATGTCTCCTCTAGCATCTGCCCTTGTTAATTTCAGGTTAGACTACTGCAATAGTCTACTAGCATGTACGTCTACTGCCAATATCACTGCTCTCCAGACAACCCAAAAAGGTGCAGTCCGAGCCGTGCTTGGTCTAGCCAGGCACTCTTCTATTACTGAAGCCAGGAAAAAAATTGCACTGGCTGCCCATCAAGCATAGGGTATCCTTTAAGATACTCACTCTCACCTTCAAATGTTTGATTGGTTCTTCACCCATCTATTTGACCCAGTGTATTCATCGCTATGTCCCTGGCCGTTCACTCAGGTCCACCGAGCAAGCCATGGTCACTCAGCCACGTTTTCGCTCAGTCAAGTTTGGCAAAACCCTCTTCAGTGTCTCAGCCCCTACTCTGGAACACTAATCCTCTTCCTCCCACCTGAGATTTCTGCCTCTCAATTTTCTTGTTCCGTTTTTATCTTATTTGTTTTATTTGTGACGTGAGGCCCTCGGGCGATTTGGCACATTATCAAGAATTAAAATAAATACATTAAATAAATAAACTTAATATCAAAAGGGAATTTGAATTTCAAATAAAACCCTTACTAACACATGGAAATGTATTGTGCAAATATAGAAGGAACCCGTAACAGATAACACATCCGAAGGACACAGTGAGTGAAAGTATATATGTGCAACTTTGGAGAAGGCTAGAGAGCTTGTATGATTACAAGTGTGAAAATACAAGAAGCCTTGTCAGGAGAGTATACCAGGCAATCACAAGAGTGTGAAAACAAAAAGCCTTGATAGAAGAATATATCAGACGGCTGAACCTGTGTGTAAGAAAAGAGGCCCCAAGAAGAAACATCAGGACTGAGAGAAGGATTGTGTTGATTAATAAGGAGATCCTGGGAAAAGGCAAACAGGTTCTGAGGAGGATGATCAGGACTAGAAAAGGAATTGTGTAAACTAAGAAGGAAGAAAGAAAAAGCAAAAGTCTGGCAGGAAGGCATAGCAGGTGTTCAGGAAGAAACATATTGCAAGGTCAGATGAGTTTATACGTTAACAGTGTTGTGGGCCACACGATTAATAATGAATTGTTATATGTGAAACTTTAAAGACGAAATAAGAATCCAGGGGAAGGGAGCCACCCACTGGAGCAGAGACTTCTTTTCCTCAAAGAACGTTTGAGTTGGAACCGTTTATTCTTATTTTGTGAACACTTTTTCGAACATCCCAAAGGTTAAAAAGATTTTCCATTTCACCTAAGAGTTTAGTTTTAGTGCAATACATGGCCATGGTACTGTCCATGAGGACTAGTATTGTCTCTTCCCCTGTAACTGTGTATGAAAGGCCTTCAGGGCTTTGAACACTGCTAACAGCTCCAACAGATTTATGTGGTTGGATGCTACTGTTGGGGATCAAATGCTGTGGGCGGTCTGCTGGAGGAGGTGAGCCCCTCACCCTGTGAGAGATGTGTCTGTCATGAGAGGGGCTTCTACTGCGGGGGTGGTGAAGGTCTTCCGCTTCAAGAGGGTTTTCCCTCCACCACCACTGTAGAGAGAGAACGAGGGCTGCTTAACCACTAGATCGTCCCATTGTCCGCTGGCCTGACACCATTGGCTATTGAGCCACTCTTGCATGGGGTGCATATGCAATTGTGCGTGTGGGACTAAATAGATGCAGGAGGCCCTCATTCCTAACAGTCGCATGACCCTGCGTACCGTCACCTCTCGAGTGGCTACATATTGAGGGATCTGAAACAGCATGTTTTGAACCCTTTCATTGAAGGGGAAGGAAAGGCTGTCTTCTGGCTGAATCGGAGACCCCAGAAATTGTTTGACTTGGCTGGGGTCTAAGCTGGACTTCTTCTCGTTTATTGAGAACCCCAGACCGAAGAGTAGATCTATCATCTTCTGGGTGTTTGAAAGGCATGCATCATACGGATCCCCTGTTATGAGCCAGTCGTCGAGGTATGGATAAACTGGGATGGATTGCCTGCACAGGTGAGCCGCCGCTACTGCCAGCACCTTTGTAAATACCCTTGGGGCTGAGGCAATGCCGAAGGGAAGAACCTTGAACTGATAGTGCTTGGCCTCTACCATGAACCTTAGGTATTTTTTGTGCACTGGAAACATCAAAATATGAAAGTATTCATCTTTCATGTCCAATGTTGCCATGTAATCCGTGTGTGTCAGTAGAGGGATTACCTCTTGCAATGTTATCATTTGAAACTTTTGTGGTTTGACAAATTTGTTCGCTGGGAGCAAGTCTAGCACAGAGCACATAGTGAGATCCTTTTTGGGTACAAGGAAGAACACTGAATAAATACCCTTGTTTACCTGTAGAACGGGGACGACTTCCATTGCGCCCTTTTCCTGCAGGATCTCGACCTCTTGCAGTAGGATCTTCAGATGTTCTGGTGACAAATGTCTGGTCCTTGGTCGATATCGAGGTGGTCGGCTGAACTCGATACAGTAACCGTGGGTGACCGTCTCGGGCACCCACTGGTCTGTGGTGATTCCCTGCCATGCGTGGAAGAATGATGTTATTCATCCGCCGACCAGGGAGAGATGGGAGGGGACACAGGTCGGGGAGTCATTTTTATTTGGAGGCCGGGGAGCCTCTAAGGGTGGTGCTTCTACCCCTTCCTTTGCCAATGCGCTGTCCTCTAGGCAGGCGGAAACTGATTTGAGGCAGCTGACCCCTGACCTGAGGACCATGCGTTTCCCGTTCCGCACTGAATGTGAGCGGAACGAGGGCAAGATTGACCACGAAAGAGTGGCGAGAGCTTCCACCTCGCTGCTGAAAAGGCCTTTGAGTTATTTGGTGTAATAACTTCTGTTTGGGAGAATTATCAGAAATGTGCTAATTCCTCTCTACCTTAGAGACCCCCAGCACTTTTGCTGGACTCGAGGACTTTTTTTTTTTTTTAAATATGTTTTTATTTGCATTTTCTACTTCAAGACAATTGCAAAAATGGTTGCTTCAACATTGTTCCCTTATATTATTTTCGTGTAACATTTATATAAAAAACATAGAAAGGGGTGAAGTGCAAAGCAATGATAAACTCTAGTCTTGTGTTTCTAATTCCCCTCCCTCCCCCTCCCCAGCCTCCCCCCACCCCCCTCTCCACTCAACACGTTCGCTTGGTACACAACTCAGAATAAAAATTCAAAAACAACTTTAGGCATTTCAGTATTGCGTGTGCTCTGCAAATTGCAACTGAAAGAAAGGAAAGAGCCCATACAGAGCTTGGGGTAAGCAATCAACCGGTGGCATGGGGCGCTGCCCTAATTCCTTTGGTTGGCTGAGGTGGTAAACAAGTGTCCTTAGTCTGTGGGCTCCCAGTATGCCGTATAATATTCTAGAAAGGGCAACCAAATCATTTCGATATTTCTGCGTGATTCATTTACCGCTGCCGTTAGACTTTCCATCTCGTATATTGCGTGGGCCTTTATTAACCATTCTCTCTTTGAGGGTAAGACCATTGATTTCCATTTTATGGTTAGACACACTCGGGCTGCTAATAGGAGATTGCGTGGTAAGTACATTAGTGATTCATATGTTTCATCATCCTCCGACTCTACTCCAAACAAAACTAGTGTGGGCGTTGGGTTTCTGAGGACTCCATCTATTCCTCGAATCCAGCCCAGCACTTCCCGCCAGTACACCTGGACTCTGTCACATCCCCACCATTGGTGCCAGTGGTCACATTGCTCACCGCAACCCCTCCAGCAATAGGGAGATGTCCCGGGGAACATTTTAGATAGGCGAAGGGGTGTGTAGTGCCATCTCATCAGTAATCGCACATTGTGCATTTTGTATTGCATGGAGACCGATGATGACCATACCGCTCTATATATTCCTTTCCATACCTCCCCTTGGGTGTCTATGGATAGGTCAGTTTCCCATTTCACCTCTGAAGATGGACGTGGACAATGACCCCTCGTGATTAGTGCTCTATACAACTTTGATATGAGACCTCTTGATGCTTGGGGGGAACTCAAGATTTGCTTGAATGGTGTCAGAGGGCGCTTTAACGAGTTGCCCCACCTAGGGTCGTGCATGGCACTTCGCAACTGGAGGAAGGACAAAGGGGAGACATTCGTGCCCTGCAAGTCAGCCTGCAATTCTTCCCTGGTTGTAAACACTTCATTTTTCCACAGCTGTCCCGCCCGACTTAGACCCGCCTCGTACCATGACTGGGATTGCTGGATTGCCCTCAGTGAGTTTTGAATAGGTGGGGACCAGATGCAGCTCAAAGGTGAGGGCCATGTTGTGATATTCTGCATGGCCCGGGATGGACGCCAGAGGGACCATAATACCTTCAGAATGGGGTGTTGCTTAATCCTTTGTGTCATGGCTGATCTCGGGACCCATAACCACTCTCCCAAGGTGACAGGAGTGAAGATGTCGTTCTCTATTGCCACCCAGTGTTTCTCTGGGTTTTCCCACAGATGGTCCGGGAGAATGCGGAATTATGACGCTCTGTAATATTCTCCCAGGTCTGGAAAGCTCATGCCACCCTCCTCCTTAGGTTGGATCAGTGTGGAGTATGGGATCCTTGCTCGTTTGTCCGCCCATAAAAATCTTAACAATGTGCGCTTTACTTCTTCTAAGAAGGAATCGGGAACAATGACCGGGAGGGACTGGAATAAAAATAGAAATCGTGGGAGAACATTCATTTTTATGGCCGTAAAGCGCGCCGCCCATGACATGGAGAGTATTCGCCATCTGGAGATGTCATTTTGAATGGCTACCCACAGTGGTGTGTAGTTGGCTTCGAAAAGGTCGGACAGGGAGACTGTTATATTAACCCCTAGGTAGCGGACTAAGTCGATTTGGACTTTGAAATTCCAATCTGCCTCTAAGCGCAGCGCTAGGTCGGTGTTGTCTTTTAAGGGGACAGCTATAGTTTTTTGTAGGTTGACCCGAAAGCCTGAAAGGGGTCCGTATCGCGACAACTCTTGGAAGAAAGCGGGGATTGAAGTAGAGGGTTCGGTCAGGTACAAAAGGATGTCGTCGGCGAACATTGCCAGTTTGTATTCCCTGCCACCTCGCGGGATTCCTCTGATGTCCGGGTTGGACCTAATGGCTTGGGCAAAGGGTTCAATGACCAGTGCATAAATGAGAGGGGAGAGTGGACAGCCTTGTCTCGTACCTCGAGTAAGGTTGAAGGTTCGCGATGAGATTCCATTGATTGATACTTTGGCCCGGGCAGAGCGGTATAGTGCTTTCGCTCCTTGTGTCCACGCAGCTCCCAACCCCACCCACTCTAGAACAGCTCTCAGGAAGGACCACTCTACTCGATCAAAAGCCTTTTCGGCATCTACTGATAATAAGAGGGGATCCTCACCGGCCTCTCGAAGTGTTGCCATGAGGTCTAGGGTTTTTCTAACATTATCTGCCCCCTGCCGGCCTCTTACATACCCTACCTGGTCAGTGTGGATTTGTTGCGGGAGAATCTGAGCGAGGCGGGCGGCCAATATGCTGGAGTAAATTTTGCATCTACATTTATGAGGGAGATTGGCCGGTATGATGCACACTCTGTGGGGTCTTTACCTTCTTTGGGGATTACAATGATGATAGATTCAGTAAAGGAGTCGGGAGCTCGTCCCGATTCTAAGATGGATGTAAATAGTTTGGCGAGGAATGGCGCAAGTGTGCCAGAGTTCCTTTTGTAAAAGGCCGGCGTGAAACCATCCTGTCCCGGGGCTGAGCCTGCCTTAAGGGCTGAAATTGCTCCCTGCACCTCTGTTGCCGAGATTGGGGCGTTTTGCATTTCTAGGTGTTCTTCAGTGATGGGCGGGCGTGACATACTGGTTAGGTATTCTTTGATGTCGGGGGAGGTACCATCAGTCTCAGCAGCGTATAGGTCTGCATAAAAATTGGAGAAGCGAGACACTATGTCTTGGGGATTTGTGAGTGGGATACCTTGTTCATTTTTTACTTTGTGGACTGCTCTATCCGCCCTCTGTTTACGGAGTCTGTTCGCTAGCATGGTGTGCGCTTTATCTCCCTTTTCAAAGAACTTCTGTTTGAGGTACTTAATCTGGGTGAGGGCTTTGCCATTCCATATATCTTTTAGTTCTTCTCTCATTTTCCTAATTCTCATTTCCGTTTCATTATCGCTAGTGGGGAGCTCCCAAAGGGAGCGTTCCAGTCGAGTGATCTCTTCCTTAAGTTCTTTCTCCTTGAGCAGCCGGAGTCTTTTTTTGGCGGCTCCCTCAGATATAAGGATGCCCCTTAATGTAGCTTTGCCCGCTTCCCACACTGTGTTCAGTGACATACCGTCAGTGTCGTTGATGTCAAAGTATTCTGTGATGGCCTCAGAAAGGAACTCCTTGAAAATTGGGTCTCTGCATAACAGGTCGTTACATCGCCACCGGCGGTCCAGGGCGAGGAGTGGGCCCAGGTCTAATTCTAGGGCGCACAGGTCATGGTCTGACCAGGCTACTATTTGGATGGATGTACTTAGGATGTCACCCTCGTTTTCCGCCCCCAGTAGTAGGTAATCAATCCTGGAGAAACAGTGGTGTGGTGGAGAATAAAAAGTAAAGGCCTTTTCCCCTGGATGAGTTGCACGCCAGGTATCTATTAAATGATGTTCCCTGAGCTGACTTGAGAATCTGTCGCCCTGAAGTGTGCTTGGGGGTAAGGAATTTAGTCGGGCTGAGTGCCAATCGCATTCACGATCTATTACTACGTTGAAGTCTCCCCCACAAATTAGTGAGCCCTCCCTCCATTCTTCAATAAAGTCGAACAGGGGGTCAGTGAAGCTCGATTGCCCCTGGTTGGGGGCATAAACTGCGCACAGTGTGATGGTACGTGTTCTCAGTGTTCCCTTGAGCGCGACGTATCTCCCGTGCGTGTCCCTGTGTATATGAAGAACCTGCATTCCCAGGGACCTACGCAGCAGAATGCCCACACCCCCCTTCTTCTCCGGGCCAGATGCCCAGATTGCTTCCCCTATGCCTCTCCCAAGGATCTTTCTTTCTCCCCCCTTGATGTATTTTGTTTCCTGTATGAAGAGGACATCTAGTTTGGATTGTGCGAACTGTCTCGCTAGCATTGATCTCTTTTGCGGAGAATTTAAGCCCTTGACATTGAGGGAGCCAAAGACTATGCCCTGTGAGTTAGCCATATTCTAGGGTTAGGATAGTGTTTTTCGTATTGTGGCTTGCTTGACCCCTTTGTATCATATTAGAGCTAGTAAAAAACTGCCTTGTATTGTGGTGCGTTTGAGATGGTTTTTTGTGCGCTACGAACTTGCTGTGTTGAGTGGATAATTGAATCCCCCCCCGTCCCCTCCGCCCCTTCCCTCGTGTGGAATGCTATAAGGGGCATCCACACCACAAAGAAAGGGAAAAAGAGTAAAGAAAAAGAAAAAGGGAGACGCCCTCGTCTAAAGAGGGCCACTTTAGGAGAACCCCTCTTCAAGCCCTAGTTGTGAATTCGTTCTTTGTGCAGGGACAAAGTGCACAGGAGACCGTAATAGTGGGCAAAGACCTAGTGTGTCTCCAAGCCCCTAACCCAATCTAGGCAAACAGACATTAAAGAGAAAAAACTTCAATGGAGCCCCATGGCGACCGTATCGGCCAGAGTTAGAGCACCAAAACAGTGTGCAGACACGAGATGCAGTGTCGGCAGTTCAAGGAGTGTTCAAACGTTTAAATTTCCATTTCTGTTGCGCACGGCCTCTTCTCGAGGGCTTTTCAGCTGGATCTCGGCGCGGGCCCTTTGGTTCTCTTCGGCCCTCTACGTCTGAGTCCATTGCTGGGCCTTGCAGGTGGCGGCGAGCTCGTTCCGCTTCTTCCACCGAGGTAAGCCTATATTCTTCGCTGTTGTACTCGAATGTGAGGGAGAATGGGTGGCCCCATCGGTACTTCACGCCTTTCTCTTGGAGCAAGATCGTGAGGGGACGACACCCTCTCCTTTTTGTGAGGGTCATCGCTGAGAGATCCTGGTATATCTTGACTGTAGAGCCGCGGAATTCGATTGTGTCCTTTATTCTTGCTTTTTGTAGAATGTCCTGCCTTTGCGTGTAGTAATGGCATTTGATTAGGATCGATCGAGGGCCTCTCGCTGAGCCCCCTGCCCTGTGCACTCTGTCGAACTCGAGGTTCGGGGGGTCGGTTTCTTCGTAGAGAGATAAGATTAGGGATTTCACCATGCTCTCCAGGCCTGACTGTGTCTCTCCTCGCTCTTCTTCCAGACCGATAATGCGGATGTTGGAGCGTCGCTCCCGATTTTCAAGATCGTCCACTTTTGATTCCATGTCCCTCTCCTTCTGCTCGAGGTCTAGGAGCCTAGCCTCGTATTGCATGGAAGCGATGTCTCCTGATTGTTGGTTGTTTTCAACCGCTTCCAGGCGGTCCTCAACTTTGGCCACTTTCGTTTGTAGGTCTGATACTATTTCAGTTAGGTTGTTTCTCATTGATCTGATCTCCCCAAGCAGCAGGCGGATATCTGACTTTGTTGCGCCATCGCCGTCATTCCCGGGAATATCTGAAGTGCTTTGGGCTTCTTCCGCTTCCATGGTTGCGTTAATACGTCTAAACTTTCTCAGGGTTGCTAAGGTTTGTGGATCCAGTTTTGTTACCTACGGAGGCGTCAGACTATTGCTGCAGTGAGCAAGGACTGCTGTGCAAAGATGTGCTCGTTCCCTCGACCGTGTTTCTGTGGTTGGTTTTTCCGCTGGGGTCTCTCTCAGTTCCGTGGTGGGCTGCCCCGGACTTCGTGGCTCATTGCCAACGTATTTGCCCTAAGTAACTTTGGTGCGGTCTCTGTACCGCCCCCACCCCCCTGAGCACTACTCGGGTAAATCAGGTGCCCTGGCTGTCTTTGCACCCTGTGAGGTTCGTGGAGGACCTATGATGGTCCTTAAGTTGGCTGCGAGGCTCCACTAGTGGTGGTGAGCTTCCACAGGGTTAAGTGCTCGTAGGGATCCGTGGTGTGGGAGCGGCCGGTCGAAACTGTTTGGGTGGACACCGTGGTTACTGTGTGTTTTGGATCGCGGGAATGGGCGCGCTACGCCCTCGTTGCTAAAGAAGCACGGGCCTCATTCCGTGGGCGCGCCAGGAGAAGGGTAGAGATGACAACCTGCGCCGGGGCCCGCGAGGGACTGCCGGGCGGAGGTGCGGCGCGGCCAGAATAAGCTCCCGAGTGTCGAGGTGAGGCGTGGGCGGAGGGAGAGAGCCCCCGCTTGCGGTTCGCACTTCGCAGCAAGTCCGCAGGGTCAGAGGAGGGGGTGGGGGGGGGCGTGCGCCAAGGCGGAAAAGCCCGCTCGGGGCACTGCTTACCCCCACCGGGCCGCCCACTCTGGTAGCTGCCCGCCTGGCCGGCCGCCCAACGTCCCTCGGCCAGCCGGGCGCCGCGGTCCGCCGCGACTGTCCTCGCCGCCGCCACACCTCGTTGAAGGGCAGGAATTCCCCCTGTCCGCTGGGCGCAGGGCGTTACTGGCGGGCTGGTAGCAGTCTTTGTGAAGTTTCCTCTCTTACGCGCGCGGCGCGTATTTCAGATGGCGGCGGCCATTTTTTCCCCTCTCCTCGCTTCTCTGGATACGGGCCTTCTGTGCTGCTCGGGGGATCCCAGGGGTTCTCGATCGAGAGCTGATTTCTGCCTCTCCACGCAGTTTCGTCTCCTGGGCTATGGCTGGGTGGGTGCCGAGACGCTTTATCTACTCCGTCAGCTGGTTTTTCATGACTTTGGTTGCCCCTGCACTGCTCGAAAAGATGACTTTAGCAGCACACGCTTTGCGTTATTCTGCATCCAGCAGCGTAACGCTCACCATGCCTGCAAGTCTGCATCCAGTCTTCTGCCATGCCCGCCTCGAGTCTGGAGCTCCTAGAAAAAGGGAGAAAAGGTTAGAGCAAGAGCAATACCTTTGATCCTTACCTGAATTCCCGATCCATCGCGCCTTCGAGCTGGAAGAAAGTAGTCATTTTATGCGCGTCGCCTCGCCTGCTGCCGCGCCGCGCTGAACTCACCAGCCTTCGCAGCATCTTCACATTCCACTGCATCCTTCTGCATGTTCCCGCGGCACTCCAGGACCTAAGGGGAAGACAAGAACAGCAAGTTGAGCCAAGGGAATACACAGAGGCAATATTAGTTACCCCCCATAGACTTACCTGATTTTACCACCGGGGGTACTATTCCTCTTCACGGGTCGGCGCAGCTTCCACTGCATCCTCGCCGAACCCCAGCTCCTAAGGGGAAACAAAAGGACAGCAAGGTGAAACAAAGGGACAAACAAGGGGAAACCTCCTCACCACAATAGACTTACCTGATTTTACCGCCAGAGGCATTATTCCCCGAGACTTCATACTTTCTCTCAGCGCCTGAATAAGGGATAAAGCAACAGGTTACATATTGACATTTTATCGAACTGTGTTGGATAATACAAATCCTTATCTGAATATTACCGGTTGCCACGAGGAACTTTTCGCTAGGGTCAAGCTGCAACCTGCAAGGAATCGGACAGAGTGAAAGTCAGACATTTGAACTCTTACGAACTACATACTTACGGCGTCTTGCCGGGAATCTCAGAGTCAATATTGTTCTGGAACTCACCAATTCCTTCGAGCCAGTGAAGCAACTGGTTATCTACGCGCCCCTGCGCTCAATGCAGGATGGATAGCTCATCTTTCCAAACCATCAGGTGAGCCTATAAGAGGGGACATCAAAGGTGATCAGTGGGGAGAACAGCGGGAGTGGGGGGGGGGGAGGGATTAACGCTCAACTCCACGGGTGGTTAATTCCCTTTCTCCATTTGCAGAAGAATATTCCTACGGGCCAAGCAAACGAAGCTAGGTGGGCCAGTCCAGTCCGTCATCTCGGCACTATGCGTCACATTCGTGGAGACCGCAGCTGTCCATTTCAGATCGACGCCCCTGTGGGAGCCAGGTGAGCGTAACACAGTGGTTTACTTTTAACTACCATTGTGTGTTTTTACCACGGGCGGCAAGTGCATCCTTGGTAAAGCACCCATGGGCGCCCATTTTGTCAAAATGGCCCGGTCTTTTTTCATCATTTCTTGCTGGAAAGGTCTTTGAGATTTACTCTGCGTGCCAAACCAGGTTTGGTCCCTTTGTTCATTTTGTCTTTGGCGGGATTCACGAATGAAGCCTGCCTCGGGCTCCAGTATGTCTGGCAGGGGCAGGAAGTGAGAGAGGTGCCCAAAACTCCCTGTGCTTAATCCCCTTGGTTACAGGAATGCACCCAAAGGTGATTGGCCGGCTGGCTGTCCGGCAAGGACAGCCACCCTGCTGTGTGACTGACAGCTAGGCTGGAATGAATGGGAGAAACCTGCATAAAAAAGGCGAGGCTTTTTGGCTTGGAAGGCAGAGTCGACCACTGGACGAAGGAATCCGAAGAAGAACCTGGAAGAGACGCCTGCTGCAACTCCTGGACCCTTGGTTTGGCCAATGTAGACCTGCTGCTGTGCTGAAGCTCCGAATTCGCCTAGACTAGAGAAGTCCTGCAAGGACGACTTCTCCCCTTGAGTTGGTGGGACCAATCAACTCCAAAGTGAACTCGTCAGGACATCCTCTTGGAGCTGGCTGTACTTCCTTGCTGCTGCAGGAACCGAATTGCCAGGGAGAGGAACACCAGATTGGAGTGCATCACTTTTAAGACCCCTCCTCCCCCAGACTCCCTTCAAGCAGGACCGACCAAGCCTGAGCCACCTCAACAGAGTGCTGGACCCCAGATGCAAGGAAAGTCCAGAGTAGTATCTGTGAGACCGCGGTGGTGCTATTTGCTGAGACGCAAGGAGCTGAAACCGCATAGTGCAGCTGAATTGAAATTGGCCCTTTGCTGTCGCCGACCGTCCCGTTGCAAGAGTCCGCAAAAGACCTCCCTCTTGTCCCCACGACTGAGGCACAGGAGCGAAAGGATCTGCAGAGCTGCACAGGAAAAGGAGCCAGCTGGAACCATTTCTTCTAACCAAAGGTACTGTACAGTCTAAGAGAACTTACCTCTTGTCGTTGTAGCGCTACGTGATCTCAGTTGATTGAGAGTTGTCTTGATTGCTTCTGTAGAGTTGCTTACAGCTTCTTTACCTCACAAGCCTCCCAACTTGTGGCCCTACATTGATTCTATTTTTTCTACGACTTCTAAAACATTGTGCAAGACTTTTATTTACCTACAAGAAGTGCTTCAGCTCCACTAGACTTTAGCCAAATTGAGATTGACTGGCCTGGCTCCCTGAATAACTCTTCTTTCCTCTGACATTGTGTGTCACCTTTACTTCCAGGAAGAGGTTAACTTACTTTGCATCGGGGGTTCAAAAGTACTTACCTGCTTCAGAATAATTGTGTGATCTCTTGTTTTATTCTATAACCCCTTTCTTTGACACGCTTCTAAGTATTGCTCTAAATGCAACAATGATATTAATGTCCACAGTGTCCTACCTATTTAAGTCACCTGAGGAAGTGGGAAGTGTGTGCGCCATCCCCAATGGGTGTTTGTTGATTTAGAGAAACTAAGAGTGTGTATTTTGCAGTGTATCTTTGTGTTACTATTATATTCCCCCTTCTGAAGAAGGCTTATTCAAACTGACTTAAATAATTGTTTATTAATCAAGAAACCTTGAGTATAAGTGTTTATTTGGATACTTGAATCTCTGTGTAACCAACCCACATTTAGCGCTCTTGAGATATGCCTGCACGCTTAGCCACACTACCAACCTGTGTAGTACAGACTTATACCAAAGGTTTGGTTCCTATTGCCAGGAGGACAAGGTTGTTGTAGTGCACCCAAAGGGTACTGCTCCAAATCTTTCCTAACAACTTCAAAGTCTCATGTTCCTTCTTCGCAGTTTCTAGTGCCTCATCTACTGCTTTACCAAACATGTTACAGTCCTCCACTGGTTTGTTAACGAGTCACGCCTGAGTTTCAGGTTTGAATCCCAAACTTTGTAACCATGCGTGCCTCTTCGATAGGGTACGTTGGGCCAGTGTTCTCCCTGCTGTCTCTGCAGCATCTAGGGTATTAAGAATATTATGATTCATCTGCCTCCCCTCCGACACAATCGCCAGCAGGCATGACTGTTGGTTCAGGGACCTCTTGCACGCCTTCTTGGAGCAGATTCCACTGAAAGTCACTGTAGCTATCCAACAACGTAGTATTGTTGGCAATTCTGGTGGAATATGCTGCCGCAGTTGTAACACTTCCCCAGGGCATACAACTTCTTGCAGTCCTTGTCTGGTGGTGCTTCGCCCATGGACAAGGGTACTGCTGCTCTCTTCCTAGTCGTAGTCACCACTAGGGAATCTGGTGTGGCATGTCCCCGAATGTAGAGAGAGTCTGTAGGTGAGGGGCGAAAGAGCTTCTCTACCCGCGGGTTCACAGCTCTCGTTTGCGATGGCGTCAGCAAAGAAGGAGCGATCCACTGTTTAATAGAGTTCAGTAAAGGTATAGCCTGGCTTGCAGGTGGTTTCTCCTTCAGAATATCCTCCACAAAGTCAGTGTCTAGCACTGCTTCTTATGTGACAATCTGAAAATGTTCAGCAGCTTTCTTCAGAATAGCATTGAATGTCATCTGGTCATCTATGGTGGATGCCTGTCGTATCAGAGGAGATGCGGGAGGATCCATGCACAATGTCTCTGGATCAGGTGTATTGGTTGGTTGGTGACAGCCATGGTGCATCGTCCACTGGCTGCTCATCTTCTGGAACATGAGGGTCCTGAGGAACCCCCTCTGGGTCCGTCAGGTCAAACACCTCCTCGTGAAGCGGGTAGGAGATCCTTTGGAATTTAGATACAGTAGGGTACAGGTCTGCCTCAATAGGCCTTTTGGGTGTGGTAAACCTTTCTGAAAAGACCCCAAAGTCTATCCGTACACTAAATAAACATATCTCTGGTCTAGAAGGATGAGCCGGAGGTGTCTGGAGGGCGGGGGGAAGGGAGGGCTCCTATTGGGGGTCTGGGTGCTTTGTACATCAATATTTATCTGAAAGAGACTTAGCCAGGGGCTGGGGGCTTTCAGAATAGTCTCCCTGCCTTTATCAGCATGTGGACTTGTCTTTCGACCGGTCTTTAGGCCTATTAGCTGCCGAAACAATCTTTGCGAGACTCTTGCAGATATTCGGCGTCTCTGGAAGAGATTTTGACTGTTCTAGCAGCTTCGCCGTGGTTTTCGACATCGCTGGGAACCTTCTGCGTCGGCGCGCTCTTAAGAATTTTGGTGCCGACGCCCTTGTCAGTAGAATGCCCGGAAGCATGCCGCTTAGTCGGTTGCGGGGAGGGCTGCCGGCCCTGTGGATCGGTGCGTTCAGTCAAGTAAATCGTACCCGTTGGCGTCTTTGATCGTCCGGACGAGTACGTCGAGGCGGTTCTGTGGGTTGTGCGTTTACCTTTATGAGTAGCGTGTGCGTCCCTGTCACTGGGGTGTGTACTCCCCATAGCAGAACTGGTGGCCTGCCTGCCGGGGCCGGACGACTTGGAGCGTGGCTGCTCCGACGATAGGTCAATGGCATCCATCTCGGAGCCATGGCTGTTGCTCAATTCCTCATCACTCTCTGCGCCTGTGGCGGCAGGGGAGCTACGCTCGGGCCTGCATCATGGCGTAGGCCACTCACCATTTAACTCACTGCTCTTTAATTGTCTTAGGAGGGAAAAGCTGGCAAGACTGACAGGACTCCTCGTGGTAATCTCGAGGGAGACCGTTATTGCACCTCCGGTGCTTGTCCTTCCAGGGGTACTTGCCTTGTACTTGACTTTACAAGAAGGGAAACATTTAAAAAGGTGTCCTGTCCATAGCTCATATTTACAGCGACAGCAAAACCAAAAGGGAAAAGAGGGGAGAAGGAAAGGCATTCTTGAAAAGAAACAGCCCCAGACCACACTCTCCCTACTGTGTAGACCTGACCAGGGGGCCAAGGCCATGCGGTCGACAGTGTCGAGCAGAGGAACAGCTGTCGAAGTCTGGCGTAGTTTCCGGCCGTCTTCGGCGTAGGCTGTGAAGTAGTCGTCAGGGACAAATATATAAAACGACCAGAAGTCGTGGACAAAGATATTGTATTAGCAATTTTTCGAGTTGCGCATAAGGCTACCAGCTAGCTGGGCAGAAAAAAACAATATGAGGGACCTCGACGCATCAGGGATTTTGGGCACACTACACGTCATGTATGAATTAGTGTTATAGGCACGCCCATGACGACGTCCCCTTTCGATCCTCGAAAGACGAGGTGCAATACTCCGATTACCACTAGACGTATAACGCTTACCTGAACTCCGCGGGAACACCACTCGAACTCTTCTCAGAGAGCGATGCTATTCTCTAACCTAAACCTTAATACCGAGCTGGATTCCTATAAACACACAGAAATTCTCCTAAGCAACTTCAAACTTTCATAAACAAGGGCACTAGCTATGTGTTTGCAGTAGTAATATTATACACCTTCTCTTTACCTTCTGTCTTTTTATGGTGGGCTCTCCATCCTGCTTCAGCGCAGGGGCGCTTGTTCTGAAGAAGAGACTGAGGTTGCTGAATGGAGGGCGTGTATGAGCAAGATTTAATTACAACCTGACTAGAGAAATATCAGAAAACTGTGAATGGTAATTACAGAGAACAACCAGTGACACTGCTACCTTTCCAAAAATAAAACCACTCAAGAACACTCAGAGAGTCGACTATTCAACGTGATACTATGTGTGAGTGAAAAAGGGCTCGAAGTGGAACGTGAGCGACTAGCTTCAGCAGGATTCTGCCCTTGAGGAACTTTAACACAATGCCACAATAAGATACTCTCAATACCTAAGGCACTTTTCAAGAAAACAACAAGTGTGTGAAAAGGTTGCCGAGTAAAGTTGCTGTGACTGGAAACTCTCAATACACTATGGCACGCTTCAATGAGACAACAAGTGTGTGGAAACGTTCACCGTGTAAAAATGCTGTGACTGGAAACTCTCAATACACAATGGCACACTTCAAGGAAACAACATGTGTGTGGAAACGTTTGCCGTGCAAAAGTGCAGTAATTGGAAAACTCTCAAAAAACACTACGGCACACTTCAAGGAAACAACAAATGTGAGGAAATACTTGCTGCGAGAAAATGCTCTGACTAGAAAAACACCTTAAGCACCTAACGCATTTCAAAGGCTGCCGAGAATCAGTCAGGAGCTAGCGGTGACTGGAACAGCTGACTGACAGGAATTACGAACGAGGTCTCTGAACTGCGGAATGAATGCTGTGACGGAAACCTGGAAACTAAACCAAACGTAATCAGGGAAATGCTAAAACTGAGGTGCTGAGGAAACTGCGGAAGTTACAGGCAGGTTTTAACAGAGACAGAGCGGACCACGATAAGCGTTAACTGCAAAAGCAGAAAGATGCGGAGCACTCGAGGGGAGGGGCTTAAGTATGCAGTTAGAAAGAATGCCTAGACCCAAACAGTGACTTCAGGAACAAATGAGGCGGCCATGTTAGGAAGCCAGGAAGTGTCTCCCTTGCCTGCGCTCCTTCAACATTGAGTCTGCACTCCATCCATGAATGGTAGATGCAGGACCAGGTTTTCTTGGGGCTTCTGTTGGGAGTTTTGGCCGTGATCATGACAAGATGTCGGACTATATGCACAGCATGTGATTATAAGCAGATTCACAAGTATCAGAACTCTGGATACAGGACAGCATTATTTTGGACATTCTGACACCAACAGATTCTTAGTTTTGGTTAAGGTAGTGTCAGAGAGGAATTTTCTCAACCCCTTTTTCTTTGTCTTTAACCAAAAACATGACAAACTTGTGTTCGAGTTACATTCCTGACTCCTCACATTCCTCTCCAGTCTTTCCAACACTCACAATGCAAAAGCAACAGTAAACAACTCCCGTCATCCTTGTTGCATCAGGAAGGCACCCAACCCTGAATCACATGCACCAGGGTCTACCTCTTCTGCACAAAGCCAGTCAATACCTGAGCCAGCAATACACTCCGCTTCACCTCCTCAAATTCCTCTGTACACACCTCATCCCACTGAAAAACATTTCCTTGCCTCGTCAATCGTTGCATACTTTGTGTCCTGTCTGTCAGACCTCTGACAAACTTACTGTAAAATTCAACCCAAGGACAGCTGCCACCTCATTTTTACTTTTGGGTTCCAGCATATCTCCAATTGCTTCCACAATAACATGTTTTGGCTTAATGCCCTCTTTGGTAATTTCATGCCCTAAATAAGTGACTTTGTCTGATCTGAACATACACTTTTCAAAAGCAATGCTAATAACTAGCCTCCTTCATAATTTCCAGCACTCTCCTCAGCCTTTTATCATGTTCCTTCCTCGCTGCGATACACACAAACACATCATCTTGGTAAATCATTACCCTACTCATCTCCCAACAACCTATGCATAGTCTACTGAGAAACACTTGCAACGGACACTAAGCCAAACAGCATCCTTTTACATCTAAATAAACCAAAAGGAATGAACGCTGTAAGATCACACAAGTCTTGGTGGCGTTCAATCTGATGATCTGCTGCTCTCAAGTCCAACAACGAGAACACTTGTGCTCCTGAAACTCTTGCCAACAAATCATCAATCCTTGGAATTGGAAAACTCTCCGCCACATTTGCATTAAGACATCAGCAGTCGATGCACAATCTGACAGTACCATTGGGCTTCCGCACCACAACCATCAGGCTAACCTATTCTGAAGCCTCAATGTTCTCGATGACTCCAGCTTCCATCTTCTTCAATTCCACTTCCAGCTCTTTCCTCAAGGCCAACAGTATTACCCACACTTCTGGAGAAACTGGATTTGCGTCACTCATCGCTTTGGTTTTATGGACAAAACCTTTCAATCAACCCAATTTCTTCTCCAACACCTCTGGGAACCATGTTGATACATCCATGTCACCCTCTGCTACGATGCTTGTATCACCCACAGCCTCATGTGTCGCCAGAACCTGTCCCAGATATCATGGATCAAGTCTAATAGCCACTTCTCCTTGGTCATCCCAGGAGAGCAGTTCACCGCCCTTCTAGCAACGTAAACTGTGCCCTGCGCTCTCTTTTCTTTCAATCGCAACACTGCTTCGAATTGTCCAACAATATCTATTGGAACATCTCCGTATGCAGTAGCTTTAATCCTAGGCTTTTCCAAGATTTAACAACCAAATTTGTCTTTCCATATCTGTACACTAATCAGCGTATAAACTGCACCACTATCAAGCAGCATTGGCACTTGAATGTCATTCACTGAAACTTAGGCATGTGTTTTTTCCCCTTTACTTTGCCACCACTGCATGCTTTGATGACAATTTCTCTACCCATCTCTTCTTGCTCCTTCTTGTACCCCTCCCTTATTTGTCCAGAGGTGCCCTCAAAGTTTCTGCAGCAACGAGCAACATGTCCTTTTCGACCACACATGAAAAATGATGTGTACCGCCATGCACTCCTTATCATTTGCGAAGTGATTACCGCTCTCACTGTTAGGGAGAATTCTCATTCTATGGCTAATTTCCCTTACCTAGTGAGTCCCTCAGCAGCTTTGCTGGATTCCTGGGGTTTATTTTTTCCTCTTGGTAAGAGTGTGAACCTTTTTCCCACTCTTACATGTGTTTTGCCATGTGTATTTCTACTGTTTGCGTGATCTTGGGCTCTGGAGCCACACCACTCCCTGAGCCCAACTTGTGTGTGTGTGTGTTACACAGCACCTTCAATGCAGTGACACAGGGTTGTCTTTAGACTTCCTAATGACTCAATTTTTCTGGGGATGACTACTGTCCCCCAGAAACATGTAAAGTTGCCATTAACTTTATATAGTCATAATTACCACAGATCCAGTACACCCCCTCTTACATGGAGTATTGGAAAGGGTTAATTCCTATCCCTTTTATCTGTGCCTCCTGAAGCCTTGTTTCGCTCCCTTAACATTAAGACTTGGCTGGTGGCAGTGGTATCTACCCGAACTTTTCAACCGCGCTTATATTACATAACGGGGTAATGTTTTAGGCTAATATAGTAGCCTCGAACATGAAACCCGCTTGACCATATTGGTTTTAATTTGGCTCTGGTTGGGTTTCGCTGCCATTTCTTCTTGTTACAATCTTTCTTGTGTTTTACTTTGCGCGGCAAACCAGTTTGCCTTCTTTGTTCACTATCATTTGGTGGGCTTCTCCAAAGCATCCCTCCTTCTGGCTCCTGAGTGTCTAGGTGGGCTGAATGTGAGGGAGGGGTGTAGTCACCCCCTGCACAGGGTCTCCTTGGAGACCCAAGTCGCACTTTGTGTTCATTGGCTGAGGTGGTTTTCCGGGCAGGACTGCTGAGTGATTGACAGTCAGGCTGTGTGAATGGGGGATTTTGGCATAAAAGGCAGGACTCTTGGGCCAGAAGGGAGAGTCGCCACTGGAACTGCAAGGAACCTAAGAGAAGCGGAGAAGAAGATGGCTGCTGCACTCCCGAGTCCCGGTGAGGCCCTGCTGCAGTCCTGAGCTATATACCCTTCAACGACAAGAGAAGATCCAGTCCGGAGTCTTCTTCCCTTGAGCCTGGTGGGATCAACCAGCTCACCTTCCACAGTCAGAGGATCCTCTTCTTGGGCGAAATCGCTGCACACAGCTGTGGTGGTCCGGATAGCCATCTGAAGAGCCTCTCCTGTTTTAAAGGAGCGCACCCCACGACTGAAGCTCCAGGAACCGTGAGTCTGCAAGAACTACCAGGAACAACTGCAGTGACACCAGCCTTTCTTCAAACGAATAAGGTACTGTGTCTGACTTCGAGGAACTAGGGTGAACCCTTTTCTCCTCACCAAAGGCTTGTCCTTATCTTCCTTCCCTCTTATAACTTTTGCTTCCCTTTTGACAATATCCAAGTACTCCTGGCACTCTCGAATCGTGAACTGTTCTAACCTTGTGATCCTCGACAACAGGACCCCTGTTCCATTGACACTGGTGCAGGCCTATTGACTTATCTACGTTTTAGAAAGTGTCCTCTGATTCTATCTGCCTTGACAAAAGTATTGCCTATGATTTTTATCCCCTATGCTCTTGTGTTAATTCATGTGCTAAGTGCGTTTGACTTCGGTAACATTTCTTCTCAAGGGTACACCTTTCTTTAGTAAGACCGAACTGTCAAAAAGTTCTCGAGTATTAACCCCCGGTAACGCTTTTGTTTCACAACACCGGTCTGTCAAATCTCAACGTACTTAACTTGCATTGGTCTGCACAAGGGAAATTGGTTTTGTGTAGTGTATTTGAAGTGTGGTTTTAATTTAATAGAAGTGAAGTGTTTTATGAACAGATGGTTTAAAAATAAATGTATTATACTTTTTAACCAGAAACCTTGAGTCAGTGTTTGCTTGAGTCACCGTAATTTTAGTCCTTTGTGTAATCTCTACTACTGCTCATTTGCTCTTGAGATAAGTCTGGCTGCTCAGCCGCTGCTACCACTTTCTGTGTAGTACAGGCTTGTAGTACAGGGTTGTACCAAAGGTGAAATTGTACTACCACTTGTAGTCTTAATCTTGGGTAGTGGTCCCTAAGGGCACTGCCCAGGATTCTGCCCAACACCCACAGCGATAACATCCCCTCCCAATGTTATTCCATGAGCTTGATTTGGAGAGTACACCCTTCACGCGTGGTGCTGCACGTTGACTCCTACCACCACAGAGTGTCGTAGCACTGCTCCCCCTGTTGAGCAGTGCTACGACATTCTGTTGATGATGGAGTAACACTTCCCCTTGAACTCTCCTTCCATCCATGTTCAGTCCTCTTTTCCACCGGACCACTGCAATGAAGCATTTGGGTTCCGTGTTTAATTCACAGAGCCTTCTTCTATCGCCGTCTAGCGTCCCTCCCCTCCTTTTCTCTAGACACAGCGCCTTGATAAAAGATTCCATATGCTCCATATTCTTTGCAATCTCAATGCCACAACTCCTATTATCTTATCATTGAGATACTATAATCAGCTAGTGTCTAATGTGCTCCTCTTGACTTTGTGTACAGTGACTTTATTGCCATTCCCCTCAATGCAGTCAGAAATTCTTCAACAGACTCTCCCCACTCATCTGGTCTAGTGGCAAAATTATATCTTGCTAGGATTTTGTTGTCCTCGTAGTGTTGGTCTAATTTCACAAGACTTACTTCAAAAGGCCCTGCATCACCTAACCCCACTGTTTGTGGCTGTCTCTTCAATACTTCCTGTCCTGCAGCACCCAGACAGTGAAACAGCAAGGCCTCTTTCATCTCAGAGTTAAATGGGGCCAAAGACTGACCAGGACATATTTAAAAAAGTCCTCTTTCCATTCCGTCCAGTAACACATGGCACCCCAGGTAAGGCTAAAAATAATTGAGGTCTAGGCACACTTGCCATTGTCCTTATTGTATGTCTCTTCTCCAAAAATACAATGACGAGGAAGATGTCCTAGCGACAAATGTTGAGCAGCTCTGTTCAGCCCCCCGCCAATCCCAAGATGGCCACCACACCTCGAAGCACTAATCTCTCCGGATGTACTCCATAGGACACCAGCACAGTCCTACTATACTCCGTAGCCTGCTGTCCGTCGGAGGTCGCCCAAAAATGCTCATCGCCAGCTGTTACCACCATAAACACAAGAAAGGTAAAGTGACTCAAAGTAGATACATTTAACAATGTTTTAATTCTCTTGATGAATAAAGGGTTTAATAAGCGACTCAGTCTTGGCGGAATCCCTCAACTGTCACCATTAGAATCCTCCCGTTCACATTGCACCTAGCTGTGATGTCACTCAGCTGGCCCTGACTTCCACAGAATGAACACTACACTTAATCTAAACATGTTGAAACACATGCTGATACATGCTGCTACACTCCTAACACCTATGGCTATCAGTGCAGGGGGACTGAACTTCATTGTGAAATTCCTTGCTTATTTTAACACTGCACAAATCACCATACAGTGAAGTGCGGTAGGGATACTTTGTGTCCCTTAAACTTTGTTTTGGTGCATTTGTGGTACTTGCATGTTGTGTCCAAGACGGGCTAACGGCAGCAGCTGTTTTTTTTACAATTCTTGACTGCGCTTTTGCATTTTATAGCATAATGACTTTTAGAGGACCATATACTCTAAATATGCCATGCACTCTCAGGCCCCGATTCCCCATACTTGAGAAACACTTTCCTGTTTCATTCTTACATATTACATCTCTAAGTTGGTTATTACTTACCTAGTTCATTCTCTCATACAGCGTTCTGTTGTTGATCCAACTGTTCAAAAGTAAAGTGCTGTTGCTCTGCCGTCCGAGCACCCCAAAAAAGAATGTGTATACATAAGAGTAGTAAATGTTTAGTGATTTATCTGTAGTATTTAATTGATAAAGAGGTATTTAAGGCCTAATGTTAAGAGAGATTTTTGGAAACAGCCCTGTGGACAGCTTCCGAGAGGCCACCCTATTCTGATGAACAGGGACAAACAAACATCTTTAGCCAAACAGTATCTGGGTAGTGTGGATGAGCAGCAAGGCTTAGACTTAAGAGGGAGTGGTAAAGGGTTAATTTAAGCACGCACAAAATGCATTTAAAACAAGTTAGGAAGAATGTACCAAAATAGTTATTTATTTAGGCCATAGAATAAAGGGATCAATGAATAACCACAGTTAAGTAGCACACATTCACGATTATATACACATTTACCATGGTGTACTCTGCTAGGTGAACACTGCACTTTTAAATACAGTTAGACATATATTTCAAAGGACTAAGTGTAGCAAAGCAAGAGAATAAAGAAAAGATAAACAGTGATTGATAATTTGGGAACTAAAAGGTTTAGAATAAATGAGAAGAAAACATCATACAAAACCTTATAAATACAGTGCCAACCTTAAAACATCCTTCGTTAACTAGAAAAGCAAGGTCTTCGTGCCCTTAGAGTCGCAGGTCTCAAAATATGACCTATCAGGAGGCTAGGAATATCTTTTAGAAAGTTGAACAAGTGGTGGCCTCAGCCAACAAATAGTGTGTGCCAAAAGGATAAAGGAAAGTCTTTTACAGACCCTCGGCCAATCCATCCAACTTAGGGGAAACCCAGGCGAGGATGCCAGGCCAGAACAACACTGTTCAAGGCTAGGCACGGGAGGGCTAGGACTTTATGCCCACTGAACCCTATGGAGGCAAAGGGATGGGGAGGGGGTAAAACAGGTATGTTTATTCACCCTTTGTAGTCAGATTCACTCAGGGACCACCATTGAAGTTCCTGAAATCGCTGGGCCTTCTGAATTCGTGCATGGATTCCCGTGGAGGAAGCCCAGGGGCTGCGGTGTCGAGGTCACTTCAGGCGTCGGGTTTGTTGGCCGGGCTAGTTTACGGTTCCAGTCTGTTGGAACAGTTCTGGACACAGGACTGCCGGACACTCAGACACACAGACTTCAGGACCACATCACCAGGGAGACACTCTGAGGACGTCCAGGATGCAATCCTAGCAGCAGACAGTGATGGCCACTTGAAGAAAATGGCATAAAATGAACCCTGTGGAAGAAACAAACTGGTTGGTCCAATAAGTCCCCTATTCGTGGTGGAGAACTGCAAATTCAGGGAAATGCTTCTTGTTCAATAAGCTAAGGATCTGCAGAGTCCCAATGCTAAATTCTGGAAGTTGACCATTGCAGTGAAGTAGCTGAAGATGTTTAGCTAGTCCACATGATGGTTTCAGGATTGTTCAGAGCGCTTCCAGTGGATGAACAAGATCCAGGTCTTCAGCTGGCTGTTCTCCTTCATAGGGGTCTTGGCTACAGCGATCTGTTGATGGCTGCAGGAGTCGTCGTTCCCCCTCTGCCCCCCCACCTGCATTATCCAGAATCATGGCTGGAGTTGCCCCGAGCCCACGAACAGCAAGGATCTGGACCATTCAAAGTTGGCTTCGCAGAGGATGTCCAATTAGGACAGCCAATACATCTGCTCAGCAACAGACACACACTGGCCCTAATGTGGACTGGGTCCAGCCCCACACATGGCCAAACACAAACCGCCACTTTGTCTGCAAAATCTGGAGCTTTCACCAGGAAAGGGCTCACCATATGTTGAGATGGATTTTTAAAATCAACCCTGAGGGTGGATTTTTGGAGGCCAACCTATTATGGTAAATAGGATAGACACTGAAAACAAGCCAAAAATTAAAGTTACTCGACGTAGTGACTAGAGTGCTCCTAGCCCATAGTAACCTTTCCTCCATCCTTGTAGGCGTCCCCGAACATGGGGACGGTACCTGAACCTTTGGCAGAGAAACGTTTGACTTCCCCTTTAAATTTAGTATACCATGCAGCCTCAGGCGTGGGAACGCCCCGCACTCCGGCGCCTCACCTCAGTACCCTTTGAACACATCGGACCCTTAGATACCCGGCTACACTTATACATATCAGCCCATGGTATACTAGTTGGGGAAGGTGGGTGGGACATATTGAGGAAAGGGGACCATGGACTAGGAGTACTCTAGTGACTACAGTGAGTAAGGAACAAGTTACTTACCTGTAACTATTGTTCTCCAACATGGGTCTGGCATGGATTCACATTCTCGTTCCGCTTTGTCAAGCTGGGAATCCTCGGGAAAAGGAAAAACTGTTTCACTTTCACTTACAAACTGTATTTCTCCTCTAAACCAATCACTGAACTCTGGGTCATACTGGCCCCATCCAATGACTGCCCTCTCCATAAGTCCTTCCTCTTGCAGCCATCTTCAGATTTGGTAAGCATGTAAAGTGGCAGTATGACCAAGAAAAGCCACAGAGAGGTATGAGGGAGGGTTCACATATGAATCGATGCCAGACCCATGCGGGAGAACAATAGTTACAGGTAAGTAACTGGTTCCTTCTCCAGCATGGGGCCTGGCATGGATTCACATGCTCATGAATGAAGAATACATAGCAGTACACACATGCACAACCACGGGAGGTGGCAAGGCTCAACAGAAGCAATTACTCTTACCTACGGAACAGGCTCACCTTGAAGCAAACAGGTTGCGAAGCATTGCTTGTCCGACCCTGGACTCCTCTGTGGAATCCCAGTCGACGCAGTAGAATCTTGTGAAGGTGTGCGTGGACCTCCACGTAGCAGCCCTGCAGATGTCCAGCAGGGGCACACCAGATAGGAACGGCGTTGTCGTAGTGATCACTCTGGTGCAATTGGCCCTCGGACGGCCGGGCAGCAGGTTTGCCAACTGATGACAGAGGGTGATACAGCCGGAGAACCACCTCGAGATTAAAGCCTTTGACAAGGCCTTCCCATGGTTCACGGGACCAAAGTTCATGAACAGTAGGGACGTCTTGCGGAAACATTTTGTGCATGCCACATAGAACTACGAGCCACATCGAGCAAGTGCAAAGTCCTTTCAGCCGGCGACGAAGGTTTAAAAGCACAGGCAACACCAAAGGCTAATTGAGGTGGAATTCCAACAGAACGTTTGGCATGAAGGAGGGGTGCCTCCGCAATACCACCCTTGTGTCGTGAAAAGTCAGACAAGGCTGTTTGCAGGATAGGGCCTGGATCTCACCCACCCTCCTGGCGGAGGTGATGGCCACGCGGAAAGTCGTCGTCCATGAGAGGAAGTTGACAGGGGACTGATGCATAGGCTCGAAGGGGGGCTTGGGAACTCAACATGGGCTCGTCAGCACCATGTTGAGTTCCCACGCCGGGGCAGAAGCCTTCACGAGCTGAAAAGATTGAAATAGTCCTCGAGGAACTCCTTGACGAGACACTGTGACCAAAGATATCGTCCTGGAGACCTGATTGCCTCCCGTAAACCCCATCCCCCATACCACCCCCCCTGCCCCACCTCCAGCCCCCCTCCCCCATCTTCCACTCGCCGACGAAACTAGTCAACCGGCCTCCCACCGAGGTGCATGGGTGGTGGCTCGACGTCCAGGCCGGTTCAGTCCTGCTTCAGAGCCTGCGTCCCGGCGATGAAAGAGATGGTGCCTCCACCGAAAGCCTTGGAACTGGGTCGTGGACCATGAGGGTTGACGGTACGAGGAAGCTCCACCGAAACCCTTTGTCTATCTGCTGGACTTTCCACTGGTGGCGCGAAAGGATGGGCAGTGTTGCTGAAGAGTGCCCAGGGCACAACTCATCTCTGTATTAGTCTTGATGGCATGCAGAGACTTGTCCACAGTCTTCCCGAAGAGGTTGTCCTTGTCAAAGGGCATGTCCAGTACTCTAGTCTGGACCTCCTGGAGGAAGTTGGTGGCCTTCAGCCAGCCACGACGCCGGAGACAGACACCATTTCCCATCTATCGGAAACCTGTGCCTGCGACGTTCAGGTCGACCGTAATGGCATGGTCCAATGCCACCTCCCCTTCCTGGAGGAGGGAGATTCCCTCTACCGGTTTGTCGTCGGCTAGGAAGTCCAGAATCTGGGCCAGTTTGTACCAGAGTTTTCAGTCGTACCTGGCTAGAATTGTCAGTGCGTTGGCCGCCTTGAATGTCAACGGAAGAGTAGATGATTCTTCTCTCCATGGCGTCCAACATTTTGCCCTCGCTGTCCAAAGGATGAAGACGAGGGCTTAGATGATCTCTTCCTCGCAGCCAAGGATACCACAGAGTCTGGCGACGGTTGCAACCGTAGGCACCTGGTATCATTTCGCTAGCCTATCCCGCTAGGCTGGGGCGGTGGCTGGGTTTCTTCATCCTGGCCAGAGAACCCATCCAGATGTTCGCGCAGCACCTTATTCCAGAACTCTTCATATTGTAGCTGACTCCGGAACTCTTTGAAGATCCAGATTTCCTTGCAGAATCCAGACTTTAGGATTGCAGAACTCTTGCTAGCTTGACCCAATTGCAAACATACAGAACTTCAAAGAATAATTCGGATTCAGCTTGGCTTGCTACCATTAAGGCTTGCCCGCTGAAACTTGCATCCTGCTATCTACCGTGTCCAGTGACCAGAAGGGCCCTTCCAAATCCAGTCTGAGGTGCAGTCCAAAATTGACCAGAACTGCGCCGCTGATCCGATCCCTATCAAGGTGCCCTGCTGCCGGTAGACCTGATCCACCCAATGACCAGAGCTGACGGTCCAATTTTATTATAAAGGACCAAGTATAACAGGAAGAACAGTAACCCATAGCATATCTGTATTGTAGTATCCCAATCTCAACCCAACCCATCTTTAATTACCATAGTATTGTTAGTATCCTTCTTGCACTGATTTTTTTCTCTCCTCTGTATTACAAAACCATAACTCCCTAGTGATTTTGAAGTAACTAAAGTAAATCCCAGATAAAATTGAGGACCCCACGTGAATGGTTGCATTGGTCACGTAGCCATAAAGATTCACGTGTGGTCTCTTCTTTTTCATAGTCATTAACCCCTTAAGTGCCAAGGGCGAGGTATCTCGTCCTTGGAATTGCATACGCAGTGCCAAGGATGACATAGCTCGTCCTTTTTGGCACCAAAACAGCAATCCAACCCCCGGGCTATGTGAGGGGGAGGCTCCCCCTCACTGCCAGGGGGCTGGATTACCTTCGGTTTCCCCGTCGGCGTGCGTAAAGCACGTTGGCATGAATTTTCACCGCAGCAGCCATTTCGGGCTGCTGCGGTGAAAATAGAAGGTGAGTGTTCACCTTTCTCCCCCTCTATCTCCGGCTGTATTTCAAGCCGGAGATCGAGGGAGGTGTTGTTGGAAAGGGGAGATTCTCCCCTTTCCAACCACACCCTGTGTGACAGCATTGCTGCTCGCAGACCGGACGCAGGGCGCTCGATGCGCGGGCAGCAATGCCCACTGGACCACCAGAGAAACATTTGTGACGTAGGGGGGAGGAGGGCTGCTTACAGTAAGCAGCCCTCTCCCCCCCCGGCCCCCAAAGCATGGTGGCACATATATAATGACTCCTGGGGGCAGACAGGTGACCATCTGCCCCCAGGGGTGGGGGCATAAAAAATTTAAAAAAGACAAAATGAAAAATACGTGATGGGAAGGGGGAGAGGGTTTGGGTGCCCTAGCTACCAGGGATTTTTTCGGAAATTGATTCTCCCCTTTCCAAGGACACCCTGTGTGACAGCGTTGCTGCCCGCGGATCTAGCGCAGTGCGCTTGATTCGTGGGCAGCAATGGCCACTAGACACCAGGGATGTCTTTGAATGCGGGGGGAGAAGTGGGGGCTGCTTACAGTAAGCAGCCCTCGCCCCCCCGGCCCCAAAGCATGGGTGCACATATTTGTACAACCCTGGGGGCACATATGTGTACAACCCTGGGGGCAGATGGCTGATAATCTGCCACCAGGGAAGGGGGCTAAAAAAATAAATTAAAAAAAAAAGCAGCGGGGATGGGGGTGTGGTTGGGGTGGCCTGGAATTTTTTTGCCCCCTGAAATGGTGGTGGCCCTCCCGCTCCCACACCAAGTGGACAGGGGGGCCACCCCTTGTAGCCCTCCCTGCGGGCAGATTTATGCCCCCAGGCAGGAGTACATGAGGGGGCCCCCCATCCATTTGGGGGGAGGGCCACCAGGAAGAAGTGGGGCCTGCAGGTTAGGGCCCCCCTGGGGGCAGATGGCTGATCATATGCCCCCAGGGAAGGGGGCAAAACAAAAATCCAAAAAATGTTTTTTTTTTTAAAAGTGAATTTTGGGTGGGAGTGGGGGTCACTAGCCACCAGGGATATATTTTACAGAAAAGGGGGGTGGCCCTCTCTCCCTCACCCCAAAGGGAAATGGGGGCACCCCTTGTAGCCCTCCCTGGGGACAGATATCAGCTCCTAGGAAGGGGCATCTGACCCCAGGTAGGGCTGCATGAGATGCTCCCTCTTATCTGCCCACAGGGAGGGCTGCATGAGATGCCCCATGCATTTGGTGTGGGAGGGTAGAGGGTCATCCCCCATTACATTAGAAAGTTACCTGGCGGTTTAGGGTGCCCCTCAGCCCGCCCGCGTACCATTTTCCATTTTTTTCTTTGTTTATGAAACTTGCCTTGGCGCAGAGGGGAACATTGTGTGCCAATCTGGCCCCAGGGTGCCCAAACCTTACTGCCCCACCCACCGGGGGGCCTGTCCCACACATTTTTGGTGGCCCTCCCCCCCCCACCCCAAATGGGTGTACCTCACGCAGCCATTTGTAGGAGGCCCAGGGAGGCCTGCATGGGGTGCCCCCACCACACATTTGGGGTGAGGGGGGGAAGAGGGCCATCAAATTGTGGGATAGGCCCCCCCCAGTGAGTGGGGCACTAAGGGTTGGGCATCTTGGGGCAGATGGGCACACCAATGTGCCTCTCTGCACCAAGGCAAGTTTCGTAAACAAAGAAAAAAATGGAAAATGGTGGAACGCATTTTAGAGGGGGGCTGTGGGGTACCCCAAAGGGATGGGGAATTTTCTAATGGGACGGGGTGGTGACCCCGTCTCCCCCACCCGCAATGGAGTGGGTGCCATGTCATGCAGCCCTCCCTGGGACCAGATATCTGCTCCTAGGAAGGGACGACTGAGCCCATGGAGGAGTGCAGGACAGCCCCCCCCACTTATCTGCCCGCGGGGAGGCCTACATGGGATGGGCCACCCCTCCAATTGGGGTGGGGGTGGAGTGGTGCACCCACCTTCACAATAGAATATTACCTGGCGGTGTATGGGGCCCCTCTGCCCCCGCTAAAGGGCAGCCTGCCATTTTGAATTATTTTCTTTGTTTACTATACCTGCCTTGGCGCAGGGGGGGGCACATTAGTGTGCCAATCTGGCGCCGGGGTGCCCAAAACTTACTGGCCAATGCAATAGGGGGGGTGGGGGGGGGCAGTATGGGTGGTTTGGTATTTGGGTGGGCTGACAGATAATTTATGTTTTGTTTTTCCCTTTACAGGTCTTGAGCAGTTCAAGCTTCTCCCTTGTTATGTACGTTTGAAATTTTGCTCATTTCAACATTGTATAGTGGGTAGAGGGCACATTGCTATTGGGATGGGTGGGAACTGGGCCTGTAGTGTTGGTGTTGTGAAGGGAAGTGGGTGCTCTGGGGAGGTATTGTGGTGGCCAGGTACACACTTGCGAGGGTAGCGCACAAAATGCCCCCCAGTCCAGCTGAATAGTGCTGTTTCCCTAGGAGGGAAGTTTGCCACTTAGCCATCTGTGCAATGTTTGTGTGCTGGGGGTTGTCATACGGCCATTGGACTAATTCCAATTTCCTATCATTGTGCAGTCTAGCCTTCCGTGGTGGTAGATGACTGAGAAGTGTCATGTATGTGGTGGAAGGAGCTGAAAAATTTACAGATATCTGCCAGACAGTTTGGATGTGTTATTGGTAGGCAAAGCACTGAATGTAATTCTTTTAAGCACTGAATGTAATTCTTTTATGTTTACTTTGCAGTTGCGGCTACTGAAAAGCTTTTGCTGACTTACGTAAGTACTACATAAATTACTTGGTAATGTGGGGGTGGAGGGTTACTGTGGGGGGAGAAACTGTGGCTGCAGTGTCAGTGGTATGTATGGGAAGTGTTAGGAAAGGTGCCTGTGAAATGGCTTACTACCAGTACTTTACTGTTTCCTGAGCGCACTACAGAGAAGTTACTATACAAATGATGTACCCATTGTCACTCAGGTACGACACCTGCGCACAAGAGGTCTGCCTCTCATTGGGACACGTGTGGGGACGCGGGTAGGTAGGCCATGTGTTGTTGGCCGTGTGTTTCGGTGGGTGGCCAGAGCGAAATGTCTGAGAATTGTCTTCATTGCCAGCCAATTTCAGAGACATTTCCCTGTGTCCACTCACCAAAACACGTTGCCAACAACAGATGTCATACCTTCTTGCGTTCTCACAGGTGTCCCGACGGAAACGGTACCTCACATGTGTGGGTGCAAAAGGAAAAGGGTAACCCGCTGGTAACTCCAAGCCTTTCTCCACAGCCCATTTTGTTCATGTGGGCAACCTACAGATTTGGGCCTAGGGCGTCGAAACCAGCAAGGAAAACAGGGAACCCCATGCATTTCCCAAAAGAGGACACCCGTGGGAATGCACAGAGGTCTGACTTGCGCGATGCGGCCCAGAATTTATTTCCCAGAACCCCAGACAAAGTGAACATTGTGTTTTTTCCCCCACCAAATATCTTTGTCGTGGATTGTGGCTAATAAAAACTGGGGCAATTTGCGAAGGCAGACCTCTGGATTCCCATGGGTGTCCTCTTTTGGGAAATGCATGGGGTTCCCTGTTTTCCTTGCTGGCTTCGACACCCTAGGCCCAAATCTGTAGGTTGCCCACATGAACAAAATGGGCTGTGCCGAAAGGCTTGGGGTTAACAGTGGGTTACCCTTTTCCTTTTGCGCCCCCGGTAGCTGCACCCACACATGTGAGGTACCGTTTCCACTGGGAACCCCATGCATTTCTGAATAGAGGGCACCAGTATGCATCCACAGAGGTCCAACTTGCACGAAGCGGACCAGAATGTTACCCAGAACCCCCAACAAAGTGAAAAATGTGGGGTTTTTTCGGCACATTTCAGACTTTGGCGGGGCTTCTGGGTAATACATTCTGGGACGATTTGCGCAAATCATACCTCTGCGGATTCCCACGGGTGTCCTCTTTTCGGAAATGCATGGAGTTCCCGGTTTTCCTTGGCGGCTTGGACACCCGAGGCCCATATCTGCATGGTGTGCCCGTCTGCAGAGAGTCTGAAATTCAGGTGTGAAAACAGACTTGGCATTACTTGTGTTTTAGGCTTTCCCCTAGGCGCCCAGGTAGGTGCACCCACACATGTGAGGTACCTTTTTCATCAGGACACCTGTGAGAACGTGGGATCATACCTCTGCGGATTCCCACGGGTGTCCTCTTTTCGGAAATGCATGGGGTTCCCCGTTTTCCTTGGTGGCTTGGACACCCTAGGCCTGTTAGGCAGAATCTTGTGAAGTGCCCTTAGGGACCACTACACACGATTAAGACTACAGATGGCAATACAAGTTTTACCTTAGGTACAAGCCTGTACTACTATGTCAGAGTGGTAGCAGTGGCGGAGCAGCCAGGCTTATCTCAAGAGTATATGAGCAGTAGCAGAGATTATACAAAGGGAACACAATTACTGTGATTCAAGCAAACACTGACTCAAGGTTTCAGGTAAAAAATATAAATACATTTATTTTTAAACCATTTGTTATTAACACAACACTTCTATTAAAATCAAATAAAAACCACACGTTAAATATACAACTAACCAATTCACTTTGTACAGTAAGTCTCAAGTTAAGTACCCTGAGTTTGAATGAACCGGGGTTAGGCACAAAACACGTTACCGCGAATACGATTGCCATCACTTTTTGACAGTTCGGTCTACTAAATAAACGCGTATCTGTGACATGAAATGCTACCGGGGCAAAAACACACTTAGCACCCGAGATACCCAGAGGGAGTTGGAGGCAAAAATCATAGGCAATATTTTGGTCAGGCAGAATCAAGAAACACTCAGAGACAGGAGTTCAAAAGTCAAAGGGCCGGCGCCAGGGTTGAAAGACACCGGGGCCTGTTGCCGAAGATCACACAGTCAGTTCACGATTCCACGTAGCCAAAAGCACTTCGATATTGTCAATGTTCGGAAGCAAAAGTTATAAGAAGGAGGGAAGACAAGGGCAAGCCTTGGAAATCAAGAAAAGGGATTCACCCAGTTTCCTCAAGGAGAACACAGTACCTTGTTCCAGTGGTGCAGCTGGTGCCCTGGCAGTTGTTCCTGTTGGTTTCCCACAGACCCACGATTCCTGGGGCTTCTTTGTGAAGGAGGACGTCTGAAGGGGGTCTGCACCACACACGGATGAAGCCGGCAGCAGCAACGAGGAATAAAAGGTGTGCTCCTTAAAAACAGGAGAGGCTCTTCAGGTGGCTATCCGGACCACTACAGCAGTGTGCAGCGATTTCTACCAAGGAAGAGGATCCTCTGGCTGTAGAAGATGAGCTGGTTATCCCCACCAAGCTCAAGGGAAGACGACTCAGGACTGGATCTTCTCTAAGTCGTTGAAGGGAAGATAGCTCAGGACTGCAGCAGGGCTTCACCGGGACAGGGTAGTTGCAGCAGCCGTCGTCGTCCTCTCTGCTTCTCTTAGGTTCCTTGTAGTTCCAGTGGCGACTCTCTGACTTCTAGCCCAAGAGACCTGACTTTTATCCGAATAACCCCCATTGGAACAGCCTGGCTGTCAATCACCCAGCAGGGGGGTTGTCTAGCCCGGACAACTACCCTGGCCAATCATGACAAAGTGCGACTTGAGTTTCCTAGGATACCCTGTGCTGGGAGGTGACTACACCCCCCCCTCACATTCAGCCCACCTAGACACCCAGGCGCCTTGAGGAGGTCTTCTGGGCAGAAGCCCGCCAAAAGACAGTGCACCAAGAAGTCGAACCTAGTTTGCCGCGCGAAGTAAAACACAAAAAGGACTTTAACAAAAAGAAATGGCGAATAAACCCAACCGGAGTCAAAAGAAAGACGATTTGGTCAAGCGGGTTTATGTTCGAGGTTAATATAATAGCCAAGAACAGTACCACGTTTATCTAATATAATCGCGGTAGAAAAGTTAGGGTATATACCACCGCCACCAGCCAAGTCTAAATGTTAAAAGAGCGAAACAATGCTCTAGGAGGTACAGATAAAAAGGGATACAAATTAACCCTTGCCAGTACTCCATGGGAGATGGGGTGTACTGGATCTGTGTTAGATTGACTAAGTAAAGTTAATGGTAACTTTACCCATTTCTGGGGGACGGTAGTCGCCTCAGTAATGGAGTCGCGGGAAGTCTCGAAGAGAATCCTGTGCCACGGCACTGAAGGTGCTGTGTGACACACAAAAAGAAGAGGGCTACTGAAGTGGTGTACTTCAGAGTCCATAATCACAAAAACAGGAAGAAACACATAGCAAAACACAGGTAAGAGTGGGGGAAAAGCTCTCACTCTTACCAAGTGGAAACAAATAAACTCCAGAAGTCCAGCAAAGCTGCTGGGGGACTCACTGGGTGAGGGAAATTAGCCATAGATGAGAATTCTCCCTAACCCGAGGCCCATATCTGTATGGTGTGCCCGTCTGCAGAGGGTCTGAAATTCTGAGTTTCGAAAAACAAACTGTAATACTCAGCAGCTTCCACTAGATGTCGGCCTATCCACAGCATGTGAATCTAAGCAGATACAAGCATCAGAAATACGATTACGGTGAGTAATGTATCCATTCTGAGGCTTGTGGAATTTGCTTAGATCACATGCTGTGCATAGATCAGCAAGCAGTATTAGAAGGAGGTGGGATGTGAGAAGGGTCATGAGCGAACAACTGTCTTAGAACCGCTTGTCTCACTTGAGTATCTGTCTTGGAATGAGTGTCAATACAGTAGTGCTGAGTAAAGGTGGGAATAGAGCTCCATGTAGCTGCTTTGCAAATGGTGTCAAGGGGTACATTTGCAATGAAAACCAGAGTGGCCCCAGTACCTCTTGTAGAGTGGGCCCTTGGCGTAAAAGGCAGTGTTTTATCTGAAAGGGCGTAGCACAGTTGGATACATCTGACTATCCATTTAGAGATGGCACCTTTAGACGCGATCTCCTTCTCTGCTTAGAGCCACGGAGATGAACAGTTGATCTGTCTTTCTTAGCGGTCTGGTCTTGTCTACGTAGAAGAGGACTGCCCTTCTCACATCATGTGTGTGGAGTTTCACCTCAGCAGAGCTTTTGGGTTCTTGGAAGGCCGGTAGCTCAATGGACTGGTTAACATGGAATTTTGAAATGAACTTAAGTGAAAACCTAGGGTGTGTGAGAAACCAGTTTATCCTTATGAACAGTAAAGAAAGGATCCTGCACTGACAGAGCTTGAATTTCACTGCCCCTTCTTATGGATGTAATGGCTACTAAGAAGGCAGTTTTATAAGTCAGGTTTTTGAGACTAGCTTTATGCATGGGTTCAAAGGGAGGTCCCATGAGTTAAGCAAGCACCACAGTAAGGTCCCAACCTGGTGGTGGGTTAGCAATTGGAGGGTGGAGTCTCTTAACCCCTTCCATAAAGGCCTTGACAACTGGCACTTTCCACCATGACAACTTGTTATGGGAGGTGGTGTAGGCTGACAGCGCCGTCAGGAGTACCTTGAGTGAATTAAATACTAACCCTGCATCCATTAGGTGGAGCATATAGGTGACAATATTGGAAGGAGTACAATCAATTGGGTTGATTTATTTATTCTGGCACCAAATAACAAATCTTTTCCACTTATCAAAGTAACAGTGCGCCTTGTGTTAGGTTTTCTTGACTCTTAAGATATCCATACATCTCTGCAGTAAATTGAGATGGCCGAACTCTATGGCTTCAGGAGCCATGCTGGCAAGTTCATCGAGTTGGGTTGAGGATGCACTGTTTGTCCTTTGTGCTGGGAGAGTAGGTTGTACCTGCATGGGAGTCTGATGGGGTCGCACACCGCCAGTTTGCGGAGGTGTGGAAACCATGGTTGTCTCGCCCACATATGAGCAACTAGGATGAGCGTCATTGATTCCCTGTGTATCTTGTTTACCACCTTCCTCAACAGAGGGGTTGGTGGAAAATCGTAGGCAAATATCCCTGACCAATTCATCCATAGATGGTTCCCCTTGGAGCCTGGCTGGGGGAACCTGGATGCGAAGTTTGGGAATGGTCTGTTTTCGCCTGTGGCAAATAGGTCTATAGTGGGGAAACCCCACTGAGAGAAGAGATCTTCTACGACTTCTTCGTGTAGTCACCATTCATGTACCTCTGGGAGGGGATCTCTGCTCAGAGCGTCCGCTAGTGAATTGAGATCCCCTGGAACATGTTGGGATGACAGGTAAATCTTCCGTCTGAGTGCCCATTTCCACATTTTCTGGGCAAGCTTGGACAGATTTGGCGAACAAGTGCCCCCTTGTTTAAGTAAAACATCGCTGTTGTGCTGTCTCCTAGGATCTGCACTGACAGGTTGGATAGGAGGGGTTTGAATGCCTGAAGCGCTCTGAAGACTGCCAGAGATTCTAGCAGATTGATGTGATTCTGAGCCACTGTGTGAGACCATAGACCCTGAGCTTTGTGGTGAAGGTAGTGAGCTCCCCACCCTGACAGGGAGACGTCTGTTGTGACGACGGCTTGCATCTCTGAATGGTAACAGGGTTTACCCTTTGCAAGATTCTCTCTTGTCCACCAGCGAAGACTCTGTACTAGTGTTGGCAAAACGACCACTAGATCGTCCCACTGATCCTTTGCCTGAGACCACAGTTTCGCCAACCATTCCTGCATGGGTCGCAGGCGCGCGTGGGGAACCAGGTAAATGCCATCATGCCTAGCAAACTTATCGCTTTGCGCACCCTTATTTGGCAACCGGCCTGATATTGAGGAATTTGCAGCAACAAATTTCAAATTCTTTCCTCTGATGGAAAGGCCATCCCCTCTTGGGTGTCTAGGATAGCTCCTAGCAACTGTTTTGAGGTACTTGGCACTAGGCTTGATTTTTTTCTCGTTGATCGAGAAGCCCAATTGGGAGAGGTGGTTTGTTCTTGGGATGTTTAATCTGCAAATTAGGGGCGACTCCCCTGTAATGAGCCAGTCGTCCAGGTAAGGGTACACTGGGATTGCCTCACTGCGTAGGTGCGCCGCCACCACCGCCAGTACCTTGGTGAATACCCTTGGAGCAGAGGCTATACGGAAGGGCAGCACCTTGAACTGGTAGTGCTGGCTGTCTATTTTGAAACGCAAGAATCTTCTGTGCGCTGGGAACATTGATATATGAAAATGGGCATCTTTCATATCCAATGTTGCCATGCAATCCCTCTTTTTTAGTAGGGGGATTACCTCTTGGAGTGTAGTCATGCGGAATTTTTGTTGCTTGACATACTTGTTTGCATGGCACAAGTCTAATACTGGTCGCATTGTTAGATTTTTTTTTTTGGCACAAGGAAGTAGGTTGAATAAATACCCTTATTTACCTGGTTGCCCGGGACGAGTTCTATTGCGTCCTTTGCAAGTAGAATGGCGATTTCCTCTCGAGGATTTTCTGGTGCTCCAAGGAGTGTACTTTCTGTCTTGGAGGATGGTTGCAGGGGTGTTCTGGTAGCTCTATACAGTATTCTGCGGACAATGTGGACAGCACCATTCTGTCCGAAGTGATCCCTTCCCATGCGTGGGTGAAGGTGGAAATGCGCCCCCCTACTGGGGATGCATGGGAAGGGACCCAGAGCGGAACATCACTGTTTATTGGGTGGCGTACCACCTCTACTGGGGCTGCCTCTACCCCTAGTGCGGTGTCCGGCTGAGAGTATTCCTGTGTCTGCGGAAGCTGCTAAACCCCTCCCCCCCCCCCCCCCCCCCGACAGTCCCCATCAAGTGTAATTCTCAGAACTAGATTAAACTCAGCTCTGTTAACTACATCCCAAAGGGAAAGGTGGAAAATGGATAACATACACCAGGTTAGAGATGTAACGACTAGCTGCTGCTGAACCGGCAGAGAATACATAAATACAAATCCTCATATTACTTACTTAACATTGAGGTTGAAAGACTCTAAATCCTTAACTATAGTGTAAAGAATCATACCTGGTTCTTTTCATTAAGAAATCACTAAGAAGAATGAAGAAATTGCTGAAAATCTTTCTACCTCTATTCTTGAGTCTCTTGAGAAAGACAGCAACTCCTTTATATGAAGTAAACCAACTGACTCTTGATCTTTGTCGTTAAACAGTTTTTAGTTCAAGTAAAATGTAGATTTAAATGAATTATTTTCTTTATACTCTTCTCTAGAGTTTTTAAACACGCACACGATGATGGAGTACGTTGTTTCATGAAGAACACGCAATAACCTGCTCTGCAAACGCGCGCTGGAGAACACGCGGGCTGGAGAACACGCGGGCTGGAGAACACGCGGGCTGGAGAACACGCGGGCTGGAGAACACGCGGGCTGGAGAACACGCGGGCTGGAGAACACGCGGGCTGGAGAACACGCGGGCTGGAGAAAACACCCGCAGCAATATTTATTGCGCGCACGCACTGAAGTATTCTCGTAGCAATTTTTACACGCAGAGACACTCTGAAGAATATTAGCAGCAGTTGAAGAGTTCTGGCACTAGCAGGAGTCCAATCGCACGCGAGAAGGAAAACACGTTACACGTGCTAGTACGTAACGCTCACAATCCAAGCGCGTGCATTCAAATGAAAGCCAAACTCCAAGTACAGTTTTAGACAGTGCGAAATAACAGTTCAAAACTCCAAAATGCTTTTTCTTACTTTAAATGTCTCAAAGAAAATCTGAGCAACACATTAAAACATCCAAAATAAAGTCACTTATCTTTTGAAAGGTTTTTCAATTCCAGGCTTTAGTAAGTTCTCCTGACAATCCGGATACTTCTCCTGAACCCCCTAAAGAGTAGCCGCTCGACTGCCAGGGACCTGAAAGTTAAAATCCACAAGGCCCAAGACTTCAGCAAGAGCAGCTACAATACACGTCCTCTCAGCTGTGGTTATGATGGTGAAAGGCAGAGAGTGACAGTTTAGAATGTTCATTGTTGTCCTGCTGACCTCTCTAGCCAATCAAAGCTTCTATTGAGAAACTCCATCTTGCCTTGTGTCAGAACCAGGATTCTGTATTGAGAAGTTAAGGCCAAACCAAATAAAGTAGAAAACTTCCAACCCACACCAAACTAATCTACAGACCTCTAAATAAAGGAAATAAAGGAAACCTGAAAATAAAGGGGAATAAATAAAGGAAACCTGACATGCAGCCCCTGCGCTGACCTCTGGTGAAACCCTGCATTGCCTGGGATTGATTGTTGCCCCATGAGGTTCCTTGATTTTTATAGTAGTTGGAACCCCTCTGGGAGCTTTGGCCGCGAAAGCGTCAAATATTATTTCCCCTCTGACCTGGGGGCTTATTTGTCAGTTGGCCGAGAGATTTTAAGGTCTTGTGTTCGTCCTTAGCTCTCTAGTGCCTCTTTCACTGCTTTGCCGAACAGAACATTTGGCTCCACCGGCATGTCTACGAGCGTGGCTTGGGTCGCGGGCTTGAACCCCGGACTGTCTTAGCCAAGCATGGCGTTTTATTACTGTGCCTTCAGCTATCAATCTTCCAGCATTGTCTGCCGCATAAAAATTTGTCTTAAGGATGCACCCAGACATGGACCTTCCGTCTGCTGCAATTTGGGCTAACTGTCCCTTTAGTGGTTCAGGTGCAGAGGCTACTAGAGCAGCTACTTGTTCCAATTGATGGCAGTTATAGCTTGCTAACAGAGTGGCACTGTCAGCAATACCTGCTTGGTAGGCCGACGTGGAGGCAACTTTCCTACCTAGAGCGTATATTCTTTTGCTCTCTTTGTCGGGAGGTGCTTCAGAAGAAACAAGAGGTGTACCTGCCCTTTTATTTAGTAGTAGTTACTACGAGGGAGTCTGGTTTTAATTGCCCCCTAATGTACATGGGATCAGAGGGTGTGGCGCGGAATACTTTTTCCACTCGTGGATTGACTGCACAAGTAAGATTAGGCGTTATCAGATAGGGATCGATTCTGCGCTGGATGGATCTTAATATGGGGATAGCCTGGGAAATGGCTCTTCTGTCACCTAAGATTTCTTACGCGAAATCTTTATCTTCTTGGGCACCTTGTGTGTCTATTTGGAAATGAGCTGCTGCTTTCGCCAGTACCTCATTGAGGAGTGGCTGATTATCAATCGGTGAGTCGTTCACCGGGGGGTCTTTCGGAATAGGAGTCTCGAGATTGTAGGCTTCCGCCTCATTTTCCCCCTCCTCCTATTCCGGCTCCCCATAGTAAGAAACCCCTGTCTGGTCTTTCAGCATATGTGTTTCTGTATCCTCGCCATAGGACTCTGGATGGTAAGGTTCAATTAACAAAGGGTCAGAAAATGAATCCTGCACTGGAGCCTCAGAGTGGAGCCTTTTAGTAGGGGGTTGAGAGGGCTTGGACCCCGAAAGGGCAGAGGAAGCTGGAGTGCTGGCATAGCTCTGGAAATAATTAGGGTCTTTCTCATAGAAGTCTGCCATAAATGACATACTTCTCATTACCCTATCAATGTCGTCAGAACTCCAATTTTTTGAAGTAGGAATGACTACAGGATTCTCATACTCTTCCTCCATGCCCATATGCTGAGCATTGGGAGGATTAATCTTTCCCTTGGTGACAGTGTCAGGGACCTTGGATTTTCCAACAGATTTAGGGTCTTTTTGTTTTCCCTTCTGACCCTGGTGTTCTGAGGTTTTTTTATGTTGTTTTTTCCCCTTCCCATGACTAGAGGAATGTTTTCCTGAACTTTTGGGATATTCCGAGTGCTTCGACGCCTGGCGTCGAGATTCGGGGGTGGCTTTCGACACATCGGGTCTAGGTTCGAAGGTGGTACGAGATTCGGAAGTCTTGGAAGATGGGCGTTGAATCTCAGAAGTAGACGTCGAACGTGCTACTTGGGGGAAGAGGTCGGATTCGTCTTCTGACGACCGGGCCTCAATGACTTTTGGTAATGTTGCACCTTTCCCCAACCGTGGACGGTTATTGTTTGTCGTGAGGCGAACGTGGCCAGGAACGCCCAGGACACACAGATTCAGTGGACCACTCTCTCAATGCCTTTCGTTGCCGATCGCTCGACATGCGTGTCGAATCTTGGCTCGGGTTAATGTGCTTAGTGGAAGTGGTGTGTGTTGCGCTTATGCCACCGGGTCTTGTCCCCATAACTGAATCACCAGTCAGTCCTCTGAGGTCGGGGGCTTGCGCGTGGGTGTCTGAAGTCACCCCTGTTCCCTCGCCGTCCGATAAGGCGGCGTTGCTGCCATCGCTGAAGGATCCCACGGCGTCCATGGCCTTTAGCTGCCTGATGTAGTAGGCCACCGCGCTTCGTCGAGCGGTCTTTTGAGTGTTTTGGGCGTGTTCTCCAGCGCGCGTTTGCAGAGCAGGTTATTGCGTGTTCTTCATGAAACAACGTACTCCATCATCGTGTGCGTGTTTAAAAACTCTAGAGAAGAGTATAAAGAAAATAATTCATTTAAATCTACATTTTACTTGAACTAAAAACTGTTTAACGACAAAGATCAAGAGTCAGTTGGTTTACTTCATATAAAGGAGTTGCTGTCTTTCTCAAGAGACTCAAGAATAGAGGTAGAAAGATTTTCAGCAATTTCTTCATTCTTCTTAGTGATTTCTTAATGAAAAGAACCAGGTATGATTCTTTACACTATAGTTAAGGATTTAGAGTCTTTCAACCTCAATGTTAAGTAAGTAATATGAGGATTTGTATTTATGTATTCTCTGCCGGTTCAGCAGCAGCTAGTCGGCCTATGCACAGCATGTGATCTAAGCAGATTCCAAAAGCCTCAGAAATATCTATATATTAAAATGGATGTGTGATTTGAATATTCAATAAATAAAATAAATATTCACCTTTACAAACTAGCACGATTGCTGGTTTAGTGTGACCTCGGGGGTATTTTGAGAAGGGTGTGATATGAGTGGTATATCATTCAGAATATTGAACTTCTAGACAAAAATAAATGAGGGTTTCATTGCACGCTTCCTGCTAGGCGAGACCTGGGTGAGTGCCCGATTGAAATCCCTTACAGCGACTACCTTCCCGGCCGGTAGTAGATTGCTGGATTATTGGTTGCCATTTCTGAGATATATGACAAAGGAAGATGGTGGACAGAAGGTTCTGCCACAAGAAGTCAAAAACTGTGATAATGGGACATTGACTAGACATCAGGACAAATAAT